>NC_089506.1:166935635-167560635 GCF_036850995.1 Saccopteryx leptura
ATTTCTAAATACAGTCCTTCTAAAGTCAAGGAATAATTCTAAAGGGGCATAAAAAATGTTAGACTAAAAAAAAAAAAAATACAATTTAGTGAAATCTGTGAGATGCCACCAGAGCAATGCTTAGAGAGAAATTTATAGTATTACATAATTTCATAAGAAGTTTCTGGCCCTGGCCGGTTGGCTCAGTGGTAGAGCGTCGGCCTGGCGTGCAGAAGTCCCGGGTTCGATTCCCGGCCAGGGCACACAGGAGAAGCGCCCATCTGCTTCTTCACCCCTCCCCCTCTCCTTCCCTCTTCCCCTCCCGCAGCGAGGCTCCATTGGAGCAAAGATGGCCCGGGCGCTGGGGATGGCTCCTTGGCCTCTGCCCCAGGCGCTAGAGTGGCTCTGGTCGCGACAGAGCGACGCCCCCGGAGGGGCAGAGCATCGCCCCCTGGTGGGCGTGCCGGGTGGATCCCAGTCGGGTGCATGCGGGAGTCTGTCTGACTGTCTCTCCCCGTTTCCAGCTTCAGAAAAAAAAAAAAAAATACAAGAAGTTTCTGTAAGGTATTTTTTCCCACCGAGGAAGAAGGAAGGGCATAGCCACAAAGTGTGGAATAATAAAAGCTTTATTCAGAGCGCTTCCCAGATGATGTTCTCTGGGCCAGGGGCCAGGGGCCAGAGAAGTTGCATGGGGGGATTCGCGTGGGGGTAATTTAAAAGGTCTGTAGGGTGGTAGGGTTAATATGACATGGAAAAATTTCATTGGTTGACAGATGGTTGCTCTTTTCCAAAGGATTCCTGGGAAGTTTCTTTTGGCACGCATGGGTGTGGGCGGTTCCAGCCAAAGTTCCCGGGTCTGGTTCCTCACTTGACCTTCCCCCATTGCCTACCAAACTTATAGTTTCAAATAAATAATCCAAGCTTTCACCTCAAGAAACTGGAAAAAGGAAAAAAAAACCAAAGTAAGCATGAGGAAATAAATAATAAAGTTAAACCAGAAATTAATGAGATTGGAAGCATAAAAAAATAGAGAAAAATTAGTTATAGTAAAAACTGTTTCTTTAAAAAGATTAATAAAATTGATAAATATTTGGCAAGATTGACCAAGAAAAACAAAGAAGATGCCAATGACAAATATCAGGAATTCAAGAGAAGATATTTACAGATCCCGCAGAAGTTAAGAGGATAATAAAGTATCACTACTGAAAAACCTGTACATACATAAATTTAATAATTTGAACAAAATGGACAAATTCCATAAATCAAAAGATTAAATATATAGTGAAGTCATATAACTACCAAATAAATTGATTTAGCAGCTAAAGACCTTCTAAAAGAAAAAAGATAAAAGGGATCTCCATGCCCAGATGGTTTTAATGGTCAAAGATGGAACAATGCAAACATCAAAATCAAATAGTATTGGATGATAGCCCAGAGTATAAAGTAACAATCCATGAGCCCATACTGATATAAATACATGATTAAATAAAGTAATAAATGAGAAAGAAGAGAGAAATCTGTGCAGAAGAATTTCAAATCATCTTTGTTGCTACTCCAACCTTTTTGTAACTCCCAACATTTACCTTCAGGCTGTGCATAGGGACTTCCTTCTGAAGAGTACAGTACTGTATGGAAAGTGGGGAAAAGAGTAACTTCATCATGGAGAAACCTAACAAACACCACTTCAGCCAGATAACCAGGGTCAAGATCAATATTCACGAATCACTTGCTGATAGTATATTCCCTTGACAAGATGTGAAAAGAATGACAATTTACTTTTTGAGGTCTTCCTTCCCCAACCCGTAGCCCCAGTCTTATTATGAGTAAAATGTAAGAAAGTTCCAGTAGTAGGACATACTAAAGACCACCTTACCAAGTACTCCCCCAAAATATCAAGATCACCCAAAACAAGTCAAGTTTGAGAAACTGCACAACTCAGAGGAAACTATGGAGACAGACAACTCAATGTTATATTCTGTCCTGGCTGTGATTCTAGAACAGAGAAAGGACATTAAGTAAAAACTGAGAAAATCTAAATAAGCTATGGACTTTAGTTAATAATAATCTGTTAATATTGACTCATTCATTGTAAGAAACGTACCATATAGAACTTTCTGTACTGTCTCAAGTTTTCCATAAATTTAATTGTTCTAAATGTAGAGCCTACTTAAAATAAGATTAAAATAGAAGGGAAGAGGTTCAGAATCATTAGAAAAATGGGGGAAAGACAGAAACAGACAACTCACAGAAAAGATATAAAAACAGCTTTAAATATTATATATGAAAAGCTGTTTAATTTCACTCATATTTAGAAAAATGCAAATTAAAACATTTCCTATTTTGTCTTTCCAGAATATCTTTTCTCTTTCAAAGACTATATCCCTTTTTGTTTAAAAAGTGCTCTTCTTTGCCTGACCAGATGTTGGCGCAGTGGATACAGTGTTGGCCTGGGATGCTGAGGATCCAGGTTCGAAACCCCAATGCATAAGCTTGAGGCCAAGGTCGCTGGGTTGAGCAAGGCATCACTGGCTTGGCTGGATCACCCCCCCCCCCTCACATCAAGGTACTTATGAGAAAACAATCAATGAACAACTAAGGTGCTGCAACTATGAGTTGATGCTTTTCATTTCTCTCCCTTCCTGTTTGTCCCTGTCTCTCACTAAAAAAAAAAAAAAAAAAAAAAAAAAGGTGCTCAGTGCTCTTCCACCCCATTCCATCCCTGTGATTCTAGTTAAAACTGTTAATCATAACAACTTCATACATACCAAGTACTCATTGTTAGCAAATAAATTATCAGCCTGTGGCAAACTGACACCTGAGGACATTTCTATTCATGGATGCCTTGAAATAGAAACTTAGTCCCCTCTGGAGATTGGGAAGAGGGTAATAGTCACTGTAGGGGGCATATTGGAGGCAACAATTTGAGCAGGGGAGTTATAAATATATTAGGACATACTCTATATATATGTATCAGGATATTCTGTTGGGTCAGACTCAGGCACCCTGATTGCTCCCCCTTTCCTAGTTGCCAGATCAATAACTATCATATGGTCACTGCAGTCAAAAGTTTGGGGTAGCCTGACCAGGTGGTGGCGCAGTGGATAGAGCGTTGGACTGAGATGTGGAAGGACCCGGGTTCGAGACCCCGAGGTTGCCAGCTTGAGCGCGGGCTCATCTGGCTTGAGCAAAAAGCTCACCAGCTTGGACCCAGGGTCGCTGGCCCCAGCGAGGGGTTGCTCAGTCTGCTGAAGGCCCGCAGTCAAGGCACATATGAGAAAGCAATCAATGAACAACTAAGAAGTCGCAACGCGCAAAGAAAAACTAATGATTGATGCTTCTCATCTGTCTCCATTCCTGTCTGTCTGTCCCTGTCTATCCCTCTGACTCTCTCTCTGTCTCTGTAAAACAATGAAAAATAATAATAAAAAAAAGTTTGGGGTAGTATTAGTTTGATTTCTAGGTCAGCCATCAGTACAATCTATTTAGAGTCTCTCTCTCTTTCTCTCTCTCTCTCTCTCTCTCTCTCTCTCTCTCTCTCTCTCTCACACACACACACACACACACACACACACACACACACAATTTATCCAGTACAAAACTAGGAGAGATGAAGGGAAGAAAATCTCATTTCAAAGGCTGCTTGAGCCACATTCTCCTCTGTCCCAGGCTCTGAGAAGATATTTATTTGTATGTTTTAGATGGCTGGGCCATCTACACTGTGATGGAGGTTGAAATCCAAATTGTGGTACCAGCCATCCCCAGTTCTTTTTTCTGAGTAAGCTGTGGCTTCTCACTTTGTTTACAGACTCTTTGAGGGTGGGGATTCTGATATTGTAGATGTAGTGGCTTAGTGTAGAATCCCAGTACAGAAATTCCCAGATAGATGAGCCATTTGCAAGTGGGCTCAGGGAGAGGCCACTGATAATGCTCAATTGTTAGGAGTCCTATGACACTAATTGAACCTAAATTGTCCAGAAGATATCAGAATGTAAATTTTAACTTAAAATGAAAACTGTCATAATAAGTAAAAGACTCACAGTCAGAATGAAGAGCTTATTCTTTCTGTAATCAGGTATGTGTAATTAATAGGTTATCTTGTGAACAGAGAAATATATATAAACAACAGTCATTAGATAAGTCAAATATTTGTTACAATTAGGGCTGATGTGTCCATATCTCCATGGACATAGTCTTGCCATAGGGACCAGGATACTTTAAATATGATGCTTATGACTCTTTCTCATCAAGAACCTGCCAACAGTGTCTTCTATAAGTTTCCTTTGCATGTGCTGGGAAAGATACCAAACTACCCACCACGACTCTCCTGTTCTGGGTTGCCTTGATTGACCTGACTGGTGTATATGTAAACAGCATCTTTACATTATAGTAGTTATCAAGGCCTAAAATGTTGTCTCTTTTGCAGGAGAATTTGCCCACCAAAGATATGGTAATTGTGTTTATTTTTCTGCTGAAGTCCCCAAAATCAATCTGTTTCCTTCATTTCTGAGTTCTTGAGGACCACCTCTCTATATAACTATCAATACACACCACACCTAACCTCTGACAAGCACAGCACTTTTAATTTGTTGCCATATAAAGAAAACCTTGGAACCAACTGATGGATAATAGCACTAGAAATTTATCATTATATTATGAAAATACAGTAGACAAATGCAAAAATGTTGAGGTGCCAAGTTAAATTAATTATAAAATATATGTCCAGAAAATAATCAAAGAAGAAATTTGTTTTAGCCTGGATGGCATGCAGTCCTTTTGGATTGTTCATCATGTTTTCTGTGACTTAACTGGTTTTCATATTGAGAAATATGAAACTTAATCTTAATAACTGTAAGGTAGTGATCAGCATCAGATGAGGATAAATTTGTTTCTAGATTGAGTGAATAATGTCCTGAAACCTTTCTGTGTGAAAAGACATTTGAATGAAAGATCTAAACATGTTAACAGTACCAAAGGATTTATGTTATCAACTAAATACTGTTCAGCTGCTGTTGTCTGCACATTACTTTTCTTAAACTTTCCATGTGAGAGGTAGTGATAAATCTCAATTATTTTTCAATTAGCCAAAGCTTAAAATTATGAAATGTCATTGATTCATTTTTAATTTTATATTTTGACTATTTGCCAAGTTAATTTTATTTCTCACATGGCCTTTATTTTAGAACATTTTTAAAAAGCTCATAATATGTTAGTTGTAGAAAATAGCTTATCTGCTTGAAGGATGCTTGAAAGGAAGACATCTTTCTATCTTGCTTTGGTTCAGACAGACCAGTATTCTGACTCTGGAGGTTGAAGTAAAACTACCCTCTTGGGTCCAATAAAGCAATTGGCTCTGTATTTAATCCAGTAATCCCTGGGCAGTTGTTGGGGGTAGGGAAAGAGTAATTTAACTGATACAGGAAAATATCTAAAGTTTTTATATAGAAATTTAGTCCAGTGAGGAAGCAGTCTATGTGACCTAGATGCTTTCACTATTTACTAGGTCATGTGAAACTTTGGGAAGTGAACAACTCAAGGAAGAAAGGCCCAGGGTTCCTATTTGGCAGGTGAAGATATTGACTAAGATATACAGCTTTTGTGGGTGGCAGTGGATGCATGGTTGAGTTTCTGAACTGGGCGTGGCCTTGGTACCAGCAGCAACTGAGCTCTTGGCACCAGTGCAAAGCACCAGCATTGGTGGTGACAGTGGCATCATTGCTGGTAGATTCTTTAGATTATGTTGTTAAAAGCTTGGCTATGAGCATGGTTCTCCAGCCTTTACAACAGTTCTGTAGCCTACAAAGTCATCTTTTAATCAACTCTCTTTCTGTTTAATCTTTAGAGTCTGTGGTTATAAGTAAAATTCTGACTATGTAAAATGTAAAAATGGTAGATACAAATTTGGAAATTTTATGGGCTCTGACATGAAGATAGTTTGTTTGAAAATGCAATTAGCATAGAATAAAGGATTGAGATATTAAGAGTTAAAAACAGACAGATTTGATGAGAACCTGGATCCAGCCATGCCAGAAACTAATAATATAATAAAATGACTTATTTATTGGCTTACGTACCTAAAATATAAGATATGTAAGCCAATAAAAGTCTTTCTTTTTGCATAGGTCATTTTGGGTTGAATTATCTGTCATTGCAATTGAAGATATTTTTATTGGTTTAGGGTCTTGATTACTATCTATCTATATTTATATTTGTGGCAGGACTGTCAAAGAATTTATGGGTGTTTTAAAACTAGCACAGTGACAGAATGGGGATTCAAACTCAGGAAGTCTGAATCTTACCTACTATGCCAAAAGGAATTTGTGAATCAGAATATGATATATATCTGTATGCTGAAAATTACAGACATTAAAATAATACAGAGCAGTGTTTTTCAACATTTTTTTAATTTAGTGAGAGAGAGGGAGAGAGAGAGAGAGGGAGAGAGAGAGATGAACAGACAGGAACAGATAGATAGGGAGAGAGATGAGCAGTATCAACTCAGAGTTGTGGTACCCTAGTTAATCATTGATTGCTTTATCATATGTGCCTTGACTGGCGGGCTCCAGTTGAGCCAGCAACCCCTTGCTCAAGCCAGTGACCTTAAGCTCAAACCAGCTGCCTTGGGCTTCAAACCAGCAACCTTTGGGCTCAAGCCAGTGACCGTGGGGTCATGTCTATGATCCCATGTTCAAGCCAGCAACCCCATGCTCAAGCCCACGACCTTGGGGTTTAGAACCTGGGTCCTCAGCATCCCAAGTCAATGCTCTATCCATTGTGCCCTGCCTGATCAGGCTCAACTTTTCTTTTTTACAGCAGAAACTTTTAAACAGTTGAGAAAAAAACACACAAGTAAAGTATACTTAAAAAAGAACAACATTCCTATTGATGAGAGTAGAATCTAGGCTGAAGAGGTAGAATCCATCTGAAGGGGTCAGATGGAACTCTTGTCAACTCAGCCACACTCTACACCAGGAGTCGGAAACCTTTTTGGCTGAGAGAGCCATGAACGCCACATATTTTAAAATGTAATTCCGTGAGAGCCATACAACAACCCGTGTACATTACACATTATCCAATAAAAATTTGGAGCTGTGATTGGCTCCAGCCACCCGCAACCATGAACATGAGTGATAGGAAATGAATGGATTGTAATACATGAGAGTGTTTTATATTTTAATATTATTTTTTTTTTATTAAAGATTTGTCTGCGAGCCAGATGCAACCAACTAAAGAGCCACATCTGGCTCGCGAGCCATAGGTTCCCGACCCCTGCTCTACACCCTGAAAACCTCACAGGCATCTCAGAGGATGCTCTAGGTCTCATAAGAGTGATAGTTTGAAACTGTTTATACATGAAAATTAGAGATATGTGAAGGTGTTTAATATATAGTGTTGGTGAGAAAAGTAAATCAAAAGGCAGTATGTGCACCATGGTCCTATTTTTGTTAAAAAAAACAACAACCCACATGTATAAGAAAAAGAATATAAGGAAACACATGAAAATATTAATGAACTTGTGGGCATGCAGATGATTGTAATTTTTTTTCTGAATTTACTGAGATGACCTTTGTATAGAGAAAATCAAGTATTTTTTCTGTTAAATTTAACCTTTCTGTGAGATGACTTCCCCATACTAAAACCCCAATCTCACTACCTTAAAATGATATGTTGACAATTCTGTGCTGAATCAAATTAATTTTTTGAAGTTGTGGATAATTGAGAGACATAGTCAATGATTTCTGGGAATTATGGATTTAGCATATATATATTTAGCAGCATGCTGGCACGTGGGGGGTATTTCATCCCTGAACTAAAATTAGAACTCTTGGTTCTTGCCTCTGATTCTACTGAATAGAAACCCCCAAATTTCTTCATAGCTTTTAAACTAGCCAACCACTATTTGCTCCTTTCAAAAAACATTGATGCTTGAATAGACGTCATGGCTTTTAGATGCAAACATATAATTTATTTGATACAGAGACCTCATCTACTCTCTCATCAATGCCCTTTGCAATCTTACTAAGATAGATGTTCAAGCACAGTCATTGGATCTGTTCTGGTTCAGTGGTGGACAAAATTAGCCTATATGCAGATAGCATCCTTCCATGTTTACATGAAGAAGAGCAATAGTTATGGGGCTTTATTAGCACCACTAAAGATTTTGCCTTTCTGATTAAAAATCCCAGGTTTTTTTAAGTCATTGAAATAGACTCAAACTCTATTTTGTTCTCCCCTCCAAGATATCACACCAGGGTTTGTATATTGAAAGACTGCTGTAATGAAAAAATTCATGGTGCGTGGAGTTTTAAGGGATCTTATAGATCCACATCGACCTGTTTTGCTGGTAAAGAACAGACACTGCAAAGGTTGTGATTTGTCAGGTTACACAGTATACAGTGGGATAACCAAATTCTGGGACACCTCTTGTCCTATCATGCCACACTAGTTGTTGTGAGAGAACTTCTTGAACATTTCCAAATGGGCTTGAGACCTCTAGCATTTTCACGTAGTGATTTTTATTTTCTTATGGGAATATGGGATTATTAGGTCATAACCATTGTTCTTCAGCCAAGTGTGCCATCTTTTCTTTAAAAAATGCTGTATGACCTGATCTGTGTTGGCGCAGTGGATAGAGCATTGACCTGGAACGCTGAGGTTGCCAGTTCAAAACCCTGGGCTTGCCTGGTCAGGGCACATATGGGAGTTGTTGCTTCCTGCTCCTCCTCTCTTCTCTCTCTCTTTTTTTCTCTTTCTCTTTCTCCTCTCTAAAATGAATAAATAATATCTTATATATAAAAAAGGATGCATTATGTCTCTAAGTGAAGATATGTGAGTAATATCTGTGTACTTCCTGCAACAAAGCTATAATTGAATTTCTCATTGAGGAACCAGTTTTGCTTTGTGGAAAATAATTAAAAAGATCAGAATATAGACTTCTTTATGTAAGGTACCCTATACAGACTGGGATTTAGAACTATAAAAAAACATTTTCTGTCATCTACTCCCCAGTTGCCACTAAGAGACCTCAGCTGTGGGGCTTAGCACAGCTGAGACAGATGAAGGTTCTCACCTTTAGGTAGAGAATGGGGAGCAATCCCAGCTACTGATAGGGAACTGGTTGGAATTGGAGGGAGTATGAAATGCTCTATCTGTTGGTACCCTGCTGATTCTTTCTCATTGCAATAAAAAGAAAATTAACCCAAACAAGAGATAATTCCAAGTTTAGAAGACCTGTACAACTCTATGGTGGCATTCTAGGCACCATTTTATTTTATATATAAAAAAGCAATTTTATTTTATATAATTCTCTTACTGGTTCTACGATTTAGCACAGATGAGGACAGTGAGGTCCAGAGAAGTGAAGTGATAGGACTTCATCCTGGTCCTGCCTCTGCATGAGGAACTGCTCCTCAGGCTCTTCGTCCATTGTTGATGCAGCTAATGGAATTTTACAGACATGGAAACAATCAGTCCAGAAGAATATAAGGATTAAACAACAGAAAGCATTCTGTTAAGGGCAAAAATCCTGTGACCTAGATAGTCAAAACACTGTCCTCACAGGGTCAGCTACATACACTGGGAGTTGCTTCTTGGGCTCTTTGAAATGAATTTGTAACTTTGGGAGATTATTCTCTCAGCTAGCACACACAAAAAAGAAAACGTTTATTTTTTAAATTGTATCCAAAAAGAGAACAAAAGCTTTTCATACCATTAAATGTGTCATTGGAGTGTTACATTAGAAAGCAACTGGGTTTTGACATGCCTTTATTATGGTTGATAGACATAAAAAGCAGTACAACTTAAATGAAGGTCTTCCATCCTGTGGTGTAGTGAACTTTAAAGTTCTGCTGCAAAATCTTTTATAGCATCTTGAGACAGGTGCACCGATTGTCAATTTACAAAACTGTCCTGACAACCTCCCACATATCAAGATGACCTAATGCAGAGTGCTATGTTGGCAATAACGAGCAGATTGGGACATTAGATTACCAGTCAGGGCATCTGATAGTTTTCACTTTTTATCTCCTTCAAATTACACATAGACCCAGGTCTTTTAAGTTTAGTTTAATCTCATTCAGTTTCTATAGTTTGCATGACTGGTGTAGCAAAATAATACTTTTTCTGGTAAAAATTCCTTTGACATTATTCATTTTTTTCATTCATTATTCACAAGAGATAATTACTAAGTTAGACATTGAGCTGGTCACTCAGTGTGCAAATCTTGTCCCTCTTTTATCTATGTGTTTCTTACTATAAATACACTCTTCCTCCCTGTAGAAATCTTACCCTCTTTCTTTTCTACATAACTCCTTATGCTGCAAACTCATTTCTTCTGAAAAGGCTTTCTTAGCCCACAGATTACTTCAATGCCAAGACCTTTATTTATGTCCCCATGGAAATAGATAATATCACTCAGGAAGAACATGTCATGTGAAGACAGAAGGATTGGTTTGTAAGGGACACACAGAGGAAGCAACGCCTGCAGGGTAGATGGGGAAGGACTGGCTAGAGAGGTAGAAGAAAAACTAGGGGAGAAGCCAAGGGTTGACTGTTTCCAGGTGTTGAGCACAGTGAGCTCTGTTTACTGCTGCAGGGAAGAGTAATGAGTCAGGAAGTGAAAACCGTCATTGGTGTATATTTGTATCTGCTCAAGTGCACGGAGAGTAACACTGGATGATTCATAAAAATCTAAGAACAAGCCCTGGCCGGTTGGCTCAGTGGTAGAATGTCGGTCAGGCATTTGGATGTCCTGGGTTCAATTCCCAACCAGGGCACACAGTAGAAGCGCACATCTGCTTCTCCACTTTTCCCCCTCTTCTTTCTTTCTATCTCTCTTTTCCCCTCCCTCAGCCAAGGCTCCATTGGAGCAAAGTTGGCCCAGTTGCTGAGGATGGCTCCATGGCCTCGGCCTCAGATGCCAGAATGGCTCAAGCTGCAACAGAGCGATGCCCAAGATGGGCAGAGCATCGCCCCCTGGTGGGCATGCCGGGTGGATCCCAGTTGGGCACGTGTGAGAGTCGGCCTCTGCCTCCCCGTTTCTAGCATGCAATTTAAAAAATTAAAAATAAAAATCTAAGAACAGTGTTTATCTACCTGGGCAGATGAGAAATATGGACAGAAGGTTGACTTTTATATTTTGCATAACTTCTAAAGTTTCTGAGTTTTGAATTATGTGAATGTCATATATAAATTAAATTAACATTAATTGCACTAATTGGAACTCTTATTAATGTTCATCTCAGATTAACAAAATATACAAACTTTCAAAATTTTGTATATAAATTAAAATTGAGTTTAATGGGTCAGATAATCTAATCAACATTTCCGTGAAATTCGTGTAATAAATCCTTGACTTATCAATCATTATTGCATTTGTAAATTATACTGCATTGGGAAACAGAGGTTGTTTTCTAATTCTTTTGGACTGGGAATAAAAATATTTTGAAATCATATAAAGCATTTTCTTGATGCCACAAAGCTCCTGGAATCCTTTTAGTTTATTTTTACATAGGTGGAATGACAAAAAGAAAAATACAAGATTCACATATACCTAATTGGAATCAAATCTTTGTATTTATCATGGAGTTTATCTAAGAATTAAGAATGTTAGAAATGACATCTTTTTGCCTGACCAGGCGGTGGCACAGTGGATGGAGCATCGGCCTGGGACCTGGAGAACCCAGGTTCGAGACCCCTAGGTCACCAGCTTTAGCACTGGCTCATCTGGCTTGAGCAAGGCTCACCAGCTTGAGCCCAAGGTCACTGGCTTGAGCAAGGGGTCATTCGGTCTGCTGAAGTCCCCTAGGTCAAAGCACATATGAGAAAGCAATCAATAAACAACTAAGATGCCACAGCGAAGAACTGATGCCTCTCATCTCTCTCCCTTCCTATTTGTCTATCCTTCTCTCTGACTCTCTGTCTCTGTCACAAAAAAAGACTTTTTTTTTTTAAATTCAGTGAGAGGAGGGGAGACAGAGATGACAGACTCTCACATGGGCCCCAATCAGAATCCACCAGGCAAGCCCAGAGGGGGTGAAGCTTTGTCCACCTGATGCATTGCTCCATTGCTCAGCAACTGAGCTCTTCTTAGCACTTGAGGAAGAGGCCATGGAGCCATCCTCAGCACCTGGGGCCAACTTGCTCCAATTGAGCCATGACTGTAGGAGGGGAAGAGAAAGAGAGAGAGAAGCAAAAGGGAGAAGGGTGGAGAAGTAGATGGGTGCTTCTCCTGTGTGCCCTGACCAGGAATCAAACCTAAGACATCTACATGCTGGGCCAATGCTCTACCACTGTGCCAACTGCCCAGGGCCAAAAAAGATATCTTTCCATTTAGGAAAATGAAGTATTAAAGAAAACTTCAAAATTTTACCTAAGAGAAATCTTTAGCATATGCAAATGGCTGTGTATTATATTCTAATTTAGTGTTTACAAAGAGTGTTAAGGGGGCATACTCTGTCTTTAGAGTAGTTGAGTGAAGGCTAGCAGGCATATATGAGTCCTTAGGAAAGAGAACATGTCAAAAACCCAACATTTGATTCATTCTCTATTTTAAGCATAACTACATGTAATCTAAACTATATTAACGATAAGAAAAAATGAATTGGTCTTTATAATTTTGATTTTATTTACAAGATAAAGTCACAAGCAAGTCATTTTTTCACTATTTACATTGACAACTGTTTCCCTGATTGAGTTAGGACAGACTAGCTTATCCTACAGTCACAAAGTAGTCTTGAGATTGTTATGACTTAATACAACAAGGTTTATTTCTTGGTCGTAAAAATTCTAATGCCAGAATGATACTGTCAGATGAGCAGTGACTCAGGCACACAGGCAACTTTCATCTTGTGGCTCTTCATTTCAGCAGGTGGCCTTGGTTGCTGTGGCAGAGGCACCTACCTTTAGCTCCACTTACAGACCATTGGCCAAAATCAGTTGCATGGTCACAATCTAACTCTAGGGAAGTTGTGAAATGCTATATTTTTCTTGTGCTTTTAGGAAGAGAAAACAAAACAGGACTAGGTAGACACAAAGTACTGCATTTGCCATGGTTTTAAGTCTAAATCCTTTGACAGTACTTTATCTAGTACCAAATATTTTTAGATTGAAACCAAATTAGAGCTGTTACTCATCTCTGCTTCCTTCTGTTCATGACGGAAAATGTTTCAACAAGCCATGTCTAATCATGGAATTGGTGAGCGTCCCTGGCTTATTATTGACTTCAAGATTTATTGCCATCATTTGTTTTGTTTTGATGATATATTGCAAATGAAGAGGGACTGGAGACGCAAGAAGGTATCAGTTTATAGATTGCCAAGTAGAGAGAGTCTGCTACCACAATTTTAGTTTAGCCTTTAAAAATATTGCCATCGTTTGCATACCTCTGATAATAAATATGGTCTTAAAACTTTTACTGCATTAAGCATTTGATAGAATTGAGAACCTACATCAACAAGAATGAAATTACACCTAATAAAAATACTCTATAAATATCACAGAGCTAACTGAAGTATTTCTATAACTTAAAATGCTCTCTCTTCAGAACCAAAAATTCTCCAAATTTTACAGTTACTGGTTATTTTGAACTCTACCAGAATGAATTTTTTAAATAAGAGATTTTCATCTAAACTTTAAAGTATAGTCAGAGAAACTTGAAATGTTTGCTCTTGGTTTGCTTTATTAATGTGAAGACATCTTGGGTACAGTCGAGAATCAACAGTTATTTATCTGACATTCCTAGACATTTTCTTGGCACACAGGACACTTGGAACAAACTGTATAGCTGTCATTTGAGGTCTGTGGGTTAACCTACTGGGTACAACATAAGGGTTATATATGGTAGCTGGCCTGGCAGGTCTGAGCATTCTACAATATTTATGTGTTCCAGCTTTGTTCCTGGACTCTTTACAGTCTCAAGTAACAGGTGAACTCTTGAAAACTGTAACTTAACAGTTGGAAGTGATGCAGAGTCTTTAATCAAAATAATAAGTAAATAAACAAACAGACAAAGAAGCAAGAAAATAAAAATTTAAAAAGAAATTCACAAAGAGATTTTTATGTCATATTGCTATTAACAACATTGATAGCAAACACTAACTAGGAATGAATGAAAAACATAGTAAAAACACATTTTGATCTCTTAGCTCCCATTGACTTAGAAACAGTGATCTGAAAAGATAAAGATTTTGTTAAGTCTTACAGTCTTTAGTTGCAAAGTCATAACTGTGGACCAGGGTACGAAGGGAAATTTTAGCTGAAAGCAGAGAAGAGCCGAGGAAAAGTAGCTCTCTTCTGTAAGCTATTCTTTCTAGTCTCAAAATATGAACAGAAGACACATATCTTTGCAATGTCCTGAAACATAAGCCATGAGAATCATTACATTCAGTGGTCAGAGAAGCCACGATTGATTTAGCCATGGAATACTATGTAGCCAATACCATTCATGCAACCAAATTGGCTTAAGGCTTCCAGTGGCCAGTACAGCCAATAGAGTCAAGCTGGGCAGTATGATAAAAGAGATTTGGGAGTAGTCTAGAAGTATCCTTAAACTTAAGTCTTAAATGACTAGTCATGGACATTCTAATTGGTGGTCCAAGTTGTGGACCTTGATGTGAAGATCAGACACCTGTAGAAGACATACCAGTTGTTGTTGTTTTTTAATCTGTATATGTATATGTATATGTATATGATATACATTGACTCTCACTTAAAATGAGATTAATAGTTAATAGGACTGATAAATAAAAGTGATGTGGTTACCAGGAGGAAAGGGTTGTGAGGGAGGGGGTGGGGGAGGGGAGTAAAGAGGGACAAATATACAATAATGGAGAGTGATTTGATTTTGGGTGATGGGTACACACCACACAATCATTAGTTCAAATGCTTCAGAGACATTTACCTGAAACCTATGTACTCTTATTGATCAATGTCATCCTGTAAATTTAATTTTGTAAATAAAAAAAAAACTAAGATAATAAGACTGTATCTATAGTAGACATACACATTAGTTATTTTCATAAACACTCTTGGGAACATGTTAATATTATCCTGATAATATTCTATAGTCAGGGATTGTTCAATAGAGATTGATTGACGCCCTCAGAAAGATAGGTTTCTCCGAGGCTTCTGAGCAGAGGTTAAGCCTGCCTTTGACATCTGCAGAGTCTTGTACCTGCAAAAAATGCTTTGGCTAATCAATAATGTGGTGAATTGGACACCAGAGAAGACCTTTAAGAAGGAATGTATTTACCCATCCACCCATCTTTTTACCCATTCAAGAATATCTCCTGAATGACTATCATACAGGCATTTGTATGAGTAAGATTTCATCTTGCTTTTCAGATATCGACAACTTAGAAGAAAGATAAATGATCAATACAAGGCAAATGTGCAAGTAATTTGAAGGAATGAGCCAAGTTAAGATCTAGTTGTCAGGAAAACCATGTATGTTTTGACAATTCAAGTAAGCAAAAATGCTGAGCTAGGAAGGGTTGTGTAATTAAGGAGCCCTCTCAGAAAGAGTTTCAAGGGCTTATCTGCCATGATTCCTTTAGTGAACCTTTCCATACCAGCAGAACTGACCACCCCAAACTTTATCTCCTATTGTACCATGAACAGCTTTCAGTAGAAATACCTTTAATTTTATTGCTTTATTATTTTTCCCCCTCAAAACTCTGTCTTAACTCTGTATCACCATCACCTAGTGTAGTATCAGTTTCTAACAGGGATTAGATGACAGATCATTTTATTTGCTCCAGTGGTTGATGTTGGACTAGTAGGCTATCTGGACTTTGAGAGTGTGTGGCTGTGAAAGAAGCTGGATTAACTAGGTTGACTCCACACAGATTAGTGATTACTGGGTACATTTTAAATTTAATCTGTATTATTTTGCACAATTTTCTGCATAGGTATTGCTCCTGCTCAATATATGCACAATTGCTGGGTATTTAGATAAGCTAAGCCAAGTGCTGATGCTTGCTTTGCTTGACACCTGATGATTGCTCTCCAAAGTAGTTGAAAATTATGTGAAAACAGAGTAACAGAAAATATACCATAGGCTATTAAGTGTATAGAAAAATGCTCAATCTCTTTCAGAACAAAAGAAATGTAAATTAAACCACTTTAATATATTATGTTCACCTATTAATTGGCAAAAGTCAGATAATTTAATAATATTTTAAAGAACATTCAAGTGTAAAACTTACACAAACTAGAATATTAGTTTCTGGAAGGAAATTTGACAATCTCTATTAAAATTACAAGTGTATATACTTTTTGACTTAGGAATTAAATTTCAAAGATTGTTAGGATCAGTGTTCTCATATGTGAAAAATGATGAGTCAGAAAAGTTATTCAGTGCAGCATTGTTTGTAAGAGTAAAATATTGGAAACAACATAAATGTATATAGTCAGTATGTTTCTGTTTCAATAAATACTGACACAGATACTGCAGATTACTATGCAACCATAAACAGAATGGAGGGGCTTTTTTTTGTTTGTTTGTTTTGTAATAATCACTAAGATATTCTAAGGAAAGACAAGAAAAGTACAGAACAATGCTATCATTATACTATCCCTTGAGTAAAAGAATGAAAAGAAGAATGTGTCTGTGTATACTTGTATATGTAGAAGATATCTTTAGAAGACAGGAGAAACTAGTAACATTGGTTTGAGGATGGGAATTGGGTAGTTGAGACATGAGAATGGGAAGGTGAGTTTTCACTGAATACCCTTTTATATTTTTGAAATGGAAAACCTTATGACTACATGGCCTATACAAAAAATAAATAAATACAAATAAACACACTACAGCAGATGCTTTGGTTCCTGGCAGGGAGCTGCTTGCTCTTGTCATGGTCACCTGCTGCATTTTTACAGTGGTGTGATCACCTCCAGTGACATCTGCTGGTGCTTCCCAACTTGCTCTTTTAAGTCATTGTTTTTCAAACTGCTAGTTTGAAAGTGGGCCATGAAATCAATTTAGTAGGTGCAACTAGTGGTCAAAAAAAAAAAAAATAATAATAATAGAGCCCTGGCCGGTTGGCTCAGCGGTAGAGCGTCGGCCTGGCATGCAGGGGACCCGGGTTCGATTCCCGGCCAGGGCACATAGGAGAGGCGCCCTTTTGCTTCTCCACCCCCCCCCCCCCCAGTTCCTCTCTGTCTCTTTCTTCCCCTCCCGCAGCCAAGGCTCCATTGGAGCAAAGATGGCCCGGGCGCTGGGGATGGCTCCTTGGCCTCTGCCCCAGGCGCTAGAGTGGCTCTGGTCGCAGCAGAGCAACGCCCCGGAGGGGCAGAGCACCCCCCCCCCCCCGGTGGGCAGAGCGTCGCCCCCTGGTGGGCAGAGCCTAGCCCCTGGTGGGCGTGCCAGGTGGATCCCGGTCGGGCGCATGCGGGAGTCTGTCTGACTGTCTCTCCCCGTTTCCAGCTTCAGAAAAATACAAAAAAAAAAAAAAAAAAAAAAAAGAAAATTTCAGACTCAGTAACCTGTGGTGAAGGTAAGTCCCATTGTGTGAACATTTGTTTGTTTTTGTAATATCTATGTTATGACATAACATAGCTTTCTTACTGTGTTCAAAAATGTTAAAAACAACAACAACAAACTACCGTACTTTTTGCTCCATAAGATGCACCTATGGTTTTAAGGAGGAAAATAAGAAAAAAGATATTCTGAACCAAATGGTGTGTTAAAATATTTAATAAAATATACCACAATAGTATTTCAATAATGTAAACTCAACAGCAGTTTTAACAACCACTAACACTGTTATTAACAAATAAGAAGAGACTTTAATGTTTAAATATTCTTCTAGTTGTCCAGACTTTAATGTTCAAATATTCTTCTAGTTGTCTGGCCCCAGAACCTCATCATTGCTAGTGTCAGATCAGTTGCTCACAATCACTGGTATCACTTTCTTTGCTATTTTCATATATACCATCCTCATTGCCATCTATGGCATTGCTAATGCCACATTTTTTGAATGACTGTACCATGGTTTCATTCTTCACTGACTGCCATGATGTTTTCACCTGTTCACAAACTTGAGTGATAGTGGGTCTCTTCATTCATCCAGTTGGTGTTAGATCATGATTATCATCAGCCATCCATTTGTTTCACTCTTTCGCATAAAGACGTTAAATATCAATAGTTTGTTGATGGAAACATTGAGAGGTTGCAACTGGCTGGTAAAACCTCCAGAAATTATAGCTAAATGAGTCTTCACTTCTTTAAAGTTTTTTTTTTGTGTGTGTGTGTGGTTTCGCTAATATGTGCTCTAAACTGGTCAAGCACTAATGGGGCAGATTTTTTCAGAAGCCTTCTAGCATCTTTGGCCCCTCCCCTATGTGCCAGCCAGCCAGCCAATGAAATGCTATTAGGCTGGCAACAAGTGATGTCAGCACTTCACACAGAGCTCCGGTGGCTGCAGTGCAGCCCTCCACTGCTGCAGCATGCCTCTCACGTCCTTGATGATGCCAGATGAATGGCCCACACAACGTTGTTCACCTTCCCTCTGCGCTGCATGCAACTGCGGAAACCAGAACCAGAAGATCACTCAGCAGATGCCAGGGTTCCACACGCCACTGTAGCAGGTGTGATTATGCTCCTGCTGGTGCTCATTCTACATATGTTTACTGGCGCAGTGTCCAAAGCAGCTAAAAAAAAAAAAATGAACATTCACTCCATAAAACACATGGGCATTTTCCCTTCTAGTTTTTGGGGAAAAAATGCATTTTATGAGGCAAAAAATACGGTACCATCTTCAGCAGTGACCTTTCTCAGCCAATCTAGACTTCCAAAGATTTCCCTGAGCAATCAGTATAGTAATGGAAAAGTCTTGAAGTTCCCATACTGATTGGGCCAGAATTTTCAGACAGTGGATGTGGGGTTCCTACCTTTTCAGATTCGTCCCTCTGCTTATGTGTCCATTGCCACTATACATAGAGTCTCTAGTCATGCAGGTTCCAGCTGTGTGTCTCCTCACATCAAAGCACATCCATTTTCCTAAGAGAGTATATCCTACCCTATGAAATACTATATAGTCAATAGGTGTTGTTTGGAATCCAGATTAGCAATTCTCATCATCTGTTCTATGGATCGGTCCACCAGAAATTTTATAACAGTCCATGAAAGAGTTAACCACCTTGATGTTGTATAAAGATTATAGCTTCAATGATCTTAGTTGAATTAGCTTATGCTCAAGGTGATTTCTACAATAGGGGTCTTTGAAATAATTCTCCTATTTTTACGGTCCCCAAGTGCAAAAAGATTGAAAATCACTGGTTTAGATGGGGTGATTGGGAACAAGACCCAACTAGTGGTCTTTCATATATCCCAAGCTTCAGTGACCTGGTAGCAATTTTCCTTCTTGCCTTGACCCCAATGCCTTAAATCATGAGGTCACATCATCAGCAATGCTCTTCTCTCCATCTCTGTTTATTCCAATTTACACTGCTCACAAAAATTAGGGGATCAGGGGACATGCATATACTCCAGTACTTTCTGCCTTTTGTATAGTGCATTTTCACCAATAAAATAAAAGTTGGATTTGCATCTCATTTGAATAATTGAACAAATTTCTTTGACTTGTCATTTGCTTTTCTGATGTTCTTAATAAAAAAATAAAATCATCCTTTTTTTATTGCTTCATATTCATCTTCAAATATCCCTTAATTTTTGTGAACAGTATAGCTTCCTTCAAGATCCCGCCCAGCACCATTTCTCCATAGAATCTTCCTAAGTCTTTCAGCCTAAAGTGATTTCTCACATAGTTGTCCTGCTTTCTTGAAGGCAATAGAATGTAACTCAACTCAAATTGAGATCAAACAAAGAGGGGAATTAGCTCAGCTAATGGAGAAATTCAAAGACAGGTTGGATCCAGGGGCTAAAGATACCATCTGTGTGCTCTCTTTCTCTCTCGCTTCTCTAATTAGGCAAATATCATACTACCACTGGAAACTAGCTAGCCCAGTTGTAGAGAACAGCTACATAGAGTATGGGAAAGGGATAGTCCCTCAAATATACATTAAAGTATTGTCACCTGAAGGAGTAGAATGACAAAACATGCAAAACAACATATATCCTTGCCAAATTGTAATCTGTACAGTGAAAATGCCAATTTACCTAAGTGCATTTTCTTGCGTTAATACCTAACCTCTGTAAGAATGAGTCATTTAAGATAAAAATGTCACACAGGCAAGTGAAATTAACATTTAAGTTCTTGATGAATTAAATAAGTAACTTTTATTTAATTGTTCCACATAGTTTGGGCTTCTCTATCATGATGTTTTCCCTCAGGATTCTATTTAAATCTCCCACTAACTAATTCATATGGGGAATTGAGTAATTTATCAGTTTATAAAATGTAAACCTATATAAAATGATCAAATTCATTATATTTTTGACCCATGGATTTGGGTCAAATATTTTAATCACAATAGAAATTTAAATTTTATGAACGAAAACTAAAGTACACTTTGAGAAGCATATCTCTCATTTTCACTTTTGTTAATTCTTTCTAAACAAAAATGTTTTAAGTAGAAACATCTTAACACAACTGGTGTGATTTTCTAGATATCCAGTTTAAGCCAAAAAAAAAAAAAAAAAGAAAGAAAGAAAAACGGGAGGGCATCATCTGTTTTCTTCTATATGTTTTGAAACATGAGTCTCCAAAAGCTATTTTCTAACACATGTGAATGTAACATCTGCCAGATCCAAGTGATAGCCAGAAACAGCCACACTGCCAGCCCCTGCACACGCGCCAAGCTATTTCCTGTTAGAACTGTCTTCTCTTTGGAGTTGTCAGTACTATTTTTACTCTAGAGTAGCCTATTTCCCTGATTTGCTGTAGACATATGAATTGGAAGCACAGATCAGGAAGAATGAATATGATGATGTATTTACAGTTATGTGGATGTGTAGCAGAGAAGGGCTTCAACAGATACAAGTGACCTTTAAACAACATGGGCTTGCCTGTGCAGTTTCACTTGTATGTAGATGTTTTTCCCAATAAACACAATAAATATTTTCTCTTTCTTATGGTTTTCTTAATAGCATTTTCTTTTCTCTAGCTTACTTTATTATAAGACTACAGTAGATAATGCATATATCGTACAAAATACGTGTTAATGGTAAAGTCAACAGTAAGCTTCTAGTAATTAAGTTTTGGGGGAGTAAAAAATTACATGTGCATTTTTGACTGGGTGGGGGTTGGCACCCCTAAGCTCCATTTTGTTCAAAGGTCAACTATTTAGAACACAAGCGCCATGTCATATGTCACAGATTAAACTGCTTCTCCTGGCAAAGCATGCCTCATTATATATCTTAATTTCTCCTTGATATTCAATATCAAGAGTGTCTGAAAGCAGAATTAAGATGTATTAACCATATGTAAAAGTACCCAACCATGTCTAAAATTTCTCTCACATTTCTTCTCCATGTTAATCCTTTGATGAAATTTGAGGTACATCATGAGTTTCCATTTCTATCTGAGAATCCATATCTAATGTTGAGTTTAGCAATTCAACAATTTTCAGACCTAGCAATTTGGGACCTCCAAATGATTAGTGTCATTCATTCTCTTTAATATATTCTCCCTACCTGAATAACATTATTGACTTTTGGCCTTTAAAGAAGAGGTATTACTGTAGACTCATCAAGATCAAAGCTATTCCTATATCCTCAATATCAAAACCAATGTTTGACACATAGTCAATGTGAAATGAATGAATCAATCTGTCCTGAATTTCTGAGATCCAATATTTGCTCTTAGAGTCCTCAAATGTGAGTGTTTTGACTAGTCTTACATAAATTATAAAACCATCAAATTGATATAAAACCATCAATTATGATAAAGAAACAAGAAACAAGTTCTAGGGCTTTGGCTTCCATAAGAGAACTTTAATAGTAGTTCTCTCTAAATACATTTGGAAACTCATATGTTCTCTACACCAAATATCATTTAGGACAATAGCCATTCATTGACTTTTCAGTGAATATAGTGGTTTTTAATATAAGTGTAGGGGTTGTGGAAAGAGAAGTAGTTTTGGAGACTGATATTCTGGAGTTGAAATCCTGGATCCTTATAAAGTTATTTGACCTCGACTTTTCTATTTTCAAAAAGGCATGACAATACTTCCCTTGCAGGGCTGTTGTAATAAATTGAGTACAGTCATGAAAAAAAAAAAAAGCTTAGCAATGCTCCTGATACTTGTGGTAACTCACTAACTGGTAGCTATTATGTTCCTTATTGTTACCACTCCTGATATCAGCTGTTCTAATATTAATAGCACAGAGAATAGACTCAATTACATATAACTCTAACCCTACAGGCGTCCCCAAACTACGGCCTGCGGGCCACAATGCGGCCCCCTGAGGCCATTTATCCACCCCCCACTGCACTTCTGGAAGGGGCACCTCTTTCATTGGTGGTCAGTGAGAGGACCACTGTATTTGGCAGCCCTCCAATGGTCTGAGGGACAGTGAACTGGCCCCCTGTGTAAAAAGTTTGGAGACCTCTGCAAAGCCAACTCTACCCAGTAATGTTAGTCACTATCGCAGAATTGTAAATGATGCTCCTTTTTCTGTTATACTTTCAGTAGCAAGACTTAACAAAATGTAGACTTAGCATGGCTATTAAGAGGTGGCCTTAATGAAAGGCATGCCATAAGGCATGTGAGGCAAAACCAGCTAATATTAATGATAGTGAGAGGTGAGACATGCTTAGTGTTTCAAACCAGGTTCCCCCTCTTAGAATTAATCTCAATCTACAAGATATTCTCCTACAGTTACAAATGTATATTTGCATCTTGTAAATCATAGTCAGAGACTAAGCAGAGAAGTCTCAGGTTAATTCTTAATGTGATGCAAAAGCAGGTTTCTAAGGAAGCCCTTCCTGCTTTCCTCCATTTCTCCCCTCTCTCCTAAGGTGTGTCAGACACTGTGCATACAAAGAATATTTACAGTTGATGGAATAGCAGATGAAAAGGATTCCAATATTTTTTCTATTTTGACCTGTTATGAAAAAGGTGAAAACCATTCCATGAAAAGTTAAGTGCTGTAAAAATGCATTGACTCTTGGCTCACTAGAGAGATGCTGTGAGATATGTCCTTAAACTTTTTTGACACATGAAAAGATTGAATATAAATAATTCCAATTTCAACTTTAGAGTCTATTCACTAAAGTCTTTTTCTTTTCTTTTTTTTTGAAAAAGAGTTGCCATAATTCTTAACAAAGTGAACAGAGTACAAAATGCAAATCTTCCATACTGAATGGGTTGATGAAAGTCATTTCTTGGAAATTAATTGACATTATGAGCTATAAGTAAGGGTAAAAGTTATCCTTCTACCCAAATGTTTAGCTTCATATTATTCCAGCAATAGTTTATCTCCAAAGTTATTGATTAAAATGACAAATTACTTACAAGTTCTCCTACTTCTAGGGAAAAGAAGAGGCCTACAGATTTCATACGACTACAAGTAGAGCATTTAAACACAATGTCAACACATTTTAATACATATCACTTATTTACAGATAAAATATGTTGATTTCTGAAATATAACAATTTTACCTTGAAATTCATTTTTGGGATCACATAGTCTCATAAGAATGACCTCTACAGGACACTGTGTAGATTTACAAAATCTGGAAGCTCCCTCACAACTACCAGAGACAAAGAGAAAGTTAAAGTAACTTTGAATGTTGCTGTTTCATGAAGTTTTAGATAATTTGCTCCCTGGAAATAATTGAAGACCAATATTAATCTGATTCATTATTTATATAATTCATATTCTATAAAAGTTAATTATGCTATCAAGTCAAATTACTTAATAATGGTCTAATACTATCTTCTTAAATGCTTCCTCTTCTTGTAATGTATATTTTAAAATAAACTTGCAATTCATTCTAGATTTAATTGAATTTTATAGAAGTAGATATGGTACCATGGCTAATAAAACTAAATCCAAATTATAATTTTCACTGGTCCCCACCAATAATACCCTTCCTATACCCAAGTTTTCCATACCATTCCTATCAAATGTTTTTTCTTCACTCCTTTGCTTTCTCTCCTGGAAAAAGTATTAACTTCTTGTTTATCCAGGCTTAAAACATTAAATTTGGGGTTTTTTCTGCCTTCCTCCCTTTTCCAGGTAGCTATTGCTACATAACAAACTGCCCTAAAACTTGTTAGCTTAAAACAACAATAATCATTTACTAGTAATATTTTATAAATTGCTCACAAATCTGCAATTTGGGTAGGGCCCAGCAGGGACAGCTTTTCTCATCTAATATGGCACAAGATGGTCTATTCACATCTGGTAAGACTGCGCTAGTTAGACGCTGAGCGCTTAGCTGGGCTGCCAGTTAAGGGCCTCTGTTCCTCTCCATGTGGACCTCTCCAGAGGGTTTCTTGGGCTTCTTCACAGCACAGAAGTTGAGTAACAAAAAGCTGTGTTCCAAGAGGCATGGAACGAAATTCCAACACTTCTTATGACCCCATGAATCTCAACATACAATCCTTGCCACATTGATTAAGCAGGTCATTAAGACAACTGAAAAAGAGTCTGTGGATAGAAGAAGTATCAAAGAATTTGGAAACATTTTTAATCTATCAAGTTCCGCTGAATCTACTGTCATAACATCTCTCAAGTCAATTCCTTAAACTTTCAGCCACCCATTCGTTTCTTGGGCAGAGCAGGCATAAAAAACAAACAAACCTGCACTAGGCAGTGCCAACAGATCAGGGAAAGAGATGAGCCCCCAAACTCGAAGATATTTATTTGCAAAGATATACGCACCCCTATGTTCATTGCAGCATTATTCATGGTGACCAAGACATAGAGAGAACCAAAGTGTGCTTTGATGAAAGATTGGAAGATGTGGTGCATACACACAATGGAATACTACTCAGCTATAAGAAAAGATGAAATATTACCTTTTGTGGCCACATGGATGGACCTTGAGAATATTATGCTAAGTGAAATAAGTCAGTTAGAAAAAGCTAAGAACCATATGACTTCACTCAGATATAAGATATAAGACAAACTCACAGATGACAATGGTTACCAGAGGGATGAGGGGGGGGATTGTGGAAGATAAAGGGGGCAAATTGCATGGTAACAGAAGATGATTTAACTTCGGGTGGTACACACATAATGCAACATACACATCATGTATCAGAAATGTACACTTGAAACCTAGATGATCCTATTAGCCAATGTCACTCTAATAAATTTAATAAAAAGAAACCCCTGCAGCAATGTGTTTTGAATGAATTGAGACACTGGGAGAACTTAAAGGGAAAAGATACTTTCAACTGAGGTCCCCGCCATTGTCATTGTCATCTTTTCTCTTATAATCATCTTTAAAATCACTCACAATACTCTCTACTTGGTGGAATGATTTGGAATGAATGTATATGAATATTTATAAAGAAAAAAGAGAAGACACATTTGTGAATTCCTTAGATTTTCAAATCATCTTGGCCAACAAAAACAAGTTACCCTCCTCTTTGAAATTCTAAAAGGGAACAGTAAATTAATGCTGATTGAATTTATTGAATTCTTTTATAGCAAACGTATTATAGCTGAATTTGATTTTTTAAACATGATATAGGGTACACTTGCCCACTCTGTAATCAGTGTAGATGGAAGACTCATGCTCATTTTATAAGACATGGAATATAATTTTTACTGTTTAAATTATTATGGATGTATCTCATTGTTGAATCTTTGTTTTTATGTCAAGATAGCTGGAAAGAGCTACAGTTTATTTTTTCTCTGTGTGTCCCTTATTTAGGACTATGACCCTCAGTAACAACACCAGTGTCTTGAGGGGGAAAGTGATGTATGATCTTTATTTGGTATGTTTCCAGGAATGCGCTGTGGATATAAACAAGGACTACCTATACTAGTCCAGGAAGTATAAAGTGTATAAACCAGCAGTTGAGTGAACACTGAAATGTATTTTGCAACCAACCACTGGATGAGGTATAAGACAATTAATAATTCTAAGGGAACTTGGGAAAAACACTGAATGGAATTTAATATATTGCTCCCTAACTTATCTTTATTTATGACTCTATAGGAGACTAATTGTTTTTCTCAATCTTGTAACAAAAAAACTTGGAGTAACTGAAACAGCGAGAACAACTTGGCTGTCTGCATTGAGACCAATTTAATACTTTTAAATTTAGACAAATGATTTTTGAGAAGTATTTTCAAGCCTGAATTGGGTAGACAATTTCTTAGAGTGATCAACTTATATCCAGCTATATTACTATAATATGACTGGAGCACACTTATCCATTTTATTTTAAATTTTATTTCTATTTTTGTCTATTTTTAAAACTGACAACTTTAAAACTTTTAAACATTTACTTTTAATATGTTGTGTTTATGAAACAATGCTAAGTGAAAACTTTACAACTAAAGTATATTTTCCAAATTTTCTATAATGATCAGAAAAAAGATTGTAAACAATTAATTCTGTGGGCAACTTTAGAGTATTCCAGCTGGCAAATTCTTAATTCTAATTTAGGAAAAATCCATATTTAATCCTAATTTAGCAGAAAGGCCATGTATACCAGAAGCTGGGAGATTCATCCCATACTCTTCTAAACCTCAGCCACAGTTGATTACGGAGAGGTTAGTTGATTTAGGGTGAAGATATGTGGAAGGGATAAAAACGCTGTTCTTGTTTCTCATGAAATATAAATGAATCACTAAAACTTTCCTTAAGTATAACATAACATTATTGATGGATTTAAAGTCCACATAAAACACAAATTTGCACTGTTAAACTTAATTGACTGACAATCAGAAGTACTATGAACTGAAACAAGAAATATTATTAGGGGAGAATGTGAAAAGATAATACCAGAAGTAAAAAGGAAAAAAAAAAGTCAAAATATTTGAAAAATTATGAAAGGTGAGAGGCAAAAGTAAAAGATGACAAAAGCAGAGTTAGAATCCTGAATGCAGTTTTTCAGTGATGATCATGTAGAGATAAAGAGAATTACTACAATAATTTATGTAAGGAGATAGAAGAGAACAAGAAAAAAAAGCAAAAACAACAATTTTCTCCCAGAAGATTAAAAAAAAACAAAAGAGAATTCAAATCTATATTGGGAATGCTAACCGACCAACAAGAAAGCACCTTATCTGACCAGGAGTAAATATAGAAAAGGTGGAAGCAGTATTCTGAAAATCTACATAGAAGAGACAAAAATATGACAGATACCTTTGAAGAAAATTCCTGTGAGAAAGAATGTGTCATTACTGAAAGAGAAGTAAAAACTGCCCTGAAAGTATTGGAAGGTTTTTCCCAATAGGGAAGTAGATGTGAAACTGACAATTATTTCAAGGCATAGAAACTGAATCTGCCAAAATCTTAACAAGAATATGTTAACTAATATGGAAAACAAAACAATGACAGGAAACATTCAATATACTTCCCAATCTTCAAGAAAGGAGATGCCAAGAAGTGCATTAACTTTAGAAATATTGTTCTAATTTTCTACACAAGTAAAGTGATGCAACACAGACTTTACCTTATATAGAACAAGAAATGCCAGATGTTCAAGCTGGATTCAAGAAAGCAAGAGGCACTAGAGATTTAATTGCTATCATTTGTTGGATACTGAAGTGCTCCAAAGAATTTCAGAAGAAGGTTAGTCTGTTTTATATAGACTACAGGAAAGTTTTTGAATGCTTGAATCACGAAGAGTTAGCAGTTGCTCTAAGAGAAATAGGCATGCCTCAGCACCTGATTATGCTGATGTGTAACTTATATTGTGAACAGGAAGCCACTACCAGGAGAGAATATGGAGAGAGAGAATAGTTTCCTATAGGCAAAGATGTCAGAAAAAGGTGCATTTATCTCGTTATTTGTTTAATCTGTATGTATGCAGAACATATAAAAAGAACTGGGTTAGATGCAGAGGAAAGAGGAATAAAAATTAGTAGAAGAAATACCAATAACAAGATATGACATCATCTTATTGACAGAAAGTAGCAATGATTTGAAATGATTTCTGATGAAAATGAAATAAGAAACTGCCAAAGCAGGAGTGCATTTGAATGTCAAGGAGACAAAAGTCATAAAGACAGAAGAAATACAAAACTTTAACCTAAACAGCCCTGGCCAGTTGGCGCAGTGATAGAGTGTCAGCCTGGCATGTGAAAGTCCTGGATTCCATTCCTGGTGATGGCACACAGGAGAAGTGACCATCTGCTCCTCCACTCCTCCCCCTCTTCTCTCTCTCACTCTCTCTCTTCCCCTCCTGCAGCCACGACTTGATTGGTTTAAGTGTTAGTCCCTGGGTACTGGGAATGGCTCCATGGCCTCTGCCTCAGGCACTAAGAACTCAGTTGCTGAGCATTGCCCCCTAGTGGGCTTGCTGGGTGGATCTCTGTCACTGTGCAAGCGGGAGTCTATCTCTGCCTCCCCTCCTCTCAATGGATAAAAAAGTAAACAAAAAAAACCCTTTAACATAAACAACAAAGACATTAAAATTGTTAAAGATTTTGCTTACCCTGGTGCAGTCATCAATTAAAATGGAGGCTGCAAGCAAGAAATAAAGAGAAGGCTGAGACTAGAAAGGGCAGCGGTTGAAGAATTAAGAAAAATCACCGAAAGCAAAGATGTGTCATTACAGACCAAGGCTAAGATCACCCACACCCTCATATTCCTAATTGCTATGTACAGATGTGAAAGTTGGATGGAGATGAAGGCTGATTGGAAAAATAAATGGATTTATTAGAAAGAAGGTGTTGGAAGAGAGCTCTGTAGAGGACCCTGGACTACCAGGAAGACAAAACAATTTGGTCCTAGTGCAAATTAAGCTTGAAACATTGCTGGAAACAAAAATGACAAAACTGAAGCTGTCCTACTTCAGACACGTCATGAGAAGGCAAGGTTCTTTGAAAAAGACAATAATGCTGTGATAAATAGAAGAGAGCAGGAAAAAAAGGAAGACCAAACATGAGATGGATTGACTCTAGAAAAGAAGTCATGGGTATGAGTCTACAAGAGATTAGCAGGGCTGTTGGGGATAGGACATTGTGGATGTCACTCACTCATAGGGTCAGCACTCATCCACCAGGAGTCAGAGATGACTAAATGGCATGTCACATGCACACACATCTTTACTATCATTAATTCAGGTAACTGGGTTATAATTTATGAGAAGCTGAAAGTAAAAATTAATTTCTTAGAGACTGGTAACAGCAAGAGAGAAGTAGCTCTTGCCATTGAGTCAACTTCTTGAAATGCTATGACTAAGATTTCTCCCCGCTTATTCAGTATATAATTTAATATGATAATTTGTAAATTAGATCCCTAAATTTATTACAGAAAAATGGTGGGCAGTGGGTATGAAAGAATAAGAAACATAAGCTGAGGAATTTGGCCAGCCAAAGTGTATCTTTATTGCAAAAGGATACAACTATCATTTCTTTTTCTTTGCTGACCTAGGGTGGCTGCAGGATGGGTGGCTCCAATAACTAAGCAAATACCTGAAAATACACTTTTAAAAACCTTCCATTTATATTATAGGGCTCTGGAAACATTATTTTAATAGTTTTTGTGTCTTTACATGTATGAAGAAAAATCACTGCTTCTCAAAAGGAAAAACCAAAATGAAAATTCTAGTTCTTGTGAGGAAATGCTAAAAGCAATCATTTAAAAGAAAAACAAAAATAAAAAACTAGAAAGTTTTTACACAGCAGAGGAAACCATCAACAAAATGGAATGACAACCTGCCAAATGAGGGAAATACTTGCTAAGGATCATCTGATATTGGGTTAATATCCAAAATATATAAGGAACTGATACAACTTGACACAAAAAAAGACAAATAATCCAATTAAAAATGGGCGGAGGACCTGAATAAACACTTTTCCAAAGAGAACATACAGTTGGTCAATAGACATAAAAAGCTGCTCAACATAACTAATCCTCAGGGAGATGTTTAATTAAAACCACTGTGAGATGTCACCTCACACCTGTCAGAATGGCTATCATCAATAAGTCAACAAACAATACGTGTTGTAAAAAATGTGGAGAAAAGGGAACCCTCATGCACTATAATTGGGATGGCAAATTGTGCAGCTACGATGGGAAACAGTATGGAGGTTTCTCCAAAAGTTAAAAATAGAACTACCATATGACTCAATGATTCCACTTCTGGGTATTTTTCTGAAGAAACACAAAACACTAATATGAGAACATATATGCACTGCTGTGTGCATTGGGACATTATTTACAATAGCCAAGATATGGAAACAACCTAGTTGTCCATTGACAGACAAATGGATTAAGAAGTGATGCATATGTGCAATGGAATATTATTCAGCCATGAAATAATGGAATCATGAATGGACCTAGGGAGTGTTATGCTAAGTGAAATAACTAAGAGAAAAAAAATTATCATATTATTTTACTTATATATAGAAAAACCAAAAAAACAAAACAGAAACAAATTCATAGGTACAGAGAACAAACTGATGGTTGCTAGATGGGAGAGAATTTGTAGGAATAGGAGAAAAAGGTAAAAGAGATTAAAAAGTACAAATTGCCAGTTATATAATAGTCATAGAACGCAAAGTACAAAGAAAAAGAAATATAATAAACAATAACTATGTAATAACTATGTATGGTGTCAGATGTGTGTGAAACTTATCAGCATGACTTTGTAAGGTACATAAATGTCTAACTGTGATGTTGTACACCTAAAACTAATGTAATATTATATGTCAACTGTATTTGAAAAGAAATTTTAAAAATCCAGAAACGACATTAGTATTTTCTATTAATATTGTTCCCTAAATTAAAAAAATAAGATGATATTGTAAAGTGCCTATGAAAAACCAAACTGTGAGGCTAGTAGGGATAGCTTATCTGACATGTCAGAATGCTTTTCTTATTTCTTTAAAAATAAAACTTGAATGTTGGAATAACAAGCTTACTTTAATTTATGACATATTTTATTTATTGATATATTTTTAAAGGTTTTATTTATTGATTTTATAGAAGGGTGAGGGGACAAGAAGTAGTTGCTTCACACTAGTTCTTTGGTTGCATATCGTATGTGCCAATTGACTGGGTAAGCTCAGGGTTTTGAACTGGTGACCTCAGCGTTCCAGGTCGGCACTCTATCTATTGTGTAACCACAGGCCAACCTGACATATTTTAAATGTATAATAAATATCCATGTACTTTCTACTTAACTTTATCAAACCTCAATATTTTTTATATATTTTAGATTTATTCTTTTATAAAAGAAATAAGACAGTTGAAGTTTTCTGTATCTGCCATTCCATCCTCTCCAGAGATAACATAATCATAAACTTGCACTTATCACTTCCAAGAATACCTTTATAATTTGATAAGTAAAATCTATAAGCAATTTTTCATGTTTTTAAGCTTTATATAAATTGTAAAATAATGTAACACTATGAAAGCAACACTTATTTACCTATTCTCCTATTAATAGATCATTTAGGTTCTTTCCAAATTTTTGCTGTCACAAAAGATGCTGCTTCTATGATATATATATATTTAGAAATAGAATTGCAAGTTTGTTAGAATATGAGCATCTTAAAAAAAAAAAGAATATGAATATCTTGAATCTTACTTGATAACAATTTGCCCTAGAGATAATGACCAATTTACATTCAATTTACATTCATCCAGTAGTGTATCAGAGTTCCGTATACTACACATTATCAAAAAACTTAGAATTAATAGATTTTTAAACATGCACCTGTGGGACAGGTGACATTCTGTAGTTTTAGATTGTATTCTCTTAATAACATATTGAACTTCAACCTCTTTTTCCACTTATTTGTCACTTCTGTTTTGTGTTCTATAAATTGACTGTTCATATTGATATTGGTTATTTGTTTAAATAAATTTTATCTGTAACAAGTACATATGCATTTCTATATGTGTTGCAAATATCTCGGTCCAGGACTTGTCTTTTCCCCTTATTTTTGTTATATGTTGATGTACATAAGTTAATATGGGAAGATTTATCACTTTTCTTTTTGCTTTGTGCTTTCAGTATTTTACTTAAGAAGTTCTCACCTATCCTCAGAAGAAAAAAAGCATTATATTTTCTTCTTACAATTTAAATATATGGTTGACTAAATCTAGGTTATTAGTTGTTCTAGAATGTTTTTCACTTATACCACACAAAGATTTAATTTTATTTAGATTAATATTTTCCCACATGACTAACCAATTGTCTCTTTTCTCTGAATTTTGGGATAACATGGTGGTTTTTTTTCTTGGATTTATATTTCCTTTTGTTGGTCAAATCAGGCAAGTTATCACAATGTTGTTCTTCAAATTGAACAGGCTAATTTATATCATGGCTACGATATATGAATTTCATATCTGTTTGTTATCAGCTTGTTAACTTACACAAACAATTGTATTGGTATTTGGATTGAAATTATATCTAATATGTAGATTAATCTGAAGAAACTAACATTTTTATATTATTTATCTTTTTCATCCATGAACATTGTATATCTATCTTTTTCAGGACTTTTTACTGCTATTTAATACTTGACAATTTTCTATATAAAGGTCTTCATTTCCTATGTTAGTTACTCCTGAGTATTTGATACTTTTTGAAACTATTGTTAATGGGATATTCTCATATGTTTTCCAATTGGTTATTGTAAATAGCTGTATAGTAGTGCTATCACTTTTTGTATATTCATCTTGAGAAGAAAGCTTTTAATGTTAACTTGCAATATTTACTAACAAATTTTTATTAAAGAAATAAATTTGACACTCATCCTAATTCTGCTAAAGTCATGGTTGTTCTAGAGATGAGTTAAAATCTAAAGCTAAGTCATTACAGATCTTTTGCTTTAAGATCATTACATTGTATTAGATCCAATTTGGTAAAGACATAATGATCCCATCTAGTGGCAATTTAAAGTTCTAAGTAAACTGAAAAATACACTTTCAGGTTTTTTTAAATAGCTGTGTTTTAAAAATTATGATAGCAATCAATATCCTTGTTGGAAGTGTCAAGAAACAATAAAGATTAATTTGACACATCAAAATTAGTTATGCTTGTAGTCTTAAGTGTTGTTGATTTCAAGATTAGAATGAGGTACGCTTACAGAGAAAATTATGTACAACTTCCCATGCTGGAGCCAAATTCTATATGCGAAGATTTAATTTTTAGGATTGCTATGCAGGGAGTTTTCATAAGTCATGTTCACATAATATTTTAAAAATAACTACCAACAGCTGGCCAGGGTCAATCCATACAACCTTTATAATAACATAATCTTCAGAGTCTACCCCACAAGGACTACTTTATAGTTAATAACCCTTTAAAATGAGGCCTAGTTTTATATTTTACTAATTAAAAATTTTTTGTGTGTAGAAAATAAAATTTTATGCATAATTATACTTAATTTCAAAAGCATAGCAACAACTTGCTAATCATTTGAAAATAGTACATTTAACACTAAAATAAACTCAAGTTGTGTTTATTATTCAGTGAGAGGAGTGCAGGCAGAAAGACACATTGCTGTGTGTGCCCTGACTGGGATCAATCCAGCAAGCTCAGTAGGGGCAATGCTTTGCCCATCTGGGTTGTTACTCTATTGCTCAGCAACCAACCTCTTCTTAGAACCTGAGGCGGAGGCCACGGAGCCATCCTTAGTGACCGGGGCCAACCTGCTCCAATCAAGCCATGGCTGCAGAAGGGGAAGAGAGAGAAAAAAGTGAGAAGGGGAGAGGTGGAGAAGCAGATGTACCCTGACTGGGAATAGAACTGGGACATCCAAATGCCAGGCTGACGCTCTACCAATAAGCCAACCAACCGGAACCCCCGTGTTGTATTTATATGAGCACATAGGTTTTAAAGGTGTAAGATTAAAATACATATGAAAACTTATTTAACTTGAAATGTAGGAGACCTTTGAAATGATAGACAGAAGTTCTAAGAGTAAAGATTGATTAAAAACTTAAATAGAATGATAAAAAGTTAAAATAAGTATCATATCTTTGGTAAAAACTACAAAATAATGGTGCCCTGCATTAATACCGGTTAAAGGTGAAGACATCAAGAACAAGCTTTCTTATATTATTAGTTGAGAATATAATTGGAATAAACTTTCTCAAAAAAATTAGGCAATGCTATCAAAAACCTTAAAACATGTAGATCTTGCCCAGGAAATTTCACTACTCAGTATTATTATGGCCATGCAACAAAGATATGATTACAGTAACATTTCTTATAAGTTAAATGAGGTCATGAGGATAAACTCTCATGACAGGATTAGTGCATTTATAAGAAAGACCCCAGGAAGCTTGTTCTCTCTCTCCACCATGTGAGGACAGATTGAGAAGGTGACCATCCAACAACCAGAAAGAGAGTTCTCACCAGAAACCAAACTGGTGAATACTTGCTTTGGAATTACTAACCTCCAGAAGTGTGAGAAAATAAATGTCCCTTGTTTAAGCCAGCCAGTTTGTGGTATTTTGTTATGGCAGCCAAAGGAGACTTATACACACAAGGTGATAAGATTTCTTCTCTTTTTGCTTACTATATTTATAAATGTTTTCCAATAAACACATTATGTTTGAAATGTCAAAAGGTGTTGTAAAATATATTAAGTAGTATTAACAGAATAATTTTAGTGAATAAGATGATTCCATGAGAAACTCATCATTCGTAAAATCAGATATTCAAACCTGACTTGTGATTATTTTGACATATCTTCATTAATTCTCTCCATATACTAATTATTTGGTCTCCAATTATATTTAACAAAAACAGATTGAATCCTTCCTTCTTAACTATGGGTCAAAGATTAATAAGGTTTCTAAACATACCACTGAAAAACAATTTTGTTTTCTTCACATCTAACTACTCTACAAGTTATTATTTAGAAACATTGACCATTTTAATCATTACATTTCCAATTAGAGTGAGTAATTAGCATTTTACCTTAGGATCATATGCATAATAATGGTGAAATTATATATATATATATTTGCATTACTAGGCTTTTTCTAATTATCTGACCCATCCATCCTATTCCCCTTTTATGCTCTCAAATTTCTAAGAAACAATCTACTCCTTTTACCTTTGTTATAATTATATCTAACCATAAACCAGAGGTGATATAATGAGTTCCTCTGTGGCAGTATGTGATGTCTAGTACATCTAAACACACACTTCTAGTAGTTTTATTTTCAACCCAGGTTCCCATGCTAACATGGAGTATGTAAGCAGGGATACATTATTTATAAATGGCAAGTTTTCTTTGTGGCAGAAAAGGGTTTGAACATTCCTGAGTTCTGAGTAAGGTGGAGTCCACCTCCAGAGAGCCAAGAAATACTTGGCAGCAGGAAATTTCTCTTCAGGGAAAAAACCCTACAATCAGTGCCTACAGAATACTGTTAGTCAGAATGACTAACCCTGTGGTGTACTTTCATCATCTGAGCTATCTGATGTCTTTGAGCACTCTTTTTACATTGTAATCATTTCCCACACTATGCCTCTCTTTCACAGAGGAAACCAGAAAACCTGCAATCCCAGACTCCCTGCATTAGGGGACAGGCATGCGACCTGGCTTTAATCACAGTATTCTTGGGAAAAGATCTGGAGGAAGCACATGAGTAGGCAGGTGCACCTAGGAATATTTGTCTTTCAACAGTTCAGGTGAGTGGAAATATCCAGTTCTCTGGGGCAGAGAGTGGCAGTGCTTCTGGAACCCAGTACTGAGCATCATAAGTGCTAACTGCTAGTGTCAGTGTTGTAACTGCTAGAAAAGGAGAAGATGGCTATTGCTCAAGGATGTTCCCATTTACCGTCAGATCCCCTGGCCCTACCAGATAGTCTGTGAACTGTCTAATACCCTTTCATCAATTCCTCTTCTGGTTAAATTTGCAAAAGTGGATTCTGTAAATTGTGTATAAGCACTCTGCCCAATAAATCATCCGAGCAAAACATTTCCTCCTTCCTCATAACAAAACAAAACAAAGTTCAATTCTAGTAAAATTTCATGGCTTGTAGTTTAATTACCATCAAGACCAACTATATTTATAGACATGTATTAATAAGGAAAATTTAAATGTAAACCAGTGCTGTTTTCTTATTTATAGAATTTTAGTAACTAAGAAAAATATTAAAAAGAAGAACTTTCTGGCTAAAGTTTCTCCTCTTTGCAGTGATTAGCAGAATTTATTCTTCTTGTTTCCTTGGTTGCAGAAATAAACCAAGAATTCAAACAGAACATGTGAAGTTGACAACATCCTCATTAATGCATGTTTGACTTTACAAAGCCTCTATTCATTTACTGGGTGCTTAACCACTTCCCAGTTATACAAACATCCTTAGGTATACTTCATAGTGCATGCAATGTTGACTATCACAGGAAAACCTCGGGATCAGCCTGTGAATATCTTCAATGTAAACATAAACGACAGCAGGTGAATAGTTTTATTAGGAGCAATGTGTAGCCAGGATGGAAAAAGGAAAGCACACAAAGGAATCAACTAAAAACACATTCCGGTGCAAAAGGACTAATTAGAGAGGCCACTGCACTCAGGGACAAGAGATGAGCATCAGACTCCAGTGGTTGAATTGAAATGTTTTTCCAGCTTAACTGAAAGATATTTGACATAAAACATTGTACAAGTTTAAGTGTGCAACATGATGATTTGATGTACATTTATATTATGAAATGTGAAATTGGAATTTAAAGAGATTGTGGTGCATAATAAGCATTTCATCATATGTTAGAGTGGTTATATCTCAAAAATAACTTTTATTTTCCATTTGGAATACTATCCCACATAAACATTTATATTTTAGAAGGTTATTTTTAGCTAACATGTATTGGATATCTTGTACAGGCCAGCATTAAGACTTTTCATCCTGTAACTCACTTATTAAATCTGACAGAATGAGGCAGGTATTGTTAACCCTATTTTAGAGACAAAGTGATTCCCAGAGAAGATAATTAATTATCCAAGGTAATACAACTACTAAATGGCAGGGGTGGGACCTGCCCCCAGGTCTATTAGACACCAAAACTTCCTATGCTGAACTATGAAGATTATGCCACAACACTGAAATACTACTTACTGTTGTATGTTAAATGCTAAAAGAAAAGTAGAAAATTGTATGCACACTACGATGCAGCTATGGGAAATTTTATACACATATGGACAAGGGCTTAGAAGGGAGCACATGTCATGTGCTGCTGGCTTTTGTGTCCAAAAAACATTGAGTGCATGTGCACGTGTGTGTGTGTGACAAGGAAAAGTAGTTAGGAAACTTGAACTCATTTATTAAACATATAACACAGAGAATACATAGGTTCCAAACTCACAGACTGTTTTCTGTGCAGTTGTATACTGGATAATTGTAGTTTTGTTTTTCCAGTATTTTTCCCCTCAAATGTTCCTAAAAGCTGCTACATTGTTTTTGTAATAAAAAGAAATAAAAATAAGCCATACACCTCAGGAAGGTTCAGATTTCAGCCCCAAGAAGTGCTGAGCTAGTAAAGGCTGAGGAAACCCAGGTCAGTCGCACGCTGTTGCCCCCAGGGCACCGGCCAGCCACGGCCTCAGCCACAGCCAGTTTGGATTGAGAGAACACAAGGTCACCGAGCACCCAGTACTCTTAGAAGGTCATGCGGTCTCATTGACAATCAGGTTCCTGCAGGGAGGTAAACATCCCTTCATTCCAAGAAGAGAAACATGTTATGTCTTACAATCCTAGAGATGAAGCTTTCTTATGACCGCTCAGAATTTTTTTTTCCTAAATCAGCGATTTGACAATCCTTTCACCCGTGGGGTTCCTCGCCATGCCTCTCCATCCAACAGACTGGCTTCCAGTACTGCTTCTTAACAAAGTTCTATCATACGAGCAGCACTCTGTGCCCTCTTGCTCTTAATGAGTAAGCCATGGAAAGAGAACTACAGAGGAAATGCGGACACAGCCCTAAAGGAGAGGGTGTCATGAAGGATCAGAGGAGGCTCCCTGAAGGTGCTGTCACTGAAGTTAGGTCATAAGAAGGAATATGAACACCGGGGCAAAGGGTTAGAAAGCTGTTCTGAATGAATAGAGAGCAAAGACCCCCAAGTTCAAGACAAGCTTTCCTCTGAAGATTCACTTACTGATAATTATAATTATTTTTAATGTCACAAAAATGAGGGTGACATCCTTGGTGCTATATAGTCACAGATATGTAATCCTTAAGTCCTAGTAGCTAATGTTCTTTATTATTGGCTTGGGCTTTGAGATAGAAAAATTTCACCATCATTCAGGCATTTATAACAGTTTAGCTTAGAAGGGACAGAAGCAAAGAGACAGACTGGTTCATAGTCGTTAATAGGCTAAGCATGCCCAGCAGTGACCAGAGTTGAAGAACAGTTACCCGTAAGGGGGCATGGTCACCAACTTCCAACACGGGCCCAAGGCTTCCTGCATTCTGCTAGTCACACCTTTCCGCATTGTACCAGGGGTCGTCTGTATGATCAATAAAACACTGCAGAAGTCACATAATGTCACTTCTGAGATGAGTTTATAGAAGATGCTGCAACTTCTGCCTCGGTCTCTCTGTTTCTTGGATTACTTGTTCTAGTGAAAACCAGCCTACACAGTATGAGAAGTCCTATGCAGGGACATACATGGCAAGGAACTGAAATCTCCTGCCAACAACTACATGAATGAATTTGGGAAAAACACTGCTTCCTTCACTACAGTTTGACTTTGCAAGGACTTCCTGAGAGACCTTGAGCCAGAACCACACAGCTAGGCTACTACTGGACTCCTCGCCCTCAGAAATTGTGTGATAGTAAATGTTGGTTGTTATAAAGTGCTAAGTTTTGGGATCGTTTGTTATGGAGCAATACCCTTAACTAATAACAGGGAAATGGTGGACATGGTGGGACACTGAGAACATTCAGGAAAGTTGTTTAAGGCAGAGAGCAACAAGCAAGGCCACACAGCAAGGCCATACTTTTGGGAGCCGGTAAAAGCAGGGAGGAAGTAGTGGATCTCAGAAATCTGATTCTAACCTTAGGAATTGCATTTTATCATATTTATTTTATTTATTTTATTTTTATTTTTTCCAGAAACAGAGCGAGAGTCAGAGAGAGGGATAGATAGGGACAGACAGACCGGAACACAGAGCGATGAGAAGCATCAATCATCAGTTTTTTCATTGTGGCACTTAGTTGTTCATTGATTGCTTTCTCATATGTGATTTGACCGTGGGGCTACAGCAGACCGAGTAGCCCCTTGCTCAAGCCAGCGACCTTGGGTCCTAGCTGGTGAGCCTTGCTCAAATCAGATGAGCCCGTGCTCAAGCTGGCAACCTCGGGGTCTCAAACCTGGTTCTCTGCATCCCAGTCTGACGCTCTATCCACTGTGCCAACACCTGGTCAGGCAGCAATTACATTTTAAACGGATGAGTTTATGTGCCCTAATTCCCCTTTATGAACCTCTTAATAACAGATCTACTCTGGATCTTCTACCAGATTTTAAAGAGTATCAGTTTTCTGTTGGTTTAGATTCTTGATTAAAAATGGGAAGTCAGGCCCTGGCCGGTTGGCTCAGCGGTAGAGCGTGCGGGGGACCTGGGTTTGATTCCCGGCCAGGGCACATAGGAGAAGCGCCCATTTGCTTCTCCACCCCCCCCCCCCCCCCCGCCTCCTTCCTCTCTGTCTCTCTCTTCCCCTCCCGCAGCCAAGGCTCCATTGGAGCAAAGATGGCCCGGGCGCTGGGGATGGCTCCTTGGCCTCTGCCCCAGGCGCTAGAGTGGCTCTGGTCGCGGCAGGGCGACGCCCCGGAGGGGCAGAGCATCGCCCCCTGGTGGGCAGAGCGTCGCCCCTGGTGGGCATGCCGGGTGGATCCCGGTCGGGCGCATGCGGGAGTCTGACTATCTCTCCCCGTTTCCAGCTTCAGAAAAATACAAAAAAAAAAAAGGGAAGTCACATGACCACAGAAATTCATTCCCTTGAATACCTGGACTTTGCAGTAGCTCACCTGGGGGGAGTGGGGCAAGGGATCCCTCATGGGAGTTCTCTGCAGTGAATCCTGACTACTTTATCTGAATACCACTAGGCTTTGACAGAGTTCTTCGATGGTGGTTCTGGAGTTCCCATGGGGACTCAGATCTCTTCAAATCTAATATTTAGAGTAGCTAATGTTTTAAATGACTGTGCTACTAACCTTGTGCTAAACATTTCATATGTATTTTGTTATTTAATCTTTATTACATCTTATTACATAGATAGTATAGTAATTTTTATTTTGGTATTGAAGAAATTAAGGCAAAGAGTGGTTATACATCATCTAGGGCCGTATAGAATTAAGGCATGGATCTGATTGGCCTGATTAAAATGTCCATGCTTTAAACTATCAGTTCTAAATGCTTGGAAGAAGATTTTGTCACCGGTAGATTTTTTTATTTTTATTTTTATTTTTTACAGAGACAGAGAGAGAGAGAGAGAGTCAGAAAGAGGGATAAGACAGGAACGGAGAGAGATGAGAAGCATCAATCATTAGTTTTTTGTTGTGACATCTTAGTTGTTCATTGATTGCTTTCTCATATGTGCCTTGACTGGGGGCCTTCAGCAGACCCAGTAACCCCTTGCTTGAGCCAGCGACCTTGGGTCCAAGTTGGTAAGCTTTTGTTCAAACCAGATGAGCCCACGCTCAAGCTGGCGACCTCGGGGTCTCGAACTTGGGTCTTCCGCATCCCAGTCCAACACTCTATCCACTGCGCCACTGCCTGGTCAGGCGCCACTGATAGATTTTTTATACTTCTTTATACTCAGCAGATTTGGAGGGAATGTTTGATTCTTCATACCGAACCCCTCATTCTTTCTGATTGATTTGCAATATTCAAGCTAAGCATCCAAAAATTCAGCTTTATCAGATCCATAGCTTAAAGCATTCTACTAAAAGAGAATGGTAAGTACATTTATAATAACATAAGTGGGGAGAAAAATGACTTTCTTATCAGTATCCAAGTCGCTTATACCTCATCTAAAATTATACACTTTGCTGTACCACTGCATGCCCTTCCCTGCTGCGGTTGGTTTTCTGATGGAATGCTTTAATTTGTTCCACATATAATATCCTTACACCACTGTTTTCTGTAATTTATACCACATGCTGTCCACTTTCTTGTACTATTTTATTCGGTAAAGCACTTTGGACATTAATTTATATGAAAGATGCTATTTGAAATGGAGTTGTATTGCAGGCTCCATTATTAGAATTTCCCTCTCGCTTTGGTCCCACTTCATCTTACACAGGTGCCTGAGGTTTGATGCAGTGCTGAAATTTAAATGGAAAAAGTGTTTGAAATTGATGCTTGTGTATTACTTATTTAATCTGCTGCAATCCACTAGCAAGTTCTCAGTTTTCAATATCTTCCAAGGCCTGCTTTGACATTCATCTTGCTTGTTTCATGGAGAAAATTTGCACTACGGATATTTTTACAAGTTAAGTGTAAGTCAGCAAGTTGTTTTGGCTTTGGGGTAGTGTCATAGAGCACAACTTTATAATACTTAACATTTATGGATAGAGGAAAAGTCTGTCAGATCTCAGTTATTCAGGGATAATTACCTTGATCCTTTGTTCCTGTTATTTTTCCATTCTGTGCCTTTGCCTTTTATACATTCTAATATGTGACTTTAGAAGTTAGATACAGAGGAAGAAATATTTGAAATGGTCATTTGAATTGGTTTTTCACAGACCTTGGTAAAGATGCAACAAAACAAAAGAAAAAATTTACTTGAAGACAATAGTTAAGCTGGTGTTTAAGATCTTCATACTTTCTGGATTGGAGTATACATGTTAATCATATTTCAGGTGCGAAATGAATGTTGCCTAACTCTTTTAGTAGAAGGGCTACATTGGCAGTAAATAATAACAAAGGTGACAGTAATACTATTATTACCATTTATAAGAAAACACATTCTAATATCTTTTTTGTAGAGAAAAGATATGCTAATAAAGAAGACAATATACAAGATTTTTCTGGGTTGTTATTCTTCTGTTCCTTTGTGCCGAGTGTCCGAGTGTTTCTGAGTGATTAAATTCACCCTGTGGTTTAAGCCTCATGGGCAACTCTCTGCTCTGACTCCTAGAGCACTTTGTTCACAGTGCTTGTCTGCTAGTGGATGTTTATATAGTATGCTCCAAACAGCGCAAACACTCTTTAAGGATAGAGAGAGGTTTTGGTTCATCATTTGTTATTCCTATCATACTTGTAGAAAGAGGTTGTCAGGAAGTACTTAATAACTAGATTTTTATTTCACTTCTTATTTAAAATATTATACAATTTACCAGTAAAATACTGCTGACATGGGCCCTGGCTGGTTGGCTCAGTGGTAGAGCGTCAGCCTGGCATGCAGGAGTCCCAGGTTCAATTCCCAGCCAGGGCACACAGGAGAAGCGCCCATCTGCTTCTCCCCCTCTCCCTCCTCTCTGTCTCTTTCTTCCCCTCCTGCAGCCCAGGCTCCATTGGAGCAAAGTTGGCCTGGGCGCTGAGGATGGCTCCATGGCCTCTGCCTCAGGCGCTAGAATGGCTCTGGTTGCAGCAGAGCAATGCCCCAGATGGGCAGAGCATCGCCCCCTGGTGGGCGTGCCAGGTGGATCCCGGTCAGGCGCATGCGGGAGTCTGTCTGACTGCCTCCCCGTTTCCAACTTAAGAAAAATACAAAAAAAAAAAATACTGCTGACATGTAAATAACAATAGTTTCCCAGTCAGTCTTTGAAGTCAGGCAAGATTGAATTAAAAGAAATATTAGAAAGCATCTAACCCAATTCCAAATTTTATAGCAAGGTGGTGGTGGTTTAGAGACTTTGAGTGGAGACCTGAATCTAGCATTGTCAGCATGATCTGGTGCAAGCCATTTACCAACTCTGAATTTAAATTTGCTTTATTGTTAATGTTTTTTTAAGACTTATTTATTTTAGAGAGGAGTGGGGGAGAGAGAGAGAGAGAGACAGAAGAGGGAGGAGCAGGAAGCATCAGCTCCCATATGTGCCTTGACCAGGCAAGCCCAGGGCTTCCAACTAACAACCTCAGCATTCCAGGTCGATGCCTCATCCACTGCGCCACCAAAAGTCAGGCTAAATTTACTTTATTTTAAAAATAGAAATATTTACCTTATACAATTGCTGTGAACATTAAATGAGATGATGGATGCAAAAATGCTTTGTCAACGCTCTATCAATGTCAGTTCAGTAAACTGATACTTAGAGAAATTAAGGGACTGTCCCAGGGCAGAGTTTTCAGTCGATAATAGAGCCAGATTTATTTAGATGCAATCAAATAAAAACTGAATTTGGTGTTAGAAGGCAGGTACGTTTCAAGCAGATGACAGTTTAGCATGGAATGTTTACCCAGAATATCCTTGCCACTTTGGTTAGTGCTAATTTCAAATAAAACAATTAAAGTTAAGAGTTTTGAAAAATAAAATGGTTTCAAGGTACTCCTCAACTGAGCTTGTTTGTGATATGTAGAATAGTGATGATAATATCAGTTCTATCTAGCTTATAGAGCAGGGGTAGTCAACCCTTTCATATCTACCACCCACTTTTGTATCTCTGTTAGTAGTAAAATTTTCTAACCGCCCACCGGTTCCACAGTAATGGTGATTTATAAAGTAGGGAAATAACTTTACTTTATAAAATTTATAAAGCAGAGTTATAGCAAGTTAAAGCATATAATAATAATTACTTACCAAGTACTTTATGTCGGATTTTCGCTAAGTTTGGCAGAATAAATCTTTATAAAACAACTTACTATAGTTAAATCTATCTTTTTATTTATAATTTGGTTGCTCCGTTACCGCCCACCATGAAAGCTGGAGCACCCACTAGTGGGTGGTAGAGACCAGGTTGACTACCACTGTTATAGAGTGTTGTGTCTATCAAAGAAGGTAATGCCTGGGAGAAATATTTTGGTAAATAGTAAGGAGCTCTGTAAATGTCATCATTATTGTTTCCTGCTTCCTCCGTGTAACTTTATATTGCCTTTCTCATATCAGGAAAAAGGAAAATAATTCTCACAAAAATTTCACATCAAGTCACTAGAATAGCTTAATACAAAATTTTCGGTGAAATAACACTGATTTTTTTTTTGCCAGCATGATGTGCCCATTAAGTCTTCCTTTCATGATACCCATTTCATTTTGCAAATACAATGTGTCCGTAAAGTCATAGTGCACTTTTGACCAGTCACAGGAAAGCAACAACAAAAAAGATAGAAATGTGAAATCTGCACCAGATAAAAGGAAAACTCTCCCAGTTTTATACCTATTCAGTGTAGTTCAATGTGGGCTCACGTACAGATTTTTTAGGGCTCCTTAGGTAGCTATCCCGTATAGCCTCTACAGCAGGGGTCCCCAAACTTTTTACACAGGGGGCCAGTTCACTGTCCCTCAGACTGTTGGAGGGCCGGACTATAAAAAGAACTATGAACAAATCCCTATGCACACTGCACATATCTTATTTTAAAGTAAAAAAACAAAACGGAAAAAAATACAATATTTAAAATAAAGAACAAGTAAATTTAAATCAACAAACTGACCAGTATTTCAATGGGAACTATGCTCCTCTCACTGACCACCAATGAAAGAGGTGCCCCTTCCAGAAGTGCGGCAGGGGCCAGATAAATGGCCTCAGGGGGCCGCATGCAGCCCGCGGGCTGTAGTTTGGGGACCCCTGCTCTACAGACTCGTCACTGACTGATGGCCTACCAGAGCGGGGTTTCTCCACCAAACTGCCAGTTTCCTTCAACTGCTTATCCCACCAAGTAATGTTATTCCTATGTGGTGGCATTTCGTTATAAATGCGCTGATATTCACGTTGCACTTTGGTCACGATTTCAAATTTAGAGAGCCACAGAACACACTGAACTTTCCTCTGTACCGTCCACATCTCGACTGGCATGGCCATGGGCTGCTCCGCTGTATACATGGTGTTACGTCATCATCTGCGCATGGGCACATGATGCCACATCATCCTAGGAGAAACTGGGAGGATTTTCCTTTTATTTGGTGCAGATTTCATATTTCTACCATCTTTTGTTGCTTTTCTGTGACCAGTCAAAAGTGCACCATGACTTTATGGACACACTGTATTATTTATCTTATTCTCTTATTTTTCTCTTGAAGATTATTACTATATTTTGTTATTTTTTGGTCCTGGCCTGTCTCTTACTATTAATTAAATTTATTTGTTTATTTACTTTCATTGATTTGTACCATATACTCTTTTTTATTCGACCACCCAAGTAACTCCTTCCTTCTCTTATACCCATCAATCTTATGTAGGTTTACAAATACATGCTCTGAGTTAAGACAAAATCTTTTAGGGATTTTTTCAGTTGCCCCTTTGGGAAAATGGCTGAGATTCAGAAATTCGTGTATGTCTTTAAGGGAATTACTACAAAAGAAAAATGTACTGAATCATAACTCTTACTCCTCCCCAATTTATGGAGCTCCCTCCGCATAGGGAAAGAATCCATACAGAAAGAATCTCAAATAAACACCTAATAAAAGAAATTCAGCTCACATTAAAATACTAAGATACCAGATGGTGGAGTTTAAGGATTATTTAACTACTGTTTATCCTACCCAGTGCTCATTTTAAATTCAACGTTTTTGAAAATTATTCATAGAACCACGGTTGTATTTCATGCAGATAACAAGCTTAGTTTAAAGTGAATTACCAGAATGCACCCATAATTAACCATACTTCCTTGGTTATTGTTAATTTGGATTGCAACTATTAGTTAAAGTTGAGAGGCTTTCGAAAGCAAATCGACCTCCAGCTATCATGGACATAATTTGTTCAGCAATCAGCGGGGAGGGCAAACCATTAAATTTTACAGGGTGGAGGAACTCACCAAAGAATGTGAAATTCCATCTGCCAAAGCTGAAAAACACAAATGTTTGATGAGTGTGTTTCTTCCTCTGTAGCAGCCTGCCCACAGAGCAAGCAATTATTCTTGCTTTTATCTAACGGCTGTGGTGTAACTTTTAAGACAACATAAAATGCAATTTAATTTTCCAACACCTATCCATGTGAATGGATAAAAGATCAACAAAGCTGTCTCTAACACAACACAGTTCTCTTATGTAAAGTCATAAGGCCCTTTGATACAATCACTAGGACACACATTATGGCAAACGTAGATTACTGAACAACTCTCAACTCTGGTTCCCAGCCTACATTTGTATTTTATTCACATTGTGTTAGGGAAAATGACAAGCCTTCCTGCTTCAAGTCATTAAAAAATATTGAGAGACCTTTAGGAGAACAACATCCATTCCAATGGATGTTTTCAAGCTTTGACAGCTTGAAAAGTTTTTACTCCATGTTTAAAATTAATCTTTGAACAAAAAAAATTGTTAAATTTAATAGAACAGATCCTCAATGCCTGAAAAAACTTTTATATGGAAAAACAAGGCTTAAAAATTTTTTTTTCTTATTTTATTGTTGAATTTTCCAAATTGTGAGAGCATCAGACTTTACAGCAATCATCCTACAAGTCACCCTTATTGCTTTTTGTTGAACATGTACTAGGTGCTCGAATACTGTGCAAGGAGCTTCACATTCATGGTCTCATTTAATCTCTACAGCAACCCTACAAGCTATTCCCACTTCACAGGTGAAGAAACTGAGCATCAGAGAGGTAGTAAGTAGAGAGCTGAAACCGAACTTGATGCTGACCTTTTCACGGCCTGTATTTTTTTCTACAGGGGTATACTTCCTATTGGAGTATAGTAAGTGTTAAGCTATATATGAAAGTTAATGATAGCACAATTCATTTTTCAAAACACCTAATGGAAAGTTTACCTTGGGTGCATCTTTACACCAAACCTCACTCCTGTACAGTTTGTAAACTCACCCAAGTGCAATTTGCAACACCTTATGTGGAGCATGTAAATACTAAAACACTCACATGAAAAGCACACACCATATGCCTTCATTGAATGGCTCCTTAAGTTTGCTCTAAGCTAAAAGTCCTCATTTTAAGAGGAATAATTATAGTACCTACATCATACTGGAAGATAATTCTCCACGAGTGTCTTGCATTTTTGCATGTCCTGTAAACAGAAACGCTGACTGCCTTTGTGCTTGTCTATTTGTTCAAGGACATCTGCATAGTAAATAATAGCCTTGGAAGAAAGTAATGGTGTGTCCCTCTTGAGCAAAAAGGGGCATGCTTACTGTTCATTTAAAAATATTCCGGTTCCTTGACTTCAGGGCTCCCGTCTTGTAAAGCAAACAATGTGTGTGCTTGTGCCATCTGACCTTCTTCCTGTTGTCCTGGGGGAATTGGGGCTTGGAGAACTGTCCCAGGAAAATACTGATACTTTGGTTATTGCTATTTCTGTGAGTACTAAAGTCCTCTGTACCCAAAAATCTCATGTCTTCTGCCAGCATCCTTAAAACTGTAGCAGGTTATCTTGTTAACTTACAAGTAGGGTAAGAAAATCTCAAACCCTTCACAATTCTTGACAACTCATATAGCTGTGAGAATTAAAGGAGATAATCTGTATAAAGAACTTAGTGACTGACACAGCAGAAAGTACCAAATATATATTGATATTGACACTATTACTGCCTCAGAAAAAATACATAATTGGGTCATTAATAATATAGGTGTTTTGATATTTTACCTGAGTTAATTTCAAATTTCTTTTTTCATGTGATAAACTATCTAATATGACATTCCTTTGTAAATGCTGCAGTTAATTCAATAGGGACTCTTGGAGGGTCAAGTCAAGTCTGCAAAGGTAGGGGTCATGAATTTTTTGCCTCTTATGGCTTAGGCAGTTGGTATAGAAATAATTCTAGAGACATATTTTATAGGGTAACTTGAATATAAATCTTACAATGTTATAATTGAGTTTTAAGAAAAATGTAATAAAGCAATCATACAAGTGGCATTCAATAGTCTGCCAAAATTTTATTACTCAAAAACAAATCCTATGATTCTTTATGTACTTAATCTGAGGAACACTGGAAATATGATTTTTAAACCATCTGTGAACCATAAAACTTACTGATGCAAAAATGTGTTAAGAAGTACAAGAGGTGATGTAGCTTTGATAACTATGAAATCTGTTTGGAATTCCTTCTGTCTTTCTTTCACAATTTATCTTTTTATTTTAGTTCTGCCCTTGAATTATTAAAAAGAGGGGTTTTGGTTTTGGTTTTGTACTAATGGCAAGTCATTTGACGCCTGCTCTTTTGAAAAAGCTTTTGGTTTTGTGTGCTCTGCCTTTTGCAATTTGAACATTTTCTACTTTAGGATTTTCCCTACAGCCACCAATCACTGGCTTTTGGTGTCACTGGTAGAATTCTCCTGCTATGGATTAAGTTTGCCTTTTCTTCAAAAGTGAGTTGTTTAAAGCGTTGACCTGGAACGCTGAGGTCGCCGGTTCAAAAAAACCCTGGGCTTACCTGGTCAAGGCACATATGGGAGTTGATGCTTCCTGCTCCTCCCCCCCTTCTCTCTGTCTCTCTCTCTCTCTGCCTCCTCTAAAATAAATTAATAAATTTTAAAAAAAAATTAAAAAAAAAGTGAGTTGTTTAGAGGGTGAAATTTAAGGAGAAATAGGATGCTTGAATAATTTTAAAGTATTTCTTATTGTAAGTAAATAAATACTTATTAATTACAAAGGGAGATTTGCAGCGGGGAAATCTGACAGATAAACTCACGTGCACTTTTTCCTGGGTGCTCTGTGTCTATCTGCTTTGTAAACTTTCCAATCGCATATTCAGTATAAGGTCTGAGCTAGCACTTCTTTTATGTATCTGAGGAAAAAAATTTTTCTTTTACTTCTAATTTATAATTTCTTTCAGCATTAAAGAACACATACTCAAAAAGGACTGCATGACACATTTTCTTTATCTAGTGTCAAGAAAAATGTTTCGTTTCCACTAGTACTTAATTATGTTGAGTGTTCATGTTAATAAATTAGGGTAGAAAGAGATAGGTGAGGTTTTATGTTTATAGTGATATTTTTGAGAGGCTAGATAAAATATGCAAATTATACTGATGTTCATACAAAGGAATTCTTATTCTGCTACCATCTCCTCCTTTAGATATATTTTTTCCTTGAAACCTTGATACAATGTTTCATCATTCCCTTCAGAAGATATTTTTTAAGCATGTTCTGTCAATGTCACTGTAACAAAGATAGATAAAAACATGTGGCCTTTGACTTCAGCATCTTCCAGAATTGAAACTATACTGCTCACAAAAAGTAGGGGATATTTCCCCTGGCCGGTTGGCTCAGTGGTAGAGCGTCGGCCTGACGTGCAGGAGTCCCAGGTCGATTCCCAGCCAGGGCACACAGGAGAAGCGCCCATCTGCTTCTCCACCTCACCCCTCTCCTTCCTCTCTGTCTCTCTCTTCCCCTCCCGCAGCCAAAGCTCCATTGGAGCAAAGTTGGCCTGGGTGCTGAGGATGGCTCTATGGCCTCTGCCTCAGGTGCTAGAATGGCTCTGGTTGCAACAGAGCATTGCCCCCTGGTGGACGTGCCGGGTGGATCCCGGTTGGGCGCATGAGGGAGTCTGTCTGACTACCTCCCTGTTTCCAACTTAAGGAAAAAAAAAAAAGTAGGGGATATTTCAAAATGAATATGAAGTGATAAAATATCTTCTGCTTTTTGTGAGCAGTATATTAGGGTTCTGCTAGAATTCACAGCCTTCTGATACTATAATTGTGAAATATCTCCTGTATCAAACTGTCAGTCACATCTAAAATTTCACCATGGAAATTTCATTCCATAGTTGCTTTCTGTTCAAACGCAACCAAAACTTAAAAAAGGTAATTGTTAGGCAGATAAAATATATTATGCTAACTTTGTTAAAGATGGCGCTGCCCACGTGGAAGCCATTGCCCAGGTGATATTAATGTGTATTGGGGGCAGGCTGTGGGCAGGCAGGATCCTTGTAGCCTGGTGCTTGGTTTTAGAACTAAGCCTTTCCCACCGTTTTTTGATGTGGGGTGGTATAATCCTATCATGCCTCAGATAAGTGACTTTGTATTAGAGACTTCCCTATTTTGTATATTGGATTAAAGGTTTTGATTTCTACACTATAAAATGGGGGCAGACCGGGAGCTTGCTCTCTCGGTTCTTGAGGTTAGCATTAGAGGAGAGAGCAGAGAGGAGAGCAGAGAAAAGCCACGTGGAGGAGGCCAGGAGAGGCAGCCAAGATGGTGGAGTGCTGAGTGAGAAGCCAGTTTGTATAGAGTTTGTGCAGGGAGAAGGAGATGGGGAACAGAGGTGAATAAGTCTGGTGAGCTAGAAACCTTTGATTCTAGGAAACACAGATAAGTCAGTAGCTTTGTGAACACCGAATGAGTGGGTTTTGGAGCCCAGTGTGTGTTTTTACTTGCTCGCCGGGTGCAAGGTAGGATTAAAGATAATGGCCCACCAGTTCTTGGCTCTGTTGTTTCATTACTGTCTGTCTGAATCTAATGTGAACCTGCATGGGCCAGGTGGCTGTGATGGTGGCTGTGGCTACTGGCTTTACAGAACTGAAGAAGATTTTCTGGGTTGTGGAACCGGAGAATGCATCAGGACTTTGGGAGCTCTGAATGAGAGGGAAGCTGTCTTCCCTGCCTGTTTGCTCAGTCACTGGTAAGATACTTTAATAAATGGAATGGCCCACCATTTTTTGGCTCCACTGTTTCTTTACCATCTGCTCGAATCCAATGAGAACCTACATGGCCATGACGGTGGTGGCCAGAACCATAAAACAGGTTAACTTTAGATATATTACTTTCTCTCTCTTAGCTCAGTTCCTCCATTTGTTAAAGTGGAAACAGCTCACCTCCCTGGAATGCTGTCAGATTTAAAAGAACTGAGAAATAGAAAACACCTCACAGAGCACCTGAACTGGCATAGGTATTGAAAGATTTCTTTCTTTTTTTTTTTAACTGAAGACAAACTTGGCCCTCTCCACAATTTTGACTATAGGACCAAATTTTACTAATTCAAAGACCTCAAAACTGTCTACAGCGATTTAAATATAGTACAAGAGGCATCCTTCAATCACATCTCTTCATGGGTTTACATGTGAGAGACTGAGCTATGGGTGTGTGTGCAGCCTGCCATCACTCTGCCTGTGCAGAAGGCAAGAAAAACAGCTACTCTGACCCTCCTTCTGAGGCAGAAGCTCAGTTTCTTCCCTAGCATCCAGGCTGGCTGGAGCTGGAAGGCAGTTAAGTTGGATGAAGGGACGAAGTTACCAATGACAGTCAAGTTGGATAAAAGGACGAAGTTAACAATGACAGAACAAAGTGTCTGTGTAACCCAGGCTGAGAGAGAAGCCCCAGGTGAATCACTACCAACAACCTCAGTTGGGGAGGACAGGCAAGTTGAAACTCTAGGGCAGGGGTCAGGAACCTATGGCTCACAGCCAGATGTAGGTCTTTTGATGACTGCATCTGGCTCGCAGACAAATCTTTAATAAAAAAATAATGTTAAAAATATAAAACATTCTCATGTATTACAATCCATTCATTTCCTACCGCTCATGTTCATGGTTGCGGGTGGCTGGAGCCAATCACAGCTGTCCTCCAGGACAATACCAAATTTTTATTGGATAATGCATAATGTACACGAATCGTTGTATGGCTTTATGGAATTACATTTTAAAATATGTGGCGTTCATGGCTCTCTCAGCCAAAAAAGTTCCCGACCCCTGCTCTAGGGTATTCTGGAGGCTGAACAGATTAATGGTGGGTGAAGCCTTATTTCCCACGTATGGGAGTGTAAGGCCAGTGGCTGTAGCCATGGTCATGCAGGTTCTCCCTGGGTTCAGGCAGACTATAAAGGAACTGTGGAGCCAGAAAATGGTGGGCCATTCCGTTTATTAAAGTCTCATAATGGTAAGGTGACCAACTTTTTACAATAAAAAAGAGGACAAAAATAAATTGAAGAAAACTATCATAAATAAAAGAAACATTTTATTCATTGCAACAATACATTATAATATGACAAATGCATAATAAAAACATTTGTAATATTTTATATTGTAATTATGCTTACATGTCTATTAATTTTTAATAATGTAAGAAAAAGTGCTCACTTAGATACAAATATGTCACATCACATGCAATGGATCGACTCTGCATTGATCGAATACAGACATTTACAGATTAGTCTTTAATAGGTTTCAGTTCTTCAGGCTACGAACATAAGTTTCATTTCTTTAAGTTTCGATTTGTTTTTCCCTACCATTTTGTAAATTCCAACCGTTTGTTTTACTCAATCACCTTTGACGTCTACTTCTATAAAAGGCAATAATCCGTACTTAGCTAGAACTTCCGTATAACTGCCTAACTACTCCTACCAATGATAGGCCGCTCCGTGTCCTCCTTCCTCCCCTAAATGCCTTTAAAATTACTGTACCAACCATAAACCAGGCTGCTCTCCCTTACAAGACAGCCTGGCAGGTTTTCTCTCAATAAAGCCTGTTGCACTGGTCTTTTAGACTCCGATTGATTCTATCAGTCTTCCAGTATCAAAAAGGAGGACATGTAGGAGGATACTTTTTGAGGGAGAATGGAACTTATAAAAGAAGGACTGTCTTTTCTAAAGGAGGATGATTGGTCACCTTAGTAATGGCAGATGAGCAAACAGGCAGGGAAGACCACTTCCTTTTTTAACTCCAGACTTTCCCAGACTCGCAGCACAAAACTGGCCTCCACCAGCCTCCACAGTCCCCAGTCAAACAGACTGGACTAAAATCTCTGGGCTCCCAAGCCCCTCAGCACCTCTCTCTCTCGCTCTCTCTCTCTTTCTCTCTCTCTCTCTCTTGCAAAACAGGCTGGGGAAAAAAACCCTTCTCCAGCAAACAATAGCAAACAATCGCCTCCTCCAAGCAGGAAGGCAATCTGCAAATTTAAAAAACATTTGTTTACCCAACAGGGAGAAAAATGACCTTTTACACGGACTTGATATAGGTCATCTATAACAGCTGTTTCTGACTTCTAAGCACCTCTTTCCTGACCTGGAAAGGTATAAGGCAGGCTCTGTTTGTCCTGCCTCAGTGCAAACACCATGAATACACATCTCACTGCTGAGAACTATCTCTGAATAGCAGCTGAAGGAAGCTTTATTTGCAAGCTACTTTTGGAATCTAACTGTGCTCTTTTTCAGCAATGGACAATTAAAAACAACAAAAAGCAATACTTATTTTTTCCTGAGGCTTTTTACTGAGGTTTACTTTATTCCTCTGTGTTTATAAATTTACTTCAATTCTATCTTATTAGGTAAGACAACACTAACCAGCTTGCGCTTTTGTCATCATCTGCATTGTCGGGCAGGTAAGATATATTTTGCTCACTTTGTTAAAGATGGCCGCTGCCTTGGGGGGCTGAATGCCCTTCTTGCTAGGAAGGGGCGTGATTATGCTAGTGTGTGTGGGGGGAGAACTTTCACACCAAAAGGTTTTAAAAGGAGGAGCTAGATGCCTGACCTGTGGTGGTGCAGTGGGATAAAGCGTCGACCTAAAACACTGAGGTTGCCGGTTCAAAACCCTGGGCTTTCCTGGTCAAGGCACATATGGGAGTTGATGCTTCCTGCTCCTCCCCCTTCTCTCTCTCTCTCTCTCTATCCTCTTTCTAAAAAAAAAAAATCAATAAATAAAAGGAGGAGCTAGGAGGCCATTTTGGGGAGAGTGATCAGTCCTTGTAAAAGGAATAGCCCTTGTGGAGCAGGGCAGTGGAGGAGGCAGCCAAAATGACAGAATGAGGGAAGGAGAAGCCAGTTCATGGAAGAGAAGGAGATAAGAAACAGAGATGAGTAAGATTGGTGAAGTGGAAGCCTTTAATTCTAGGAAAATTCAGATGAGTCAGTGGCTTTGGGAGCCTTGAATCCAAAGGGAAGTGACTCCCATTGTGTGTATTTTCTTGCCTGCCGGGTGTGAGCTAGAATTAAAGGAAAATGGAACACCAGTTTTTGCCTTTGGGGTCAAATTCATAAATTGTTCTCTATGGCCAAGACCCATGAGCTGAGTACCTGTGTTTTTTTCTATAAAATTTATTGTTTCAGATCTTATATTTAAGTCTTTGATACATTTTGAATTAATTTTTGTGCAGGGGGACAAACTGTAGTCAAGTTTCATTCTTTTGCATATGGCTTTCCAATTTTCCCAGCACCATTTATTGAAGAGGCTTTCTTTCTTCATTGTGGTTTTTGGCTCCTTTGTTGAAGATTTCTCCATATATTTATGGTTTTATTTCTGTGCTCTCAAGTCTATTCCATTGGTCTGTATGTATGCTTTTCTGCCAATACCATGCTGTTTTGATTATCAGGCTGTATAGTATAATTTGAAGTAAGATACTGTGATACCTCCAGCTTCATTCATTTTCCTCAGGATTGCTTTGGCTATTTAGGGTTTCTTATGGTTCCATACAAACTTCGTGATTTTTTCTTCTATTTCTTTAAAAAAATAACATTGAGATTTTAATGGGGATTGCATTAAATTTGTATATTGCTTTGGATAATATGGCCATTTTAACTATGTTGATTCTTCCAATCCATGACCATGGAATATTTTTCTATTTCATTGTGTCTTTTTCAATTTCTTTCAATAATGTTTTTAAAATATTTTTATTTGTTATGTTTACATAGACTTTAGTGTCTCCCCAAATGCATCCCTCCCTCCCTTGTATTCCCCTCAATTTCTCCCTTGCCTCCCTCCCCCTTCCTTTCAGGTTTAATTCTGTTCCTCAGTTTACATTGTTCTTCGATTCCTCAAATGAGTGAGGTCATATGATATTTTTCTCTTTCTGCCTGGCTTATTTCACTTAACAAAATAGTTTCCAGGTCCATCCATGTTGTTGCAAAAGTTAATATTTCCTTCTTTTTCATTGCCCCATAGTATTCCATTGTATATATGTACCACTGCTTTTTAATCCACTCGTCCACTGACGGACACCTGGGCTGTTTCTGTATCTTCGCTATTGCGAACAATGCTGCCATAAACATGGGAGTGCATTTCTTTTATTGAATCATTGATATGGTGTTGGAATATATCTCTAAAAGTGGAATGGCTGGGTCAAAAGGCAGTTCAATTTTTAATTTTTTGAGGAATCTCCATACTGTTTTCCACAGTGGCAGCACCAGTCTGCATTCCTACCAGCTGTGCAGGAGGGTTCCACTTTCTCCACACCCTTGCCAGCCCATAACTTGTGTTGTTTTGTTGATGAGCGCCATTCTGACTGGTGTGAGGTGGTATCTCATTGTGGTTTTAATTTACATTTCTCTAATGATTAGTGATGTTGAACATTTTTATCTGTCTATTATTGGCCATCTGTATGCCCTCTTTGGAGAAGTGTCTATTCATTTCTTTTGTCCATTTTTTGATTCGATTGTTTGTCTTTCTGGTGTTGAGTTTTACAAGTTCTTTATAAATTTTGGTTATTAACCCCTTATCAGATGTATTGTCAAATATGTTCTTCCATTGTGTGGTTTGTCTTTTTATTCTGTTCATCTTGTCTTTAGCTGTGCAAAAGTATTTTAGTTTTATAACCTATTTGTTTATCCTGTCTTTTATTTCACTTGCCCATGGAGATAAATCAGCCAATATATTGCTGCGAGAGATGTTGGAGAGCTTACTGCCTATGTTTTCTTCTAAGATGCTGATGATTTCATGACTTACATTTACATCTTTTATCCATTTTGAGTTTATTTTTGTGAATGGTGTAAGTTGGTGGTCTAGTTTCATTTTTTTGCAGGTAGCTGTCCAATTTTCCCAATACTATTTATTAGAGAGGCTGTCTTTACTCCATTGTATTTTCTTACCTCCTTTTTCAAATATCAGTTGTCCATAAAGGTGTGGGTTTATTTCTGGGTTCTCTGATCTGTTCCATTGATCTATATGCCTGTTCTTATGCCAGTACCAGGCTGGTTTGAGTACAATGGCCTTGTAGTATAACGATATCAGGAAGCGTGATACCTCCTGCTTTATTCATTCTTTTTAAGATTGCTGAGGCTATTCGTGTTCTTTCTTTGGTTCCATATAAAATTTTGTAATATGTGTTCTATATCTTTGAAGTATATCATTGGTATTTTAATTGGTATTGCATTGAATTTATAAATTGCTTTGGGTAATATAGACATTTTAATGATGTTTATTCTTCCTAACCATGAACATGGTATATGCTTTCACTTGTTTGTATCTTCCTTGATTTCTTTTATCCATCTTTATAATTTTCCGAGTACAAGTCTTTAACCACCTTGGTTAAATTTACTCCTAGGTACTTTATTTTTTTCTTGTTGTTGCAATAGTGAAGGGGATTGTTTCCTTAATTTCTCTTTCTGACAGTTCATTTTAATAATGTTTTGTAGTTTTTAGTCCTTCACATCCTTTGTTAAGTTTATTCCTGGGTATTTTAATTTTTTGTTGCAATTGTTAAAAGAATTATTTTTTTAGTTAATTTTCTGAAGTTTCATTATTGGTATATAGAAAAGCAGTCAACATTTGTATATTGATTTTGAATCCTGTAATTTTACTGTACTGGGTTATTGTTTTGAATAGTTTTTGCTGTTTTCTATATACAGGATCATATCATTGGCAAAAAAATGATACCATTACTTCTTCTTTCCTGATGTGAGTGGCTTTTATTTTTTTGAAAGTTGTTTCTATTTCCTTTTTGCTTATAGGTCTATTTAGGTTTCTGCTTCTTCATGACTCAGTCTAGGAAGACTGTTTAGTTCTAGGAATTTATTCATTTCCTCTAGGTTGTTGAATTTGATGGCATATGATCTTTTAAAGTATGATCATTTGTATATCTATGATGTAGTAATTTCTTTTCTTTCATTTCAAATTTTGTTTATATGAATCCTTCATCTTTCTTCCTTTGTGTGTCTAGCCAGTGGTTTGTCAAATTTTTTGATCTTTTTCAAAGATTCAACTCTTCATTATATTAACTTTTTCTATAGTTTTTGTGTTCTTTATTTAATTTAGTTCTGCTCTAATTTTTACTCTTTCCTTTCTTCTGCTGACTTTGGATTGCCTTTGTTCTTCTTTTTCTGGTTCCTTAAGGTGTGATGCTCAGTTGTTTACTTGAAACCTCTCTTGTTTCTTGATATAAGCCTGTAATAATATAAACTTTCCTCTTCTTACTGCTTTTGCTGCATCCCAGAAAATTTGATATGTTGTGTTGTCATTTTCATTTGTCTGTATATATCTTTTGACCTCTGCTTTTACTTTTTCTTTGACCTAGTCATTCTTTAGAAGTATGTTGTTTAATTTCCACATTTTTGTGGAGTTTTTTTACTTTCTTTTTTACAGTTTAATTCTAATTTCAAAGCCTTGTGATCAGAAAATGCTTAGTATAATTCAAATCTTTCTGAATTTGTTAATGTTAGTTTTGTGACCCAATGTATGGTCTGTCCTTGAGAATGTTCCATGGACACTGGAGAAGAATGTATAATCTGAAATTTTGGGATGAAATGTACTATAAATATCTATTATGTCCATTTGATTCAGAGTGTTGTTTAAGGCCAATATTTCTTTATTGATTTTATGTTTGGATGATCTGTCTAAAGCCATCAGTAGTGTACCAAAATCTCCAAGTATAATTGTGTTTTCATCTGCTTCTATATTTAGATCACTTAGTAGATGCCTTATATACAGTCCGTAAAGTCCTGGTGCACTTTTGACCAGTCACAGGAAAGCAACAGAAGACGATAGAAATGTGAAATCTGCACCAAATAAAGGGAAAACTCTCCCAGTTTCATACCTATTCAGTACAGTTCGATGTGGGCTCACGCATAGATTTTTTAGGGCTCCTTAGGTAGCTATCCTGTATAGTCTCTACAGACTCGTCACTGACTGATGGCCTACCAGAGCGGGGTTTCTCCACCAAACTGCCAGTTTCCTTCAACTGTTTATCCCACCGAGTAATATTATTCCTATGTGGTGACACTTCGTTATAAATGTGCCGATATTCATGTTGCACTTTGGTCACAGATTTGAATTTAGCGAGCCACAGAACACACTGAACTTTCCTCTGTACCGTCCACATCTTGAGTAGCATGGCTGTGGGCTGCTCTGCTGTATACACGGTGTTACGTCATCATCTGCGCATGTGTACATGCTGCCACATCATCTTGGGTGAAACTGGGAGGGTTTTCCTTTTATTTGGTGCAGATTTCACATTTCTATCGTCTTTTGTTCCTTTCCTGTGACCTGTCAAAAGTGCACTGTGACTTTACAGACACACTGTATTTTGGTGCTTCCTGGTTCAGTGCATATATATTAAGAAGTGTTATGTCTTCTTGATTCAGTGTCCCCTTTGTCCTTATGAAATGTCCATCTTTGTGTCTGGGTACCTTTTTTGTTTTGAAGTCAACATTGTCAGATATGAGTATGGCTACACCTGCTTTTCTTTGGGTATTATTTACTTGGAGAATCATTTTTCAATCTTTCACTTTAAATCTACTTTTGTCCTTGCAGCTTAGATGTGTCTTGTGAAGGAAGCATATGTTTCAGTTTTGCTTTTTGATCCAGTCTGCTACTCTGTGCCCCTTTATTGGTGAGTTCAGTCCATTTACATTTAGGGTAATTGTTGACACTTGAGGACTTCCTATAGTCATTTTATGTTTTGTTTTCTGGTAGTTCTATGTCTTACTTACTTCTTATCTTTTTGTTTCTGTCAGTTGTTTCTCTTTAGTGGTATTACATACTTCTTTCCCCTCTTCTTACTTTTTAAGCTTGTGTTTCAGTATTTTTTGTTTTGTGGGTGGTTACCATTAGGTTAAGAAAAAATTGTTCATATGTACAAAAGTCCTGTGTCTTATGAGTGCTTCTGCATTCCATCCTCCTTTGCTACTGCATATCTTTATCCTCTCCCCTTTTATGTTATTGTTGTCACAGATTATCTTTGTTTTTTTGTGACCTTCTTGGAGCTTTTACTTGTAGTATTTATTTGTTTGGTTATTTGTGTCTGGTTGAATAACCTTCTTGAGTATTTCCTGCAGTGGGGGCTTTCTGGTGATAAATTCCCTCAGCTTCTGTATGTCTATAAAAATATCTATTTCTCCTTCATGTTTGAAGGATAACTTTGATGGATTTGGATACAGTATTCTTGGCTCATAATTCCTCTCTTTCGGTACTTTGAATGTTTGGGTCCACTCTCTTCTGGTTTGTAGAATTTCTGCTGAGAAGTCTGATGATAACCTAATGGGCTTTCCTTTATATATTATGTTCTTCTTTCCCCTAACTGCTTGAGGATTCTTTCTTTGTTATTGATTTTTGACAATTTTATTACAATGTGCCTTGGAGTAGGTTTATTTGGGTTGCAGTAACTCAACATTCTGTTAGCTTCTTGGATTTGAGGCTCTTTCTCTTTCCATAGGTTTGGAAAATTACATCAATTGTTTTTTTGAATAGGCTTTCCATTCCCTTCTCCCTCTCTTCTTCTAATATACCCATTATTCTTATATTGCTCTTTCTGATGAAGTCAGACAATTCTTGTAGAGCTCTCTCAGTTTTTTTAATTCCTGAGTCCTTCTTCTCTCTGTATCGTTTCTAGTTGCCTATTTTCTCTTTTTTTTCTTATTTTTATTAATTTTAATGCAGTGACATTGATAAATCAGGGTACATATATTGAGAGAAAACATCTCCAAATTATTTTGACATTTGATTATGTTGCATACCCCTCACCCAAAGTCAAATTTTCTTCCGTCACCTTCTATCTGGTTTTCTTTGTGCCCCTTCCCTCCCCCCACCCCCTCTCTCTCCTTCCTCATCCCCTGCCCACCCCCCACCCCACCTCCATTACCATCACATTCTTGTCCGTGTCTCTGAGTCTCATTTTTATGTCCCATCTATATATGGATTCATATAGTTCTTAGTTTTTTTCTGAAATAAGTAAATCTAGTTGCCTATTTTCAATGTGACTGATTCTTTCCTCTATCTGGCTTGTCCTATTAGCTAAACTTTCTACGTCAGTCTTCAATTCATGTATTGAGTTCTTCATCTCTGTTTTTAAAGTTTAAATCTCCTTGGAGAAGTATTTATTTTGTTTATTAATTTGTTTTCTGAGTTTATTAAGTTGCCAACTGGTGTCTTCTTGCATTTTGTTAAGTATTTCCAGAACTTCTATTTTGAATTCTTTATTATTTAACTCTAAGATTTCCATGTGATTGAGAAATTTTTCTGGACATTTTTCATTTTCTTTCTGAACTACATCTTTGTCTTGTGTAGCCATGGTAGTCAGGTTTTTTTCTTTCCTCATGGCATTTGACAGTGGTATTGTTAATAACCTTAACAAAAAAAACAACTAAAAAGTTAAAAATTTAAAAGATACAATAAAAATTTAAAAATTTTAAAAATTATGACTAGTGATGAAAAAGTCACAGAAGATCAAAAGCAAAGAAAATATGAATTGCAAAACACCCCCAAAATATAAGAATAAAAATATAAATGTTAAAGAAAATGAAATTAAAAAATGAAAAAGAGAATAAAAGAATATGAAGGGAAAAAATGTTATAAAAAAGGAATAATAAATTTTGGTTTTGAGAGGTTTCTTCCAGTTGGTGCTGCTATATTATAACTTTTAGCTCTGTGAAGTTCCTGGCCTGTCCTCCACTGAGATGTTGCTGTTGCAATAATGTAGGCACAGCTGCAGTTGTGTTGTTGGGAGGGGCGTGTTGTTAGGGCTTTACGTCTTTGGCCTTATGGCCTCAGCTTTCACCTTTCAGCTTTCCGGCCTTCCAGCCATCTCAGGTTTTCAGGTGATCTTTCCCACGTCTCAACAGACCTGAGGACTGGATGTAGAACACCTCTATTCTTCAGTGGAGAGAGTGGCTATAGATGGCTAGCTGTTCCAGAAATTCAACCTCTAGGAATTACAGTAACTTCTAGGGATTGAAATGTTATCTCTAATGAAATAAATAGATGTTTAAGAATCTTTATGTACCCATTATTCATTGCAGTGTTATTCATAAAAGCAAACTATGAGAAACATTAGATATAGTTGGTGATAAATTATCATACATCTGTTGAACATTATAAGCCATTAATATAAAAGTGACAATAATATTTAATGATAAGAAGAAATCTTTATAACATAGCAATTAAAAATTGAGGTTATAAAATGTGTGGTATATTTTCAAATTTGCAAAAAATATATGTAGATAGGTAAATAAAAAATAACTATAGTATACACTCAAACTCTTTTATGATTATTTCTGAGTAGTTGGATTAACATTGATTCTGTTTGTGTTCTGTATTTCTCAAACTATTCAGTAAAAAACATTGTATATTTTAGAATTCAAGAAATAGTCACAAACTTTTAATAGTGATTTTGATTTTGAAAGTGGTGGTTACGGGGGGAGGGGGGAGAGGGAGAGGGTAGGGGGAGGGGGAGGGGCACAAAGAGAACTAGATAGAGGGTGACAGGACAATCTGACTTTGGGTGATGGGTATGCAACATAATTGAACGACAAGATAACCTGGACATGTTATCCTTGAATATATGTATCTTGATTTACTGATGTCACCCCATTAAAAATAAATAAAATAAAATAAAAAAAATAAAAATAAACTATATGAAGAAACTGGAAAAGAGCAGAAAAAAAAAGAAAAAAAAAGAAAGTGATTACAAAAGAGAAATTTCGAAAATGTTTTGGTCCATGTTTGGTTTATTATGTAAAAAAACTCCACTGGATGATTAATTGGTACTATCTCTATGTTGTGTCAGTTTTCAAGCAGGTTATTCTACAAAAATGTATTTTTCATATTTGCTTAAATATAGGAAACATTTTCCCCAAGAAACAGAGCAATCTAAATAATCTATAAAGAAGCACCTGGTTCTACAAAGCTCTCTGCCACAATCTGGGGAGAGTACAAACTGAACATGAGACAGCTGGCCTGTCAGAATATGCAAAGTAGCAGACTTGTCCAAGGTTACCCACCTTTGTACAGACAGAGCCAGGAATTCACAAACAATAAGTGCCTGGAGCCAAGGATCTTTAAGTCCCATCAATGACTCATGTACTGTGTGTGCCGTGTGCCTCTGCTTACCCTGTATAAATATATTTGTTTTGGTCTCTCTCTTTTTTTAAAATATATTTATTATTATTATTATTATTAAATTTAATGCAGTGATATTGATAAATCAGGGTACATATATTGAGAGAAAACATCTCCAAATTATTTTGACATTTGATTATGCTGCATACCCCTCACCCAAAGTCAAATTGTCTTCCATCACCTTCTATCTGGTTTTCTTTGTGCCCCTCCCCTCCCCCACCCCCTCTCTCTCCTTCCTCACCCCATCCCCCCTACTCCCCCCCCCCATTACCATCACATTCTTGTCCATGTCTCTGAGTCTCATTTTTATGTCCCATCTATGTATGGATTCATATAGTTCTTAGTTTTTTCTGATTTACTTATTTCACTTCATATAATGTTATCAAGGTCCATCCATGTTATTGTAAATGATCTGATATCATCATTTCGTATGGCTGAGTAATATTCCATAGTATATATGTACCAAAGCTTTTTTTTTCTTTTCTTTTTTTTAGATTTTAAAATTTTTATTAAATATATACTCAGTGCAGTATTCATTTTCCATTTAATATGGCTGTTCACAACTTCAAAGCAATTTGAGCAACACTGCATTATTTTACTTCAGATGAAAAACTATTACATGCTGAATGAATTTCTTTTAAAATTTCATTTGGGGAAGCATACAATTATAGGTACTCAGTCTGTCAATTTTAAGACACAACAATGCTTAAGAAGGATAAACATAACACAAAATTACATTTGAATTTATAATTTCAATGCTATTTCAACCACTTATTTACCCTCTGTGTCTTGAGATTCATATGAAAAAATAGCATATTGTTAATGATCAAAATAAAAATTAAAGTGAAATGCTAGGCTTTAGTTTGTACCAAAGCTTTTTAATCCACTTGTCCTCTGACGGACACTTGGGTTGTTTCCAGATCTTCGCTATTGTGAATAATGCTGCCACAAACATGGGGGTGCATTTCTCATTTCTCCTTTTGGAACAGTTCTATGGTGTTCTTGGGGTATATTCCTAAAAGTGGGAAAGCTGGGTCAAAGGCAGTTTGATTTTCAATTTTTTGAGGAATCTCCATACTGTTTTCCACAGAGGTTGCACCAGTCTGCATTCCCACCAGCAGTGCAGGAGGGTTCCCTTTTCTCCACATCCTCGCCAGCACTTATTCTGTGTTGTTTTGTTGATGAGCACCATTTTGACTGGTGTGAAGTGATATCTCATTGTGGTTTTAATTTGCATTTCTCTAATGATTAGTGATGTTGAGCATTTTTTCATATACCTATTGGTCATCTGTATGTCCTCTTTGGAGAAGTGTCTATTCATTTCTTTTGCCCATTGTTTGATTGGATTGTTTGTCTTCCTGGTGTTGAGATTTACAAGTTCTTTATAAATTTTGGTTATTAACCCCTTATCAGATATATTGTCAAATATATTCTCCTATTGTGCAGTTTGTCTTTTTATTCTGTTCTTATTGTCTTTAGCTGTGCAAAAGCTTTTTAGTTTGATATAGTCCCATTTGTTTACCCTGTCCTTTATTTCACTTCCCCATGGAGATAAATCAGCAAATTTATCGCTGCGAGAGAGATCAGAGAGCTTACTGCCTATGTTTTCTTCTAAGATGCTGATGGTTTCACGACTTACATTTAAGTCTTTTATTCATTTTGAGTTTATTTTTGTGAATGGTGTAAGTTGGTGGTCTAGTTTCATTTTTTTGCAGGTAGCTGTCCAATTTTCCTAACACCATTTATTAAAGAGGCTGTCTTTACTCCATTGTATTTCCTTACTTCCTTTGTCAAATATCAGTTGTCCATAAAGGTGTGGGTTTATTTCTGGGTTCTCTGTTCTGTTCCATTGATCTATATGCCTGTTCTTATGCCAGTACCAGGCTGTTATGAGTATAAAGGCCTTGTAGTTGGTCTCTGTCTTTTAAATTATATACTGAGTTTTAATGTCTGATAACCCTTGGTTGTTGTCTCATATTTTATAATATTGTCATCTTATATTTTATAAATAATTATATATGCCACCTGACTGGTGGTGGCACAATGGATAGAGCCTCAACCCAGATACTGTGGATCCTGGTTTGAAACCCTGAGGTTGCCAGCTTGAGTGCAGGATCATCAACATGGTCGCAGAGGTCGCTGGTTTGAGCCCAACATGGCTGATTTGAAGCCCAAGATCACTGTCTTGAGCCCTAGGTCATTGGCTTGAGCAAGGGGTCACTGACTCCATTTGAGCCCCCTGGGGTCTAGGCATTTATGAGAAGCAACCAATCCCCAACTAAATTGAAGCAACTACGAGTGATGCTTCTTATCTCTCTCCTCCCCCCACTTCTTGTCTGTCTCTTTTTAAAAAAAATTATATAGGCCTATATATTATTATTGACTTTTCATATTTGACATATAGTATCTTTTTATATATTTTAGTGTTTTAAATACCTCACTGGCCACCTTGAGTGTTTTAGTGTGCCTTATAGATTGTGAATTTCATTGTAGGGTGATCAGATTGAGCTATTTACTTGAAAATTTTCTGTTGTCAGCACCTTTACATCTTCTTCTTGAGTTATTATTTTCCAGACACCTTTAATCACTTCCCTGGGATGGTGAAGAACTGGCTACCAGTATATGAGGAGCTCAGTGGGTAAAGACGGTTACATTTTCTTAATTCTCCAACTTTTATTATAGTACTCACACCTTCAGTTTTGTCTTTTTGTTCCCAAACCAGAGACCCTTTGTCTTGCAGACTTCAGAAAATAAACCCCTAGTTCTTAGTAAATATAAGTTCTATAGTTATAAATATAAATATAAGTTCTATTCAGAAATCTTATAGAAGACCTGAATTTGTCCACACTTGTCTGTCTATAGTCTTGTCACATTTTGGGGAAAAGTGTGCTTTACAATTCTTAAGAGCAAATATTAGTTTAGTAAAAACAACATAAAAAATGGAGTATCAGGACATACATATCAATTGTAATGAATTGTATTTCAAACACAATATGTGAGCAGCTGATTTCACATTAGATGGAAATGATGACGGTTAAAGTCCTACCTTTCCCAGTACTCAACCCTGAGTGTTCTATCCTTTTACAAGAAAGTGGCCCAGTGTGGTAGGTTTCCCAAGAATAGTAATCATAATCAGTGGGTGCAACGCGCCCCTGCCTACATCACTTGGATAAATGAGAATGCCTTCTCAGACTACTTCAGTGAGACCAAGGTAAACTATAAGTGTAAAAATAAACATTTGCTTTTGATAGTAAAATAAAATTCAATCTCTGGCATTTTTCTATAGTGGCAGAGTCCCTAAAATATTCTGTTTAACACAACATACTTTTCCTGGGGTCCTATTTGTAAAGATGTTAAAGAGTTAAGTTAAGAGGAAAACACTTCATTCAACCATAGTAATAGGACTTCTTTCATGTTTTGAAAGATCTTAACTTTCATTTGTGTTTGAATATTGCTTTGTTTCTGATAATATCTGACATTTGAACAGGTCTTGTTAATAAAATTTAGACCACCTTCCATTTGACTAAGTGGGCATGATTAACTCCATCAATCAGGCTTTCTAACATTTCCCCTCATAAATTAAGCTTTGGAGCTTTGAAAAAAAAAACATGAAACAATCAAAGGACTGTTATTTGAAATAGATACAGTATGTCACGCTGCAGTTTGGTTTATAATGGGAGCTCATTATCACACTCATTACTGTGAATTATAAGCGTTTCCTGACTGGCCTTTGGTAACCATCTGGCTTTGAACATTGATTTGTGGTTATGTATGCTATTTTTACAAAAGAGCACCTGAACATCTGAAAACATTTGTTTCATGTTGTTCTACATATTTTTAAAGGCCACGACTCTTGCTGTTGTGAAAATCTCATAGATTCTGTCTGGTATATCGTCTTCTCTGACTTACATTCATGTATTATTTGTCCAAAGAAGATACTAACCATGTCATCAAGACTTGATCCTATAAACTGCTTTTCCTCAAAAAACTTACTAAGATTTATGATAGAAAAGTAGAATAAATAGGAGATGAATCTAGTCCTATAGATTTCTATTCCAATGGAGTGGACAACTTTATATATACTTCAAAGTATTTAAGGACTTGGATATTGGAGTGCTTTAAATAAGAGGATATTAAAGCATTTATGTATTAATCTAGTCAGCAAATGTTTGCTGAGTATTTCTTAGGGAATAGAGATTGTTCCAGGTGCTGGAGATATTGTAATACAACAGGAAAGAGTAAGACACCCCCCCCCCATTTAGTTAGACAACAAACAAAGGAAAGGACAAATAACTAAGATAAGAGTATGAAGGAGTGAAGGAGGCTGACCAGGCAAGTGGCACAGTGGATAGAGCATCAGACTGGGATGTGGAGGACCCAGGTTCGAAACCCTGAAGTCACCAACTTGAGCACGGGCTCATCTGGCTTGAGTGCTGCAGGCTCACCAACTTGAGCATGGGTTCATAGACCCTTTGAACAGGTCTTGTTAATAAAGTGTAAGTTGTAACCAAGGGTGACTGGCTTGAACCCAAGGTTGCTGGCTTGAGCAAGGGGTCACTTGCTCTGCTGTAGCCCACCAGTCAAGGCACATATGAGAAAGCAATCAATGAATAACTAAGGTGCCACAACGAAGAATTGATGCTTCTCATCTTTCTCCCTTCCTGTCTGTCCCTGTATGTCTCTTTCTCTGACTCTCTGTCTCTGTGAAAAAAAAATAGAGTATTAAGGAGATAAATTGGACTCTGTAATAGAAAGGCAATTCTAGATGTGGTGGTCAGGAAAAGCCTCCCTGAAGATACAGTGTGAGAACTGAGACTATATGAACAACCAGTAGAAGAAGCTGCTTAGCAGAAGAGTCAGTAAATTCAAAGGACCTCAGTTTGTAAAGAGCTTAATGTGGCATGAGACAAAAAAAAAAAAAGGCCTCTGGGTCTACAGTATAGTTGGTGCAGACAGACAGACTGTCGTGAGAGATGAGTTTGAAAGTGCTGGCAGGAACCAGATCCTATAAGAACCATGGTCAGAAGTCTGAAATCTGGATTTAATTTTCATTGCAACTTACACTTTAAAAATATTATTATGGTTATGATATAGAAAAACAACTCTAGGAAGGCAAGAGTTGAAAGATGGAGACCACTTAAAAGGCAACTGAACAGCCAAAGTGTTAGACAATGATGATCTGAATGGGGGTAATGATAAAAGAGATAGAAATAGATAGCTGTGTGGTTTTGGGGATGAGACCAAGGTGACATTCATGCACTGGATATGAATAACTAGGGAAAAATATTTAAAAAGCATGACTTTGAGGATTTGGGGCTGAATAAATGAATAGACAGAGTTGCCACTTACTGAGGTGGGGAATTCTGGCAGAGGAATAGATTGGTACACCAGAAGTACATTTTTTGACAAAATAAACTTAAGGTGTCTATTGGACATTAAGATGTAAATAGAAAATAGAAAATTGGGTATGTGTCTTGAGGTGTACAAATGGGTTAGGATAAATGAAGATCACCCGGGGGGATCACCAAGAGAAGGCCCAGAACAAATAGTGCATTGGTGGTGTTCCAGGAAGGAAAACAAGACCACAATAGTTAGAATTACAAGTAATTAGTTATGCAGAAGTCATAAAGAGGAAGATAGAAAGGAAGATGCTGAGGTGTCCAGAGATTAATGAAAGTAGAACCAGCTACCACTCTCAAGCCTGGAGAACTTAGGGGAGGCCATTAATCAGAGCCTGTGAGGTAGGAGGAGGTACCCTACACAACTAGTGCTTGGGTCTAACGGAGAAAGCTTTATGCAGCTGGTGCTTGAACCTCTGAAGAAGGTCATAGCTCAGTGGGTTCTCCCAGGGCCCAGGAAGAGTAGCACAGTATACCTCCTACCACGGCCACCGAGGGTCAGCCTCCTACTAGCCGACTAAGTGAGAATGTAACACTGAGCACTGGAAGAAGGTGAAAGCTGTAGCCAACTGTGGATAATCATTGAAGATTGCTGACAGGAAGTAAAAAATAGGAAATAAGCTTCTCCTCCCCTCCTTGCTACTTCCACTATTCCTCTGACAATTCTCCTTGGCAGAACTTAATAGAAAGCTAGCTAGCACGAAAGTCTTGGAAATGTAGTTTCAGTAATCCAAATCCACCAGTGTGGGCTTGGAGCTGAAAAATGACTCCTGAATGTTCCTCGATTTTTGATGTGAAGGAAGAACTCGGCTTTATAGCAGATACGCAATTCTCCTACAAATATAAAATGAAAGCTATTAAGGAGGCATTATACTGATGACCCTGAAAGGGCAAGGTAACACCTCCTAGCCTATGGGCACACTGAGGTCAGGCCTGGTGTGGCATAGAAGTTCTCTCTCTCACTGAATCCAGAACATGAGTTTCCTTCCTATTCCTTTCCTGGAAGAACCAGCCTAAAATTTCCTTGAGTGCTTTCCAGAATTACTTTTTGCACATATAGGTATAGGTCATTCATTCATTCATTCACACACTCATGCATTCAACATTTATTGAGAGCCTATTTTGTATTTGGAACAGCTCACAATGTTGGAGGCATTGGGATGGACGTGGCAAAATTCCTGCCCTTATGGACATTAAATCTTAATAAGTTGGTATGTGCAAAATGTAAGGGTAAGTGGTAAACATATAAAATAATTTTTGATATATTTGTCAAGAAATGGTAAGGACTATACCGACAATTAAACAGGGTGACTTAATACAAGTGACAGGGATGGAGGGCTCTAGTTACTATGAACACTATTTCACAAATATATTAGTAATGCCACACAGTTTCAAGCAAAATAGCCTGATTTTTAAAATAAGATATGGCTGCTAGTGGCTGGGATATCTCTAGGAGGAAGAATCTGAACTAAGACCTGAAAGATGAGCAGAAGTCAGCTATATGGAAATCAGGAGCACATTCCCAACAGAGGGGATAGCAAGTACAAAGGTCCTGAGGCTGAAATAGGCTTAGTCTATCTGAAAGAGAGAAAAGCCAGTATTGCTGGAGGACTGTGAGTGGGAGAAGGTGGAAAAATATCTGTACACAGTCCTGCATCTACTCTATTTCATTTAACAAAATACCTTGAAAATCAGTCCATATTAGAATCTTTCTTTTCTTAGTGATCACATGATATTCTATTATATAAATGTTTAGTTTATTTAAGCATTTTTCTATTGCCAAGTGTTCAGATTGTTTGCATTCTCTTGTTCTTATAAACAGTATTTAGTGCTGCAATAAATATCATGTATATGGTTTTCCACATTAAAGTACAGTAATTACTGTATATCTATAAGAAAAGTCCTACAGATATGTGTACATTATGAATTTTGCTATGTTCACTTTACATTTTGGTAGATTTTTTTTTTTTTTTTTTTTTACAGAAACAGAGAGAGGGATAGATAGGGACAGACAGACAGAAACACAGATGAGAAGCATCAATCATCAGTTTTTCGTTGTGACACCTTAGTTGTTCATTGATAGCTTTCTCATATGTGCCTTGACCGTGGGCCTTCAGCAGACCGAGTAACTCCTTGCTCAAACCAGCAACCTTGGGTCCAAGCTGGTGAGCTTTGCTCAAACCCGATGAGCCCGCGCTCAAGCTAGCGACCTTGGGGTCTCGAACCTGGGTCCTCTGCATTCCAGTACAACACTCTATCCACTGCGCCACTGCCTGGTCAGGCTCAAATAGACTTTTAAAGAATTTTATCAGTTTCCATCCCACAAATAATAGTGCCTTAAACCTTATCCATCCAATGAACCATAAAATGTTTGGGTCTTAGTCAATCTGCCACATGAAAATAATATTTCACTGTAGTTTTATTTTGTCTTATTTTCTTTATTAAAGAGATCTAGTTTATTTCTATGTGTTTAAAAGCCATTTATTCTAATGTGTTTAGGAGCTCTTATTCATGTTTTTTCCCATTTCCATTGGATTTTTCAGTTTATTTCTCTAGTGTGTTCATTACTGGTTGACTCCGCCAGCAAACCCAATGAGTATGTCCATGGGTGGAAAAAGGTGATGAAGATCCTCCTTCTCCCCCAAGTCCCAGTAGACTATTGGCTTTGCTACAAGTTTAGAAATTGGTAACTTTGGTCTTGGTAACTTTGGTTGCTTTCCTATATTCTGTTCTTAGAAGCTAAAACAGAATATTCCTAGTGGAGGTGAAACCAAAATTTAATCTCTCTATTCTCCCAGCAACTCCAGGTCATAAATCATTGGAACAGAGCTGAGAAACACGCCCCTTTTACAAGGTATTCTGATAAAATACAAATGTGATCATAGTTGGAGACTTCTTCCTAGGCCCATGTATTTCTCTGCTACAAACTGCAGAGGGGCTGGGTGAACAAACAAGAGAGAATGTTTCTATTATGCATTTTATGTAATTATAGCCATGAGTAAGAGCACAAATGTGTTTAATCAGGAGAACCAAGAAAAGTATAATATATTATTGTATCCAACTTGGATCCTTCTGCATCCCTCCCCTCCCTCCAAAATAGTCTCTCATTCAAACACATTTACACAATTTGGCATGGATATTGGAATCTATGTTTGCCATGATTTAAAAACAGTAATCAGCTGGGTTTTTTTCACTAGGAATGATTAAACAAAAATGCATAATTCTGGAGACCACATAATCACACATATGGAATATTTTTCCTTAGTGGAGATCCCACAATAAATGTCACCATAAATAAGCAGGATATTCTCAGGTTTAACTAAATCCATTCCCATTTTCCCAGACTATAGATCGTATATGCTCTATCATATGAACTTGTGCAGAGAATCTGAATGGGGTAAAAAAGTCATCTCCAGGGATTTCAAAAGCTTTCTTCAGAAATAATTTGAATAATTCAAGGGCCTCTGTCACAAGACAGCCATGCTCCAAAACTTAGAGGAATTACTAAGTGTTAATTATAATACAATTTACGATTACAAGTTCCCCATTTTACTTCTTGCCCATGTCTTACTTTTAATTAATGTTTTCTTTGTGCTAGAAGAACAGTAATTTTCTTGGCTGTTTCTTTATTACAAGTAAGAGATTAGCTGTTCTTTCTATATCTTGATGTTCAGATCTTTTCTACTGAGAAGAACAAACACACACACATGAAAGAAATGAGAGAAAGAAAGAAAAGAAAGAAAAAAAAGAAAAAAAAAGCATTCAGCATCAAATACAGGGATTCTAAGTTTTAAAATACTATTAAAATATTGTTCAATTTTAGAACTTCCATAAACTTCCATAGTGTTGAACAGTATCTTCTATTTTCCCCTATGCCATCTATTCATTCACTCATTCATGCATTCATCTGTTTAATTTTTTATCTGTTAGGCCAGCAAACATTTGTTGAGTGTACTTTGACTTCCAGGTACAGGGTTAGGTGTTAAAATTTACAAAGAGAAACAAGACGCAACCTGTGAGACATTTCATTTATAGGAGAGACATAGGGATAAATAAGTGTAATATGAGTGCTTTATTCCATTTGAACCTCAACCCGGTCTTGTAAGTTAGTGCTGTGGTCTGAATGTTTGTGTACCTGCTCATTCATATGTTGAAATCCTAGCCCCCAAAGATTATTGTATTATCAGGTTAGGCTTTTAGGTGGTGGTTAGTCATGAGGGTAGAGAGTTCATGCATGGGATTCCAGTGCCTTATAAACAAGGCTCCAGAGAGTGCCTTAGTTCCTTCCTCAATGTAAAGGATACAACAAGAAGTCTGTGACATGGAAGAAGGCCCTCACCTGACCGTGCGGGCACCATGATCTTAGACTTTCAGCCTCTAAAACTGTGAAAATAAATTTCTGTTGTTTATAAGCCACCCAGTCTGTGGTATTTTGTTGTAGCAGTCTGAAAGAACTAAAATAGGTAGGACATATGGTGTTATTCTCATGTTAAAGGTAAAGAAATGGAGGCTTACATGATGGTTAAGTAAATTGTCCAGGGGCCTACAAATAGCAAGTGTACGACCAAGACACAGACCCAATTTTAAAATATCAACTCTACATTCTTCCCATTGCCATGCTGCATGGTACTAAGGTCCTTCCTTGAGAAGCTTTTGGAGGCAGCCTTGCTGATGTGGCCACTTTACTGACCCTTGGCATCTGTGTCCTGAAAGATGAAGTAAGTGCATAAACAAATAAATTCACCAAATAGAATAATATTTTATTCCCTTTATCTGTTAATAACAGAAAGAGGAGCTTGTACTGTGCCTCACAGTTTTCTATAGCCGTGCTTCAGAATTGCAAACTTTAAAATCCAATTAAGCCCCATGCATGGAGGAATAAGACTCATCCCTCGAAGCAAACTAACACGTCTTTCCAATGTTGTTATCTCCACCACATACTTTCCTTCCCTGCAACAACCCAAATTATCATGGTGTTCCCTGCAGAGCCAAATTTTAATATACAATAAGCCAAGTTGTGATAAGCTTGAGAAAGAGATAAATCTAGGTGTGGATCACTGGCATAACAATACAAGCTGAGAGACTAGTAGGAATGATTTTCCCAGAGCAGAATTTAAACATCAATGGTGAATAGCCAGGCATGGCCTAAAAGAAATACACACACAGTTATAGTAATTTGAAACAAATAACATCATGTTTGGGTAGAAATTTACTACCTCTTCTGCAAATGTCTGACCTCTGGGATGATATAGATATGACCTAGAACTGGCTTAAAAAAGTATTCCACGTCCTGTATGTCATTGGGACCACAAGGGATAAAAAGCTTCCCTCCCCTCCCCTCCACCTTTTCCTTCCTTCCTTCCTTCCTTCCTTCCTTCCTTCCTTCCTTCCTTCCTTCCTTCCTTCCTTCCTTCCTTCCTTCCTTCCTTCCTTCCCTCCTTCTTCCTTCTTCCTCTGCTTTCCCTCCCTCCCACTCTCTCTCTTTCTCCCTTCCTTCCTTACTTTCATTTCCTTTCCTCTTAATCTCCCTCCTTTCCTGCTTGCTTGATTTTAAGCTGGTAGCATATGTCTCTATAAAGCTTAGAAGGTTGACAACATAGAAAGAGACATTCTGAGAGTTAAACCAATACAGGAAAAAAAAGTCTGATAAAGAAATGAAAGGAAACTGAACCCTAATATTATCATCTCAAATCCTGGAACTAGCCGTGCCTGAAGTACGAGCTGCCTCTGTAGTATATTCAGATAATTAAGTCAATAAATTCTTCTTAATGTTCTTTTTCTCTCTCTTCTGTTTCTTTCTCTTTCTTTGTATACCAGTTTGATGGATATTTCTGTCACTTTCAATTAAGTGTACCAATTCAGAAAAATAATAATATTTTCTTCCCAATGACTTGTATCTCTGTGTCTGAAAAGTTATAGATTATTAAGGACAGTGACCTTTTAGCACCAAAAACCCTCAGTTGTGCAGTGTACAAAATTTCGCCTACCCACTTTCTTGATTTTTAGTAAATAACTAAAACTTATTTTATAGAAAATATAGTCAAGAATGGTTTAAAATTTTATTTCTTGATGAAAAGTAAATTCTGGATGACATCAGAGTAATGGCAGTATGACAGGTACTCCTGATCTCTCCCCTTGAAGTTTTTGGGTTTTTTTGTATTTTTCTGAAGCTGGAAATGGGGAGAGACAGTCAGACAGACTCCTGCGTGCGCCCGACTGGGATCCACCCGGCATGCCCACCAGGGGGTGACGCTCTGCCCACCGGGGGTGATGTTCTGCCCCTCCGGGGCGTCGCTCTGTCACAACCAGAGCCACTCCAGTGCCTGGGGCAGAGGCCAAAGAGCCATCCCCAGCGCCCAGGCCATCTTTGCTCCAATGGAGCCTTGGCTGCGGGAGGGGAAGAGAGAGACAGAGAGGAAGGAGAGGTGGAAAGATGGAGAAGCAGATGGGCGCTTCTCCTGTGTGCCCTGGCCAGGAATCGAACCTGGGACTTCTGCACGCCAGGCTGATGCTCTACCACTGAGCCAACCGGCCAGGGCTCTCCCCTTGAAGTTTTAACAAATTGAACAACTAAAACACAGTGAAGGAATTCCAACTGGGCTCACAGGTACACCTGAAAGATCCACACACAAAGTGGACAAAAGGTGGGAATTGATGAAAAGGGGACAGAAGATAAAATGCTTTTGCAATAGGCTTTGGAGAGGAGAGGAGACAAACCTTGAGTAACTGGGTTGTTTTTTTTCTCTCTGCTGGACTATGAGGAAGAGGGAAGCTTGAGCTCTCTGGATTTTGTCTGAGGGTTATGAAGAGAGAAACTCAGAGTGACTGGGTCTCCTTCCGCTGGGAGAAGCAATGAGATAGAGGGACAGAGGTGGAGATAAGCCAAAGTGGCTGGAGCGTGGGGTCACAGCCAGTGTTCCTGTGATCTGCCTATAGCCCTTATTTGGCAGAGACAGAGAATGCTAAAGTGCAGTCTCCAAACCTCCCAGATCCTGCCTCCCTCATCTTGTGGTATGGAGAGTGGCAGAAATAAAACTCACAGCAAGCTCTCCAGGGCCACTCTCTTTCCTGAAGAACAGAAGTGCTCCATGTCCAGTCTCCAGGTCTGTTGAGATGTGGGAAGGAGCACACGGAAGCCTAAGATCGCCATTGCTAGAGCTGTAAAGACATAAAGCCAAAGCAATAAAGCTGAAGCCATAAGGCCAAAGACCTAAAGCCCTCACAACATGCCCCACCCACAAACACGACTGTGGCCCTACCTACATCATTGCCACAGCACCATCTCAGCAGAGGACATCCCAGGAACTTCACAGAGCTAAAAGTTGTAATACAGTGATACCTACTGGAAGAAACCTTTCAAAAATGAAATTTATTTTTCCAATTTTTACTGCTTTGTTTCTTTTCTTCTTCTTATTCCTTTTTTCTTATTCTTTTTTCTTTAATGCTCTTTAGAATTTTATATTTTTGAATTTTTATAGCTTCTTACTCATATTTTGTGGGTGTCTTTCTTGTATTTGATTATTTGTTTGCTTTTAATTTTTTCCAGTTGTATTTCTTCTTACTTGTCATAATTTAAAATTTTTTTATTGTATTTTCCAATTTTAACTTTTCATTTTCTTAGTTGTTTTCTATTAGGATTCTTAACAATACCACTCTCAAATGCCATCAAGGAAGAAAAAAATTGAACACGTGACTACTCAAGAAAGACATAGCTCAGAAAGAAAATGAAAAATATCCAAAAAAAAATCTCAATCACATGAAAACCTTGGATTTAATGATAGGGAATTCAAAGTTGAAGTTTTGAAAATACTCTATGAGAAGACACCAATAGGCAACCTAGTGAGCTCAGAAAACAAATTAATGAACCAAAAAAATACCTATCCAAGGAGATTGAAACATTAAAAATTAGGTGAAATACTCAATGCATGAATTGAAAACTGAGGTAGCAAGTTTAGCTAATAGAGCAAGCCAGATAGAAGAAAGAATCAGTGACACTGAAGACAGCCAACTAGAGATGCACAGAGAAAAGAGGAGAGAGACTTATAAATTAAGAAAACTAAAAAGTCTCTACAAGCATTGTCTGACTCCATCAAAAAGAGCAATATAAGAATAATGGGTATATCAGAATAAGAGAGGGAGAAAGAAATGAAGAACCTATTCAAAACAAATAATTGATAATAATTTCTCAAGCTTGTGGAGTTAGAACCTCATATCCAAGAAGTAAACACAATGCTGAGTTATTGCAACCCAAACAGACCTACTCCAAGGCACATCATAATAAAATTGTCAAAAATCAATGACAAAGAAAGAATCCTCAAGGCAGTTAGGAGAAAGAAGAACATAACCTATAAAAGAAAACCCATTAGGTTATTATCAAACTTCTCAGCAAAAACTTTATAAGCCATAAGACAGTGGACTCAAACGTTCAAAGACTGAAAGAGAGTAATTACCAGCCAAGAATACTATATCCATCAAAGTCATCCTTCAAACATGAAGGAGAAATAAAAACTTTTATAGACATAAAGAGGCTGAGGGAATTTATCACCAGAAAACCACCACTGCAGGAAATACTCAAGGGGGTTATTCAGCCAGACACAAATAACCAAACAAATCAAAACTACAAGTAAGAACTCCAACAAGGTCACAATAAAAACAAGGATAATCTGTGACAAAAATAACATAAAAAGGAAGAGGATAAAGATTTGTCATAGCAAAGGAAGAAGGAGTACAGAAGCTCTTATAAGACAAAGGACTCTTCTACAAATGACCATTTTTTCTTAACCACCCACAAAAAGCCACCAGTGAAACACATAGCTTAAAAAGTAAGTACAGGGGAAAGAAGTATGGAATACCACCAAACAGAAACAACTGACAGAAACTGAAAAGAGAAGAACCAAAGAAGACACAGAGCTACCAGAAAACAAAACATAAAATGGCTATAAGAAATCCTCAAGTGTTAATAATTACCTTAAATATAAATGGATCAAACTAACCAATAAAGAGTGCAGACTAGATCAAAAAGCAAAACCCAAACCTATGCTTCCTTCCAGAGACACATCTAAGCTTCAAGGACAAAAGTAGATTCAAAGTAAAAGGTTGGGAAATGATTGTCCAAGCAAATAATATCAAAAGAAAAGCAGGTGTACCCATACTCATATCTGACAATGCTGAGTTCAAGACAACAAAGGTAACCGGAGACAAAGGTGAACATTTCATAATGATAAAGGGGACACTAAATCAAGAAGACATAACACTTCTTAATATATATGTACCAAACCAGAGAGCACAAAAATATATAAGACATCTACTAAGTGATCTAAAAATAGAAGCAGATAAAAACACAATCATACTTGGAGATTTCAACACATTATTGATGGCTTTTGATAGATCATTCAAACAGAAAGTCATTAAAGAGATATTGTGGTCTTAAATGATACTCTGGACCCAATGGACATAATAGGCATTTACAGGACATTTCATCCCAAAATGTCAGATTATACATTCTTCTCCAGTGTGTATAGAACATTCTCAAGGATAGACTATATATTGGGTCACAAAACTAACATCAACAAATTCAGGAAGGTTGAAATTATAACAAGCATATTTTCTGATCACAAGGCTTTGAAATTAGAATTCAACTGTAAAAAGGAAGGAAAGAACCCCCCAAAATGTGGAAATTAAACAACGTACTTCTAAAAAATGACTGGGTCAAAGAAGAAATAAAGGCGGAGATCAAAAGATATATACCGACAAATGAAAATGACAACACAACATATAAAAATTTCTGGGATACAGCAAAAGCAGTAATAAGAGGGAAGTTAATATAATTACAGGCTTATATCAAGAAACAAGAGAGATTCCAAGTAAACAACCTAGCATCACACCTTAAGGAGCTAGAAAAAGAACAAGCCATCCCAAAGTCAGCAGAAGAAAGGAAATAGTAAAAATAGAGCAGAACTAAATGAAATAAAAAACAGAAATACTATAGAAAAAATTAATTAACAAAGAGCTGGTTCTTTGAAAAGGTTAATAAACTTGACAAACCACTGGATAGACTCACTAAGAAAGAAAGATGGAGGACTCATATAAACAAAATCTGAAATGAAAGAGGAGAAATTACTACAGACATCATAGATATACAAAAGATCATAGTAAAATATTATGAAAGATTATATGCCACCATATTCAACAACCTAGAGGAAATGGATAAATTTCTAGAACTATACAATCTTCTTAGACTGAACCATGAATAAGTAAAAAAAACCTAAATAGACCTATAAGCAGGGAGGAAATAGAAACAACTATCAAAAACCTCCCCCAAAACAAAAACTCAAGGACCACCAGATAGTTACACTAGTGAATTTTATCAAACATTCAAATATTTGGTATGTACCCTTCTCAATGTCTTTCAAAACACAGAGGAAGAAGCAATACTCTCAACACGTTTTATGAGGCCAACATAATCCTCTTACCAAAATCTGGCCAGGACAACACAAAAAAAGAAAACTACAGACCAATATCTCTAATGAATACAGATACAAAAATCCTAAACAGAATACTAGCAAATCAAACACAACCACACATTAAAAAAATAATACATCACAATCAAATTAGATTCATTCCAGGAGCACAAGGATGGTTCAACATATGGAAATCGATCAATGTAATATGCCACATCAACAAAACAAAGAACAAAATTGATATAATTCTATCAATAGATGCAGAAAAAGCATTCAATAAAATAAAACATTGCTTTATGTTTAAAACACTCAATAAGCCTGACCAGGAGGTGGCACAGTGGATAGAGCGTCAGACTGGGATGCAGAGGACCCAGGTTCGAGACCCCGAGGTTGCCAGCTTGAGCGCGGGCTCATCTGGTTTGAGCAAAAAGCCCACCAGCATGAAACCAAGGTGGCGTGCTCCAGCAAGGGGTTGCTCGGTCTCCTGAAGGCCCGTGGTCAAGGCACATATAAGAAAGCAATGGATGAACAGCTAAGGTGTTGCAATGCGCAATGAAGAACTGATAATTGATGCTTCTCGTCTCTCTCCATTCCTGTCTGTCTGTCCCTGTCTATCCCTCTCTCAGACTCACTCTCTGTCTCTGTAAAAAAAAAAAAAAAAAAAAAAAAAAAACAACAACAACAAAAAGGAAAGTACCTGAACATAATGAAGACCATATATGACAAACCATCATTATACTAAATGGTGAAATAATGAAGGCTTTTTCTTTCAAATCAGGGATGAGACAAAGCTGCCCAGTCATTCCACTCTTGTTCAACATAGTTCTGGGACTTTTAGCTAGAGTGATCAGATAAGAGAAAAATATAAAAGGCATTCATATCAGGAAAAAAGAAGTAAAGGTATCACTTTTGCAGATGACATGATCCTGTATATAGAAAGCCCAAAGCCCCCACCAAAAAACTATTTGAAAAAAGTAAACCAATACAGTAAAGTTACAGGATACAAAATCAGTATACAAAGTTTTACTGCTTTCTATATGTCAATGATGACACAACAGAAAATGAACTAAAAAAACCACAAATCCTTTTACAGTTGCAACAAAAAATAAAGTACTTGGGCATAAACTTAGCAAAGCATGAGAAGGACTATATACTGAATACCACAAAACATTATTGAAAAAAATTGAAAAAGAAACAATGAAATGAAAAAATATTTCATGTTCAAGAATCAACATTGCCTGACCTGTGGTAGCGCAGTGGATAAAGCGTTGGCCTGGAAATGCTGAGGTCGCCAGTTCGAAACCCTGGGCTTGCCTGGTCAAGGCACATATGGGAGTTGATGCTTCCAGCTCCAACCCCCCTTCTCTCTCTCTGTCTCTCCTCTCTCTCTCTCTCTCTCTCCCTCTCCTCTCTAAAATGAATAAATAAAAAAAAATTAAAAAAAAAAAAAAAAAAAAAAAGAATCAACATTGTTAAAATGGCCATAATATCCAAAGCAATATACAAATTTATGCAGACCCCAGCAAAATCCCAATGTCAATTTTTAAAGAAATAGGACATAAAATTAACAGGTTTGTATGGAACCATAAAAAACCCCAAATAGCCAAAGTAATCCTGAGCAAAAAGAATGAAGCTGAAGGTATCACACTAACTGACTTCAAATTATACAATAGAGCCATGATAATCAAAACAGCATGGCATTGGCAGAGAAACAGACATACCAACCAGTGGAACAGAATCAAGAGCCCAGAAATAAAACCACTAAATATGGAAAATCATCTTCAACAAAGAAGCCAAAACACACAATGGAGAAAAAAAGTCTGTTCAATAAATGGTGCTGGGAAAATTGAAAAACCACATGCAAAAGAATGAAACTTGACTACAGTTTGTCTCCCTGCACAAATATTAATTCAAAATGTCTCAAAGACCTAAATATAAGACTGGAATATATACATTACATAGAAGAAAACATAGGTACTAAGCTCATGGGCCTTGGCCATAGAGAACAATTTATGAATTTGACCCCTAAGGCAAGGAAGTAATGGAAAAAATAAATGAATAAAACTATATCAAACTAAAAAGCTTCCGCACAGCAAAAAAAACCTGACAACAAAACAAATTGGCAGCCAACTAAATGGGAGATGATATTTGCAAACAACAGCTCTGATAAGGAATTAATATTTAAAATACACAAGCAACTCACAAAGCTCAGCAACAAACAAGCAAAAAATCCAATTAAAAAATTGGGAGATGACCTGAACAGACACTTCCACCAAGAGGACATACAAATAGTCAATAGCTATATAAAAAGATGCTCATCTTCACTAGCTATTTGAGAAATGCAAATCAAAACTACAATGAGAAAACACCTCACACCTGTTAGATTGGCTATTATCAATAAGACAGGTAATAACAAGTGTTGTAGAAGCTGTGGAGAAAAAGGAACCCTCATTCACTACTTGTGGGAATACAAATTGGAAAAACCATTGTGGAAGAAAGTATGATGGTTCCTCAAAATATTAGAAATAGAATTACCATATGACCTAGAGATTCCTGTACTGGATATCTACTCCCCAAAGTCGAAAACATTGGTATGGTAAGACACATGCACCCCCATATTCATTGCAGCATTATTCATAAGGGCCAAGACATGGAAAAAACAAAAGTATCCCTTTATAGAGGATTAGATAAAGAAGATGTGGCACATATACACAATGGAATACTACTCAGCCATAAGAAATGATGACATACTGCCAATTTTGACAACATGAATGGACCTTGAGACCATTATACTGAGTGAAATAAGTAAATTAGAAAAAGCTAAGAACTATATAATTTCACACATAAGTGGGATATAAAACTGAATCTCATGGACATAGATAAAAATGAAGTGGTTACCATAGTGATGGTATGGTGTGAGAGGGAAAGGGGATATGGAAGAATGGGGCATAGGGAGGGGGTGCAGCAAATACAAGGTGACAAATATAAGGTGACAGAAAATGACTTGACTTTGGGTGATGAGTATACAACATAATCAACAGTTCAAATGCTATAGATATGCTCACCTGAAACCTATGTAATCTTATTGATCAATATCACCCTGTTAAAGTTCATTTATAAATAAAATATAAAAATTAAAAATAAATAATCAGGCCCTGGCTGGTTTGCTCAGTGGTAGAGCGTCGGCCTGGCATGCAGGAGTCCCGGGTTCGATTCCCAGCCAGGGCACACAGGAGAAGCGCCCATCTGCTTCTCCACCCCTCCCCCTCTCCTTCCTCTCTGTCCCTCTTCCCCTCCTGCAGCCAAGGCTCCATTGGAGCAAAGTTGGCCCGGGTGCTGAGGATGGCTCTATGGCCTCTGCCTCAGGTGCTAGAATGGCTCTGGTTGCAACAGAGCAATGCCCCAGATGGGCAGAGCATCGCCCCCTGGTGGGCATGCCAGGTGGATTCTGGTTGGGCACATGTGGGAATCTGTCTGACTGCCTCCCCATTTCCAACATCAGAAAAATATAAATAAATAATCATATATACTTATTTAAGTATTTGAGGATATCAGAAAGAACCACTGAATTAGAAAAATAAAAAAATTAAAAGAAATGAATAGAGGGTTAATTAAATTCAAGAAAGAAATGAATTGCCTGACCAGGTGATGGTGCAGTGGACAGAGCATTGGACTGGGATGCGGAGGACCCAGGTTCAAAACTCCGATGTCTCCAGCTTGAGCACAGACTCATCTGGTTTAAGCAAGGCTCACCAGCTTGAGCCCAAGGGTCGCTGATTTGAGCAAGGGGTCCCTGGCTTGACTGGAGCCCCCTGGTCAAGGCACATATGAGAAAGCAATCAATGAACAACTAAGGTGCCACAATGAAGACTTGATGCATCTCATCTCTCTCCCTTACTGTCTGTCTATCCCTGTCTGTTTCTCTCTCTGTTACACACACAAAAAAGAAATGAAAAAAAAGAAAGAAATTGAATTAAAATAATAAAACTGTCTGAGAAATTAAAATATATACTATAAGGTGCCCAAGGGAAAGTAGACTCACATAAAAATTTAATAGGCACAGAAGAAAGGCAGGGAAATAATTAAGTAATAAAGTAAAAATAGTCATAGAAAAAGTAATGGAAATGGAAGAAGGCATGGATGGACAGTACAAAAAAGAAAACTACAAACCAATACTCTTTTAATATTGATGCAAAAATACTAAATAAATATTAGCAAACAGACTCTAATATAATATTATAAATATACCATGACCAAGTAATATTTATTATACAAATGCAAGGTTTGTTCAATATTAGTACATCTATTAATATTATATACTATTTCAATTGTGCTAAAGGAATAAAAGTGGTTATCTCTATTGATACTAAAAAAAAGTATGAAAAAATTAAAAACCCAAACTCATTCACAATTAAGACATTCAAAAATAGGAACTGAGAAATACTTTCCCAAAATGATAATATACATACATATATATGTATATAGTGAGCTACCTGGTATGTAAGAAAGAAAGGTGTATGAAAAAATATACATGCATCTCCTAATTTGTGAAAAAAGAAAAAAGGCATAATCATAATGTTAAAAAAACTGGTTACAAAGAGTGATGTCAGAGAAATGGCATCATAAGGAGTGATACCAATAAATCTCCCCAAAATTTCAACAAGATCTTCAACCGGAGACAGAAAAATCTATCCTTTGAGCTTCCAGAAGTCCTGCACTGAACGCAAAAGTATGATTGAGCAAAAAATTGACTAAATATATAATCAACCCCAAAGGAAAAGATGGAGAAAGGAACACTCCGCCTTCCTCACTAACCTAAATAAAGGCTGCTTTCACTGGGAACTGAGAGAATAGGAACTAAGGCAGGCAGAGGGTGTGAATAGAACCAGGCTGCGGCACAAACGTCTGAACCAGGCTGTGGCATGGACATCCAAGCCGAGGAAAAACTGTGCTTGTGGCAACCCAGTCAACACAAGCTAACGCTCACGCCAAACCCAGACAAAGAAAGGCAAGTGAGGCAGCCATTGGCCCCGATCTCCTGGTCGGCATGTGTGGATAGTGTGTGAGAGATTCCTCTTAGAGCCCCGGGAGTGGGCACTCGTGTTCCTGGACAGAGGGGCAGAGTCAGAGGCCTCTGTGTGGGCTGAAACCAGAGTCTTGGGGTTGCCCCTGCACCCTGAAAAGTGGCGTGCGGGGAGTGTGCGGGAGTGAAATTCCCTACGCTCAAACCTCTCCGGGCGGGCGGGGTGCATCATCCAGAGGGAGAGGCGGCCAGCCTGATATCCTGGTTGGCAAGCGTGGATAGTGGGCGAGAGATTCCTCTAAGCACCCCGGGAGTGGGTTCCCGTGTTCCTGGTCAGAGGGGCAGAGTCAGAGGCCTTTGCGTGGGCTGAGACCAGAGTCTCAGTGTCACCCCTGCGCCCTGAAGAGCAGCACGTGAAAGCGAGATTCCCTACGCTCAAACTTCTCTGGGCGGGTGGGGCGCCTCACCCAACCATACAAGGTAACAGACCCATGAAGGATTAGCTTAACCCACAGTCTGCTCGCCTCCCAACTGATCTACCCAACCCTAACTGACAAGATCTCTCTCAGGTCAGCGATCTATAAAACAAGAGGGGTGATATTTTTTAGTACCTCTTGTTATGCTATGCACGTAGGGGTGGGGGCAACCTCTGATTGGCAGAGCTTTCATACTCAGGGCTATATGTTAAAAAGAGGGATTTGGCAGCTTGTAAGTCCTCCTGCTAGGCAAACAGCGACTAGGGCATCTTCTACCCAGCCAAAACAGGTTACAAAGTGCCAAAAGCCTGGGAAAAGTGGTCCCACAGAGTGCTGAGGCATTTGGGACATGCCTAGAGGTGCATGGAAAGGCACCTTGAAAACAATTGGCTCCCAGCCCCGCCTGATTATGCTAGCGGCTCTGACTGATTGAGCCTTACCCAGAGCCTGAGCTGAGTGGGGATGGAGTGGGGATTTGCCAGCTCTTTGAGCCTCTTACTCTCCAGGCAGAGGCAGCAGCAACCCCATAGCTGGATCATCAGGCTGCTAATTCAGGAAGGAGAGACTAGGAGAGAGGCTCCGGGAAAACATACTCTCTCATTGTTGGAGCCTGCAAATGCTAACAAGCCTCAACTATCAACGAGACTGAAGCCTAATATATGACATCGCCATAGAGACTTATCAACTGCAAATCTCTACCTAAGCATGCCACAGGGGCAGAGCCTGGGGTACAGAGTCACCAACCAGGAAGAGGGAGAGAAAATAAAAAGCAAGAAGATAACCTCTCAAAATCAAGAATAATCCACAGACTTTATAACATATCCCATTTTATTATATTTGTTCATTTGTTTCTCTTATTTTATTGTCTTGATTATTTTCTTCTTCTTCCAATTTGGTTGTTTAATTCTCTGCCGGTTTTACTCTCTCCTCTCCTTGAACTACACTACCCATAAGTGTTTCATCTCCCATTATCTTTCCTTTCTTCTTCCTTTCTCCCTATGAGGGTTGCACTCCAAAACCCTTAACACTCTCTCTCTCTCTCTCTCCTTTTGTTCTTTTTTCTTCTTTTCATGTTTTCCTCTTTCTGTTTTTCTCCCTCTATATTAGTTTCTTCTTTCCTCCTTTACTATTCCTCTCAGTCAATCCTCAGTCACGAACAAATTATTTTATTTGGGACTCAAATTTTTGTTTGTGGCACTTTGGGTGTTTTTTACTTTGCTTTTTTAACTCATTAGCAGTGTTCCCACCCCTGGCTCTCCATTTTATCTAGTTTTTGCTCCACTAAATACAATAGTAATTTATTTATTTATTTTTATTTTTTCTCCCTTTTTCCTGTTTCCCTCTTATTCCTCTCATTATATCTCTTAGTCAACCATCACCTAAAAGCAAATCATTTTATTCTTGACCCAAATTCTTTCCTTTTTTGCATTTTGTGGGTCCACACCCCCCCCTTTTTTGCCCCTTTATCACTTCTCCCCAACTCAGGCCCTCCATTATAGGTACTTTTTGTTCCATTTAGCAGAATATAATTCACAGTTCCCCACAATTTTTTCTCAAGAAGGAGGGGGGAGGAGAGGCGAGAAAAAAAAAGGAAAATAATAATTTTTTTAAACTTTTTATTCTTTATTAATTCTTATTAGTACTATCAACAAAACCAACCTCAGAAACATTAAGAAAAAGGAAATTGAATATCATGGATAAAAAAGACAGAGAGATAGCAAAGATAGCTGAGGAAAAATCTATGGAGAAAAATTTAATATATTGGAAACCTTGGAGCTAAATGACAGAGAATTTAAAATAGAAATCCTAAAAATACTCAGAGATATACAAGAAAACACAGAAAGGCAATTTAGGGAGCTCAGAAAAGAACTCAATGAACACAGGAATATATCACCAAGGAAATTGAAACTATAAAAACAAATAAAACAGAGATGAAAAACTCAATTCACGAGCTGAAAAACAAGGTAACAAGCTTAGCTAATAGAACAGGCCAGATAGAAGGTAGGATTAGTGAAATAGAAGACAAGCTAACTTGAGGCACAACAGAGAGAAGAAGAAAGAGACTCAAAAATTTAAAAAAATGATAAAGCCCGTCAGGAATTGTCTGACTCCATAAAAAAGACTAACATAAGAATAATAGGTATATCAGAGGGAGAAGAGAGAAAATAGAATGGAGAACATATTCAAACAAATAATAGATGAGAACTTCCCAAGCCTGTGGAAGGAACTAAAGCCTCAAATTCAAGAAGCAAACAGAATGCCGAGTTTTCTTAACCCCAACAAACCTACTCCAAGGAACATCATAATGAAATTGGCACAAACCAATGATAAAGAAAAAATTCTCAAAGCAGCCAGGGAAAAGAAGAATACAACATAGAAAGGAAGGCCGATTAGATTATCAACGGATTTCTCAACAGAAACTCTACAAGCTAGAAGAGAGTGGACCCCAATATTTAAAGTCCTGAAAGAGAGGAACTTTCAGCCAAGAATACTATACCCATCAAAGCTATCCTTCAAACATGAAGGAGAAATAAAAACATTCACAGATACAGAAAAGATGAGGGAATTTATCATCAGAAACCCCCCCACTCCAGGAATTACTTAAGGGGGTTTTCCAACCAGATACATAGAACAAAACAAAACCAAACCACAAGTAAAAGCTCCACAAAGAACACAATAAAACCAAGTTTAAACTGTGACAATAATAACAACAAAAAAAATGGGGAGAGGATGGAGATTAACAGTAGCAAAGGACAATGGAGTGCAGAAGTATTCACAAATAGTATACTACAATGAACAGGGTAGGAACCCTTTTCATTACTTAATAATAACCACCCTTGAAAAAACCATCACAGAAACACACGACTTAAAAAGATAGCAACAGAGGAAAGAAGTATGAAATATAACCAAACAAAAACAAAAGATAGAAAAATATAAGAGAAGAATCAAACAAGACATGAAACTAACAGAAAGCAATGTATAAAAAAACAATAGGGAACCCACAAGTGTCAACAATTACACTAAATGTAAACGGATTAAACTCACCAATAAAAAGGCACAGAGTAGCAGAATGGATTAAAAAAGAAAATCCAACTGTATACTGCCTACAAGAAACTTGTCTAAGCAACAAGGATAAAAACAAATTCAAAGTGAAAGTCTAGAAAACAATACTCCAAGCAAATAACAAAAAAAAAAGCAGGCGTAGCAATACTCATATCTGATAATGCTGACTACAAGACAGCAAAAGTACTCAAAGACAAAAATGGTCATTTCATAATGATTAAGGGGACACTGAATCAAGAAGACATAACAATTCTTAATATATATGCACCAAACCAAGGAGCACCAAAATATATAAGACAGCTACTTATTGACCTTAAAACAAAAACTGACAAAAATACAATCATATTTGGAGATCTCATTATACTGCTGACGGCTCTAGATCGGTAATCCAAACAGAGAATTAATAAAGATATATTGGCCTTAAACAAAACACTAGAGCACCTGGATATGATAGACATCTACAGGATATTTCATCCCAAAGTGACAGAGTATACATTTTTCTCCAGTGCATATGGATCATTCTCAAGAATAGACCATATGTTGAGCCACAAAAATAACATCAGCAAATTCAGAAAAATCGAAGTTGTACCAAGCATATTTCCTGATCATAAAGCCTTGAAACTAGAATTCAACTGCAAAAAAGAGGAAAAAAATCCCACAAAAATGTGGAAACTAAACAACATACTTTTAAAAAATGAATGGGCCAAAGAAGAAATAAGTGCAGAGATCAAAAGATATATACAGACAAAGGAAAATGACAATACAACATATCAGCATCTATGGAATGCAGCAAAAGCAGTGATAAGAGGGAAGTTCATATCACTTCAGGCCTATATGAACAAACAAGAGAGAGCCCAAGTGAACCACTTAACTTCACACCTTAAGGAACTGGAAAAAGAAGAACAAAGACAACCCAAAACCAGCCAAAGAAAGGAAATAATAAAAATCAGAGCAGAAATAAATGAAATAGAGAACAGAAAAACTATAGAAAAAATTAATTGAACAAGGAGCTGGTTCTTTGAAAAGATCAACAAAATTGACAAACCCTTGGTAAGACTTACCAAGGAAAAAAGAGAAAGGACTCATATAAACAAAATTCATAATGAAAGAGGAGAAATCACCACAGATATCATAGATATACAAAGAATTATTGTAGAATACTATGAAAAACTGTATGCCACTAAATTCAACAATCTAGAAGAAATTTATAAATTCCTATAACAATACAACCTTCCCAGACTGAGTCAAGAAGAAGCAGAAAGCCTAAACAGACCAATTAGTAGGGAAGAAATAGAAAAACTATTAAAAACCTCCCCAAAAATAAAAGTCCAGGCCCAGATGGTTATACTAGTGAATTCTATCAAACATTCAAATAAGACTTGATTCCTATTCTACTCAAAGTCTTCCAAAAAATTGGAGAAGAAGCAATACTTTCAAGCACATTTTATGAGGCCAACATAACCCTCATTCCAAAACCAGGCAAGGACAGCACAAAAAAAGAAAACTACAGACCAATATCTCTAATGAATATAGATGCTAAAATACTAAACAAAATACTAGCAAATTGAATACAACAACATATTAAAAAAATAGTACATCATGATCAAGTGGGATTCATCCCAGGATCTCAGGGATGGTTCAACATACGTAAAACGGTTAACGTAATACACCATATCAACAAAACAAAGAACAAAAACCACACGATCTTATCAATAGAAGCAAAAAAGGCTTTTGATAAAATACAACACAATTTTATGTTTAAGACTCTCAACAAAATGTGTATAGAAAGAAAATATCTCAACATGATAAAGGCCATATATGATAAACCATCAGCTAACATCATATTAAATGGCACAAAACTGAAGGCTTTCCCCCTTAAATCAGGAACAAGACAGGGATGTCCACTCTCTCCAATCTTATTTAATGTGGTACTAGAGGTTCTAGCCATAGCAATCAGACAAGACAAGGAAATAAAAGGCATTCATATCAGAAAAGAAGAAGTAAAGGTATCACGTTTTGCAGATGATATGATCCTATACATCAAAACCCCCAAAGAATCTACAAAAAGACTACTAGAAACAATAAGCCAATACAGTAAGGTCGCAGGATACAAAATTAACATACAAAAATCCATAGCCTTTCTATATGCCAACAATGAAACATTTGAGAATGAACTAAAAAAAATAATCTCCTTCATGATTGCAACAACAACAACAACAAAAATACCTAGGAATAAACATAATAAAGAATGTAAAAGACCTATATAATGAAAACTACAAAGCATTGTTAAGGGAAATCAAAAAAGATACTAGATGGAAGAATATTCCTTGTTCTTGGATAGGAAGAATAAAGATAATCAAAATGGCCATATTACCCAAAGCAATATACAAATTTAATGCAATTCCCATCAAAATTCCAATGACATTTTTTTTTTTTCATTTTTCTGAAGCTGGAAACAGGGAGAGACAGTCAGACAGACTCCCGCATGCGCCCGACCGGGATCCACCCGGCACACCCACCAGGGGCGACGCTCTGCGCACCAGGGGGCGATGCTCTGCCCATCCTGGGCGTCACCATGTTGCGACCAGAGCCACTCTAGCGCCTGAGGCAGAGGCCACAGAGCCATCCCCAGCGCCCGGGCCATCTTTGCTCCAATGGAGCCTTGGCTGCGGGAGGGGAAGAGAGAGACAGAGAGGAAGGCGCGGCGGAGGGGTGGAGAAGCAAATGGGCGCTTCTCCTGTGTTCCCTGGCCGGGAATCGAACCCAGGTCCTCCGCACGCTAGGCCGACGCTCTACCGCTGAGCCAACCGGTCAGGGCTCCAATGACATTTTTTAAAGAAATGGAACAAAAAATTATCAGATTTATATGGAACTTTAAAAAACCTCGAATAGCCAAAGCAATCCTAAAGAAAAAGAACAAAGCTGGGGGCATTACAATACCTGACTTCAAACTATATTATAGAGCCATGACAATCAAAACAGTATGGTATTGTCAGAAAAATAGACACTCAGACCAATGGAACAGAATAGAAAGTCCAGAAATAAAACCACATATATATGGTCAAATAATTTTTGATAAAGGGGCCAACAACACACAATGGAGAAAAGAAAGCCTCTTCAATAAATGGTGCTGGGAAAACTGGAAAGCCACATGCAAAAGAATGAAACTCGACTACAGTTTGTCCCCTTGTACTAAAATTAATTCAAAATGGATCAAAGACCTAAATATAAGACCTCTAACAATAAAGTACATAGAAGAAGACATAGGTACTAAACTCATGGACCTGGGTTTTAAAGAGCATTTTATGAATTTGACTCCAAAGGCAAGGGAAGTGAAGGCAAAAATAAATGAATGGGACTACATCAGACTAAGAAGTTTTTGCTCAGCAAGAGAAACTGACAACAAAATAAACAGACAGCCAACTAAATGGGAAATGATATTTTCAAACAACAGCTCAGATAAGGGCCTAATATCCAAAATATACAAAGAACTCATAAAACTCAACAACAAACAAACAAACAATCCAATAAAAAAATGGGAAGAGGACATGAACAGACACTTCTCCCAGGAAGAAATACAAATGGCCAACAGATATATGAAAAGATGCTCATCTTCATTAGTTATTAGAGAAATGCAAATCAAAACTGCAATGAGATATCACCTCACACCTGTTAGATTAGCTATTATTAAAGGTAATAGCAAATGTTGGAGAGGCTGTGGAGAAAAAGGAACCCTCATTCACTGTTGGTGGGAATGTAAAGTAGTGCAACCATTATGGAAGAAAGTATGGTGGTTCCTCAAAAACTGAAAATAGAACTACCTTATGACCCAGTTATCCCTCTACTGGGTATATACCCCCAAAACTCAGAGACATTGATAACGTAAAGATACATGCAACCCCATGTTCATTGCAGCATTGTTCACAGTGGCCAAGACATGGAAACAACCAAAAAGCCCCTCAATATATGACTGGATAAAGAAGATGTGGCACATATACACTATGGAATACTACTCAGCCATAAGAAATGATGACATCGGATCATTTACAACAAAATGGTTGGATCTTGATAACATTATACGGAGTGAAATAAGTAAATCAGAAAAAACCAAAGACTGCATTATTCCATACGTAAGTGGGACATAAAAACGAGACTAAGAGACATTGACAAGAGTGTGGTGGTTATGGGGGGGGGGGAGGGGAGAGGCAAAAAGAAAACTAGATAAAGGGTGACGGAGGACAATCTGACTTTGGGTGATGGGTATGCAACATAACTGTTTGACAAGATAACCTGGACATGTTTTCTTTGAACATGTGTACCCTGATTTATTGATGTCACCCCAGTACAATTAATAAAAAAAAAAACTGGTTACCTATGGGGGGGTTGGATGTGTGGAAAGGATTAGAAAGGATTGAGAAATTAAAATGAAGTAGTGAGGATGAGAAGAAAGTGGCACTTCCCTGAGTATAAGTTTAGGTATAATGCTGACTCTTGGAATCCAGGACTCGCCAGTGGGTTATACCATGAGGCCAACAGCCAGGTTCTCCTCAGGTTTGGACACAGAAAGCTGGCTTTCACTTTTGTGTTTTTTACACCATCTATATTTCTTCATTTATAAAACAGCTCCTACTTCTTTGTCTAGATTTTTAAACCTTAAAGTAATAAGTGCCCCATTTAAGCAATGGTTAAAAACAAAATCAATCTTAAGCACCAAATGAATCATTTTATTCTAATCTGTCAATTGAGATTTTATAACCATTTCCTTTTGACACCCACGGTGTACCCCAGGCACCTCCCTCCACCCCCAGCTCTGGATAACGGATCTAACTAATTCTCAGCAGGTTGATTTTGTACAGGGGTTAATTACCTCCTTAACACATTGCTCTGTGTCTCTGAGCACTCACTGTTCTTAATTACCTGCAGTGCCTGATGAGATAAGGAGTGAAGAAAAAGGGTAAGACTGGGAACTCCTGGGCTCTGTGGTTCATCTTTTATGCGGGCTGGAAGAGTTACTCAGGCCATGACTGAGCGAGGCCAGGAGCCTTCTCATGCTCCATGGCTCACATTTTGCTGTGTTTGACATGAGAACATGTGATCACCATAAACTATATGTCCTGATTATCCCGGTATAACTCTATTTAAATTTGTAAACTCTAATTTAAGTTTCTAATGTTATTTATCCTTATTTCCTTGGTACAGGCAAGAGAACTAGAACTGTATTTGAATGCTGACTGTTGCTTATTGACTTCAGGCAGACCTCACCTCTGAGTTTTTCTTTTTTCCATTTGTAAAGTTGGAACAATAATAATTGTGTAAAACAAAACCTAAGTCACAGTGCCAGTTATTAGTAACACACAATTTTAGTTCTTTCCCCAATTAAAAAAAGTTAGTTTTCCTTCCAAAGTCAGTGAGAACTCATTTTCTAGCACCATTTTGAAAAATAACACAGAACTGAATTTCCTAAGGTTTTCTAAGTTTCTTAAGATTTGTGATCACAAGCCACAGAACCTAACTTTGATTCAAGCAGAAAATTATTTAAGTAAAGGATATCAGGTAGATCACAAAACCTCCAGGAAAGCTTGAAAACCAGATATGGAGGCCACATAACCTGGGAAAAATACTTCAGACTAAGCCTCACAACTATTTAGAGCCACATTCTGCAGTGGCAGTGGGAACACGCAGCATTTGGTACGTTCAGCAACTCTTGTCCTGGAGCCAGGATTATGCCACCAGACCACACACAGAGAGCCCGTAGTCTCCGGTGTGGCCTTGCTAGAATTGAGTCCCTGCAGTCCCTAGTTCTATATGTCACCACCTTTGAATCAATGTCTGGGGCAGTCTCATCAGATCGGCCAAGCCTATGTCTGTGCCTGTGCACTGCTACAGCGGTGACTGGAAAAAGGTTTCTCAAATGTTTTCATCTTCTCTAAAGGAAGTTGAACCCTGGATTATAATGTGGGGGTTCCTCCCTCAAAATAAGAAAGGGGCTTAGGTACTGGTCAGTCAAAAATGAGAAATGCACACCACAGAATTCGAGGTGCTGGAGTAAGTGTTGCCCGAGAATGTAGGGATACGTTCCATGATCAGATAAACCGGGAAAATGCTCTTTTCCCTTCTTTCCTGCTCCTACTCCACCTGTATTCTTTACTTTCACCTCGCTTATACCGACTTACTCTTTAGGCAACTTCACTCTCTTGTCACACAGGATGTACATGGAATGTTAATGAGAGGTAATGGCTTTAGGCTAAGGATAATCTTGAATCCTCTACAATTTGTTAAAGGAAAAAGGTAAATCAAATCTTAAGTATGTGTTGTTATTAACAAATATATTAAACTACAGAGGATTCTGATACATTATGAGTTAATTGTACCATGACTAAAGCATGTTTTAAGCCAAATAGTATCAGAAAAACATTCTGCTCATAATGTGTAGGTTGGAGGTTGTTCTATGAACACTCAACCAAGACCCCACTGAGATTTGCTATCTCCCCCTTCCCTTCTTGACTTTCTACTGAGCTCAGCAAGTTTTACTATTACTAATAAGACTTTGGTGTGGTATTCATTTAAGCTTCCAGTATCTTTCCACATAATTGGCAATCGGTTCTAAATAATTACAAATTTAAATACAACTTTATAATGAGCCAACATTAATTATTGCTTTCCTCAATTACAATGCTTTCCAAATGATTATGTCCATAGGCTGAAGTACAGTGTTTTTGATTCTAACCCATTGTGTCAATTACAAGTCATTCTATGGTGTCTGGTAGTGCTGATTTGTCAGTTGTATCATCACCTCATTAAGCTTTTATCCTGTTAATGACCTTGCTGCCACAATCCTCACATCATTTGATATAAATTAGCTATGGCTAATTTATATGTGTGTATGTGTGTTTTTCTTCAGTGAAAAACTATTATTTTGTTAATATCCCAAATGTCTCTTATAAACCAATTGATGCTTTTAATGCTGTGGAGAAAATTCCACTGTATTGGTCCTCACCTCCAGAAACACAAACACACTTGTCTAAATTTAGCTTTGGAGACCCATGAGTGTTTCTATCTCCAATCTGGCCCAGTATCTTCTTGTTTCCAACTGATATTCCCTGATATAGTTTAAATTTTTCTTTCTTACTGAAATGGTTCTTGGTACTTCATTCTGATCCCCCATTACAGGTCCCCTTCTTTCTCATTACTCTGGCTGGAGTTATGAATAAAGTGGACACCAAGTGGAGCATCTCCACTACTGTCATGGCACATCCCTGGGCTCTGCCTGTACTCAGATTTCATCATACTCGGCGAAAGAGATTCATGCCGAGACATCTCTCACTCCATTGGTAGTGCTGTTCGGGAGGATTTGAAATGCATCACCTATGTCTTTTGCATTTTCCTTTTGACAGTGTTTCCAAGGTGTAGAAAAGAAAAAGAATTAACAGAAAAAAGAAAAAACTGAAAGTTGTTTGTATTATATAATTTTTAGGGTACATCTTTCAAGTCCCAAATAAACAAAAGATGACTTAGATGCATATCTGTAAAACTTAAATTGTTCCTGTTTGCTTTAAAATCTTAAAAATTTGGTATATTTCAGTGTCAGTCACAGTGTTAATGTTCATATGATACTGTAATATAACATATTGCAATGTAACATAATAAATATATATAATATTAATATGTAAATACACACGTGTGTGTATATATATATATATATATATATATATATATATATATATATATATATAAATTTATTTACAACAACCCTATGGTGTAAGGATAATGGGAAGTGAAAATTTTCTGGTTTGAAGAAATTTGCTGATCTGAAAAATTGGTCTTTAATTTGTATTTGATGTTTTATCTGATTACCCTTACAGATTTTATTTTTTGAGATCCCCTAAGGAATTTAATAATGTTAAGTGACCTACTAGAATGGCAGTTCTGCTTCTAGTGGCAGAAAATTAGGCTAGAAACCTCTAGAGATTTGCCAGCAAAATTAGAAGCAGAGGGCATGAAAGCAGCAACTAATTCTGCTAGAAAATGAACAGAAAGGAAGGCACTAATCTTATTAGCAGCTATGTCATCAGTCAAAACAGAAAAAAATGTAGGAATGAAGCTTTGAAGGCTATTTTCTCTTTAAGAATCCCTGTTTCTCTTCTTATTTCAAGACCAGTGTCAGGATAAAGAATAATGTAGCAGATGAAATTTAACAGGGGTGAAAAAGAAGAGTTGCATGACTCTTCTGTCACTTAATTTTGTAAGAATGGACATGACTCAAGAGTGACTTTGGACATGCACAGCACTGATTGCACAGATGCCCCAAGCAATTGTCACTGCGTTTACATTATACTGAAAGCTTTGCAAGAACAATCCCTCTGTATAGGGTTAGCCCGAGTGGGTAGACTAGTGGATTCCAAAGGGAAGACCATGCACCAAATCTAGGCATTCATTAGAGATGATCTAACTTCGGCTGGCCCAGCGTACCGAATCCAGAGGCCATGAGGATGGACCATAGGCCATGGGATATGTTCTGTTCATTAATCTCTATACATGGAGACTATAATTGAGTATGTGGCCCAGTAGGTGGGTTAGGGATAGGCACTTCATTTCCCCTTTAATTTGGTATAAAGTTACGGGTCAACAAAAGCTTTGATGAGAAACTCACTTTTCCCAAAGATAGGGGGCTCTAAAATTATTTATGAGAAAGATGATCCTCCATTTTACCACTATGGTAGACCTAATCCTAGATTATGGCTAAATGCTCAAATTTGTTTGTTTACATTTAATTTTACCCCTGATATGAATTGACCTGAATTTTATTCCTAACTTGCACTTATCTCTCATTTGTAAATTCTCAAAGTCCCATTACACTGTTACACTTGAATTTTGTTACTCATCGAGTCAGACTCATAACTGGAATGATTACAACATCTAGACATAAGTATTTACATAAAATCTTGTGAGGACATTTAAAAAAATGAGACTTCTGAATCACTAAATCCCATGGCATTGACTTAATTTCCAAAGAGATACAATCTCTGGTGACTTGACAACAGCAGCAATATGAAATTTGAAATACAATTACTTTTCCATATTCACATTCATTGTTAAATGATGATACTCATTTTTATTTTTTAAAAATTTTATTGAATTTATTGGAGTGGCTGATTAATAAAATTATATTGGTTTCAGGTATACAATTCTATAATACACCAACTGTATATTGTATTGTGTGTTTACCACCCAAATTCAACTCTCCTGTCACCATTTATCCCCTCTACCCTCTTCTACCTCCCCCACCCCCGTTCTCTCTGGTAACCACCATATTATACTGTTGGCTGTGTCTATGAGGTTTTTTGTTTGTTTGTTTTGCTTAATCCCTTCACCCTTTTTACCCAAAATATGCATTTAAAAAAACCCACATGGTTGTTGATTTTTCTTGAACACAATCAAGGAACTTTAAATTCCAATACAATAATTCAGGCTGAATGACAAAGCAGTCTCATGAGATAACTTTTAAATAAAACTATGGAAAGGCCAGAATATTTCTGGGGAGGTGAACAAGCTAAAGAGGTGAACAATTAGTGTGCTTAGCACTAGATTGCTCAGAAATGTTATTTCACATCCCTCCTCTGTACTGTCTACTTTACATAGGGAAAATCATGGGCTAAATCCACAATTCTTCACAGTGCTACCCATCTAGGGAAATTTGCCTCAGTTTGCTGAGTGGTGGAGACTGGGCTCCCATATTGTCCTGCTGTTGGTTTGTAACTGCCCCACCTCTGCACCTATTTTATTTGATTATTTTAATAGTACTTTGATTTTCCTCTTGGGAGCCACTCTTCCCTGACCTTTAACCTATGAAATGTAGGTGGCTGGAGCCAAGGTGGACCCATGTCTGGCTAACCAGCATGTGCAAACAATGATTTTTACTTCATGATACCTGGAGCTCATCTACCATTGGACTTCCTGATAATGTGATTTTATAAATCCCATTTCTTAATAATCAAAGAATTGTAGCCCTCTTACTTTAAAGCAAAGTCCTTTGCTTTCTACAGAGGCAAATTCCATTTTGTGTGGCCACAGTGCCACTAGGGTCATGGCATTTTTCATAGACAATGACAATCTCATACTTTCTTACTGCTTTGATTTCATGAGCTCCCCTCAGGATAAGACAGTATTGATTTGAAGGTCAAAAAGCTAATGCTTGAAAAGGCATACCAAGAATTATTCAGTTAGGACAAAGTAAATAGTAGTGAATAGAATATAGGAACAACTTTTCTTTTCCCCCCCTCACATAAGTGCAGGGAGCTTTCCTTAGGAGAAAGAAAAAAAGCCCACTGCAGTGTTGTAAAGTGGAAAGCAATGTCTGTTAACATTTTGTACACCATAATCACTGAAGGAGAAAAAGAACATTGTGCGACAAATATTCTAGAGTTTTTAATTCTTTATTAAGAAAGGTAGGCCCTGGCCGGTTGGCTCAGTGGTAGAGCGTCGGCCTGGCGTGCGGGAGTCCCGGGTTCGATTCCCAGCCAGGGCACACAGGAGAGGTGCCCATCTGCTTCTCCACCCCTCCCCCTCTCCTTCCTCTCTGTCTCTCTCTTCCCCTCCTGCAGCCGAGGCTCCACTGGAGCAAAGTTGGCCTGGGCGCTGAGGATGGCTCTGTGGCCTCTGCCTCAGGTGCTAGAATGGCTCTGATTGCGGCAGAGTGACGCCCCGGATGGGCAGAGCATCGCCCCCTGGTGGGCATGCCAGGTGGATCCCGGTCGGGCGCATGCAGGAGTCTGTCTGACTGCCTCCCCATTTCCAGCTTCGGGAAAAAAAAAAAAAAAAAAAGGTAGTGTTGCATAATGGTTAAGGTCATAGACTCTGGGGCTAAACTGCCTAATTACAAATCCTGCCTCGGTCATTTAACAGCTGAGTAATCTTGAGTAAGTTATTCAACTTCTCTGTGCCTTAGTTTCCTCATCTGTAAACTGGAAATTAAAGCTGTCACATAGGCTTTTTTTTATTTATTTTATTTATTTTTTATTTATTTTTTTTATTTTTTACAGAAACAGAGAGTGAGTCAGAGAGAGGGATAGACAGGGACAGACAGACAGGAATGGAGAGAGATGAGAAGCATCAATCATTAGTTTTTCATTGCACGTTGCAACACCTTAGTTGTTCATTGATTGCTTTCTCATATGTGCCTTGACCGTGGGCCTTCAGCAGACCGAGTAACCCCTTGCTTGAGCCAGCGACCTTGGGTCCAAGCTGGTGAGCTTTGCTCAAACCAGATGAGTCTGCACTCAAGCTGGCGACCTCAGGGTCTCAAACCTGGGTCCTTCCGCATCCCAGTCCGACGCTCTATCCACTGCGCCACCTCCTGGTCAGGCACATAGGCTTTTTTTAATAAGGAATTAGTGCATGCAAAATGCAAAGTTCCAGGCATGTGGTAAATGCTATTTTCATTCTTGTCAGATTGCACTCACAAATTTCAGTCTCAAAGTATCACTTTATAGCTCTTATATCTATATTTGATCATTTATTTCATCTGATCTCAGGACCTCCTCTCAGTGGTGTCTCCATTCTTCAGCCTAAACTCAAAAGCTCTGGGGCATCTTGAGCTTTCCTCCCAGTGTGATGTATTAAACAAAGGTAACTGTACCAGATATTAGCCAAGGTCAAAATCCAGCAGACGGAGATATGGCCCATCACAACTAGGAGTTATGTAACTCTGGAGATGTCCTTGTGCTTCTCTTGTCAGTAAAATGACTATCATTATTCCTGTTGTATCTATGCAAGGCTGTTATTGGAACCAGTTCCAAGTCTCTTATACTCAGTCTTGGTCTGGGCTGTGAATGTTGATCTGAATTAGTGGGTCCCTAAACTGTGAGCTCTTTGAGGTGAGGGTCACTCCTGCCTGACCACCACTAAATCCCCAGTCCTCACCATGAGGTTGATACTGAAATGCATATTTGTTGAATAATAAATAAGTGGTTCAAAGATAAAAGCTTTAACTCCAGGGAAGAGAATTGCCTAATTGCGTCAAGGCTAGTCACTCACAGGTATTAACCCCAGTAACCACTTTTCGGTGAACAAGAAATTAGGCCATTTGGTTTCTGGGTCTCTAATATTGCTATTCCCAGTTACTAAGTTGTCCCAAGTGAAAACACATTTTCTGTGTTTATAATAATTCTTTCTTTTTAATTTTAGTCTGGCCAGTTTTTTAATATCATGGATTAGTTCTACATGAAGGCGTATGCTTTTTATTTATTTATTTTCATAGATGTTCATTTTTAAAAAGTCAGAAAATAATTGAAGTTGCTTGCATAGGGTTCAGTAACAAACCGTGAAACATTTTGGGGGATAGCCTATGAATGCTGTTATAACAGTTCTTTCCTTATGTAATCACAGTGACAAAAACATACTGTCTTTGTGTTTTACATTTTCTTTCTTTTTAATTTGTTGGTATATTTAGAACAACCCTTGACAATGCTGACTATGAGGCTATATTTGTAAAGCAAGATTCAGGTTTCATTAATCACTATATCATAAATTTACTTTAGGCTGAGAAAATCCTACAAACATTTATAACATTCAGTTTTTCAATAACTTGCTAGAAGGAAAATCTTGACTAATTTGCTTGTCAAAACATCAGTGAAAACAGATTTTGTTTATTTATTAAGGAAATAATTCCTACAATCTCTCAGTGAGAAACCCCCTTTCCTGTCATATTCATTGTGTTGAGCCTATATATAGCATATGACTGAGAAGTAGGCTACTTAAATTTGGAATTAGAAACAATGGCGGCAACAGACTAAGCATTCAACTGGCATTCATTTCTTTCAGCATTAAGTCTGAATGGCAGACATTTGTTAGTTTTGCTCAATTTCTATAACTCTCAGAGGTAAATTAAAACTCAATTTTATTCAGGGCAGAAAGTGATGCAACTGGAGGACAGACTTTCTTGGAAAGTTACAGAGGGGCTGTGAGAACTGCTGGGTGGTCTTGCTATTCTGCCCTGAGGAATTTTGCCTTTACAAATGCTCATAGAATGAGGGAGGCCATCTCATACTTAGTGGCTTGCCATAAATTATTTTGGCCTTGGCTTGACAATTTTTTAAGAACTTTTCTTTAAAAAACAAGACATTCAGCTTATTAAATAGGTAACAAAAGTCAGTCCTTTTATTAATCTCAGAGCATCTCAAATTCAGTTTGGTTTTGTGAAATCCAGAGAAGAGCTCCATTTATTGTAAAGTTGCACCTGTGTCTAATGTCTCCAGACAAGGAGCTGAAAATACTTTTAAGTGGTTCGCCATGAACAGTAAACACCATAAATACAACTAAATATTGGACCCCATTCACCCATTGAATAAATATTAAATGTGAACCCAGTGCTTCTGGTCTCTGTAAAAGATGATAGAAAAGGCAGAAATCAAAATAACTGATAGTTCCAGTTTGATTCGCTATTGGTTGTATAATTAAAATTCAATGTGTGCAATAAATAAAGGACTATATGTTTACTTATCTCACATTTATTAAATTTTACCCTAAGAAAAACAGTGAAGTAAGGGCATGAGAGCAAGGATGAGACTCAATCCCTACCCTCAAAGCTATAGAGCAATTACTTGGTATATAGAAATAATGTAAGAACAAAAAGCGTTAGTCCCCAAGCCTGAAGCACCAGCTCACTAACTCCCTCCTGCACCCCTTCTGTGTACCTGTAGCCCAAGTTGTAAAAGCCGCTGCGGGTCTGTCTGTGCCGTGCTTCCAACTATAACTTTCCTGGGTCCTGTCTAGTTCAGTACTGTTTACCAGGTCTGTCTCCACAGTGTGCCTGCCCTGCTGGTGTACATTAGGGACCTATTCAAGAGGAGATCAACTGTCTTTTTTAAAAACAGTCTTCAGTCTCTGAGAAGCCCAGTCAGTCCAGTGAGACTCTCTGGCAGAAATCCTAGCCATGGTCTTGGCCTCTGACTTTGGCCACATGCCTGGACACAGGCTTCTTGACTCTTCCGTATTCAGCCACAGCTTGTGAGCCACACAATCTTGCTTCTGGCTTCCTTTCTGGCCCTGGCTTGCCCTGGCAAAGAGCCTGGGCTGTGTTCTGTATTCATTGCGTTGTAGTGCACAGCACAACTGCTCAGATCCCTCCGCCGCGCCCATGCCCTGGGTGGTATGGTTGGGGAGGAAGGGTGTGGTTTGGGAGGTAGAGAATAGGTTGACTTCTCCTTTGCTGTTTACTAAAACGGTACAGTCTTGGACAGAATAGTTAACCCTCCCAGCCTCTAAGACCTCCACTTTAAAGGGGTAAGAGCTTTTAACTTCATCTGATTGATATGAGCATTAAATGAGCTAATGTAGGTAAAATGCTCAGCACATAATTATACTAAACAAACATGAGCTAGCGTTCGCTTCTGTTTTAGACCTTCGCTTTAATTAGTCAATCTCCACACTTGAGCACCTGAACGATTTACCAGCTTGGCTGCTGAACACTTATGCACCACATTTGTCAGCCACGCTTCCTCAGGCCCTCCACGGAGAGCCGCACCTCTCTTGTCTACTGCCAGTCGGGGAGGAAGGCAATTTCCATTACCAGAGCAGTGTCTAGGAAATAAAGTGGCTCCCACAGACAAGCTCATGAGTCACTTTTGGAGCACAATTAGTGATGATTCAAATGAAGGGATGATGAGTTTAGGAACAAAAGCCTTAGTTTAGGCCAAGATCTCATATTCCTGCTTCAAGAGCCTGCTGGAAAAGATCAGTGAGAAAACATTGACTTTATTTACGTTGGACCTCCATCTATTGCTCATAGCAGGGAATAAGCATGACATTGTGTTTGAAACCTGCCAGGGATTTTAGGGCCAGACTGCCTGGATTCAAATCCTGATTTTGCACTTACTAGCTGACGACTTTGAGTGAGCGATTTATTAACTTCATCCGCCATTACCTCATCTGCAGTACAAGGATAGGCTCTACCTCACAGAGTTGTTCTGAGAGTCAGTGTGTTCAGATCTGTGAGTTGCTTAGAGCAATGTCTGGGGCATGGTAACCACAATGTAAGTGTTTTTCAAATAGAACACATTTTAAAATACTAAGCACTCAAATCTTGAACCCCAAACTTGAGGAGCTCATGCATGCACAAGCTTATCCCTTTTGCCTCACTGTGGCCGGGGAAGCTCTGCTGGAGCCACCTGCAGGAATTCTGCAGGTTCCTGCTCTTGCCCTGTCTGTCTGTTCAAAACCACCCTGACTTGGGAATAGAGACTCAATACAAGTACGTGAAGGATGTGGGCTTCACCAGGTTAGATGAAGTGATCTTCCTTGAATTGATTATCTAAGACACCTACCTCACTAAACAAGCAGTGCTATATCTCCTTATACATACATTAAAGAAAAATTAAAAATATAAATGATACTTTTCCCTGTGGCAAATTACATTGCCTTTAATTTACATACATGCTTAGACCTGTGATTGTTTTCCTCGTCTCCCTCTGAAGAATGTATATATTTTGTCGGTAATCATGATTTCTCAGGGCTCTCTGCTCAGGTCCCTTCTGCCATGCTGTCTTCCTCGATCTTTGCAACAGGTGAGCATTCTCCTTTCTCTCCTAAGTTATTTTACTTTCTCAACTGATGGAGCACTTATCATGTGCTAGGCACTAAGCCAGCTTCTGGGCTACACCAACAAACAAAACGCATGGGGACTCGATTGTGCTGGAGCTTCCAATTTTGAGTATAGGAACTGTGTTTTCTTTGTTTTGTAACTTCCTCTAAATACCCAGTGAAATGTTTCACACTTAAATGAATATTTGATAAACTTATTGGACTCAAAGATCAGTTAACAGGGAGTCAGAACAGGACTCTGCTAATAACCAGATTGTGTCCTCCTGGTTAAGTGACTGCATGTGGTAGGTTTCTGATTCCTTACCTGTGTGATGGTAGGGTGGGCCTGTGGGCCTATGTAGTCTCCAAGGATCCCTGCCACCTCTAAATGTCACTAAATAGTGTTTGTGAAATTTGAAGATTAATGCAAGCAGGTATGCTAGTATTAGCTGTCTTTTAGGGGAGGGGTAGGACTTTATTTATTTATTTTTATTTTTTATTTTTTTGTATTTTTCTGAAGCTGGAAACGGGGAGAGACAGTCAGACAGACTCCCGCATGCGCCTGACCAGGAACCACCCGGCACGCCCACCAGGGGCGACGCTCTGCCCACCAGGGCACGATGCTCTGACCCTCTGGGGTGTCGCTCTGCCATGACCAGAGCCACTCTAGCGCCTGGGGCAGAGGCCAAGGAGCCATCCCCAGAGCCCGGGCCATCTTTGCTCCAATGGAGCCTTGGCTGCGGGAGGGGAAGAGAGAGACAGAGAGGAAGGAGGGGGGGGTGGAGAAGCAAATGGGCGCCTCTCCTATGTGCCCTGGCCGGGAATCGAATCCGGGTCTCCCGCACACCAGGCCGACGCTCTACCACTGAGCCAACCGGCCAGGGCCAGGGTAGGACTTTAAAAATAGGATAAACCACCATAGCAGCTCTGAAAGAAACATGAAAAATTTTAGGACCAGTTTTATAGGTTACTTTTGGGGTATAATCACTTCAAAATTATTTTTGGTTCAATATTAGAAATGGAACAATAAGGAAAGAGCTAAAATAACACCAGATAAAATTAGCATTGTATCTTTTAAAGCTACTGATGTGAAATTTTAGTTTCTCTATAAATGTTTGGTGACAAAGTCTCTTTTCTTCTTGAATGAGGTAAATATGCCACTCATCCAAAAATGACTACACAGGGGTTGAAATTATCCACAAAACTTAGCTCAGTATGACGCTGAAGTAATGACTTCCATGGGCAATTAGGCTTGTGAATCCAGGTTCTCTGCAAATTGTACATATTTATATTTGCAGTTCAATTTGTATGTATTAAATGACTGATGATGAATAAAAAAAGGGATATATTATACAATCCATGATTTCTATGATTAAAGAGGAAAACAGCCCATTAAATTTTATTGAATGCAAAAATGTCAAGGAAAATGTGTTATAGATCTGAAACTTCCTTATATCAATATTTAAAGTGGGGTTATACCTATATAGACCTAAGAACCTAAAAGATGATCAATCTAAAATCTGCTATCTTGCAGAAGCCTAGAGAAAATAAGTGACCTTCCAGAGGTCACTCCAGGAATTAACAGCAGAACTGGAATTCTAACCCTCTTCTTTGGCCAATTAATCCCAAATAGTTTGTACTCTGTGGGGGCAGCAGATGGATACTGGCTGTAACTGCTACCCATCTTTTTAAAGACATTCAGTTTAGAAAGCTCAGGGTATCCATACTTTATGAATTTTGTTTTAGCCATTTCTCTTAATTAAGCTGCTCATTATTAAGCTAAACCTTTCATTTCTTCTATAATCTAAACATTTATTTTACCTTCAGGAGTTCCTCTATTCACATTCTTTATTTTATGTTTCTGTATCTTGTATAAAACTTACCTTCACTCACTTTACTTATAATCTTACTGGACTTGGTCCAACTGTCATTACAGCCCTGACAAGGTCTCGAGCATCTTCATTCTGGATTCCTAGAAAGATTTTTCTTTCGATTTTGAAAGCTGGCACATGTGCATTTATATCTGGAATTTCTTATTTCAATTATTTTTGAGCTGTTATCAAAGATTTAATGTTGATTGTGGAAACATCCTCTCTGTCATCTGACAGTTTAAAGACAAATTCCTTCATCCTGGAGCATCCCAGGGAACCACATTATTAAGTCCTGGATGGAATGTTAGATATTACTTGACTGATTTCTTTGCTAGTTATAGCCCTTGTGAGGGCATAGGGGGTAGGAAGATGAACACATAAAATGACTGAAGGGGAAAGTAATTAAATGTTTGATGTTTCTTAGGTAGACAGAATTGTTACATTAAGCTGGTGCAGGTGGTGAAATATCAGCTTCTCTCATTCTAAGCAGGTAAAACACATTCTTTCAGAAATACTGAGGTAAAAAGAATCACTCTTCTTTACCTCAGCTTCCCCAGGGAAATGAAGTTGTTTCCTGCTGTGTATGAACCTATAGGTTTATAATGCCTCAGCTCGCAATCCAGGCTAATTGCTCCACAGGAAAGTTAATCTCTGAGATTCTGAGTGAATAATATGCTTCTAGAAGCCAATGTAAAGAATTGATGGGGAAGACGTTTGCTTCTGGCTATGTCAGACCAACCCTACCACTGAATGAAATAAAGAAATCTGGGTAAACAAACTGTTTGAAGGTGTCCAAGAACTTCCAAGAACTTTCTTTGTCCTTAAGGAGCTGTGATGTTGAATAAGAGGGAAGCACAGACAGAGCCTGACATTTGGCTGAATATTCCCCCTGAGTCATTTGCTGATTTATAATAAGTGATTGAAATGAAGAGAAGCTAAGCAGAACTTTTGTCATGGTCATGAGGGTGATGAGACAAAAATTCATGTTTAAAACCCACCAAAGAGGAAGGTTGATAAGAAATCCTAGGTTGACTGGAGGACAAGATGGTGATGGAATAGGCAGACATACCAACTTCCACCTCCCAGAACCAAAGTGGATTACAACTTAATTTTAAGAACCATCATCTGGAAAAGCAACTTTGGACTAAACTAAGAGGACTTCAACCAAGGAACACTGAAGAAACCACACTGAGACTGGTAGAAAAAGCGGAAATGCGGAGAGGGCTGCCCAGCTCCCCAGAGCGAACGGCGCCCTGGAGACTTGCATGGCAGGAAGTGAGTTTTGCAGAGAGGGGAGGGTCCTGAGCCCCAGGAACAAAGCCCAAGCACCTAGAAGAGGCATATGGACAGTATTTAGCTGGAAACAAGTCAAGGTACTGTTTGTGAGAAAGAGACTGATTTCTCAGACCCAGGATTCTTCTTAAAAGGACCACACAGAAAACCTCTCTCATAACCACTCACCCTGGGCTCTGGGGGATGAGAGGAGAGGATCAGAGCAGCGGGAAGAGAGCGTAATCTAGGAGGCACAGGGAGAAACACTTTGAGGGACAACCACCCTAACCCCTGAGCTGAGTCACTCCCCAAATCTGAAGTGAATATTTCTCCTGGAAATAGCAATACTAGCAAAGGGAAGCAGGACACCAGCCAAACAAGCTCTCCTGTGGTACTTAGAGCAGAGTCGTTTAGAAGGAGGGAGTTTTGGGACTACAGTATTGAGTGTTAGGGTCTGAGCTGCAGTGCCCCCACCCACATGGCTGAGGGCTCGCCGGAGGGCAGGCGGTGGCGGGACACAGAAGCAGAGTTCTGTCGGCAAGGGCAGAAGCTGGCTGGCCACAACTGAGGCCCAGGTGTGAGCTCAGTCTTGCTGGGCTGGGGAGGAAGGATCGCCCAAAAGTGGTCAAGCCCAGCTGGAGGCTGCCTGCAATCTAGTCTGCAGGGGAAGGGTGGGAGCCCCGGAAGGGGCAGAGACCCACCCTTGAGCAAATGTGCAGGAATGCTGCCTCGCTGGGCCCGCGGGAACAGAGGTTTGTGGCCTGACACAGGAGCTGGCTCCTCCCACGGGGGTGGAGAGAAAGCCCAGAATCAGGCAGAGACCCACAGCTGAGCAAAGGTGCTCACCCCTGCCCTCAGGACCAAGGCTTGCAGCCGGGCAAGGCACATAATCCCACCTGCGGCGGTGGGGAAAAGGCTGAGGCCACCGAGGCTTGTACACCCAAGCACGTGATCACAGCCATTCCTGTGGAGGAGAGGCAAAAACCACAGCAACAGCCCAGTGGGCAGGCACTGGCAACCCCCATACCCGAATGCCCTAGGCAGCAGCAGCAGAGGGGGTGGCAGACCTGCAGACAGACCACACCTAGGGAACACAGAGGCCACACTCAGTGGACACCAGTGGCCAAACCTTTTTTTACACAGACAAAAATAGGAAGGCAGAGAGACACAATACAAATGAATCAAGAAAAATCCCCAGAAAAGAACCTGAATGAGTCAGATATAACCAAATTACCAGATGCAGAGTTTAAAATAATGATTGTTAGGATGCTCAAAGATCTTAGAACAACAATAGATGGTCCTTACAATCACCTAAATAAAGAGATAGCAAATACAAAAAAGGACATTGAAATAATAAAAAAGAATCAGTCAGAAATGACATATACAATATCAGAAATAAAAAACACAACAGAAGGAATTAAAAGCAGGATGGATGAAGCTGAGAATCGAATCAGCGAGTTACAGAACAAGATAAAGGAAGGCACAGAAGCAGAGCAGAAAAAAGAAAAGAGGCTCAAAAAAGTCTTAGGAAACTCTAAGAGAGCTCTGTGCCAACATGAAGAGAAATAACATCCGCATCATAGGGGTTCCTGAAGAAGAAGAGAAAGAACAAGGGATAGAGCCTTTGTTCAAACATGTCATAGCTGAAAACTTCCTTAAATTAAGGCAGGAAAACATCTCACGAGTTCAAGAAGCACAGAGAACTCCATTAAAGAGAAATCCAAAGAAATCTACACCAAGACACATCATAATTAAAATACCAGAGCTAAGTGATAAAGAGAAAATATTAAAAGCTGCAAGAGAAAAAAAGGTTATCACCTACAAAGGAGCCCCCATAAGGATGACTTTTGACTTTTCAACAGAAACACTTGAGGCCAGAAGGGAATGGCAAGAAATATTCAAAGTAATGCAGAACAAGAGCCTACAACCAAGACTACTTTATCCAGCAAGGCTATCATTTAAAATTGAAAGAAAAATAAACAGCTTTCCAGACAAAAATAAAAAACTCAAGGAATTCACTACAACCAAACAAATGCTGCAAGAAATGCTAAAGGGCTTGTTGTAAACAGATCAAAGGGGAAAAAGAATATAGCAAAAGGGGAATACAGTTTTAAAGAATAAAATGGCAATAAACAACTACATATCAATAATAACTTTAAATGTAAATGGATTAAATGATCCAATCAAAAGACATAGGGTAGCTGCATGCATAAGAAAATAGGACCCTACATATGCTGTCGACAAGAAGCACACCTTAAAACAAAAGATGCACATAGACTAAAGATAAAAGAATGGAAAAAAATATTTCGCACAAATGGAAATGAAAAAAAGCTGGGGTAGAAATATTTATATCAGACAAAATGGACTTTATAACAAAGGCTATAGTAAGAGATAAAGAAGGCCACTACATAATGATAAAGGGAGCAATCCAACAGGAAGATATAACCATTATAAATATCTATGCACCTAATATAAGAGCACCCAAATATATAAAGCAGGCTTTGATGGATATAAAGAGCGAGATCAATAGCAATACTATAATAGTAGGGGATTTCAATACCCCACTAACATCACTAGATAGGTCCTCAAGAAAGAAAATTACAAAGAATCAGCAGACTTAAAAGACACACTAGATCAACTCAATTTAATAGATATCTTCAGAACCTTTTACCCTAACGCAGCAGAATATACTTTCTTTTCAAGTGTTCATGGTACATTCTCTAGGATAGACCACATGTTAGGACACAAAAGCGGTGTCAACAAATTTAAGAAGATTGAAATCATATCGAGCACTTTCTCCGATCACAATGGCATGAAACTAGAAATCAACCACAACAGAAAAACTGAAAAATACTCAAGCACTTGGAAACTAAATAACATGTTATTAAATAACAAATGAGTTAACAATGAGATCAAAGAAGAAATAAAAAAATTCCTAGAAATGAATGATAATGAGCATACATCAACTCAAAATTTATGGGACACAGCAAAAGCAGTCCTGAGAGGGAAGTTCATAGCATTACAGGCACACTTTAAGAAGCTATAAAAAGCTCAAAAACCCCCACAACTTGACCCTGCATCTAAAAGAACTAGAAAAAAAAACAGCAAGTAAAGCCCAGAAGTAGTAGAAGGAAGGAAATAATTAAGATTAGAGTGGAAATAAATGACATAGAGGCTAAAGAAACAATAAAGAGGATCAATGAAATCAGGAGCTGGTTCTTTGAAAAGGTAAACAAGATTGATAAACCTTTAACCAGACTCACCAAGAGAAAAAGAGAGAGGACTCAAATAAATAAAATTAGAAATGAAAGTGGAGAAATAACAACTGACACAACAGAAATACAAAATATTGTAAGAAAACACTATGAAGAACTGTATGCCAAAAAACTAGACAACCTAGATGAAATGGACAAATTCCTTGAAACATATAATCTTCCAATAATTAATCTGGAAGAATCAGAAAACCTAAACAGACCGATTACAACAAATGAGATCGAAATAGTTATCAAAAAACTCCCAACAAAGACAAGTCCGGGGCCCGATGGCTTCACAAGTGAATTCTACCAAATATTCAAAGAAGAACTAACTCCTATCCTTCTCAAGCTATTTCAAAATATTCAACAGGAAGGAAGACTTCCAAGCTCCTTTTATGAGGAGAGCATAATTCTGATTCCAAAACCAGGCAAAGACAACACAAAGAAAGAAAGTTATAGGCCAATATCTCTGATTAATTTAGATGCTAAAATCCTCAACAAAATATTAGCAAACCAGATCCAGCAATATATGAAAAAAATCATACAGCATGATCAAGTGGAATTTATTCTTGGGAGGCAAGGCTGGTACAATATTCGCAAATCAATCAATGTGATTTATAACATAAACAAAAGGAAAGAGAAAAACCACATGATAACTTCAATAGATGCAGAAAAAGCATTTGATAAAATCCAGCACCCATTCATGATCAAAACTCTCAGCAAAGTGGGAATACAGGGAACATACCTCAACATGATAAAAGCTATCTATGACAAACCCACAGCCAACATCATACTCAATGGGTAAAATTAAAAGCAATCCTCTTAAGATCAGGAACAAGGCAGGGGTGCCCCCTTTCACCACTCTTATTCAACATTGTTCTGGAAGTCCTAGCCACAGCAATCAGAAAAGAAAAAGAAATAAAAAGCATCCAAATTGGAAAAGAAGAAGTAAAACTATCATTATTTGCAGATGATATGATATTATATAGGGAAAACCCTAAAGTCTCAGTCAAAAAACTACTGGGCCTGATAAATGAATTCAGCAAGGTGGCAGGATATAAAATTAATACTCAGAAATCAGAGGCATTTTTATACACTAACAATAAACTGTCAGAAAGAGAAATTAAGGAAGAAATCCCCTTCACCATTGCAACCAAAAAAATAAAGTACCTAGGAATAATTTAACCAGGAAGATTAAAGACTTGTACTCGGAAAATTATAAAACATTGATAAAAGAAATCAGGGAAGATACATAGTGGAAGTATATACCATGCTCATGGTTAGGAAGAATAAACATCATTAAAATGTCTATATTACCCAAAGCAATTTATAAATTCAATGTAATACCAATTAAAATACCAATGACATACTTCAAAGATATAGAACAAATATTCCAAATATTTATATGGAAACAAAAGAGAACACGAATACCCTCAGCAATCTTGAAAAGAAATAATAAAGTAGGAGGTATCACACTTCCGGATATCAAGTTATACTACAAGGCCAATGTACTCAAAACAGCCTGGTACTGGCATAAGAACAGGCATATATATCAATGGAACAGAACAGAGAACCCAGAAATAAACCCACAGTTCTATGGACAACTGATATTTGACAAAGGAGGTAAGAGCATACAATGGAGTAAAGACAGCCTCTTCAACAAATGGTGTTGGGAAAATTGGACAGCTACCTGCAAAAAAATGAAACTAGACCACCAACTTACACCATTCACAAAAATAAACTGAAAATGGATAAAAGACTTAAATGTAAGCCATAAAACCATAAGCCTCTTAGAAGAAAACATAGGCAGTAAGCTCTTCAACATCTCTCGCAGCAATATATTTCCTGATTTATCTCCACGGGCAAGTGAAATAAAAGACAGGATAAACAAATGGGACTATATCAAACTAAAAAGCTTTTGCGCAGCTAACGACAATAAGAACAGAATAAAAAGACAAACTACACAATGAGAGAACATATTTGACAATACGTCTGATAAGGGGTTAATAACCAAAATTTATAAAGAAGTTGTAAAACTCAACACCAGAAAGACAAGCGATTCAATCAAACAATGGGCAAAAGAAATGAATAGACACTTCTCTAAAGAGGACATACAGATGGCCAATAGGCATATGAAAAAATGCTCAACATCACTAATCATTAGAGAAATGAAAATTAAAACCACAATGAGATACCACCTCACACCAGTCAGAATGGCGCTCATCAACAAAACAACACAGAATAAGTGCTGGCGAGGATGTGGAGAAAAGGGAACCCTCCTGCACTGCTGGTGGGAATGCAGACTGGTGCAGCCACTGTAGAAAACAGTATGGAGATTCCTCGAAAAATTAAAAATTGAACTGCCTTTTGACCCAGCTATTCCACTTTTAGGACTATACCCTAAAAACACCACAGCACTGTTTCAAAAGGAGAAATGCACCCTCATGTTTATGGCAGCATTGTTCACAATAGCGAAGATCTGGAAACAGCCCAAGAGTCCGTCAGTGGACGAATGGATTAAAAAGCTTTGGTACATATATACTATGGAATACTACTCAGCCAGAAGAACTGATGATATCAGATCATTTACAACAACATGGATGGACCTTGATAACATTATACTGAGTGAAATAAGTAAATCAGAAAAAACTAAGAACTATATGATTTCATACATAGGTGGGACATAAAAATGAGACTCAGAGACATGGACAAGAGTGTGGTGGTTATGGGGGGGCGCAGAATGGGAGGGGTTTGGGGGAGGGGAGGGGCACAAAAAAAACCAGTTCGAAGGTGACAGAAGACAATTGGACTTTGGGTGATGGGAATGAAGCATAATCAAATGTCAAAATAACCTAGAGATGTTTTCTCTGAACATATGTACCCTGATTTATCAATGTCACCCCATTATAATTAAAATAAAAAAATTAATTTAGAAAAAGAAACCCTAGGTTTTCAATAGGCCTCCTTGAAGCCTTAAACTTTAGGGAAACAAGAAATATACCTGCCCTCCTAAAAACTGAACCCAAGATTTGAGTGAGCTCCAGTCAAATTGAAATGATCTGCCTCTGACCTAACAGCCAAACAGAAGATGAAGTATATTCCCTTTAGAAGGAAAGTGACATCATTCAGAGCCTCAAATTATGTAGAATTTTTAAAAAACAATGTCTGGAATTTATTTTAAACATTATCAAAAAAATATATAAGTAAGTTTTTGTGAGTTTAAATTAGGCAAAGGTTTCTCAGCTATAATATCAAGAACACAATCAAAGAAAAAAATTGGTATATTAAACTTACTCAAAATTGAGACCTCTTGCTCTTGTAAGGAAGCTGTTAAAAGGATGAAAAAAGAGCTATGTAATAAGGGGAAATACTTATAAATCATACTCCTGATAAAGAACTTATAACTAGAATATGTAAATAGGTCTTAAAACTCACTAATAAGAAACAAAGTATTCAATTAAAAAATAAGCAGATGATGTTAAAGGAGACTTCAGCAAAGACAATACACAAATGATAACTAGGCACATGAAAAGTGTTCAGCACCCATTGGTCATTAAGTAAATATAATTAAAACTACAATAAAATTCCACACTAGTTATAATTGAAAAAAAAAGACCAAAACAAATACTTGCAAGGACATATATTGCTGGTAGGAATGGAAAATGGTACAACCACTTGGGGAAATAAAATGTTTGCAATTTCTAATAAAAGTTATACATATCCTTAAAATAAGACCTAGCAATTCTACTTCTATTTACTTTCCTAAGTCAAATGAAATTTATGTTTACATAAAAACTTGTATATGAATACTTACATGGCTTTATGTGTAATCACCCAAAGTTAGAAACAACCCCAATATTATTCAACTGAGGAATGGATAATCAAACCAATGACAGTGAAATACCATTTAGCAAAAGAAAAGAATAATCTGCTGATACATCAACATGGATGACTCTTAAATGCACTATGCTAAGTTAAAGAAACCAGTCTCAAAAAAGCTACATGCGCCTGACCTGTGGTGGCGCAGTGGATAAAGCGTCAACCTGGAACACTGAGGTCGCTGGTTCAAAACCCTGGGCTTGCCTAATCAAGGCACATATGGGAGTTGATGCTTCCTGCTCCTCCCTCCCCCTTCTCTCTCTCTCTCTCTCTCTCTCTCTCCTCTCTAAAAATTAATAAAAGAACATTTTTTTTAAAAAAGCTACATGCTATGTGATTTTATTTATATAATATTTTGGAAAAGGCAAAGTTGTAGAGACAGAAAACAGACAGGTTGGAATGGAAAAAAGGGGTTGACCAAAAAGAGACAGGGGAAAATCTTGGAGATTACGGAACTGAGCTAAATGTGAATGTGATGGTAGTTACATATGACTATGTTTGTCAAAACTGTCAGAATTGGACCTCTACTTCTAGGAGCCTAGAAGAGACATACCTTTTACAAAGAGCAATTACAAACTCTGGACTACACATAAAACAACCTTAAGAAGACTGGGACAGTTGAAGCAAAGCAAACAGACCAGCTTGGGTCTCAAGGAAGAACACCGGCAGATTATGATGTTATGTATACACAGTGTAATACTTATTATAGTATATATACATGTAATATATATAAGTATATGTAAATATATTATATATACTCTATGATATTAAAATATATAAATATATAATTATATATAACTATGTATACCTAGAGCAACCACTCAGAAAACTATACTGAGAAATACTAAAAAATTTTGTAGACAATTCAAAATGGAATTCTAAAGAATGCTAAATGGAATGCTAAAGAATGTCCCCAGAGGGAGACAGAAAAAAAAGGAAATTAACAAACAGAAAACAAAAAATAAAATGGCAAACTTAACCCTTAATATATCAATGATTAAGTTTAAGTGGTCTAGATAAATTCACTAAAATCATTAGAGTGTATTGAAAAACATGACTCATTATATGCTGTCTACAAGAAACTCACTTCAAATAAGTAATATAGGCAGGTTCAAGTAAAAGGATGAAAGATATATCAACAATCTAGCAAACATTAATCAGGAAAATAGGAATAGCTATGTTAATATCAAATAAAGTAGACTTCAGAGCAAAAAACATTAACAGAGACATAGAGGGACATTCTTTAATGATAAAAAGGTCAACCCAGCATGAAGAGATATTTCACCAAAAAACATAGAGATCCAAATAAGCACATAATTTTTTTCACTTTATTAGCCATCAGGGATGCAAATTATAACACAATGAGATGTCATTACACTTATATTAGTATGACTAAAACAAAAAATATTGACAACATATAAATGTTAGTAAGGATACAGAGAAACTGGATCATTCATATTTGCCAGTGTGAACACTGACTGGTATAAAATCACTTTGGAAAATAGTTTGGCAGAGAGAGAATGAGGCAAAATGAATAATTGAAAAGAAAATGACCTTGAATTTTTCAAAATTGGTGAAAGATATGAAGCAATAGATTCAGCAAGCATTATAAAAAGAAGAAAGAAGAACAAAACAAACAAATAAAAATAGGATAAATGCAAAGCAAAGCACACTTAGGCACACCTTTATAAGACTGTTGAAAACCAAAAAACAAAGAGAAATTTTAAAAGGAGCCAAAAGATAAAAGACACAATGAAAGGGGCAACACAGACCTCAACCTGACTTTATAATAGAAATAATGGAAATCAAAAGACAATGGAATGATAGCATCAAATATCATCAAATAGTAGATGCAAGAGAGCCGTGCAAAAAGAACCATAAGAAAGCTGAAGATGCTTTGGCTTGGCCAGGCGGTGGTGCAGTGGATAGAGCGTCAGACTGGTCCCAGAGGTCCCAGATTTGAAACTCTAAGGTGGCTGGATTGAGAACGGGCTCATCTGGTTTGAGCAAGGCTCACCAGATCCAAGGTCACTGTCTTGAGCAAGGGGTCACTCAGTCTGCTGTAGCCCCCCGGTCAAGGCACATATGAGCAAGCAATCAATGAACAACTAAGGTTCTGCAACAAAGAATTGATCTCATCTCTCTCCCTTACTGTCTGTCCTTGTCTGTCCCTCTCTCTGTCTCTCTCTGTTTCTGTCACAAAAAAGAAAAAAAATTGTGGATATGGTGGCAGGTGTGGGGCTTTAAGACAATTTTGTAGAAATGCCTTTCATTTGTTAATTATTCAATAATATACAATTCTCAAATAAAGAAGTAGAAATAACTATATTGACATCAGAAAAAATAGATTTTAAGACAAGAACTATTACAAGAAACAAAGGAGACATTTTATCATGATAAAAGTTCAATATTTCAGAGAGATTTAATCATTATAAATGTATATACACCTAATAATAGAGATCCACCCACAATACAGTGTGTCCGTAAAGTCATGGTGCACTTTTGATCAGTCACAGGAAAGCGACAAAAGATGATAGAAATGTGAAATCTGCACCAAATAGAAGGAAAACCCTCCCAGTTTCTGGAGGATGATGTGGCAGCATGTGCACATGCGCAGATGATGACATAACACCGTGTATACAGTGGAGCAGCCCACGGCCATGCTACTCAAGATGTGGATGGTACAGAGGAAAGTTCAGTGTGTTGTGTGGCTCACTAAATTCGAATCCGTGACCAAAGTGCAACGTGAATATCGGCGCATTTATAACGAAGCGCCACTACATAGGAATAACATTACTCAGTGGGATAAGCAGTTGAAGGAAATTGGCAGTTTGGTGGGGAAACCCCGTTCTGGTAGGCCATCAGTCAGTGATGAGTCTGTAGAGACTATATGGGATAGCTACCTAAGGAACCCTAAAAAATCTGTGTGTGAGCCCACATTGCACTGCACTGAATAGGTATGAAACTGGGAGAGTTTTCCTTTTATTTGGTGCAGATTTCACATTTCTATCATCTTTTGTTGCTTTCCTGTGACCGGTCAAAAGTGCACCATGACTTTACGGACACACTGTATATAAAGCATATATTCTGAAATAAAAAATAAAATAGACAATTCAATAATTATAGTTGAAGATCTCAATGTATCATATACAACTCTTAATTTATCATAGCTTTGAAATTTATAAAGTAAAAATTAATAGAGGTAAAGGAGAAAGAGGCACACCAACAATCAGCAAGGGAGATTTTACTACATATCTCTCAGTAACAGAGTGAAGAAGCATAGAAAAGTTAGCAACAATGTAGACAATTTTACAACATGATTTACAGTAGAGGGTTTACTGATATATTTAAGAAACTCTACCCCCAAACTGCAGAACATAAATTAATTATGTTCTAGTGCTTTTGAGTTATTTACAGACTAAGCTACACTGGACCATAAAATATGTCTCTACAAATTTCAAAGGACATAATAGTGAGCATATTCTCTAACTACAGTGAAATTAAACTAAAAATCTATCTAAAAAATTCTAAATCACCAAATTCTCAGGAACTTAAATTATATTTATATACAATTCATTGGTTGAAGAGGAGATAAAAATTAAAAATTTTATTAATAAAAATTAAATACAAAAATTAAAAATATTTTGCATGGCCATATAATTAAATAAAACATATCAAATTTTGTGAAATACAGCTAAAATTTATGTTTAGAGGGAATGTATATGGCCCAGGCTGGTTGGCTCAGTGGTAGAGCATTGGCCCAGAGTGTGGATATCCTGGGTTCGATTTCCAGTCAGGGCACACAGAAAAAGTGACCATCTAGTGACCATCTGCTTCTCCACTACTCCCATCCTTCTATCTCTCTCTCTCTTCCCTCCCATCCTGCAGCCGTGGCCTGATTGGTTCCAGCACATCAGCCCTGGGTGCTCAGGATGGCTCCTTGGAGCCTCTGCTTCAGGAGCTAAAAATAGCTCCATTGCGAGCATGGCCCCAGATGGGCAGAGTATCAGCCCCAGACGGGGGTCACCAGGTAGATCCGTCGGGGTGCATGAGGGAGTCTGTCTCTCTATCTCCACTTCTCTCACTTGGAAAAGAAGAAAGAAAAATAATAAAGGAAATGTATAGTTTCTAGTACATACAGGGTTGAACAAAGTTTACAGTTGTGAATATGCAAAACAGAGTTTGTTCTTGTATTTATTTATTAATTATTGTATTATTTATTTGTATTATTTGCCTTATTATTATTGTCATTATTTTGTAGCTTTACTTATGATTTATCTGTTAGGTAATGATGACTGGTAACTTAACCTACTTTTGCCCACCAAAGAAGTCTGAAAATAAATGATCTATGTATTTACTGTAAAAGATAAATAAAATGCCAAATAGAACCTCAAAAAGTAGAAATAAAGAAATAATATATGAAAGTGAAAAAAATGGAATACAACAAATACAATACTGAAACTAAACAAATGAAAAAGTTGGTCCTTTATGTTTATTATGAGTGATACATCCATGATAAGAATGATCAGAAAGAAAAAGAAAGATTAATTTTTAATATCATTCAGAGAAATGGTGACATCACTATAGTCTTCATTTGTTACAAACACATAAGACAGTACTAACAACTTTTTGCTGTGAATTGAAAAATCAAATAAAATTGGCAAACAAAGAGAAAAGCAAAAATTTTTTTTAAATGATGTAACAAGAAATAAAATATATAAATATTCCTACTTTAAGTAATCAAATTTCTACTTAATAACTATTCCACAAGATAACTCCAGGCTCAGAAGTGGCTACTAATGAATTCTTCTAAACATTAAAGGATGAAATATTAATCATACACAAACACTCCAGAGAATAGAAAACAATAGTCAGCTTATTTTTTTGAAGGCAGCATAGTAATCTTGAGAGCAAAATTATATAAGAATATAACAAAAAAAATTTACTGTCAATCTTTTCCATGAATATAGATGCAAAATAATATTAAAATGCTAGCAGAACAAATCTAGTGATATATAAAAGGGGCCATCAAGCATAGTGAAGCATATAAGTTTGGTTTAGTTCTATAAGAATTAATTAGGATAATTCACTGAATTTAGAGAACAAAGGAGAAAAATTGTATCTTCACACATGAGTTAAAACATTTGATGAAATTCAATATCCATTTATAAAAAAAAATTCTTAGCAAAACAGGAATAAAAGGAAACTTCCTTAATCTGACAGTCTACCTACCAAAAAAAGCCTATCATTAGCATTGTACTGAATAGTGAAAGAGTAAAAGCATTCTCTTGAGTTTGGGGATAAGACAAGGGCATCTGCTATCAATACTTAGTAGTCTTGAAGCTACTAAGCTGAGCAACAAGTCAAGAAAAATAAGTAAAATTAGTCAGGATTAAAAAAAACCCCATCATTATTCACAGATAATATGATTATGTCAATGAAAATACAAAAAGAATCTATAGACAGACTAGTAGAGTTAATAAGAGAATATAGCAGTTTCTTTTCTTTTTTCTTTTTTGTGACAGAGACAGAGAGAGACAGAGAGAGGGACAGACAGACAGGAAGGGAGAGAGATTAGAAGCTTTTTCATATGTGCCTTGGCTGGAGGTGGGGGTGGGGCTACAGCAGAGCGAGTGACCCTTGCTCAAGCCAGCAACCTTGGGGTCATGTCTATGATCCCACCTTCAAGCCAGTGACTCCACACACAAGCCAGATGAGCCTGTGCTCAAGTTGGCAACCTTGAGGTTATGAACCTCAGTCCTCTGCATCCCAATCTGATGCTCTATCCACTGCGCCACTGCCTGGTCAGGCAAATATAGCAGTTTCTTGACACTAGAGCAGTATATAAGAACCATTTGTATTTCTACATATAAGCAGCAGTTAGAAAATAAAAATTTGAATATTATTTAAAATATACTAAAATTCAAGTAACTAAAAATAATTTTAATGACAGATATACAGACCATTACACACACACACACACACACACAGAACATTTTTTAGAGAAAATAAATATGATATAAATAAATGAAAGGCTGTATCACATTCAAGCATTGGAAGCCATGATATTATAAAGATGTAAATATTTTCCATCTTATCTACAGATTCAATGCAGTCCCAACAAAAATCTATTTTTTGTGTGTGCAATTTGAGGGAGGGGGGATTGACAAGCATATTAAAATATAAAATAAAAAGACACAATAGAACCTAAGATAACAATCTTGAAAAAAGTCAAAATTGGCTTGACCAGGCAGTGACTCAGTGGACAGAGCATTGGACTGGGACGCAGAGGACCCAGGTTTGAGACCCCGAGGTCGCCAGCTTGAGCACAGGCTCATCTGGCTTGAGCAAGGCTTGCCAGCTTGAGCCCAAGGTCACTGGCTTGAGCAAGGGGTCACTTGGTCTGCTGTAGCCCCCTGGTCAAGGCACATATAAGAAAGCAATCAACGAACAACTAAGATGCTGCAACAAAAAATTGATGCTTTTCAACTCTCTCCCTTCCTGTCTCTCTGTCCCTGTCTCTCTGTATCTGTCACACACAAAAAAGTCAAAATTGGAGGCTTTATATGAATAAATATCAGGTGGTAATTAGGACAGTGTAATATTGTTACAAAAATAGACAAAAAGGCAAGTGAAACAAAATATAGTTCAGAACCAACCTCATATATAAGAATACCTGATTCATTACAAAGTTGTCAATGTAGAGTAATAGGAGGAAATATTCTTTTCAATAAACACTGGTGAGTTAATAGATAACTCAGAAAAAAAATGAGTTTTTACTTCTACTTCACACCTTACAAATAATAAACTGAAGATGGGTTGTTGGTCTAAATGAGAAAGGTAAAATAAAGTTTCAGGATGATAATATAGAAAATAGTTTTTATGACTTTGAGGGAGGCAAAGACTTCTTAAACAGGACAGAAAAAGTGCTATCTATAAAAAAAAGATTGATAAATTTGACCACATTGCCTGACCAGGCAGTGGCACAGTGGATAAAGTGTCAGACTGGGACATTGAGGACCCAGGTTCAAAACCCCAAGGTTGCCAGCTTGAGCATAGGCTCATCTGTATTGAGCAAGGCTCATCAGCTTGAGCCCAAGGTCACTGGCTTGAGCAAGGGGTCATTCAGTCTCCTAGAGACCCTGGGTCAAGGCATATATGAGAAAGCAATCAATGAACAACTAAGGTGCTGCAATGAAGAGTTGATGCTTCTTATCTCTCTCCTTTCTTGTCTGTCTGTCCCTATTTATCCCTTTCTCTGTCTCTGTCACACACACAAAAAAATTGACCACATTAACATGAACCCCCCTTTATCAAAGAAGATCATTAAGAGAATAAAATGAACTCACAGAGTGAAAGAATATATTTGCAGTAGATAAAAATAAAGAAGTATTTGAAAGAGGATATATGGAGAAGTTCTATATTTCAAAAAAGAGACAAAATAATTGAAAAAAAAACATAGACAAAATCTGAAACAGATAATTCACAAAAAAGGATATCTAAATAGTTAATACACTTAAGAGAAAGTACCAAACATCATTAATCACTAGGAAAATATTAATTAAAACAACAATGATATAACATTGCATAAATACCTTCCCCAGATTGGCTAATTTTAAAAACACAATATGCCACGTTAACAAAGATGTACAGCAACTGAAACTATGATATTCTCCTGGTACAACCACTTTGTAAAACTGTTCTGCAGCATATACAAAAGTGGAACAACTGCATATCCTGACTCAGAAATTCAACTCCTAGACATATGTCTAACAGAAATGCATAAATATGTATGCTAAAACATATGCAAGAAGTTAATAGCAGCATTATTCATAATAGCTCAAACTTGCAGATAACCTAAATGTTCATCTATAGTAGAATATATAAATGCATTATAGTATATTTATATAATGAAATACTATGCAGCAATGAAAAAGAACAAATGACAGTGATGTGTAACAGCATCAATTAATCACACAAACATAATGTTAAGGGAAAAAGACAAAAGAATAAACATAATTCCATTCATTCAAAATTCAAAAACCAGTAAGACTAATCTGTGGTATTAGAAGCCTGAATAGTGGTTACCTCTGGGATGTGAAAGGTTGGTGTCTGAGAGAGAGTACAAGAGTTGTTTTTGTTGTGCAGAGAAGGTTCTATTTCTTGATTCTGTGGTAATTACCAGGGTGTGTTCATATTATAGAAATTATTCAAGCTAAATATTTATGATTTTTAGATGTTTATATATGTATGTATTACTTCCATAAAATTTTATTTGAATGATGCTAACAGTAGGACTTAAGTAGGGGTGTTTCCCAATTAAAGAGATAACAGAACAGTGAGGTGGTTTTTATTTTAAAATAAAAATTTTAAAACAAAAATGATAAATAGCATCACCTTGACAGAATTTATGCAAACAATTATATACATATTAGTTTTTATTTGTTTTCTAGGAAAGGCAGGTTGTACGTTAATAGCACATTATAGAAAAATACTTCTCAACATTTATAATAATTAAATTTCCTTTGTTCTTTATTATGTCTTTTAAATGTGTATTTAAGGAAGTGGCAGCTATTTCTTCGGGAACACTATGTTCTTTAAAAAGTCTATCTTGTTCAATTACATCTGTGCTACTACTGAAGAGAGTCCAACCGATTAAAATTTACAGTGTTCTATGGAGATAAAAGTCTTAGCTTTGTTACAAAACAAAAAAATATGTATTATCATATTTTAAAATTAAACTTTAAATGTTCCTAAAATCAGTAGGGGTTTTCTATAACTAGTTCAAAATAGATAACAAGAATTGGATACAAGGTTTGGAATGAGGCTAGTGAAAGGTTTTAAGCAAGCATAAAAGATAATATGAACTAGAAAGAGATGCTTCCTTTTATTATTTTCTAAAAATTAAAAAACATATTTTTATTATAGGAAATTTATAAAGTACTAGGAGGGATAAAAAGAAAAGAAAAAAATCAACAATAATGAGCCTACTAACCCAGAGATTAAAAAAAAACAACTGTCAGTTTGGGCCTATTTTTGCTATATTTTTTCTGGGTCTGTATTTAAGTAGGCTTTATTGTATTATAACAAGCTTTCTACCCTTCCCATTGCGTCTGGAACTCATTCCCACGTTGCTGTCTGTTGTCCTGTATTGACTCCCAGCCTGCTGATTTGACTCTCCTTAGAGAGACCCAGAGACAGGTGTGTTTAAAAGTTTCTCAGCTGATTTCAATGCAGAGTCAGGGTTTGAGACTATTTGACTATTCTTTTTCTTTTTTTTTTAAAATTATTTTTATTTATTTATTCATTTTAGAGGAGAGAGAGAGAGAGAGAGAGAGAGAGAGAAGGGGGAGGAGCAGAAAGCATCAACTCCCATATGTGCCTTGACCAGGCAAGCCCAGGGTTTTGAACCGGTGGCCTCAGTGTTCCAGGTCAACGCTTTATCCACTGCGCCACCACAGATCAGGCAACTATTCTTTTTCTTTAATTGATCTATCACGTAATGTACCATAACTTATTTAACGGTTTTCAATATTATTAGACATTTATGTTACTTTTGTGGGGTGGAGGGGGAATTAGAAATAGTCCTATAGTGAATACCTGTGTATACATCTTTGATTATTTCCTAAGATTAAATTCTTAGAACTAAAATTGCTGGTTCAACTTAACTGAAGGTTTTTGATTGCCAAATCATCCTCTAGCAATGTTTTTTTTTTTTTTTTTTTTTTTTTTTATATAATTTTATTTTTTTAATGGGGTGACATCAATAAATCAGGATACATATATTCAAAGATAACAAGTCCAGGTTATCTTGTCGTTCAATTATGTTGCATACCCACCACCCAAAGTCAGATTGTCCTCTGTCACCTTCTATCTTGTTTTCTTTGTGCCCCTCCCCACCCCCTATCCCTCTCCCATTGCCCCCTCCCCCCCCGTAACCACCACACTCTTATAAATGTCTCTTAGTTTCACTATTATGTCCCACCTACGTATGGAATAATACAGTTCCTGTTTTTTTCTGATTTACTTATTTCGCTTCGTATCATGTTATCAAGATCCCACCATTTTGCTGTAAATGTTCCGATGTCATCATTTCTTATGGCTGAGTAGTATTCCGTAGTGTATATGTGCCACATCTTCTTTATCCAGTCATCTATTGATGGGCTTTTTGGTTGTTTCCATGTCCTGGCCACTGTGAACAATGCTGCAATAAACATGGGGCTGCATGTGTCTTTACGTATCAATGTTTCTGAGTTTTTGGGATATATACCCAGTAGAGGGATTGCTGGGTCATAAGGTAGTTCTATTTTCGGTTTTTTGAGGAACCACCATACTTTCTTCCATAATGGTTGTACTACTTTACATTCCCACCAACAGTGTATGAGGGTTCCTTTTTCTCCACAGCCTCTCCAACATTTGCTGTTACCTGACTTGCTAATAACAGCTAATCGAACAGGTGTGAGGTGGTATCTCATTGCCGTTTTGATTTGCATTTCTCTAATAGGTCTAGCAATGTTTTGTCGGAGTATTCTGGCACCAGAATAGTCTAAGCATCCCTGTTTCTTTGCACTGTCACCAAATAATAGTAAATAGTTTTATAATTTTTAAAAATTTTAGCCAATTTTATTATTTTTATGTAAGCATTTCTGATTATCAGTTAGGCTGAACAATTTTTAATCAGTGAATTGCTTCTTTATATCAGATAAATTATTCTTATATTAAATAAGATCAAGGGAAAGCCTAAAATTTTAGAGTAGAAATGAAAATGCCTTGGTATTCAACATTTCAAATCAGGAACCAAAACAAAACTTGAAGTTTTTATTGCAAAAGCTAGACTTATCTTAAATGTTTGCTTTAAATTAAAGTTAATAGACAACAAAAATCAAAGCACTCAAGGAAAAACTGGATGGCTTTTATAACTTCTTAGTATATTTAAATTTGCATCAGTGTCTATAAATGCACTTTGTAAATTAAAATGCACATCTGGACCATCATTTAACCTCGTTTCCTATCCAGACATTTACTGAACATTGTATCAGCTGAAATCCCAATAGGAAACAGACACTATACACTTATTAGCATAGTTTAAGGAGGGTTTATTTACAAAGGACTAATTGCAAAGATAGATACAGGTGGGGTAGAAAGGAACAGTAAGGGAGAACACAGGAATCAGGAACAGTAAAGGAGAACACAGGAATCGGAAACAGTAAGGAAGAACACAGGAACCGGGAACAGTAAGGGAGAACACAGGAACCGGGAACAGTAAGGGAGAACACAGGAATCAGGAACAGTAAAGGAGAACACAGGAATCGGAAACAGTAAGGAAGAACACAGGAACCGGGAACAGTAAGGGAGAACACAGGAACCGGGAACAGTAAGGGAGAACACAGGAACCGGGAACAGTAAGGGAGAACACAGGAACCGGGAACAGTAAGGGAGAACACAGGAATCGGGAACAGTAAGGGAGAACACAGGAACTGGGAACAGTAAGGGAGAACACAGGAACCGGGAACAGTAAGGGGGAACACAGGAATCGGGAACAGTAAGGGAGAACACAGGAACTGGGAACAGTAAGGGAGAACACAGGAATCGGGAACAGTAAGGGAGAACACAGGAACCGGGGACAGTAAGGGAGAACACAGGAACCGGGAACAGTAAGGGAGAACACAGGAATCGGGAACAGTAAGGGAGAACACAGGAACCGGGGACAGTAAGGGAGAACACAGGAATCGGGAACAGTAAGGGAGAACACAGGAACCGGGGACAGTAAGGGAGAACACAGGAATCGGGAACAGTAAGGGAGAACACAGGAACCGGGAACAGTAAGGGAGAACACAGGAATCGGGAACAGTAAGGGAGAACACAGGAACCGGGAACAGTAAGGGAGAACACAGGAACCGGGAACAGTAAGGGAGAACACAGGAACCGGGAACAGTAAGGGAGAACACAGGAATCGGGAACAGTAAGGGAGAACACAGGAACCGGGAACAGTAAGGGAGAACACAGGAATCGGGAACAGTAAGGGAGAACACAGGAACCGGGAACAGTAAGGGAGAACACAGGAATCGGGAACAGTAAGGGAGAACACAGGAACCGGGCTGCTCCATTCCCAGTCTACAGAAGTAGTTGTATAACAGGCCACCCTGAGAGATCAGTGATCTCTGGTAGAACCTAGCCAATCCACAGCCACTTCATAGGGTAGATGCTAGGGAATGAATTCCCTGACAACAGGGGCCTGTTTGAATCTCAGTTACCCTCTCCAGTCTCATCTTCTACCATTTCTCCTTGTGTCTTTTCTCATGCTGTATTCCCTTCAGTCAGATGTCTCTCCAAATGTTACCTCCTCCGAGAGGCCTTTCCTAATAAGCAAAGTAGATAGAAGAGATCTGTCCTCCTTCCCTCAACTCCTTCCCCTGCTTTACTCTACCTTAAAATTCTTATTGCCACCAGAAATAGCACCTTTGTTTGCTTATTTATTTGCCAATTGTCTCATGCCCACAGGGTGCACCTTTTTCTTCAGCGCCTAGAGAGCAGTGTCTGTTCATGGTAGGTGTTCTGTTCACATTTTTCATCTTTGAGGAATGCTTAGTACACTGCCATGTACCGTAGAAACATGAAATATCATTATAACACTGCATAAATGCACACATATTTTTGGATTATCCCATTTTCACTCCTGTGCCTTTCTAGCACAAGTATCTTCTATCTAATTATATTTACTATAGGTTCTGCCTCCAACAGACCTTTCAAACCTGTCCACTTTTTCCACCTTTACATTCAAGACTAAATGACTATCTCTCATTTGAACAAAAACAATAACCAACTGGTCTCCTTGCTTTATTCTTGCCTCTTTAAATCTTTCCACCCACAGCAGCGAAAGAAGGCTTTTAAAAATTTGGCATCTCCTTTATGCTTAAAAAGTGTCAAAGGCTTCCTTTTACTCTCATGAAAGACTTTAACACCTTTAGCCTAACCTGCATAATCTCATTCACCTCTCTGGTGGCTACTCTGTTTTTTTTTTATTCTTGAATACCCTGAGTTCTTTTCTGCCTGAGGACATCTGCATATATCTCCACTACCTGGACCTCTCATTCCCCATTTTTCCCTATTTAACTTCTCTATTCAATCTTTACATCTCAGCCTATAGGCGCCTTCTTCAGGAATGGCTTTCCTGACTCCCTGGTTGTAATTAGGACCCTCCATTATAAGTTCTTACAGCACTTTGTAATTTTACTTCTTAAGGTTTTACAACTGTAGTTATATCTTTATTTGTGTGACCATTTGTGCAGCCTGTCTTCCCCCACTAGACTGTAAACTCTACGGAAGTACAACTATGCCTATTTTGTTACTGCTGTCTCCAACAGCTAAAATAATATCTGGAATATACTGACTTAATTTTAGTGTTTCTCTTGAATAAGTAATATGATTTATGTCTTAAAAAATTTCTTACTTTTTTTTTTATCCAGTGAGAGGAGGGGCAGCGGAGAGATAAACTCCTGCATGCACCCGACTGGGATCCAACCAGCAAACCCACTAAGGGTTGATGCTTTGCCCATCTGGGGCGTTGCTCCATTGTTTAGCAACCGAGCAATTCTTAGCACCTGAGGCAGAGGCCATGGAGCCATCCTCAGCGCCAGGGACCAACTTGCTCCAATTGAGCCATGGCTTCAGGAGGGAAGAGAGAGAGAAGCAAGAGGGGGAGGAGTGGAGAAGCAGATAGGTGCTTCTCCTGTGTGTCTGACTGGGAATCAAAACCAGGACATCCACATGCCGGGCTGACACTTTACCACTAAGGTAACTGGCCAGGGCCTACTGTTAACATTTCAAAATGTACCTTGAATGTGAAAATGGCATTTATAACTCAAGTTTGTGTATTAACTGCTTCTATTTCCTAGCACGGCAACTCTTATCAATAGACTGAGAACAAACATTTTTGAAAATTTCATGAGTGAGATGAAGAACAATGTGAAACTTGTTCTTCATATTTAGCTAGATTCTTGGCTCCTCAGGGCAAAGGGTGGTGACACGTGGCCCAGGTCTACACACAAAGCAAAAGTGTGCTGAATGAAGCAAAATTATTTTTCTTGTAACATTCTTTTGTTGTCCCAATGTCAGATGGTGACATCAAACAATTTTCCTGGTTAAAATGAGATTCTGAACATTTTGGTAGTGAGAAAGGTCCTAGGACTGCTGTTAACTCACATAAGTCATTGATAGTTTAGAAAAAGGCCCCCTTTCCTCAGGATACTTTACTTCCATCAGCTTGAAATTGTAATTAATATATTACAGATTTTGTTGGTTGATTATTGCTGAAATTGTTCTAATCATTGCACAGTTCTGTAACATCCACCATGTGAATGGTGCCTCTGGGTGGCGCCATTGTATCTGCCCAAATGTCCGGGGTAGCCTTGGGCGGTGCTCCAAATGTGGAATCTGACACTGAAACTGTGTCATCCGTTGCAGATCTGTGCAGTGGTTTTTCTTCACCAGTGATATAAACCACAGTAAATGTCAAAAATCTTTTTTTATGCTCATTGGGATTTTTCTGAAGAAAGACTATAACCACATTGATAGGCTTTAAATATTTGATTCCCCTCTTCTCATTTCTTCTTCTCAAACCCCATCAATTTTGCTCAATTCCATTTTGCCCCACGTCACTCTAACTGATCTCTTACTTTATTTTTACGATAGACCTTTAAATTCACATTTTAAATTCATCCCGGAGGGCAGCATCTTTCCTGTCATGAGGAAACAACAACAAACAACTGAGGTAGTCTTCTGAGACCTTTGAGTGAAATGCAATTAAATTTTAAAGTAGCTGTTTTGTTGGCATGAATTTTCCCACTGGCAATGAATTTTATCCTCTCACCCAGCATTTCCCTAAAGTGGTATTCTGTAAGATGTTCAGAGAAATATGGTGGAAAAGTATTCTATACTGAAAAAAATTAGGGAACTGCTGGTTTGTCACATTTAACATATTTTGTAAGTTTTTCTGGTGTTTGGTTTTTAGTAGGTTTTAGCTAGATCTTTAATTAGGTTATTGTGTATCTGAATTTGCAGTGTTTGAAAATTTAATCATAAATCCTTTGCAGTACCTGTAATCAAAACCCTGAAAAATGTTCTGCAGAACACAGGTTTGGGAAATGTTGCTTTATTGATTAGTCCATTCGTGTGAACTCTTCGGAAGCAGGGTAGTGAAATGGAAAGGCACTGACTGACAACCAGGAGACCTGGTTTCCAGCCCTTCTTTCCACTAAGTAGTTATACACCTTGGGCAATGAACTAAATCTAGGTCTAGTTTTCTTCTTGCTGAATATTTCTCAAAAATGTGTCAAGTCAATGTTCTTATTTAGCCCTATAGCAGGCTGCCATAACAGACTACCAAAAACTCAGTGGCTTAAAACAAATGTATTGTCTTACAATAAAGGTTAGAAGTCCGAAATCACAGCAGAGCCATGCTCTCGGAGGACTCCAGGGAAGAATCTTTTCTTGTCTCTTCTAGCTTCCGGTATGTCCTGGCAACCCTTGGTGTTACAGAGGTATCACTTTGGTCACATGGCCATCTTCTCCCTGTGGATCTTCACATTGTCATCCCTCTGTGTTTGTGTCCAAAATTTCCCTTAATATGAGGACACCAGTCACATTGGATTAGGTATCATCCCAATTCCCTTATTTTTACTTGTTCACCTGAATAAAGACCCTAATCCCAATAAGAACACATTGTGAGATTTGGGAGGTTAGGACTTAAACAACATCTTTGGGGGCAACGGGGCAGATAATTCAATGCATAACAAGCAACCATCAACAACTTTGCTTTTTCATCTGAAATATATTAAAGTTGCAGATACCTCTTTTGTTAGGAACTGCACTTGCTCCTCAGCACTGTGCTCCTTACTTTAGCCAGCTGTCACTGGGGAAAACCAGAGGCCAGGGGGCTTCTCCTCAGTTCTTATCATGCTCACGAGAAAGAATTCAGGTGAGAGACAAAAGCAGCATTCAAGCAAAGCAAGAAATTTACTAGAAAAGTATTACCTGGCATAAAGCACAAGTGGGCAACTCACCTAGTCTGAATGCCCTGCCTGTTGGGCGTTTTAAGGGTTACATACTTTTAGCTGTAAGTTTCAAGGCTCCCCTCTCTGGATATCGAAACTAACATACAGGGTTTCAAGGCTCCCACTTTTGCGCCATTGTGGAGACATTGGAACATCTGGTAATCTTGTTTTGGCAGATTTTAAGACTGCTGACTCCAACATTCAGTGGATGAGATCATTTCCCTTTGTTCCCTCTTCCCTTCTCCTGCCCTAGTAGCTGTCTATCCTGCCTAACATTTCCACTTGTTTGCTTTCCTGTCTCCGAGCTGGCCTAAGACCCTGCCGTACAATATACAGTTCCTGTACCAGCAGCATGGGTATCATCTGGAAGTTTTCTTTTCTTTTCTTTTTTTTTTTTTCTTAAATGGAGACTCTTGGGCCTTATCTTAGACCTCTTGAATCAGAATCTGCATTTTTAAAGATCCCAAGGGAACTTACATACATATTAAGTTTTAGAAACATTGCAGTGAAAATTAGCTCCCATGAGATCAGAATACCCCTAAGGCTAAAGGAATTGGCCCCATCTCTTAAACCTTATTTAGCCCTGAGAAAAGGGACCTGACTCTTCAGGTGTTCTCTCTTGTTGCTTCCCTGCTTTTCTTGATCTGCTCCAGTGACCTGTCCTGACCCTGTGGACCCCTGTTCGTATCATTTGGCTTGACTCATGTCTTGGTATTTACCTTCCTCATCAGTCCTCCTAAATCTTTCTTCTTTCCTGGCTACTTCCCTTGACTTATTTTCTGCTGCTGCTGCTGAAGCCCCAGAGTGCTATAAATAATTACAAGTTCCATTGCCCCTGGAGTACAAAGAAGTGTAACAAAGTAAGTTGAAAACTATCAAACAGATGCATTATCGTATCCTCAAATGACACCAGAATGTTGGTCTCATTAGTTTCACAATGTGTATTATATCTGCTTCCCCATTACTAATATAATCCACAAAGCTGAAACAGAAGCTGCCCACCAGCTGGGAAAATGTGTGATGTAAAGCAAAATCAAAATATTATGATATTGAAGTTATAAAAGTACGTATGTAATTATGCTGGCTCTATTTTGCATTGGATTCTCTACAAGGTAGAAAATGAAATTGCCTTCCTTTGATAAAAAAAAATAATTCCATTTATAAAGGACACCATGAGTCAAATAAAAATAAGCGATTGAAACTGAAAATAGAACTACCTTATGACCCAGCAATCCCTCTACTGGGTATATACCCCCAAAACTCAGAAACATTGACTTGTAAAGACACATGCAGCCCCATGTTCATTGCAGCATTGTTCACAGTGGCCAGGACATGGAAACAACCAAAAAGCCCATCAATAGATGACTGGATAAAGAAGATGTGGCACATATACACCATGGAATACTACTCAGCCATAAGAAATGATGACATCGGATCATTTATAGCAAAATGGTGGGACCTTGACAACATTATACGGAGTGAAATAAGTAAATCAGAAAAAACCAGGAACTGCATTTTTCCATACATAGATGGGACATAAAAGTGAGACCAAGAGACATTGATAAGAGTGTGGTGGTTACGGGGGGAGGGAGGAGAGGGAGAGGGAAGGGGGAGGGGGAGGGGCACAAAGAGAACTAGATAGAAGGTGACAGGACAATCTGACTTTGGGTGATGGGTATGCAACATAATTGAACTTTAAGATAACCTGGACATGTTATCTTTGAATATATGTATCTTGATTTACTGATGTCACCCCATTAAAAATAAATACAATAAAAAAAAAAGAAACAAACAAACAAAAAAAAAATAAGCAATTGATACAAAAGCAATAAATGAGTGTGTAATTTTAATTCTGTGTGTAAATTCTAATTCATTAATAAAAGAAAGAGGAACAGTAAAGGTATACTTCATCATTAAGCAAAGTGTTAAGTAAAATATTAGTATAAATTTATTTTTTAGAAAACTATTTTGGGACCCTAGCAGTAGAGCATCTGACTAGTGTGTGGATGTCCCGGGCTTGATTCCCAGTCAGGGCACACAGGAGAAGTGCCCATCTGCTTCTCCACCCCTCCCCCTCTCGCTTCTCTCTCTCTCTCTCACTCTCTCCCTCTTTCTCTTTCTCTCTCTCTCTTCCCCTCCTTCACATCCTCTGTGCCAGCAAGTTGCCCCCTGGCACAGAGGATGGCTCCCTGCTCTCTGCCTCAGGTGCTAAGAAGAGCTTGTTTGCTGAGCAATGAAGCAGCAGCCCCAGATGAGCAGAACATTATTTTGGATCATATTGATTGCTCCCTACCCCATTAAGATTAAATTGTATCATCTGCTTATGAAAAAGATGCATTATCCTTATTGTTATTAACACATGAATCTTTATGTCTCAGACTGGATTTTTTTTTAAACTATAAATGCCTATTACCCCATTGGCCCCCGTATTTTATACAAAGCCAAATAATGACCCACTCTTTTTTTTTTCTTTTTTTCTTCCTTTTTTTTTTTTTTCTTTTGCACTTTTCTGAAGCTGGAAACCGGGAGAGACAGTCAGACAGACTCCCGCATGCGCCCGACCGGGATCCACCCGGCACGCCCACCAGGGGGCGACGCTCTGCCCCTCTGGGGCGTCGCTCTGTTGTGACCAGAGCCACTCTAGTGCCTGGGGCAGAGGCTAAGGAGCCATCCCTAGCGCCCGGGCCATCTTTGCTCCAATGGAGCCTCGCTGCGGGAGGGGAAGAGAGAGACGGAGAGGGGGAGGGGTGGAGAAGCAGATGGGCGCCTCTCCTGTGTGCCCTGGCCGGGAATCGAACCCGGGACTTCTGCACGCCAGGCCGACGCTCTACCACTGAGCAAACCGGCCAGGGCAATGTCCCACTCTTAAAGGTATATTTCCACTAACTCTATCTAGTCACATAAAATTGTTTAGGTTTATTTAAAAAAATCTATATCTCCTTTTTTCCCAAAACAAATTTTTTTTCGTGTGAGCAATGCTTAAAATGGAGTTGTCTGCCTGAAACTTGATAATTAACAATCCTCTTGATAATATCCAGTGAGACTGAGATGTTGAGATTCAAATAGGAAACACTCTACAACAATTACTATCTTTTTTTATATAGCATGCTTCCTGCTTTTCCATTAAATGTGCTTTTGTTGAGGCATACTAGGAAGAAAAAACATTTATGACCAGGAAAGTGAATGTACTAAAAAACAGAGCCAGCTGGAAGGAGACAAACATTTTACACTGAGAAAGCAAAGATCGACTCAGATGAACTCAGTGGTTCTTTTTCTGTTAGTAAGTCATTTATATGGCTATAAGCACTTAATCAACCTCTCTGAATCTCCTTTTCTGTCTATACAGGTAAGCCTCTACTTATGACAGAAAGGTGCTTTTGATATGAAATATGGAAATGAGCTATATAGAGACAAGTAAAAATATATTGCTAGTCATTTACTTAGGTATTAAACAAAAACAGTTTGAACATGTATCCATTTATAGGAAACACTATTGACTTGAGGAACTAACTCAAAATCTAGGAATACGGTAATGCCTCGGTTTTCGTTGACTTCGGTTATCATCGGTTTCGGTTTTGTTGATTTTTTTCCACAAAAAATTTGTCTCGTTTTTTGTCAGTTGCCTCGGATTTTGTTGGCATGCCCATGTGACCTCGTTGCTAATTTTGTGAAAACAAAGGGTGACCCATGTGTTCTCCGGCTCAGTTTGGCGTTGTTTCTCGTTGTGTGAGCACCACCTTGGGCATCTAGCCAAACAATTTCATTGCTTTCCAGTGTTGTTGTGATTTTTTTATTGATTGTGAGTGATAATACTACAATTACATGTAAGTGATCATTGCATATACAGTATTCGGTGTAATGTGTTTATTTTGTGTTTTTCAGTTTCAAAATGTATGTAACGCACGTAAGACAAAAATCACATGTACTCAAATTTCATTGTCCCTATTAAGTGTTTCCCTTGCTAATAGTTAACCCTTTCCTTTTAGCTCCACCATGGAACCAAAGAAAGTTTCCTGAGCCAGCAGCCCTTCAAAGAAGGCCAGGAACATGATTGAGTTGAAGAAGGAAATCATTGAAAAATACAAGAGTGACTTCAAGATTGCTGAAATCGGCCACATGTACGGGAAGTCGTCATCCACAGTAAGTTCCATTGTCGTGGAAAAGGAAGCAAATAAGGAGGCTAATGTAGTGAAAGGCGTGAATGTGCTAACAAAACAGAGATCGCAAACAATTGAAGATGTCTAACAGTTCTTATTAATTTGGATCAATCAAAAACAGTTAGATGGCGATTCTGTTTCAGAAGCCTTCATATGCGAAAAGGCCAGACTGTTGTATGCTGACCTCATTAAGAAAATGCCTGGGAGGAGTGCTAGTGTACTTAGAGATTTTAAGGTAAGCAAAGGCTGGTTCGAAAAATTCAAGAGGCACACTGGTATAAACCAGGGGTTGGGAACCTATGGCTTGCAAGCCAGATGTGGCTCTTTTGATGGCTGCATCTGGCTCGCAGATAAATCTTTAATAAATTAATAATAACGTTAAAAATATAAAACATTCTCATGTATTACAATCCATTCATTTCCTACCGCTCATGTTCATGGTTGCAAGTGACTAGAGCCAATCACAGCTGTCCCCCGGGACAACACTAAATTTTTATTGGATAATGCATAACATACACGGGTGGTTGTGAGGTCAGGAAGTAAACTTCCTTCCTTTTAATCAAGTAGTCAGTTAGCTAATTGCAGAAACCCTTTTGACGAAGAAGATGGCTAAAAGAAAAAAAGATGAGGAGTATTATACTTTTCAGCAGGAATGGACAGAGGAATTCGCTTTTGCAGAGAGAGCTGGTTCTGCAGTGATGCAATGATATGCAATGATAAAATTGCATTGATGAAATGGTCAAATATAAAGCAGCACTTCGACACACACCATACTACATTTGCATCGAAATATCCAGTGGGGGACAGCAGGAAGAAAGCATGTCGACAGCTACTGGGCAGAGTGTAAGCTAGTCAGCAGAAACTCTGTGTTTGGACCCAACAAGGTGACTGGAATTCGGCTAGCTTTGCTGGTGCTTTAGCAATTGTGAGAAATGGAAAGCCATTCACAGATGGGGAGTATGCCAACATTCATGCTTGATGTTGCCAATGAACTTTTTGACAAATTTTCAAATAAAGACAAGATAATCAAATGAATAAAAGACATGCCTCTGTCAGCAAGAACTGTTCACAATTGTACCATCATGATGGCAAAACAGATTGAGGCAACACAAGTGAAGGACATAAATGCAGCACCATTCTTTTCTCTCACTTTGGATGAGTCAACAGACATAAGCTATTTATCCCAGTTCAGCATGATTGCAAGGTATGCTGTCGGTGACACACTACATGAGGAAAGTCTTGCTGTTTCGCCTATGAAAGAGACTATCAGAGGGGAGGGCTTATTCAAGTCTTTCACAGAGTTTGCTAAAGAAAAAATTCTACCAATGGATCAACTTATTTCGCTGTGTACTGATGGTGCTCCGTGCATGGTGGGGAAAAACAGAGGATTTGTAGCGCTTCTTCATGAACATGAAAAGAGACCCATCCTAAGTTTTCACTTCATCCTACACCAGGAGGCACTTTGTGCTTAGATGTGTGGTGAGCAGCTTGGTGAGGTGATGTCGCTGGTCATTCGGGTGGTCAACTTTATTGTTGCCCGAGCTTTAAATGATCGCCAGTTTAAAACACTGCTGGATGAAGTTGGGAATAATTATCCTGGTCTGCTTCTGCACAGCAATATGCCTTAGTTGTCAAGAGGGAAGATGCTCAGCCATTTCGTGGCTTGTCTGAGCAAAATCCGGACTTTTCTTGAAATGAAAAATGTCGAGCATCCTGAGTTAGCTAACACTGAGTGGCTCCTGAAGTTCTACTATCTCGTGGACATGACTGAACATCTGAACCAGCTCAATGTGAAAATGCAAGGTGTTGGAAATACAGTCTTATCCCTGCAACAAGCAGTGTTTGCATTTGAAAACAAGCTGGAACTTTTCATTGCTGACATCGAAACAGGTCGCTTACTACACTTTGAAAAACTGGGAGAGTTTAATGATGCATGCACAGCAAGTGACCCTGCTCAACATCTTGATCTCCAGCAGCTAGCGGGCTTCACATATAATCTCCTGCAGTCATTCAAAGCGCGCTTTGGAGAATTTCCTGAATGCACTCGTCTTTTTAAGTTCATCACCCATCCACACGAGTGTGCAGTGGACAGCGCCGCCGACCTGAGTTACATCCCCAGTGTCTCCATCAGAGATTTTGAGCTGCTGACCCGAAGGCCTCAGACATGTGGGTGAATAAGTTCAAGTCACTGAATGAAGATTTGGAAAGACTTACACGACAGCAAGCAGAGTTGGCGAGCAAACACAAGTGGAGAGAAATGAAAAAACTTCAACCCGCAGACTAGCTGATTGTCAAAACTTGGAATGCGCTTCCCATCACAAACCACACACTGCAGGGTGTCAGTATTACTGTAATGACAATGTTTGGCTCTACGTATACATGTGAGCAGTCTTTCTCACATCTAAAGAACGTTAAGACCAACCTATGATCACATTTAATGGATGGAAGTCTCAACCCCTGCATGAAGCTTAACCTCACCACGTATCAACCAGACTACAAAGCCATCAGCAAAACCATGCAGCACCAGAAGTCACATTAATGGTAAGAAGTACTTTATTCATCATTGGTTAGCAACAGCATAACAACATTATTAAAAAAAAATTCAGAGACTTATTGTACTTTAAAAGCGTTGGTCTTATATAAAATGCACACATTTACTTGTATTTAGTGTTAAACATATTGTATGGCTCTCACTGAATTACATTTTAAAATATGTGGCATTCATGGCTCTCTCAGCCAAAAGGTTCCCGACCTCTGGTATAAACAGTGTTACTAGGCATGGTGAAGGTGTGAGTTCGGACAAGTCTGGGGCCAAAAATTTTGCGTCCGAATTCAAAGATTATGTAGAAACTGAAGGGTTCTTCCCCCCAAAAGTCTTCAACTGTGATAAAACTGGCCTCTTTTGGAAGGAAATGTCATATAGAACATTCATTACACAGAAGAAAAGACACTGCCAGGACATAAGCCTATGCAAGATAGGTTAACTTTTTTGTTGCGTGGTAATGCTAGTGGTGAATATAAAGTAAAGCCTTTACTGGTGTACCATTTAGAAACTCCTAGTGTTTAGCAGAAACAATGTGATTAAAAATTAATTGTGTGTGATGTGGAGGGCTAACAAGAAAGCATGGGTCATGAAGCCAATATTCTTTCAGTGGATGAATGAAGTGTTTGGCCCGAGTGTGAAAAAATACCTCCAGGATAATCAGTTGCCCCTTAAGTGCCTCCTGGTAATGAACAACACTCCTGCACATCCTGCAGGTTTGGAAGACACATTGTTGAAGGCGTTCAGTTTTATCACAGTGAAGTTCTTGCCCCCTAATACCACACCATTCATCTAGCCCATGGACCAGAATATCATTTCAAATGTCAAGAAACTGTACACAAAAGCAATGTTGCAAAGGTGCTGAGGTGACATCAGATACAGAATTGTCCTTAAGGGGGTTCTGGAAAAAACATTTCAATGTTCTCAACTGCATTAACCTCATAGATAAGGCTTGGCAGGGAATGACATCCAGGACGATGAACTCTGCCTGGAAGAAATATGGCCAGGATGTGTGCATGAGAGAGATTTTGAAGGGTTGGAGCCTTCCCCTGATGACCCTACACATGTGGTGCAGTCCATTGTTGACTTGGGGAAGTCCATGGGTCTGGAGGTGAAGGGTGAGGATGTGGAAGAGTTGGTGGATGACCACAGTGAAGAACTCACCGCTGAAGAGCTGCAAGACCTTCACCTAGAAGTGCAGCAGACAGCAGATGAAGAAGTTGCTTCAGATGAGGAGGAAGAGACGGGGGGAATGTGACTTTTTCAGAGATTAAGGACACCTTCTCCATGTGGAGTAAGGTACAGGGGTTTGTGGAGATAAATCACCCAGATAAAACTGTTGCAGGCCGTGTCTGCAACTTGTTTAATGACAATGTCTTGCCCCATTTTAGGCAAATCTTAAAGAGGTGGCAGAAACAGACCTCTTTGGACAGCTTTCTTGTGCGACATGGGTCCGCTGACTCTGAAGCTGGTCCCAGTGCCCAAAGACCAAGAAGGGAAGTGACCCCAAATAGTGCCTTGATACCTATGATCCTTATGGAGGGGGATTCCCCTTCCAAACAATAATATCTGCACCTCTCTCTTCCCTTCTCGCTGTCTTCCATACGCCAAGAAGAGTCTTCAAAAATTTATTTGCCATGTTAAATATTCCTTTATTCTTTACATTAGTCTTTTATATTCATTTTATATTAATTTTTATTGTTTTTAGTATTAAACACTATATCTATTCTCTATAATATGTGTTTTGGGTATGTTATTGGAGTGTCTAGAACAAATTAATTGGATTTACATCGATACATATGGAAATAATTGCCTCGGTTTTCATTGGTTTCAGATTTTGCCGATTGTTTTTGGACTGATTATCAACGAAAACCGAGGCATCACTGTCTATCATATACTTGGAACTGAGAGCAGTGTGTGGGGGCAGGAGAAAAATCTTGTGATGTGTAGTTGAAAGGACCAGGTTTAACTCTTATTAGCTGGGCAAACCTGGGTGTATTACTGAATTCTTCCACCTTGTTTTTTCTTTTAAAAAATGAAACAATATTCTTATCTGTCTGGAAAAGAAAACTATAAATTGAAAGTGCTATACAAACATTAGTCATTATTTTTATTAACTTATGGAAAATTAATACATGCAAAACTGTTGACAAGCTATCAACTAAATCAATGACTGAAGTGCTTAGTTAGAAGGGTATAGGCTGGAAAGTAGGAACTATTGTAAATACACTGAACATAAAAGGTGATATGGAAAATTATAACTGTAATTTATTTTCTCAACTCCAACATAAAATCTGCTAAAAACCTGGACAATTGCTCACCTCTTAACTACAAAACTCTTTCAGATAAAAGTGTCTCTGTGTATAAAAAGTAATATTGTTGATAAAGTTTTATTGTTAGTCCTCAGTCCACATACTAGATGACCAGCCCCTAAATAATAATTGTTCTCTTTGGTAAATGTAATGATTTTACACGAATATCCTTTAGTGGGAGTCGGGCTCTATCTGTTTATTGCATAGGCAGTGATAAAAAAGCTCCTATAGCCAGAGGTCTGTTGTATGCTCTAATGTTCCCTTACAGACTCTGGCTGGACATGGAAGGCCAGCCACAGGATGCAAATCTCTCGGTAAGGTTGGAAAAAAAAAGGATGAAGAAGCCACGACACTGGAAGGGTGTCCCAAATGAGAGAGGTTAGAAGAGTTATGAAATCACAAGTTACAACCTAACAGTTACTGAAAAGGGTTTCTGGACCCAGTTCCTATGTATGTGTGGAGGCTTCACCACACAAATAAACAATTCTCTGACATCAGCAGGGTGTCCAAGATTTCAACTCAGTTCTGGCACTCTCTACCTGGAAATAGAGTCAGACTCTACAGGTAAAGGCCTTAGTCCCACAAGACTCCCTGCCCCTTCAGATGCCAGTAACAAGCCCAGGTTGTTACCAGTGCTTTTGACCAAGCTATAAATCCCCACAACCCTCTCCTGGGGGATTTGATCAATTTGCTAGAATGGTTCATTGAAACAGGAAAACTCATTTACTCACTAGATTACTGATTTATTACAAAGGATAATAAAGGATATGAGTCAACAGGCAGATGAAGAGATGCATATGGTAAGGTCCCAAACAAAGAAGCATCCGTCCTTGTGGAGCTCGAGATCTGGCATAGTGCCATGTGGAAGTGTTTTGATTTCCCAGTTTGTAAGCTCTCCAAAAAATGGCAACAAACAGACCTTTTGGGTTTTTGATGGAGGCTTCATTACATAGTCATGATTGACTAAAGTCATTGTCCATTGGAGATTTATTCAACCTCAAGCCTGGAAAATCAGGGGGTGGGACTGAAAATTCTAATTTACTAACCATGTAGTTGGTTCCCACTGACAAGGAGCCTCCACCCTTGAGTGGGGTTCAATAGTCAGCTCATTAACATAACAATAGACACTGTTTCTCTCACCACTTAGGAAATTACAAGAAGTTTGGGGGTTAAAAGCCAGGAATTATAAATGAAGACCAAATATATCTGCAAAATAAATTCTGGTCATTTAAATGACTATACACACACACACATGCGTGCACACACACACACACATACACACAAATACATATGTGTGTGTGTGTGTGTATATATATACATATATATTTTATAAATCCCAATATTGCGGTGATGTTATGCAAATCTCGTCATCTCTCTGCTCCTTAGTTTGCTCAGTGATAAAACATTAGTAATAACGGTCTCTGAAGATCATTCAGGGGAGTCAATGAAATGATAGGTAAGGACTGAGCACAGTGCCTGTTACATAATAATAGGTGCCTATAAGATACCTACACTTCATCATAGTTATCATTATCTTATTCAAACTTCCTCTAGGACCAGATGCCCTGGGCTGCCCTTTGTCTATAACTCTGGGGTTAAAGCTGTGCCTATGGCCACGTTTTCCTGTTGCAAGGTGATAACTTTAATTAATGGTCTAAATTTCTCAAAGATAATCTCATATTATTTATTATCTGATGAGTCCCTCAGAATCTCTAAGCCTTCTCTACTCTATCATTGGGAAACACATGTCCATTTTTTCCCTCTCTCCCTTTAATTAAAAAAAAATTACTTGCAACATTTATGATTGTTTTATTGTAATAAACTAATTATGTGTCTGTTGCTATATTTAAAAAAAATTTTATTGAATGATTTTTAGAGAGAGGAAGGGAGAGAGACATGGATTTGTTGTTCACTTATTCATGCTGTCATTGGATGATTATTGTATGTGCCCTGACCAGGGATCAAACCTGCAATCTCAACATGGCAGGACAAGGTATTAACCAACTGAGCTACCCAACCAGAGACCATTTGTTGCATTATTTTAATATTATTCTACTTTCTCAGTCTTCTCTATCATAAATGAAATTCTACCTTATGTACTCTGCCTATATCTTCTGAATTTGAATTTGTTTGAATTGTTTTTAAATCAGTCCCTAATTTTTCTTTAGGAAAAATTAAATACAATAGAACATCATATTTTTTTAATATATATAAAAACTTTTTCTTGGAGAAGCTAGTAATTTAATAAAATATTTTAATTTTATTTAAGTAGTATTTGTCTATTCTATCCTCCTGTACTCTAAAAATAAAAGCTGAGGCCCTGGCCAGTTGGCTCAGCAGTAGAGCGTCGGCCTGGCGTGCGGGGGACCTGGGTTCGATTCCCGGCCAGGGCACATAGGAGAAGCACCCATTTGCTTCTCCACCCCCCCCTCCTTCCTCTCTGTCTCTCTCTTCCCCTCCCGCAGCCAAGGCTCCATTGGAGCAAAGATGGCCCGGGCGCTGGGGATGGCTCCTTGGCCTCTGCCCCAGGCGCTAGAGTGGCTCTGGTCGCGGCAGAGCGACGCCCCGGAGGGGCAGAACATCACCCCCTGGTGGGCAGAGTGGGCGTGCCGGGTGGATCCCGGTCGGGCGCATGCGGGAGTCTGTCTGACTGTCTCTCCCCGTTTCCAGCTTCAGAAAAATACAAAAAAAAAAAAAAAAAAAAAAAAGCTGATTATGAATATCACCACTATTAATATTTTGATTAATTATAAAAATTACAAAAAGTAGTATATATTCTTATTTTTTGTCCCCACTAGATTAAGCTGTAAAATTTTGAATGAATACATAATATCTATGAAGGAAAAAGATTTTAATGGTTATGTGTATTCATAGTTGAGAACTTATAAAGATAGAATGAGGCTACATCAAGAAAAAAATCTAGAAATTTTGAGGTTAACCCTCAGACCATAATTATTATTTAAATACCAATATATGCAGTGCCCTTATCTGAAAATCTGAGTACTATAATGTTTTCTACAGATAAGGTACCTACAACAAACAAGAGTATTTATTCTGCTGTATAATTCTGCAGTTCAAGTGCTAAAAGAAAAAACTCAGGTATCATAATTTTTCTTTCAGAATTTTTTGCTTATCATATATTTAGAAATAATTATCTGGAAATAGTATAATTAAATTATATGCAAAGAAGAATAAATGCTAGACTTCTGAGGAAAGAAATCCTATTAAGAAAATATATATTTGTGCAGTTCGATTCCTGGTCAGGACACATATAGGAGCAGATCCAGTTTACTGTCTGTCTCTCTCTCCTTTCATTTCTTGCTAAAATCAATAAATAAACATTTTGATTAAAAAGAAAGGAGAGAGAAAGAGAAAGAAAGAATTTGTGAAAGTACTGATTGCAGTTTGAGAGGAAATTTTAAACTTAAATTGTAGAGGTGGATGATAGCCACCATTAAAATAGTAAGAAATAGCCTGACCTGGTAGTGGCGCAGTGAATTGAGCATAGGACTGGGATGCAGAAGACCCAGATTTAAAGCCCCGAGGTCATCAGCTTGAGCATGGGCTCACCAGCTTGAGCACGGGGTCGCTGGCTTAAGCCAGGTATCGTAGACATGACCCCATGGTCCCTGGCTTGAGCCCAAAGGTCACTGGCTTGGAGCCCAAGGTTGCTGGCTTGAGCAAGGGGTCACTGTCTTGGCTGTAGCACCCTGTTCATGGCACATATGAGAAAGCAATCCGCAACAAAGAATTGATGCTTCTCATCTCTTTCCTTCCTGTCTGCCTGTCCCTATCTGTCCCTCTCTCTGTCTCTCTTGCTTAAAAAAAAATAGTGAGAAGTATAGTGAGAAATATGAGCTAAAGAGAGGGAATTTATTGTAGTTATTTACTGAAGTCAGTATACTCATTCAACCTTCAAATTTAAGCTAGTTCAGAATTTATTTACCAGGTTACCAATGGTAAAGATTCTATGATTGTTTTAGTATAGTAAAATTAGTAGTAGCTACAATATTTATATTAAAAAATACAACATAGCATGATTAGTTTTCTTTTTAAAAAATTTTATTTAGAAAATTAAATTTAACAGGGTGACATTGATCAATGAGTACATAGGCTTCAAGTAAATATTTCTATAGCATTTGAACTATTATGATGTATAACTATCACCCAAAGTCAAATCATTTTGTCACCTTATATTTGTCCCTCTTCATACCCTTTGCCCTACCCCCTCATCTTTCTCCCTTATGTCCCCCTCCCCCTGGTAACCACTTCACTTTTATCTATGTCCATAAGTCTCAGTTTTATATCCCATCTATGTATGAAATCATACAGCTCTTAGCTTTTCCTGATTTACTAATTTCACTCAGTATAATGTTCTCAAGATATATCCATGTTTTCATAAATGGCACTATGTCATCATTTCTTATGGCTGAGTAGTATTCCATTGTATATATGTACCACATCTTCTTTATCCAATCCTCTATCTAGGGACACTTTGGTTGTTTCCATGTCTTGACTATTGTGAATAATACTGCGATGAATATGGGGGTGCATGTGTCTTTCCATACTGATGTTTTTGAGTTTTGGGGGTCTACACCCAGTAGAGGAATTGCTGGGTCAGAAATTCTATTCTTAGTTTTTTGAGAAACCACTATATTTTCTTCCACAATGGTTGTACTAATTTGCATTCCCATCAACAGTGAATGAGGGTTCCTTTTTCTCCACAACCTCTCAACACTTATTATTACCTGTCTTGTTGATAATAGCTAATCTCACAGGTGTGAGGTGGTATCTCATTGTAGTTTTGATTTGCATCTCTCAAATAGCTAGTGCAGATGAGCATCTTTTCGAATATCTGTTGGCCGTTTGTATGTTCTCTTAGGAGCAGTGTCTGTTTGGGTCCTCTCTTCATTTTTAATGGGATTGTTTGTTTGTTTGTTGCTGAGCTTTCTGAGTTCTTTATTTATAATATCTTGGATATTAACCCCTTATTGGAGCTGTTGTTTGCAAATATCATCTTTCATTTAGTTGGCTGGATTAGTTTTCAAAATATTGTTTTCTCCTGTTATAAAGTAAATAAATGTAAGGCAAACATAGTGAAAATTTTACATATAGAATCATGAGAAATGTCCAAAACCAAGCAAAAGGATTTCTTGTTACCCAAATGGATAGGGGAAAAAAAGAAAAGAAGTTATTATCATGCCCATTTTACAGATCAAAAAACTGAGGCACAGAGAAGTACTGTAATTTGCTTGATGTCACCTATCAGGTTAATTGACAGAACCGGGATTTGAGTTCAGGCAGCCTATACTCAGAACCCAGACTGTTTAAAAATTCTACAGTATACTGAATTCCAGAGAACAAAATTCCAAAGTACTGTTCATTTTGAAAAGATAAATGTTTAGACATCAGTGCACCACATGAAATATTTTCTATAACATACTCAATTTGGTTAACAGCATTAACAACTCTATTTTAAGAAATCCTCATTCACATTAATTAGATTTGGTTTTTCAATTTGTCCTTGCTGAATGTCTCCAGGCCTGGGTCACACCATGACTATTGTGTGGAGCAGTAATAAATATTCAGAACACCTGGAAGAACCAGTATGCAGGGAAATTTTCAGGCTTTGCTTAGAAGGAATTTTCCCATCTTGTCTGGGACCAAGTTGTCCCAGATGGCAACTATTCTCCTGTGCTTCCAGATTGGGTCAAATCTCCACTGAGATCAGAAAACTATGCAGTTAGTTACTGTGCCGTTAGCTGACTTAATTTTACTTAAATTAAAAAAGTATATTTTTTGGAAAACAAGAAATCCAAAGGTAGGAATGCTCCAGGGTTGGACCAATTCAGTGGATCAACACTGTCATTCAGGATGTAGATTCCTTCCATTTTGTCCCTCTGTCATCCACAGTGAATTGGCTTTGTCTTATTATAAAACAGGAGTTACAACCAGTCTGATAATGTCCAGAGGAAGAAAAAAAATTCTTTTCAAAAAGAACTTTTCTCATGGTTAATTACTAGGCCAACACTGGTAAGGGGAATGGAGTTGCTATGATTATGATATGACACTCAAATAGAGGAAGCAGAAGCCTGATGCACCAACTAATACTTTAGTAATTAAAGAGGGAAAAAATAATCTGAAGTCACTTACTAGATGAATCAAATACTGTACCTCTACAGTGGAAAACAGCCAGAGAGCAAAGGAGGCTAAATACAATAATCAACAGTGTCTACTACAAGCGTTTTGTAAAATGATGATAACTCTTGGTAGACGTTAATTACTGTGTTTTAGTTGAAAGTTTCCTGAGAGTAGTTCAGCCACTAAATACATGGTGGGTGAGAACTAGTAAAATATATGAGAAGAAGAGAAAGTTCAAGTGTGAGTTTATTTAGAGGAATGCCTAGTTTCTTCTATATCACTGTGGTAAACTGTCATGACTGTCACCTTTTTCACAGGATAACATGTCCAAAACAGGCCTTCCAATGAAATGCTACAAAAAGCATAAATTAATTGGGCACCATTTCCTACTCTTATTACCATGTTTTACAAGCAGATGAAATAATTTTTGCCCTTATTACCCTCTTTTTTAGTATTTGTCAGTAGGATAGAGTGTCAGAAAGGACTTACAATGCCTAAAACATTTAGAAATTAAAACAGTATGCCATAGTACCATGACCTTCTCAATATGCTAGATTATCAATTATTCAGCCATTCCTCTTGTTCTTTTCACTGACTTTTATTTATGAGAGGAAAATGTGAATTGACATCTAAAGTATGGAGTACTCACAGGAACAAAACAGTACATCATTAAAACAATTCAGAGACTATCCCCCACTGCCTCAGAGCGTCAGGGGAACAAATGAGTGTGACTTCATTAATTGTGACAAGGCAGAGAAATGGATTTAGAATCCTGCATCACCAATTCTCCTCTAGGGTACTCTGTAAGTACCCTCTATTCATAATCAAAACGTGACCCTGCTTATTTCAAAGAATAAAAACAAATTCCCTGATGATATTTCTTCTCTGTTTCTCTGAAGGAAAATGGTTGCTTTGTTATCATTATGATTCCATGACGCCTCTAGGAGGAAGCCTTCTTGGGATGTCTACTCCCTTCTTTTGGGTTTCCCTAGCACTCTGCATGTGCTCCCAAGTAGAAATGACCACTTGGTAGAGCAAGTTTCTGTTCACCTGCTTGGCCTTTAAAATGAGTATGATTTCCTGAAGTGCACCTGGCACATGCCTGGAACACAGGTGGAATCCATGAAATATTGGCTGAATAAATACCACCATGTGCCAGTGAGCAGATCAAATTATCAACCAAGAGGCTTTCTCTCCTGCTGGTCAGAGGTTCTTCATCTTTGAAAAGATTTGAGGAAACAGCAGGCATACTGGATATGTGGCTGGCTGGTCTACCGTCTCATGTTTTATCCTAAAGCTGACTTTGGGACAGCTCTGTGTAAACTAAAGAAAATTGGAATGACTACCCAAGAATTCTATAGATGCAGACAGTCCTAAAACCACTCTTATATTTTCTCAGAGTAAAAGAGGAAGGAGATGTCATTCTTAGATAATACTGGTAATTTCTGAAGTCAAAATAAAATGTAGAAACCCAGTGCCTCACACTGTATTTTTATCCTTTTCCTTTATTACTTCATTCCCCAGTGGTGGATAGCTCCAGAAACTACTGGCTGAGGACGATCAGGAAGAACCAGTCTCAAGGCAGGAGTTCGCACATCCATGCTAGATAGGTGTCTGAGCACAGCAGGTGCTGACATATGGTACTATATATTTAGCAGGGGGTAAAACATCCAGTATTTTTCTGACTCTGTTGAAGAAGGAAAGGGGGGGAATGGGCAAGCCATGGTACATGTGACAGTAAATGATAAAGCATATTATATTTGCTAAGAGTGAGGCTTCTAGAACATAAGGATCCAAGTTCAAATCTGAGAGCAGCCACTTTGTGTCTATGTGACTTTGGTTATTTAATTTCTCCAGTCCTTGGTTTCCATGTTTGCAGAATGTTGATAATAATAGTGCAGTGCCTAAAACATGGAGTTGTTAGGAGAATGAGATGTGATGTATAGGACTTGGCTGTTGGTGAGTTATCAATAAGCATTAGCTGTGAATATTGGTTATTATTATGTGACAATGGCCTGCCATTGCTCTTTCAGGAGGCTGGACGTTTAGACTAAAGAGAATACAAGGATCAGGAGACCTGAACTAGATTCTCAGCTCTGTGACAAAGTACAGACACAATGCTTCAGTTTTCTCATCCAATAAATGAGAAGGGTTTGAATGAATCATCTCCTACCGGATTGTTTTGGAGGCTCTGGCTCCCAGCAACCAGTGTCATACAATCTCAACACTTTTCTGAGTATTTTCCATGAGACTGGATGTAGAAAAGATTGGTCTCCTGGGGGCATCCCTGAACAGGTACATGTATGAGGACATGCCCACAAAAAAGGAATGTATATAATCAAAGCACAGCTGTGAGTCCTCACTGCCAGCCCACAAATGAACAGAGGACACTGAGAACAACTGTCCTAAGTGGCTTCAGTAGCCTTGACAGCCACTCTTTTTTGGGTTCCTGGACCCAATTCCAAAGTGTGTGTGTGTTAGGGGGTGGTTCCCACAAAACACCAATCAATTTCTGGACGCCAACATGATATTAACTCAACTCTGGCATTATCTACCCAGAGATAGCATCAGATTCCATAGGTTTAAAGGCTCAGTCCTAAAAAAACCCCACCGCCACTACCACTTCCGGTACCAGTCACAAGCCATGGTCGTTGGTACCTGGGCTTCTGACTAACCAGATGCAGTTTGGAGGTTCCCACAACCCCCTCCTTGGACTTCAGATGCCAGTCACAAGCACAGGTTGTTACCTAAGCTTTTGACACACTGGGAGTGAAAGTTCCAATCCTCTAATCACAAGCTTGGTCCTCCAGGCAACCAGGCCACAAACAGAGGTGCTTTCTACAAACCACCACATTAACGTAACAAAGGACACCTTTTTCTTTCCCAGAAAATTGCAAGGGTTTTAGGAGCCCTGTGCCAGAACCAGAACTGAAAAACAAATACATATATTTCTTATTATAAATCACAGTATCACAGCCACCTAATTCTTCCCAGCCTCACATGCCTATTTTCCTTGGTCACTGCCCAAGGACATCTTTCTGGTCATGCTTTATCCCATAACTTTTGCTCTAATAATGCTTTGATTTTCCTTTTCCCAGATCCAATCTCTCATTGTCTCTGAGCAAACTCTTTTCTTGAGCCCTTTACAATTATTTTACATTGCCCCAAATCCTACTGTACACCCTCGGCTTCTTCAGGCAACCTTTTCTCAATCTTCTTGCCCTCACAGACATTCGGCTTTCACCTTATAAAAAACCCACATGTCCAACAGCCTTCTTGAGTGGAGACCTCTCCTTCTCTCTCAGACCCTGTGTAACTCGTGATTCAGCAGTAGAGTCTGTAGCCCATTACTTCTTCCTCTAATCTCTTTTAAAGGAAGACTCCTGTCTCTGTGAAGCCTCTGACAACTAGGCACAGTCCCTGTGTAACCGCAGAACCGGCTCAGGGACTCAGGGGGAGGAAGGCAACAACTGAGCTTGTGCGTTCACAGTCATTGCTGCAGGGGAAAGGAAACAGTGATAAGTGTATTGGCTTCAAAAGGCTTCCATTCATCTTGTATTGGCCAAAGGAATTCAGGAAGCCATACCTGAGTTCAAGGGGCTGGAGAAATGCAATCTCAACCATATGCCAAGGAGAAGAACTTAGAAGTATTTATGAACAGTTAGTGTCTACCACAGTCATCAATCTCAGCTGCTCCTGGCATTCTTAATGTTTCTCTGATTCACTTGGCATTCTTAGTGTTTTTCCATGGCAACAATTTCAAATTTCCTTAGCTCTGGTCAGCCTCTGACTGTACCTCATCCCTGTGCTCCCACAAACGTGTAGGTTGGAGAGAGATAAGTCTGTCTTAAGAAGTGGTTGTGTGAATTCATCGTCTACCGTTTCCTCATCTGTAACATGGAGAAAGTAACATCTACCAAGCTCACTTCAAGGTCAAGAAAGTGTAAAAATTAACCAAGAACATATTTGTGAATACTCTGAAAAGTTAAACACTATATTATAACTTGATAATATTATTGTTACTATTAATTATTTCAGAGTACCTAACATGTCAAATGCAAAATGGGGATATTAACATTGCAATGGTTTAGGATTTAAGCTGCATGCGGACAGATATTCTTTTTGTCTGTTCACTAGTATATTTTCAATGCCTAAATGTCCAACACATAGTAGGCACTCAGTAAACATTGAATGAACAAGTTTTTATAAACTATCTGGTTTGATTTATAAGATAGCATCACTATTGTAAGATGTTAATATTATGACCCTAGCCCTGGCCGGTTGGCTCAGTGGTAGAGCGTCGGCCTGGCGTGCAGAGGCCCCGGGTTCGATTCCCGGCCAGGGCACACAGGAGAAGCACCCATCTGCTTCTCCACCCCTCCTCCTCTCCTTCCTCTCTGTCTCTCTCTTCCCCTCCCCGCAGCGAGGCTCCATTGGAGCAAAGAAGGCCCGGGCGCTGGGGATGGCTCCTTGGCCTCTGCACCAGGCGCTAGAGTGGCTCTGGTCGCAGCAGAGCGACGCCCGGAGGGGCAGAGCATCGCTCCCTGGTGGGCAGAGCGTCGCCCCCTGGTGGGCGTGCCTGGTGGATCCCGGTCGGGCGCATGCGGGAGTCTGTCTGTCTCTCCCCGTTTCCAGCTTCAGAAAAATACAAAAAAAAAAAAAAAAAAAAATTATGACCTAAGCCTAGTTCTGTATACAATTAAATATTTTCTTGTTAATCCAGTATAAAATTAGGTCTGTGTGTTGGGAAGTGTAGGGCACTGGTTGTCTCAAAGAAAGAAGATCTAAAGTTCTATTTTAATGGCATTTTAGAAATAAAGTTTTGCTTGCTAAATTTTGCATATTCTAAACGTTGTTCAAATTCATATGAATTTTGTATATGGATAATAAAATATTGTCATTATTATAAATTTTAAATGCATTATTTAACATATGGCAAGTGTTTGCCGAAAATGTTTTCATTATATATTAGACAAGGCAAATATATCACTTGATGTATGGCATAATAATTTAACAGGAAAAATTCACAACTGTTCTTTTTTAAATAAATTGGATGCAACTCAATATTTACTCAGCAAATTATCAGTCATTTTTTTTGGTTTATATAAAATAGTTCTTGTCTTCATTTTTTAAAGTTACATTGTATAGCAGTAGTATAGATGAATAGATATGCAGTTAATACTTATTTGTTTTCCCTGGAAAATACACCGCTTGCTAGTATTTTTTAAAACTTAACTATTTTTGAGTTATTAACCTTTGAAAACATTTATAACTCTAGACAATTTTTTTCAATATGCAAAATTCATAAAGCAAGTCCATTTATTTAGTCTTTTGTTCAAAACATTCTTTTGTATTGATATAATATGATTCTGTTCAGAGTAGACATTTAAAGTGTCTACCATAAATCAGCAGCCATCCTAAGAAGCCCCATCTGACAATGACAACTACAGAGCTGCATGGTATTTCAGCAGAGCCTAGTGCTTCACTGCAACCCCAAGCCAGAAATGTCAAATAAATCAAGTTTACTGTGTCACCAAATACCCCAAGTCTCAGGGTTCTCATATTACCCCATTCTTGCACAGAGCTCACTGAGATGCTCTATTACACCTGCTGAGGGCAGCATTCAGTATCTCTCTTGATCTAATTCTCCTTATCAAAATCATTTGTCTATGTTCTCTATCTTAAGCTTAGGAGATATCTTGTTATTTATCTAATAAGCAAAATCAAACTAAGCTGTTAGTAGCCCTGGCCAGTTGGCTCAATGGATAGAATGTTCGCCCAGTGTGCAGACATCTTGGATTCAATCCCTGGTCAGGGCACACCTGAGAAGCGACCATCTGCTTCTCTTCCCGTCCTTCTCCCCTTCTCTCTCTTTTCCTTTCTCACAGCCAGTGGCTCTATAGGTTTGAGCATCAGCCCAGGTGCTGAGGATAGCTCAGTTGATTTGAGCATTGGCCCCAGACAGTGGTTGACAGGTGGATCCCGTTGGAGTGCGTGAGGGAGTCCGTTTCTCTATCTGCCCTCCTCTCACTTTAAAAAAAAAAGAAAAAAAAACGCACAGAAAAAACTAAGCCGTTACTAGACACAATGTATTTTTTTCCTACAACAGCTCAAAACATGTTAGAACATTTGTGTGCAAGTAAGATACTAGGCTCTGGGTGTATACAAAAGCAGTAAGAAAAGAGCCCCTGTTTAAGGATTTCTACCTATAGAATTAGACAATACACAATTTTATTAGATTGTTTAAATTTAACTAAAGGAAACCAGAAGTTAATAAGTATATGAGCCAGCCATTGTCCAGGGCTCTGTGTATGAACAAGTAGAGAGGACCCATTCTGTGCCCTCAAGGAACTCATGGTACCATGGGACAAAAGTGGCAAATTGGTGCCTGCAGGCCCACTGCTGCCTTTAGATTCCTTGTTTTTAATTGGCACAGTGCTTTAGCAAATTTGAGACTAAACTTGAAATTGTGAGATTTCATATAAAAATCTTGTCTTTCCATTTTCTATAGAAAAATCATAAGATTCAGAACTGTCAGTCCCACATTCTTGGCACACGCAGCTGATACTGAGTGGCAGCCTCCTTGTCTGGCAGGGTGTAAGTTTTATGGTTTGTCACAGTCCTCACAAGTCCCTTTTTCTTCCTGACACAGATTGAGTTTTAGTGGCCATTTATCAATGAGTTGAATAAATACTAGAGAAATATTTTTGTACTTATGTCTATATTAAAAGTGGAAAATGGAAGGTCCAAAGGACCATGTTTTAAGAAGAATGGTGGAGAGTATATCCTTTTAAAGAAGTAAAAATAACCAAATATATTTAATAAGCAACTAGCAGGCCTTTGCCACTCATTTAAGTCACTTGCTTTACCTCGTTAAGCAGTTGAATTTGGGGCTGCTCATTTAGGGTATAAAGTACAAGATGGGAGGAAGAGACAGAAAATATTGTACAGAGTTATGAGAAGGAGAGAGTGATACTTAGTGGAAAATCTAGAAAGGATTCAATCAGGTGGTGACCTTGTGAATAGGGTGGGAAAAGTCATTCGTAGTGAAGCATCACCTTGAGCCAAGTTTCAAAGGTTAAAGAACATTTAATGAATATTAATGAAATAAACAGTAGCCAGAGTAAGTGCCCTGGAGAGGGGAAGGGCGTGAATGAGTGATAAGACTAAAGTTAGAAGCTCCGATACATATAAAACATAGGTTTTATATGGGCTTCAGGAAGACTAGTATGAGTGTCTCTTTCTTACCCTTTTGGTGACTCCTTTCTATAGCCATCATAGACCGTTTTTATTATGCTTTTCAGGACCACCCTTGAACAAGGCTAACGTGCAGCACCACTACACTTTTGAATACTATGCAGAATAATCTTAAAATCAGGCTCAAGTTGTACCTTTACCAGTCAACTGATCAAAGGGAATTTCTCCATGGACTGTAGGTGTCGGTCAAGGGAGAGGTGACAAAGCAGCAGGAGTAGGTGCCATAAGAATCTGAGCCAGCTGCTTCATGTAGCTTATCTGCCTTCAAGGCTTACTTGAGTATGATCTTGTTTAGACTGCTTTCCCTTGATTATGCAGTGCTGCTGCCCATGCCCAACACTGTGGCTCAGTGAGTTCCACCACATCAGTTTATGGTGAGCAGCTCAGGCTGTGTGGTTGCTTGATGGACCATGTTCAGCCATTCAGGCTCTACCTCAGTTCAGTTTTATTCCAAGAGTTATTTCTCAACAGGATAAGGATTATCTGTGGAAGAGAGCATGGCTTCATTCTAAAACCTCAGGGTTGCATTGTAATTTTCTTATCTGAATTTGTCAGAGGCTTAATACAGCATTTCCATTTACAATAACTGGTCTTTATGAACTGATACAGAGAGGAAAGCATTTGCCAGATCAACAGTGGCATACCTGATGCCAGAGGATGCATTCATTTGCTCCAGAAAAGATAGAAAAATTTTTGGCAGTAATCGTAATTGGTGTCACAACCTGATTAAGTTTATGATAATCCACTCCTTTTTTTTCCCTCCAAAATTCATCTTTTTTCTTCTGCACAAGACAGAAAGGGGAAATTCATTGAGTAAGATAGGAATCACCACCCCTGTATCTTTCTAGTTTTTGATGATGTTAATCTCTGAAAGTCCTCCAGGCTGTAAATTTATTATTAATTTACTACTCTGGTAAAAGGGGGCAGTGCCAGTGGCTTCCTCTTGGTGCTCCCTATCATAATAGCTCTTACTTCAAGGGTTAGGAAGTAAGGATTTTATCCGTTGCCAAACATGCTTTTGGAAACAGGGAAAGTGACCACCAGGCTAGGTTCACAAATCCACTGGGACCTCTGGGAGATGCACTCAAACAAAAACCCTATTTGTTATCTGACATCACTACGTCCTCACTCTAACTAGTGGTTCCCAATATTTTGGGGATCTGGTCAGATTCAGTTTTCAAAAATCTATAATTTTCTGGATAGTCTCCTTTTCCCAGAGTAACAATCACACTGATAAATAAATGTATTTCCCTTTTGGAAAAGCTAGAAGGAAATTTTATAGTACATTTCTCGAAATCTCATTGGGTTTTTCCTCAAGGGGTCCCAGCTTCCCCTTTCAAGGAACTCTGTTAACTAGCCTCAGATCTGAGACCTGGGAGAGTCCAGGACTCTCCACTGTGGCTCTTTAAGTTAGGTATCCATCCATAAATATAATTTTTAAAGTTTCACAAGTGGACTAATATTTTATCAAGCTGACAATCCATTTCAGTTTCTGGGACACTATGATCAAAAAATCACTTCCAAAGATCTCTGTGGACAAACCATTCTGATTAGGACTCTGGCCTATTGTTTGATACAATAATCTTGGCCACCTTTTCTCTCTTGTGTTTAAGAGCTGTTAATAGGCCTCTACAACTCTTGGTAGCCCTGCTGAATAGTGTTACATTATACTATCATCCCTAATCTGGAAAGGGACAGACAGCACTGAGATTTTCAGGAATTCTGGTGCTCCACTTCCTAATATATTTCTCAATGTATTCTCTGGGCTCTCCTTGGGGTCATAGTAAGAGGTAGATGAGTCAGTCACAAATGATTGACGCATACCAATAATTTTATCTTCTTAATCCTTTGAATTCTTATTATATCAATTTAATGCAATAACTGTTGGGTCTATTTTAGTCAACAATCAAGACTCTTACAGGTTTGTTCCCATCCACTCAAACTAAACATGGAATCTAGAATATATGGTAATTTCACTCATATTAACATAGTTGCTATATCCAAAATTATGTTTCTTCCTCTGTTGTCTAAAACCTTTAGACTCCATTCGAACTAATGTTTTTCAGGTTTCTGATCCTCCTCCACGGTCTGTTGGGCACTGCCTCTAGTCATGAGTCCGGGGGCAATAAGTGATGGGAATGGACCATGAAGAGAATCATTATACTTGAAAAGTAATTGTTTTAGGATCTTTAAGCTAGGGAGGCCACTCTCAAACAGGGAAGAAGGGCAGCTCAGTGGCATTTAGAAGATCATGATCCTCAGAGTCATTAAAATCCACCCAAATGTCTTCATTCCAATTTTTGCTCTTTCTCAATCAGTGCTCTAACTTTTACATAAGAGACCTGTCAAGTCTGTGAATTCCATTTGAGTTGTAATTATGCAACCTACAGGATAAAAAATTTATACATTAGCCATATGGCTATAGGAGATATTTTTAGAGCAGTCTTAGAAACTCTGTGATTCTCTGACTGTGTCTTGAGATGAGAATTTGAAATCCTAATTTTTTATTCAGAGGTAGTCAGCCCATACCATACATAGTTCTTATTCCCTTTGAAAATCTGTTTGTAATAGCAGTCTCCCATAGGCTTTTCTATAATAAGCACTACATTCTATAAAACTATAGATAATTATTTTATCACTGCTTTTTATGAACTACCAGTATCTTGGCAATAAAGTCTTAACTGCTTTCCAATGTAAGAGGTCAGATAACTAATCCCAAATTCCTGTTTTTGAGTTTCTGCATCCTGGAATCACTCTGGAAACAAAAAAACACTGTTATCAGTCAGGGTTTTGCCAGGAAAGCACTTAATTCATTAGTTATAGCAGGAAGGAATAAGTAAGTACAAGAAGATTTACAAATTTATAAAACTGTTGGGAGGGCTATGGCAATTAAGGTCATGGAAACATACTGCTGGCTTTATGGAGATTTGGAAATCCAGAAATCATAGTAAGTGACTGGTGGTTATAGCTACTTGAAGTACCAAGGCAGGTAATTTATAAATGCTTACCCAGAAGCATCTGAAAACTTCATGTTCACTATCAACTCAGGCATCTACCAGCTACTACTGAAGAAGAGTAACGGCTAGCCTCTCTTCCGCTTTCCAAATTTTGTGCGAAATTCCTTTTATTGGCAGAATCTAAATGAGGCAGTTGAGGGAGTTTCAGCAATGTTATTTTCCAGGCTTTCAGACCTTATAATATAAGGAAGAGTTTGGGTGGAGGAGATCATGCTGAATATAAGTAGTCAATATTTGGCACAGTATATAACTTTCAGCTTCTCAAAAATATTTAAAATGTGAAAACAAAAATTAATATATGAACATTCAACTTTTTCCCTTATTGGCTTTTCAATAAGTAGAGGATTATAGTTTTCCTATGATGTTTCTTCTTTTTCTTCACATTTCTGAAGAAGTTCTTTGAGCCTTTAAGATGAGACTAAGAGGTAGATAGAGAAGAATTCAATGGTCTTAGGCAGTGGCCAGGGGAGAAGCTTTTGAGGAACTGGTTGGAGGGAAAGGCACAAGAGTAGCTGCCATATGAGAGCTTTGGATGGAAGAGGAAAATGACTTTTAGAAACATTGCTGTGAATTATATGTTTATTTTATGGTGCTTGAGAAGCACAAATAAAGGATTTTAATCATTTTGAAATTCCTTTTGTTGCTATGTTTTGTTTGCATGTGGATTTACAGCAGAGTATCCAAGTATGGTACAGAAATCCCTGAGGGTCCCCAAGAACAGTTCAGGGGCCCTGTGGGGTCAAATTATTTTTGTAATAATACAAAGATACTGTTTGACTTTTTTACCATGGCAAACTGGGTCAAACCATTGGCAATTTATCAAGAATCAAAGCAGTGGCACCAAGCTGCACTAGTCTAAGGGAGTATGCTCTTCACCACCATGCACTCACATCATAAAAATAAAAATGCCACTTCCATTTAATAATGTTCTTGATGAAATAGTAAAAATTATTATTTTATTAAATCTTAATCCTTGAGGATACCACATTTTAATATTCTGTGGGACAAAATGGAAAATACTTATGCAATGTGCTTCTTCTGTATACCAAAGTGTGTGTGATACTGTCTCCAGGAAAAGCACTCTGTCACTGAGTTGGACTAGCCAGTATTTCTCAGAGAACACCATTTTACCTGAAAGAATAGCTGAAAGACAAGCTGTCATTATTCAGACTTGGGTATTTGGTAGACATGTTGTTCAAATGAACAAAATAAGCCTGTTACTTCCAAGAAAAGAATTTACACTGTGTGTTGCCAATGATTAAATCCAAGATTCCAAGTAAAAAATGAACATTTTGGAAAACCTATATCTAAACCATAAGCTTTGAGAGCTTCCCAATGCCTAAAGACTTTTCTAATGAGACTGATGGTGATATTAAGTATATAACATTTTTGTATTAGATAATGAAATGTGCAACATTTAGAAGATCTGCATAACTCAGTGAACCAACATTATCCAAATGATCAATGCATGATGTTACAAAATCAGCCGTGAGTTAAAGATTCTATCAAGGTACAAGACAGACCAATGGATTTTAATTACAGACTACCAAGGATTTATTGATATAGTTTCAGGTGCCATCTTGCTACTCACCTTTAAGTAGCTACCACTTGTTGAATTTTGGTGTCATATCAAAGAAGAATACCCACCTGCATCTGAAAAAGTTATTAAAGTATTTCTTTATTTTTCAACCTTAGATCTGTCTGGTATATATTCAAGTGATGCAAAAGTTATGCATGTCACTCTGCCCAAATTCTTTTAAAAAGAACTTAGTCACATGGCTACATACATTTAAGGTAAGCTGAGGAATAGTCTCAAGGTGGAAATCTGTGTACTTGTCTGAAATTCTATTATATTGAAGAAGGAGAGAATACATGAAGAAGCCAACCAACACTGTGCCATAGCTGATGTGCGTTAAATACCTAGCATATAGTACCTGCTAATTCATAGGTGCTCAGCAATGTGTCTATTTTAATTATGAATAATACTATCACAAGTATGTTTTGTCAAATAAGCCAAAAGAGTTACAGAGAATTCTTTTGAAAAAGCATTTCTTAAGAGGCAGATTTTTAAGTGAAGGAGAAAGTTTGGTACAAATATACTTTTCTTGATTTAATAAAAAGGTTCATAAGCTCAGGTTGCCCTTCCTCTACTCTACCATAATGTCTGAAAATTTTACCGTAAGAGTCTAATTTCTTTGAATATAATAGGGGTAAATAATAAATTGTTATTATGGGCTATTACTACCTTAAAATAAATTTATTAACTTATTATCTCCTGTCCCACTCCTTCTCCCATTTTCCTGTATTCTCATAAAAATCCAAAAAAATCTATATGGGGAAGCAAGAATTCCCAGTTTTGGGTAGGAGAAGAGAGAAACTAAAAGCAAGGAAAGCCAGAAATCTTTGTCTAAGCTCAGGACAGGTACTTGTCAGGACAAATGAAGGGCATAGTAAGTGAATTCTAGTATGAAAGGCGAAGAATGTGGTTCTGAGTTAGGGCTCAGCCTTAACACTAAGTCTTAGTAAAACTCTAAGAGCATAAGGTGTTCCTGAGGGGAGAGAAAGCACTGGAGATGCTGATATCAAAACAGATACTTCACATTTTTTCCCCAGGACCAGCTGTACTTCAGACGCTTTGCTGCAGCCTCATTTAGCTAGAGACAAATCAGCTTCCAGGGCTTCAAGCTTTGAAAGAGCTCAGTGCAATTTCTGGGCTTTGCAGTTATTTAATCAAGGCAAGCAAGAGGGTTATAAATTCAAGAACATTGTGATTAAGATTAATGTGCTCAGAAGTTAACTCTTGCCTTCACAGGCAACTGACAAGTGAACATTAGACATTAAACATTCCCTAAATTAAATCTGCCTGCTTGGTGGCATAGAACAAAACACGGTTCCTGGAATTTAGCCTTTGCATGGTTGGCATCAGAGTCAGATTAAATGGTGGTCAGTTAGAACATTACTGAGAGTTGCAATCTTTAAAAGGTGATAAAGCATCACTAATCGTATAACAAAAACATGATTTGGTTTTGAATGAGAATTTCTTTCGGGAAGATTGTTCTGTTATTACAAGGAATAATTTGAATATATCACATAGGGTTGATGTTAAACCTAAGAGTTTTGGGGTTTTTTGTTTTGTTTTGTTTTGTTTTAGAACTCTGTCTTCATTTAAGCCGAGACTTCAAAGGCTGAGAATAACGCAGTGGATTAGTAGTGTCAAGCTGTGTTTACATCCCAAAGAGAAGAGTTAAACCAGCATGTGAAGGTCACCCAATTTTGCAAGCTTAGGCGAATACCCATCTGAGGATATAAACAGGTTTGGGTCGAGGATGTTGAGGGGGCTGTGTCTTTGGAGAAAGTTGTTGGAGTTCTATGGCTATCCCATCCTCAGTGATCTTGGAAAAATAGGGTGAGTTTACCTCTGCCTTAAGGAAGAAGATCACCAGGAAAACTTCTTAGAAAGTTTGGCTTATGTCCCTCAAGTCTGTAGGGAACAGAGACTGGGAAAGTATAAAGATAAGAGCCTGTGGCCGGTTTGCTACTCTTGAGTGGTCAAACAGTTTCTAAGCAGTAGAAGGGGAGTAAGAGTCAGAAGAGCCACGATGGAAACTGCTACATTGGCTTACACACTTCCAGAGAGTCAGCCAGTGAAGTGACAGTAAGTCCGAGTGGCTTCAGGTAGAGTCTTACTACCCAGCAAAAGCAAGGTCACCATGGTGTCAGTTCTCCATGTCTTTCTCCCACAGGACAGGGGCAAAGGTGTGAGGAACAGCCAGCCTGTGGCTTAGGAGCCAAGCAGTTTAATTTACTTATACAGAAGCCTACGTCTGGACCCTAAGAGGGAAGGGGAGAAGGGGTGGAAAGGCCTCTGCTCAGCTGAAATCGGGGAGATGGATGAGAAATGTTCTTGTGACAATCTCTCACAAGATTGGCAGGCAGATGAGAATTTTCATCTGAGCTTCTAACAGGTGCTGAAGACTTGGATCAGACTGTGGTGAAGTCTTGCCTACGTGGCCTAGGCTGTCAGGTGGTATGGTGACACTGTTTGCTAACTCAGCCTGCTAGGACAGATATAAGAAGGCCACACTGGGATGTGTCTGCTTTGGATTTGCCTGAACAGATAGCCTTGAGAATGAATGAGATCCCCAATGGTGGAATCCACTATGGGGGGTCCTCGGGTTATGACAGTCTCGACGTATGACATTTTGAGTTTACAACGCACACTCTCATAAAAACTTAAGAAAATTGAGACGTGAGTGTTTTGGCTTACACCGTTAGTGTCATACTTATGGAGTACTTGGGTGAACTAGTTTGGTGCACACAGCAGAAGAATACGCAGTATTATTTTTCTGTGGCTTAGTCGTGTTTTTAAGTTCTAGATTATGATTTTACAACTCTGTTAAGCTAAGTAAGTGACTTAGGCTAGAGTGTGTTTTGACTGACCTTAAAATTCAGGTTACATCACTGTTGTAGGAATAGAATTGTGTCGTAACCCAAGGATCCCCTGTACTTCCAAATGACCAGAGGCTGGGGCAGGAATCCTGAGATGCCTGTGGAAAGAGATACATCTCCTAATAATGTGAAATACGATCTGATATTCCCTGTTAGTAAATCTTAGAAAAACATTCAGAAGCATCCAACAGGGAAAAACGTCAACCTTGAACATCCACAGAGCCCAGAGAGCACCTCTGCCTTATCACAGCTGCTCCACCAAGAAAAGCCTCTCTTGTTAGCTTTTCCGTCTAACCCCACCCCAGGGCAGAAGTCAGAGTCAGCCTAAAGGAAGAAGAGGCCCATCATGCATCTTTTAGGCTTTTTAGATCACGTACCACTGTAGGTTTTCAGCCAGAAGTAACCCAATATGGAGGAAGAGAAAAGCTTTCCATTTGATTGAAGTTTGCAGTTTTGACTACTATATTAGAGTGGAAATTTTAATTACTGATATTGTGCTTTTAATAGAAGTTCCTGGGGGACCTTTAAACATTATTTACAAGTGAACACAAAGGCCAAGATCTCATCCATTGGCAGGGAAAGAGCTAGCCCACAGAAAGGGTTTAAGGGACAGTGAGGAAAACAGTAACATTGTTTGCTCCTTGTATCCTATTGGGTCCTACTTTTTTTTTGTTTTTTTTTGTTTTTGCATTTTTCTGAAGTTGGAAACAGGGAGAGACAGTCAGACAGACTCCCGCATGCGCCCGACCGACCGGGATCCACCGACACGCCCACCATGGGGCGATGCTCTGCCCATCCTGGGCGTTGCCATGTTGCGACCAGAGCCACTCTAGCGCCTGAGGCAGAGGCCACAGAGCCATCCCCAGCGCCCGGGCCATCTTCGCTCCAATGGAGCCTTGGCTGTGGGAGGGGAAGATAGAGACAGAGAGGAAGGCGCGGGGGAGGGGTGGAGAAGCAAATGGGCGCTTCTCCTGTGTGCCCTGGCCGGGAATCGAACCCGGGCCCTCCGCATGCTAGGCTGATGCTCTACCGCTGAGCCAACCGGCCAGGGCCTTACTTCTTTTTTTTTTTTTTTAACATCAGGGCTATATCCAGAAGTACTCCCGAGTAACAATAGATGATGATAAACTGACTTTAAAGAAGGTGGGGTGTCCTTTTGCTGAATGGGGTGTGCAAGTGTGGCCTGGACTGAATTGCCTAGAGAAGCTGAGGAAGGACTGAGGCTGCTCTCAAGCCCTCCTTTTCCAGTTTCCTCCCTCCTCACCTTTAAATAAACATTAAAATAATGTTTAAGCAATACAGACTTGAGTGCCAAATTATTAGTCAGTTTGCTATAGCATATAAATTGGTTCAACCTGGACCATAATTTTTTTTTCCCCTAGCTAGACTAAGAATCAGTCAGGTGGGAGGTAACTCTAAGTGGAATCGATTTGGAATCAGAAGAGGTGGAGCACTCCTTTAGTAAACCTTGAACAATTGGACATGCGCTTTCAAACAACTCATCAGAGAATAGTCCTGCCTTCCTGGGTAGGCCAAAGTTCCAATACAGAAGTGTCTTTTATATTATTGTTAGGACACATAATATCTGGTACATTTCATTGTGTTTGAGAATATGAAACAACTTTTACATGTAACTGCCAGTTTCATATAAAAATATATGGTTAACATACTTTCAAAGGATGATTCTTTTTTTAAAAAAAGAGAATAACTTGCTATTATCAGGAATGATTCAGTGGTTCTTAGTTTTGGAAAAACTTGTCCCTAGTTAAACACTGGAGACTGTTTCATTATTGAACGAGACTGAATGAACAAGGGGCCGGAAGAGGGTCCTTATCAACCTGTGCTAACAAAGACAGAGTTTTATATATATAACATCCATTCAAAACTCATACACTACATCCAAAGTAAAACTCATTCAAAACTCATACACTACAACCAGAATAAAACTCAAGAGAGTCCCTTCCTGTCCTTATCTCTACAGTCATATATTGCCCACATTTTTTTTTTTTTTTGTATCTTTCTGAAGTGAGAAGCGGGGAGGCAGAGAGACAGACTTCCGCATGTGCCTGACCGGGATCCCCACCACCACCACCACCACCACCAGGGGGCGATGCTCTGCCCATCTGGGGCATTGCTTCGTTGCAATTGGAGCCATTCTAGCACCTGAGGTGGAGGCCATGGAGCCATCCTCAGTGTCTGGTCCAACTTTGCTCTAATGGAGCAAAGAGAGAAAGAGAGGGGGAGGGGTGGAGAAGCAAATGGGGGTTTCTCCTATGTGCCCTGGCCAGGAATCGAACTGGGACTTCCACATGCCAGGCCAACACTCTATCACTGAGCCAACCTGCCAGGGCGCCTACATTTTTCTATCAAGATTGTCCTTGACGTTAATTTAAGCATGGCTGTTCCTGTGTGAGCATTGTTTTCAGGCGCAGAGTACATGGATAATTGGCTCCAGATCTGGACCCCCTTGGATGGCTCTGGACTTTTTCTCACCTAGAAACAATTAAAAAGATAAGAACAAAGAGTCATCCAAACTTCTCCCCAAATATAGGCTGTTTCTCATTGTCACTGGAAGGCATCTTATCATTTATCATCCTATTCACCATCTCGGCACAGACCCAACTGGATGTCCTTGTTATCTCCAGGGATGTTCGGGGTTTCTCTTCTGAATCCTCACTGGATGTTTACACTCTGCGCCCTGCATCAAACCTTCACAGAACCACAGCTTTCGGACTTCCTCAAGAAATCTGCACCCACTAACTATATTATGAGTTTTGGAGTTTTCCTGAAGATTTGTGGAATCTGAGAGAAGGTTCAAATTGTACCGTAACCAGCATTTTGGTGCCATCCTAATGCCCACACCTCCCACCACCCTTGTTTGCTTCTTCTTTCTCAGACTTTCTTCTTGTCACCTTCTGGTTTCTCAAAGCCTGTGTTCCTGCCGTGGGACACTCTCTGTCCTGCGTGGAGCCCATGTGTAGGTTGTAGAGTCCTTCAAGCCTATTTTGGCTTCTTATTCTCAATATCCCTTTCTTTGTTACTACTGCCTCACTTCTCCTTCTTACACTCGTTACATGAGTGCAAATCAAGGTACCCTAGAGTCCCTGGTAGAAAGGCCTCAGGACCTAAGTCGGGCCAAACTGCTTGCTGTCCGATCGCAGTGTTTGAAATCAGTTGGAGGGGATTCATCTAGGCAGTTGTACCCCAAGAAACTGCCTATTGTGTGCCCTGGTTCCTGTCCTTTCTAAAGTCTTTCCTTCAGTTCTCTCAGCTACTCCATTTTTTTCCTTTCTACTTATAGCATAGAGCTCCAGCCAAAGGACCCTGACCGATAACAAAATAATGTCTACTTTTTTTGCTCAACTGCCTTGGAAAAGCATTTTTTTTCTAGAATTCTGGCAACTAATTTTCTCATCTTGTTATATAAATATCAGGACAATTCTCACAGTTCTCAAACCTAGCATCAGATCTGTTTAGGGGTAAGATAAGGAAGGAGGAAAAATATTCCCTCAGCTATCACTAATGTGCATTTCAGGGGAAAAGGCAAAGGAGTCTAAAGTTGATATACAAACAACAGGCAAATATACCTAAAGCTGCCCACAAAAGTTTTTGAATTTGCCCAAGATGGGCTGAAATGTGCCATGAGATGTGTTCTAAAGTCATCATTCACAGAATGAAGGAAAGATTTTCCTGGAAGTTAAATAGTAGTTTAAAAGTAATTGTCCCTTTTTATTTCTGAGGATTCAGACTGTCAGCGCTTATTCTACTGTTATAGTTTCCCCTTTTTTCATGTGACTAATAAGAGCAACTTAATTGTACCTTCTCAGCTAAGAAAATGCATTATTCATATGTTAAATATTTATTGTCCTGGATTTCTTTATAGTATACAGTTGTATCTCTGAATAGAAATCATCAATCAGGTTAACTGAAACTTGAGTTCAAAGAAAATATTATGCAATTCTCATCAAATAATCATATAGTATTTCTTGCAAAAAGTATAATACTAAGATGTTTATTTGGTCCTGTATCAAAAATACATGAAGAAATTTAACAGTATTCCAAAATTTTGGTCTGCCATGTTATCTTCAAAAAAATGTTTTCCAGGAAAGAGAAACTTAAAAGATAAATATTTACATATACTATGTGATTAGGTATAAATGGTGGGATAGTAGTTACCAGATGAAGCAGGTTATTTGTGTTTTTTATATAAGGTGAAAGGTATACTATGGGGAAAATTATTATAGAAGGTATAATGTATTCAATAAAAATAAAAATTGGTTTGAATTATACTTCACATTGGTTTAATACTGTGATTGATTATCTTGACTGTAACAGAACTGAGTCTTGCAAACTTAAGGCATCCTAAAGTACTCTATAGGTAGCTATGGAAACTCCCCAAAATGTATTCCTACACTATTTGGGGGCATTTCCACTGCACCAATTTACAAATGCCTGATAGAGAAAGACTGCTCAGTGGTAGCTTACTAGAGTACTATAGTTTTGGATTAGATCTTTGAGAAAAAGATAATTATTAGTTAGAATGCACATGGTACTTTGTATTTTTCAAATTATTTTAGATATTCGAGATTGGTATTTTTTATAACACTAATAAAGTAGGTCAACATTATGATTGTCCACTGAGAAAAAGGAATTGTGGAGCTAGAAAGCATTTTGAGGGCATGGACTAAGGCAGGACTAGGACTACAGTTAAGCCAAATAAACTGTCCTGCATTTTATTCTGAGAAATCCCTAGTTTATTTGTACTATTCTAAATGAAAAAAATTTCAATGCCAGGTATGCGCTAAGTACTCTGGTAGACTCTTTCCATCCATACATGATGTTACTTTTTCTCTCCCAGTTCTGTGATGTGGGCTGTTGCCATCTACAGAAAAGGAACCCGACTCAGAGAGGTTAATTAACTTGCCCAAGTTCACTATTAAGTGTGGTCCACAGATGTGCAATGTTGGCTACACCTGGGAACTTTTTCAAAACAAGGAACCCCAGGCCTCATCCAAAATAACTGACTCTGAATCTGCCTTTAACAGGATCCTCGGATAATCTGTCTGCACAATAATATTTGAGATGTGCCGGCCGAGATCATTTTTATAACTGATTAATGATTTTAAGACAAAATATAAGCAATTCCAAAGCACTACACTCTGATACTGCCCACTGGTTTCATAACTATCAGGGGACAAATACAAGGCCAAGGCCTCAGTACACTGCAACGGGACAGGCTCTGAAATCCTGTACACCTCCTTGGAAATATTGGCCCCCAAGGGAAAAGGACTTTATAGCTCCTGACAAAGTTAGGAGGCTGTAGACAGAACATATTGCATTTGTCAACCTGGAAACATTAAAGAAAGTTTGTTCTTTTGTGCAATCATTTAGCAATAAGGTAAGGCTTGCCAGCTAGATTTATTGGGATACTGGATTTTATGTTTCTTGTATCGAATAATATTTTTTACATTGTTTATGTCTAAATAAATCTGTCCTCTATTTTACATCACCCTGTAGTATTGCTGCTTATAGATAAAGGGTTCAGGTAGCATAATTTTCCCTGCCCTTGGGATATGCTGCCATACATTACAACCCAGTCGCATGGCGACTACAGCAGAGAATTTCAATGTGCTCTGAAAAATGGCACAGAACAGTGAAGAAATAAAGCCCAATGAGAAGATGTGGCTTCTGATCTTGCTAACTAGTCTGTGCCTGACAGACACTGATTATCAGCAGAATTCACATCCAAAGATGATAACTTCAAAGTAAAATGTATGTCCTAAAAAAAAAAATCTTTTTTGTTATCCAGTTCTTGTATAAGAGTTGTTTTGTAACACTGTGGCTTTATGCCCATTGATCTCAATGTGATTTTGATTATTTTTATAGTATACGTACAAGAATTGAACCAGTAAGCAATAGTTAAAAGAAAAAAAAATATGATCGGATTAGCATTTTAAAATAACTTAAAATTTTGCAAAGGAAATAATGACTATTAAAAGGCAAATTAATGTAGTTCCTTTTTTGTGATTATAAAAGAAATAGAAATAGGCTCTCATTTTGAACAGGCAGGATAAAATATGCCCACTTGTGTTACATATTTTATCTGTAGTCTGCTTTATGATTTGATTTCATGTTTTCATTGTTCCAAAGCAATCTTCCAGATTGAATCTTAAAAGGATTATAAACCACAAAAGTCATTTTAAATTCTACATGGAGTTAATATACCTACTGCAATTCTGTGTGTTTATCTTTTAAATTTTATAAAAAAATTTGTTGACAATTTCCCTTTCACTTGTTCTTACATTTTGTGTAAAAATATGTCAAACACTGACACATGACTTATTTGATATGTTTTAAAATATGCCAGCCAATCAACATAATTTCAAATGTCTAATATATGCTAGAGTTTTACATCCTTTTCTGTATTAAAATGCTACTCCAAATTGAAATCATTTGATGATGTGACGGAAATAACTAAACCAGGGCTCGGGAAACATTTTGGCTGAGAGAGCCATGAATGCCACATATTTTAAAATGTAATTCTGTGAGAGCCATACAACGACCCATGTACATTACACATTATCCAATAAAAATTTAGTGTTGTCTCGGAGGACAGCTGTGATTGGCTTCAGCCACCCACAACCATGAACATGAGTGGTAGGAAATGAATGGATTGTAATACATGAGGATGTTTTATATTTTTAACATTACTATTTTTTTTTTATTAAAGATTTATCTGTGAGCCAGATGCAGCCATCAAAAGAGCCGCATCTGGCTCGCGAGCTACAGGTTCCTGACCCCTGAACTAAAGGCTTAAGTTCAGAAAACAGTCATTGGAGGTGATTTTTTTCCCCTCTCCTAAGTCCTCTACTGACAAAAGTCTGGTTGTGTCTTGCTTTCCCACTCTAAAATAGAGCCACTGTTAATAACAGTGGGTAACTTAATGGGTCAGTCTTCTTGAGCACCTTTGAAAGACAGTGTGTTTTCAAAGGTTTGAAACAGGGTAAATAGAAGTGAATTGAATCCCTCTATCTGCAGAAATAAGAGCATGTGTCAAAAATTCTTCAGAAGACCCAAAACATTCTAGTCAAGTTGGCTAATTGGGGCACTGATTTTTCAATTAGAAATTTAGCCTTTTCTTTTCTTTCTTTCTTTTTTTTTTTTTTTTACAGGGACAGAGAGAGAGTCTGAGGGATAGACAGGGACAGACAGACAGGAACAGAGAGAGATGAGAAGCACCAATCATCAGTTTTCCTTGCGACATCTTAGTTGTTCATTGATTGCTTTCTCATATGTGCCTTGACCGTGGGCCTTCAGCAGACCAAGTAACCCCTTGCTCGAGCCAGCGACCTTGGGTCCAAGCTGGTGAGCTTTCTGTTCAAGCCAGATGAGCCCGTGCTCAAGCTGGTGACCTCGGGGTCTCAAACCTGGGTCCTCCGCATCCCTCCGTTCTATCCACTGTGCCACCGCCTGGTCAGGCTAGAAATTTAGCCTTTTCAAAAAGAAATGAATGCCTGGCATGTGGTGGTACAGTGGTTAGAGCATCAATCTGGAATGCTGAGGTCACCAGTTGGAAACCCTGTGCTTGCCTGGTCAAGGCACGTATTACAAGCAACCAATGAACAACTGAAATAAAGCACCTATGAGTTGACACTTCTTGCTCCACCACCCTCCTCTCTCCATAAAATCAATAAATAAAATCTTAAAAAGAAAAGAAATGAGTATCCAATATCTCCCTGTTCATACACACAGATCCAGGAAAAGTCCCTGAGACTGAAAAACCTACCTCTGGAAGCGGAGAGCAGGGAAAGACTGAAGAAGGAAGGCTGGCCACGACAGAGGTAATTAATGGAGTTTATTAAGGGAAACTAATGTATTAGGCAGTTCCAAAACATAATATATCCCTGCATCACTTAGGTGCCAAAGAATTACATAGGATAAAAGGGGGGATAGTCATTAGTACCAGAGGTACAGAAAATTACTTTATGTGCTTGACCAGGTCAGGACAACAGCTTGTTCCAGGAACTGGCACATGCCGGAGGCAAGGGAAGGGTGATGATTTAAGTCAGAATGAATGTCAATTACCAGGGAGTTTTGCAAAAAGTAACCTTTGTTCTAGTCTGGGTCCAGCTTACAAGACAGCAGTCACGTCATGGAACAGTCTCTCCTCCACACTTCCTCAAATGTTCTCCTCTTCACAATTCAAGCACAGGAGATGGTTCTTGCTGTTTGAGACCCCAGTTTAAGGGCCCAAGCCAGGGGTACTGGGAGGACTCAGACCTGTTTGGGAGGTAAGTGGACTTTCCAGAAGAAACAGCAAAGCTTTAGGGTTCAGGTCAGGGTTGGTAGAAATGATCTGTGTATGAAACAAACATTTGTAGAGTAAAACAGACTTGTGTTCTATCCACTTGTCTCTTCTTCTTTTAATATTTAATTATCTAACACCATGTTGAACAGGTGGACAACAGCCCATGTTTGAGGGTATGCTTCTCTGTACTGATCTTGGGAGCAGGGAGTCGTCAGTTTCCAAATTGATACTCCGTTCACCTGACACATGCAGGAGGTGGGATTTTATCCTTTCTTGGAAGAGGTGATTACAATTTTTTCATCCTTTCTGATGGCCATTTTTCACACGGGTACTACCAATGGATAGGACCATTTATTCAAACTAATCCCCAGAGATTGCACAACTGGAGAGGCAGTGTCTGGGACATGATTACCCAATATATGTTTGTATTTGATAGTCTTTATCAAACAACCAAAAATCAGAGCTTATTTTGTACTTTGAATTTGTACCTACTGATAAACACATTGTTTTTGTCAGATACTAATTTGGGTGTAGAATATATCTTTGTTGCTTTAAAAAATAAGTTGAAATTAGATCAGTTATAAGAGTAATTCTTTGCCTGACTGGTGGTGGTGCAGTGGATAGAACGTCGACCTGGAATGCTGAGGTCCCAGGTTTGAAACCCTGAGGTCATCAGTTTGAGCATGGGCTCATCTGACTTGAGAGCAGGCTTACCAGCTTGATCATAGGGTCACTGGCTTGAGCGTGGGGTCACTGGCTTCGCTGGAGCCCCCTGATCAAGGCATGTGTGAGAAGCAATCAATGAACAACTACAGTGCTACAACTACGAGTTAATGCTTTTCATCTCTCTCCCTGCCTGTCTCCCTCTTTCTCTCTCAAAAAAAGAAGAATTTTGTGATGTTTTCACCAAAGGCAATAAAATTTTTTTTCAGAAATGTAAGCAGGTAGTCAGAATCTTGAATTCACCACTCACTCGCCTGCACCCCCACACTATTCCACGCACGTTCACAAATCAAACCTGCTCTTTCTCTGCAGCACGGCAGTAAGGGTTCTCCATCTTTGCACGCTCTTTTGTAGTGAAGCTGAGTGCACCAAAAGTGAAGATCTTCTAGGGGCATGAAGCTGCCTCTCAGTTGGTTGGTATGCCTCATTTCTCTCATTCTCCACGGCCCAGCTGCCAATGTGAAAACTGAAACTTGCCAACATCACGGGAATACTGGGAGGCGAACCTCTGCGCAACAGAGGAACTGATGAAGACAGCTGTTACTGCTACAGTTAGTTACACACTCAGGAGTGTGTGCAGTTGGTATCTTCTGTGTAGTTAGGAGGCCTGAGCTCACTGTGCTCTATAGCTGGGCTTCAGGAGGAGCAAGCTCACCTAACATAAGAAAGCTATTCTTGGCCCTGGCCGGTTGGCTCAGTGGTAGAGCATCGGCCTGGCGGGCGGGAGTCCCGGGTTTGATTCCCAGCCAGGGCACACAGGAGAAGCGCCCATCTGCTTCTCCACCCCTCCCCCTCTCCTTCCTCTCTGTCTCTCTCTTCCCCTCCCGCAGCCAAGGCTCCATTGGAGCAAAGTTGGCCCGGGCACTGAGGATGGTGCTGTGGCCTCTGCCGTAGGCACTAGAATGGCTCTGATTGTGGCAGAGCAATGCCCCAAGATGGGCAGAGCATCACCCCCTGGTGGGCATGCCGGGTGGATCCTGGTCAGGCGCATGTGGGAGTCTGTCTGACTGCCTCCCCGTTTCCAGCTTCAGAAAAGTACAAAGAAAAGAAAAAGAAAAAGAAAGCTATTCTTTACCAGTTAGCAAGTATTCATTTCATTTTGGACAAGTTTGTGAATATTGTCCAGGAGGCAGAATCATGCACTACAGATTGCATGATAAAAATCACATGAATAAATATTAATTTAATTGTCCAACTCCTAGAGGCATCATCTTACTCAACCTTTGCCAGGGTTATATGACTCAAAAAAGTATCTTAGGAATCTGAAAACACTAAATCAAAAGAATATATGCAACCCTATGTTCACTGCAGCATTATTTACAAAAGCCAAGATCCAAAACAGCCCAAGCACCCATCAGTAGATAAGTGAATAAAAAAAGCTGTGGTACATTTACACAGTGGAATACTACACAGCCATAAAAAAAGGAAAATATTTTACCTTCTGTGACAGCACGGATGGACCTGGAGATAATAATGCTAAGTGCAATAAGCCAGTCAGAGAAAGACAAGTACCATATGATTTCACTCATATGTGGAATCTAATGAACAAAATGAACTAACAGGCAAAGCAGAAACAGAGTCATACATGGAGAACAGACTGACAGCTGTTGGGTGGGGGGAGATTAGGTGAGGGAGATGAAGGAATAGAGCAAAAAAAGGACAAAATAAAAAACCCTCATGGACATGGACAGCAGTGGAGTAATTGCCAAGTGGGGTGGGGAGAAGTATAAGGGAGATAAATGATAATGGACAAAGACTTGACTGGAGGAGGTGAACACACAATACAGTGCACAGATATGTGTTGTAGAATTGGGTACCTTAAACCAGTGTAATTCTGTTGACCAGTGTTACCCAATAAAATTCAATTAGAAAAGAGTATCTTAGTATAGGTAATATTCTAGAGCTAGGAAGGTAAGGAATTTAGAGTTTATCTGGTCCTATCTCTTGTTTTACATCTGAAGAAACTAAAGTCCATAGACTTTTCTTTTATATATATATGATTAATATATATCTAACATATAATATATAATATATATGATTAAATAAGATATTTCCTTTAACTTGCTTATCACACTGCCTAACACATGTGTTCAAAAATATTATAATTATATTGGTCTGCAATTTTCTTTATCCATATATATATATATGGAGAACATACACTAAATATATACATATACACTATGTATAATATATATTATACATTACACACTATATATTTATATATACACTAAATATATATATACTATATATAATATATACACTACATATATAAATATAATATATATATACACTAAATATATAACATGAACTTTTTGTAGAACTATTTCATTCAGTTATATGGATGTATGACTAATTTTTAAGTAGTTCTCAATTGATAGATATTTAGGTTATTTCTAAAGTTTTTTCTATTTCAAACAATGTGCAATGAACATCCTTAAAGATGTATCTTTTTGAACCGATGACCTCAGCGTTCCAGGTCAAGGCTTTATCCACTTCACCACCGCAGTCCTAGATGTATCTTTTTATACCTATGTATTATTGTGTAGGCTAGCTGCCTCGAAGTGGGATTGTTGAATATATATATATATTAAAAATTTTTAAACTATTACTAAATATTTTTTAGTTATTCTAATTTCTACTTCATCAACCATAAATAAGAAGATTTCTCCACAACTTTGCTTGCATTGTATGTGATCAGTCATTCATAATTTTTTTTTTCCAATCTAGGTTAAAAATGGTAATTTGTTATTAAGCCCTTTTCCATATGTTTGCAAACATTTGCAATTTTCTGTGTACTTCCTATCATATCCTTTGCTTCTTTTTTTATAGGTTGTCTTTTTCTTATTGATTTACAGAATTTATGTATTTATTCAACAAATACTTATTGTGTTGGATGTTGTCCTTGCACTAAAGATGTGACAGTGAGAAATAGCTCCCCTTTATTAAACTTTTACTAAAAACCAAAGACAATGGTAAGTGATTCTCACACACACACAGCAATGTTTTGAGCTGAATACTGCTGCTTCTCCCCAGTGAGCTAGTAAGCTGAGATTCACAGGGGCTCCAGGACTGCCTATGTCAGACAGCTTGTAGGCAGAGCCAGAACTTCAGTCCAGACTCAGTTAACTCTTCTCATAATACTAGGAACTGTGGGTGAGGAAAGACCCAATAACTTAACAAGAGGGAAGGTGGCCTGGGAGACATGGTTCCCTGCAGCCAGTGCCTCGGTTTGAAGTGAATTCTGAAAACCACGAGGGAGTAATGCTTCTGAGGATAGTCCAGTTCAAAACATTGACTCTTTGTTATAAACATCACAAATATTGCCTCCCAGTTCTGTTGCATGAGGAGTTGTCTTTTTGGGGCGGGCAGTTTTGGAATATTTTTGATACTGATGTAAATTAAAAATTTATGCCATCATATCTGTCAGATATTTCCCTTATGGTTTCTGGATTTTGTTTCTCAGAAAGGCATCTTCCAAATACAGATTTTCAAAATTTTACTTAATATTTCATTTTAGTACTTCATGACTTTGAATTTTTTACACTTAGATATTTAATTTATATGGCACTTATTTGGGGGGCTGACTCTAACTTTAGATAATACAAATAAACAATTTTCTACATAGAAATGAATTCTATTTCATTCACTGCCTTTATTATTTGAAGTTGTTTTTTGTTGCTAAGGATTGTAGGTTGAGAGAAGGAAATACAGAGAAATGCATTGATAAAAAGTCCATTTCAAACCATTTTAATGTCTCAGTTGCTTTTGAGAGAATTTTACATGTCTCTCTGGAGTTGGGCACACTAGTGAGTACATATAGAAAAATTTGATGATCAGCAACAGGTTGATTTCTTCTTGGACCCTTATGTTGAAGGGGAAAGAATCTGGACTTTGGAATCGGATAGCTGAGTTTAAATTCTGGCTGTATTACTTATTGGCTAATTCACTTTCATGAATTACTTCACCTCTGTGAAACTTGATTTCCTTACCTGTGAAAGTGGGCATGGAGATATTCACCTTGTAAGGTAAAGCTTAAGTAAGATAATTTGGGAGAGAAAAAACTGAGCTAGTACTTGGTCAGTAATAAGCCTTCCATAAATATTACTTTGGTTATGTTTACCATGTTTATTGTCATATCACATATGATTCAGAGTGTTTTATTTCCTAATCATTGTTTCTTAGACAAGGACATCAGCTATTATTAAACACTTAATTAAATAGTTTCATACATATATTTCTTATTTAAGTGATAAAAAGTCAATAACAAGTTAAAAGCTCTGGTGCTGTGAACAATTAGCCTAGTGACACATTTGTAACAAAGGTAAGGGAAGAATGCATTAGAAAAGAGACATCAGCTAAGTGGTGAAGGAAGGAAACAAAGACCTTATAGAAATAAAACATATTCTAGATCATAGTGTTAATTTTTAAATAACTCCTAGAGAGCCCTACAAAAGTTAGATGCAGACTACCATATCCTAGGCATTAAACAGACCATACCTAGTGGCGAGAGGGTAATGTGTAACTAAATAGAAATAGAGGACCTTTAGAGCAGGGGTCGGGAACCTGTGGCTCACGAGCCAGATGTGGCTCTTTTGATGGCTGCATCTGGATTGCAGACAAATCTTTAATAAAAAAAAAATAATAACGTTAAAAACATAAAACATTCTCATGTATTACAATCCATTCATTTTCTACCGCTCATGTTCATGGTTGCGGGTAGCTGGAGCCAATCACAGCTGTCCTCCAGGACAACACCAAATTTTTATTGGATAATGCGTAACATACATGGGTCATTGTATGGCTGTCATGGAATTACATTTTAAAATATGTGGCATTCATGGCTCTCTCAGCCAAAAAGTTTCCCGACCCCTGCTTTAGGGAGACATGGTGGGGCTTCCACTTTTACTCAATGGAAAGTAATAGGGACTAGGTTTACTCTCCTAATTGAAACAACCAAAAAAGGGACAAAATATATGACATGATGGTTTGTAAGACACTAGATATAAGGCAACAAATAAGACAATAATACTTGAGATGGAAACAAATAGGTCAGCGCAGCAATTGCTCCAGCTTTCTGCCTTGAGGGGGTTTCAGGCTTGGCACAGGTCAAGTGGCTTCCTGGGGTTGAAGAGATAGAGCTGGGTGTCCAGAAACAACAAGGTAGCTAGTGGTCACAGACAGAGTACCAGAGAAGGCAGAGCTGCTACACACAGTGCAAACTCCAGAGAGCTGCAGAAGTTCTGCCTCAGATGAGGTCTAAAGAGAGCACGTGTGTACAAAACTACTTGAATCAAGAAAGAGAAGCACTCAAAAAGATTCAGGACAACAGTGTCTGGCACTTACACAGGACTGAGAATAGTGTCTCTTCTTACCAGCCAGATTGGAAAACCTTAGAACTCATGGGGAACCGAGTAATACAGTACACATAAAAGTCTTGCTTCTGTAGCGGGGAATAAGTATCCCTAAATTCAGGGGGAATAAATAACTCCTGAATGTTACTATAGTTCTGTCTAACAAATCTTAGAAAAAAGAACTGAAAGGATCAAACCTTTTCCAAATAACTATATTCTAGAGTAAATCTCAAGTGCATTTGTGGGCATACAAAAATAGTCAGTACAAAAATATTCAAAGGTAAAATCACAAAGTCTTGTATATATAAAAAGTTACTGGGCATGCAAAGAAACAAGAAAATATGACCCACAACAAGGAGAAAAAATCAATTTGTCTGAACTGACACAGACCTGACAAAGATACTAGAATCAGCAGATGAGGATATTAAAACAGTAACTGTGTTCAATATGCCCCAAAAGTTAAGACATAAAAAAGACCCAAATCAAATATATAGAGATTATAACTACAGTGTGTAAAATGAAAAACATACTGGATGGGGATTTTTAGCAGATTAGATATTGCAAAAGAAAAGATTAGTGAATTGAAAGGGATAGCAATTGAAATTATCAAAGTAAAACACAGAGAAAAGGTAATTAAAAAAAGAGAGAGAGAGAATCAGTGAGCTGTGGAACAACTTTGAGTAGACATATATTTATGTTCTAGGAGTCCTGAAGGATTTGGGGACAAAAAAATTGAGAAAATAAAGGCTAAATTTTTTCTAAGTTTGATAAAAACTATAAATCCATAGATTTGAGAAGTTCAATGAAACTCAGATACAAGAAACATGAAGAAAATTACATCAAGGCATGTCATAACTGATTTGCTGAAAACCAGTGATAAAGAAAAAATATTAAATGTGGCCAGAGGAAAAAAGTTATATTACATAAACTGAAACAAAGATAAAGATGATAGAGTTCTCACTGGAAATAATACAAACTAGAAAACAGTGGAGTTATTGCTGGTTTATATACCTTTTGGAAGGTTAGTAATTTAGTAAAGTGTGCAGTTAGTCACGTAGCCGTGTGTGGGAGACAGGAGTCCAGTTTACAGGGATGCCTCCCTGGAATGTCCTTGTGACACTGGCACAGGTCTATCTGTCGTCCTTGATGTGGCTCTGAAACGGCCATTGTCTGGCACCTCTAGAAGTTTCGGCAAGAGAGAACTCCCTGTAGTTCTTAGGCAACAAAGTAAAGATTGGGATTTATGAAATAGCTTCTAGTTACCTACAGTGCCCTAAGTTCTTACAAGAAATTATTGTAATTTAACCCCTTGTAGAACAACGTATTTTAAAGGGCTGAAAGAAAAACAAAAAACAGCAACCCTAAAATTCTACATGTAGTGAAAATAGCTTTCAGAAACAAAAGTAAAAAAAAAATCTCATTTTTTTAGACATATAAAAGCTAAAAAGGTCACCAACAGATGGATCCTACAAGAGATTTCAAGGATAGCCTTCAGACAGAAAAAAAACATGCTACCAGATGAAAATAAAGATGCACAAAAAGGAATGTAGAACACCAGAAATGGTAATTCTGTGGATAAATATGTGAAATTAATTTTCTTATTTAAATTTCTTTAAAAGATAATCAAGTGTGTAAACAGAAACCATGACACTGTACTGTGTACAATGTGTGAGAAGTAAAGTGTGTGAGAGCTACCGGACGAGGCAGAGAGGCAGAGAAGGAAGTGTGCTGCAGAGAGGTTCATGCTGGGTGTGCACCATATGACATCAGGGGACAGTACGCTGTGACAAACTAAAGATGTTTATTGTAAACTCTAAAGCAACCACTAAAATAACAAATCAGAGTTATAGCTAATAATCTAAGAAGATAAATTAGAATCATAAAAATTTTAAATAATCCACAATAAGGCAGGAAAAAAGGAAAAAGAGAACAAAGAAGAGATGGGAAAAATAGAAAATAGCAAGGTGATATATGTAAACCTAATCACATTAATAATTACATAAAGTGCAAACAATCTAAATACTTCATTTAAAAGGCTAATATTATTGGGAACAAATTATGCTGTCTATAAGAAAATAGGTTTCTTGGCCCTGGCCGGTTGGCTCAGTGGTAGAGCGTCGGCCTGGCGTGCAGAAGTCCCGGGTTTGATTCCCGGCCAGGGCACACAGGAGAAGCGCCCATCTGCTTCTCCACCCCCCCCTCCTTCCTCTCTGTCTCTCTCTTCCCCTCCCGCAGCGAGGCTCCATTGGAGCAAAGATGGCCCGGGCGCTGGGGATGGCTCCTTGGCCTCTGCCCCAGGCGCCAGAGTGGCTCTGGTCGCAACAGAGCGATGCCCCGGAGGGGCAGAGCATCGCCCCCTGGTGGGCAGAGCGTCACCCCCTGGTGGGCATACCGGGTGGATCCCGGTCCGGCGCGTGCGGGAGTCTGTCTGACTGTCTCTCTCCGTTTCCAGCTTTAGAAAAATACAAAAAAAAAAAAAAAAAAAAGAAAATAGGTTTCTTATATAATATATAAGTATATTTCTATATCTTATATATAAATATAAACATACGTATGAATTAAATTTAAAACAATGGAAAAAGAAATAGTAAGATAAAATTATATAAAGGAAAGTTAGAGTAACTACAATTTACTATACTACTATCAAGTACATTTCAGAGCAACAAAATACTACTTGGGATAAGAAGATCATTATAGAGTAATAAAGGGATCAGCTTATTAAGGTGACATAACAATCTTAAGTATTAATAAACCTAAGAATAGAGCATTAAAATACACAAAACAAAAACAGATAGAACGTCAAAATAAAATTTAAAAATTCACAGTTTGAGTGGATATGTCAATACTCCTTTCTCATTAACTGGTGGAACAAAAAGACAAAATTCAGTGAGTATTCAAAAGATTTAAAAAAAAACAGTATTAATCAACTTGACAGAAGAATAAACATTCAAGTGCACACAGGACATGTAAACCCTATTCTGGTCCATGAAATAAGTTTCAATAAAGTTAAAAAGGACTCTAGTCATACAAAGTAACCGGTATGTTCTTCAACAACATAATTTTTTAGAAAACAGTAATAGAAATGTTTCTAGAAACTCCGCTAAATAAGTGGAAATTGGACGTCAGAGTAATGGTGGGGTAGGAAGCGATACCGATAAATCTCCCCCAAAACTCAACAAGATCTTCAACCAGAAACAGAAAAACCTATACTTGGAGCTTCCAGATGCTTCACAATACACCCAAAGGTATGATTGAGTGAAAAATTGGCTAAATATATAACCAAACCCCGAAGGAAATAGGGAGTAAGAAATGCTCCGCCTTCCTCACTAACCTAAACAGGGCGGCTTTCTCTGGTAACTGTGAATATAGAAACTGAGGCGGGCAAAGGGGGTGAATACAAACGGCCGAACCAGGCTGTGGCATGGAGATCCAAGCCGAGGAAAATCTGATCCTGTGGCAACCCGGGCAATACAAGCTAACACTCGCGCCAAACCCAAACAAAGAAAGACAAGCGGCGCGGCCATTTTACCCGGTCTCCTGGTTGGTGCGCAGTTAGTGGGCGAGAGATTTCTTCCTAGGCCCCGGGAGTCAGTGCCCGTGTTGCCCCACGGAGAGGCAGGGTCAGAGGCCTTTCTGTGGGCCGAGGGCAGAGTCTCTGGGCAGCCCCAGCGCCCTGGGAAAGCCACGCACGGGAGGGAGTGAGAACTAATTCCAATGGTGGAGATTTTCCTTGCCGAGGATGTTTCACTCAGAGGGAAAGCGGCCGGCCTCATATCCTGGTTTGCACGCGCAGATAAGGAGTGAGCGATTCCTCCGAGTGCCTCGGCAGTGCGCGCCCGTGTCATCGCACAGAGGAGCAGAGTCAGGGGCCTTTGTGTGGGCCAAAGCGGAATCTCGGGCCGCCCCAGCGCCTTGCAAAAGCCGCGCACGGGGACGGAGCGAGACTCAATTCCAACGCTGCAACTTTTCCCTGCGGTCGGGGGGTTTCACTCAGAGCGTGAGACTGCTGGCCGGATATCCTGGTCTGCGTGCGCAGCCAGTGAGTGAGAGTTTTCTCCAAGCGCCCCGGAAGTGGGCACCCGCTTGTGTTACCGGACAGAGTGGCAGAGCCAGAGGTCTGTGAGTGGGTGGAAAGCCCGCCTGATTATGCTAGCAGCTCTGACTGACTGAGCCTTACCCAGAGCCCTGTGCTGAGTGGAAATAGAGTGGGGAGTTGCCAGCTCTTTGAGCCTCTTACTATCCAGGCAGAGGCAGCAGCAACCCCATAGCTGGATTATCAGGCTACTAATTGAGGAAGGAAAGACTAGGAGAAAGGCTCCAGGAACACGGACTCTCTCACTGTCGGAGCCTATAAATGCTAATAGCCTCGACTGCCAATGAGACTAAAGCACAATACATGACATTGCCATAGAGACTTATCAACTGCAAACCTCCACCTGAGCGTGGCAAAGGGGCAAAATCCGGGGTACAGAGTCACCGACCAGGAAGAGGAAGAGAAAAGAAAAAGCAAGAAGATAACCTCTCAAAATCAAGAATAATCTGCAGACTTTATAACCTATCCCATTTTATTATATTTGTTCGTTTGTTTCTCTTATCTTCATTCTTGATACTTTTTTTTTTCCTCCTCCAATTTGGCCGATTAACTCTCTACCGGTCTTACTCTCTCCTCTCCTTGAACTACACTACCCATAAGTGTTACATCTCCCATTATCTTTTCTCTTCTCTTCCTTTCTCTCTATGAGGGTTGCACTCCAAAACCCTTAACTCTCTCTCTCTCTCTCTCCTTTCTTTTTTCTTCTTTTAGTGGTTCCCTCTTTTTTTTTTCTCTCTCTCTCTCTTTTCTCCCTCTATATTAGTTTCTTCCTTTTTCCTTTACATCTCCTCTCATTCAAACCTCAATAACAAACAAATTATCTTATCTGGGACTCAAACTTATGTTTGTGGCATTTTGGGGGGTTTTTACTTCACCTTTTTAACTCACTAGCAGTGCTCCCATCCCTGGCTCTCCATATTATCTAGTTCTTGTTCCACTAAATACAATAGTAATTTTTTAATTTGTCCCCCCATTTTTCCGTTTTCCTCTTAATCCTCTCATCAAAACTCTTAGACAACCAACACCTAAAAGCAAATCATTTTATTCTTGACCCAAATTTTTTCCTTATTTGCTTTTTGTGGGTCCATACGCTCTTTTTTTTCTTTTTTCTTTCTTTTTTTTTTTTTTTTTTTTTTGCCCCTTTATTACTTTTCCCCAATTCAGGCCCTCCATCACAGGCATTGTTTGTTATAATTCACAGTCCACCAAAGATTTTATCAAGAAAGAGGGGAGAGGAGAGGAGAGGAAAAAAGGAGGGGGGGAATAATTTCCTTTTTTTTTTTTTTTTTTTTTTTTAAATTTTTATTTTATTTTATTTTTCTTTATTTCATTATTAATTTTTTTTAAAAAAAAACAACTCATTTCGATTTTTTTTTATTATTTTTTTAAACTTTTTATTCTTTATTAAATCTCATTAATACTATCAACAAAACCACCCTCAGATGCCATTAAGGAAGAGAAAATCGAATATCATGGATACAAAAGAAAGAGAGGTAACACAGCTAGATGAGGAAAAATCTATGGAGAAAAAATTTAATATATTGGAAACCTTGGAGCTAAATGACAGAGAATTCAAGATAGAAATCCTAAAAATCCTCCAAGATATACAAGAAAACACAGAAAGGCAATTTAGGGAGCTCAGAAAACAACTCAATGAACACAAAGAATATATGTCCAAGGAAATTGAAACTATAAAAACAAATCAAACAGAGATGAAAAACTCAATTCACGAGTTGAAAAACGAAGTAACAAGCTTAGCTAATAGAACAGGTCAGATAGAAGAGAGGATTAGTGAAATAGAAGACAAGCAACTTGAGGCACAACAGAGAGAAGAAGAAAGAGACTCAAAAATTAAAAAAAATGAGATAGCCCTACAAGAATTATCTGACTCCATCAAAAAGAATAACATAAGAATAATAGGTATATCAGAGGGAGAAGAGAGAGAAAATGGAATGGAGAACATACTCAAACAAATAATAGATGAGAACTTCCCAAGCCTGTGGAAAGAACTAAAGCCTCAAGTTCAAGAAGCAAACAGAACTCCAAGTTTTCTTAACCCCAACAAACATACTCCAAGGCATATCATAATGAAATTGACACAAACCAACAGCAAAGAAAAAATTCTCAAGGCAGCCAGGGAAAAGAAGAATACAACATATAAAGGAAGGCCCATTAGATTATCATCAGATTTCTCAGCAGAAACTCTACAAGCTAGAAGAGAGTGGACCCCAATATTTAAAGTCCTGAAAGAGAGGAACTTTCAGCCACGAATACTATACCCATCAAAGCTATCCTTCAAATATGAAGGAGAAATAAAAACATTCACAGATACAGAAAAGATGAGGGAATTTATCATCAGAAAACCCCCACTCCAGGAATTACTAAAGGGGGTTCTCCAATCAGATACAAAGAACAAAAAAAAACAGAGCCACAAGTAAAAGCTCCAAGAAGAACACAATAAAACCAAATTTAAACTGTGACAACAACAAAAAGAAAGAGGGGGAGAAGATGGAGATTAACAGTAGCAAAGGACGATGGAGTGCAAAAGTACTCACAAAATAGTTCGCTACAATGAACAGGTTAGGGACCCTTTTCATTATTCAAAGGTAACCACCATTGAAAAAACCACCACAGAAGCACATGAGATAAAAAAGATAGCAACAGTGGAAAGATGTATGGAATACAACCAAATAAAAACAAAAGATAGAAAAACAAAAGAGAAGGATCAAACAAGACACAAAACTAACAGAAAGCAAGATATAAAATGGCAATAGGGAACTCACAAGTATCAATAATTACACTAAATGTAAATGGATTAAACTCACCAATAAAAAGGCACAGAGTAGCAGAATGGATTAAAAAAGAAAATCCAACTGTATGCTGCCTACAGGAAACTCATCTAAGTAACAAGGATAAAAACAAATTCAAAGTGAAAGGCTGGAAAACAATACTCCAAGCAAATAGCATCCAAAAAAAAGCAGGCGTAGCAATACTCATATCGGATAATGCTGACTACAAGACAGGAAAAGTACTCAGAGACAAAAATGGCCATTTCATAATGGCTAAGGGGACACTGAATCAAGAAGACATAACAATTCTTAATATATATGCACCAAACCAAGGAGCACCAAAATATATAAGACAGCTACTTATTGATCTTAAAACAAAAACTGACAAAAATACAATCATACTTGGAGACCTCAATACACCGCTGACGGCTCTAGATCGGTCATCCAAACAGAGAATCAACAAAGACATAGTGGCCTTAAACAAAACACTAGAGCACCTGGATATGATAGACATCTACAGGACATTTCATCCCAAAGTGACTGAGTATACATTTTTCTCCAGTGTACATGGATCATTCTCAAGAATTGACCATATGTTGGGCCACAAAAACAACATCAGCAAATTCAGAAAAATTGAAGTTGTACCAAGCATATTTTCTGATCATAAAGCCTTGAAACTAGAATTCACCTGCAAAAAAGAGGAAAAAAATCCCCAAAAAATGTGGAAACTAAACAACATACTTTTAAAAAATGAATGGGTCAAAGAAGAAATAAGTGCAGAGATCAAAAGATATATACAGACTAATGAAAATGACAATACGACATATCAGAATCTATGGGATGCAGCAAAAGCAGTGATAAGAGGGAAGTTCATATCACTTCAGGCATATATGAACAAACAAGAGAGAGCCCAAGTGAACCACTTAACTTCCCACCTTAAGGAACTAGAAAAAGAAGAACAAAGACAACCCAAAACCAGCCGAAGAAAGGAGATAGTAAAAATCAGAGCAGAAATAAATGAATTAGAGAACAGAAAAACTATAGAAAAAATTAATAGAACAAGGAGCTGGTTCTTTGAAAAGATCAACAAAATTGACAAACCCTTGGCAAGACTTACCAAGGAAAAAAGAGAAAGAACTCATATAAACAAAATCCAAAATGAAAGAGGAGAAATCACCATGGACACCGTAGATATACAAAGAATTATTGTAGAATACTATGAAAAACTTTATGCTACTAAATTCAACAACCTAGAAGAAATGGATAAATTCCTAGAAAAATACAACCTTCCTAGACTGAGTCAAGAAGAAGCAGAAAGCCTAAACTGACCTATCAGTAGAGAAGAAATAGAAAAAACCATTAAAAACCTCCCCAAAAATAAAAGTCCAGGCCCTGACGGCTATACCAGCGACTTTTATCAAACATTCAAAGAAGACTTGGTTCCTATTCTACTCAAAGTCTTCCAAAAAATTGAAGAAGAAGCAATACTTCCAAACACATTTTACGAAGCCAACATAACCCTCATACCAAAACCAGGCAAGGATGGCACAAAAAAAGAAAACTACAGACCAATATCTCTAATGAATACAGATGCTAAAATACTAAACAAAATACTAGCAAATCGAATACAACAACATATTAAAAAAATAATACATCATGATCAAGTGGGATTCATCCCAGAATCTCAAGGATGGTTCAACATACGTAAAATGGTTAATGTAATATACCATATCAACAAAACAAAGAACAAAAACCACATGATCTTATCAATAGACGCAGAAAAGGCTTTCGATAAAATACAACACAATTTTATGTTTAAGACTCTCAACAAAATGGGTATAGAAGGAAAATATCTCAACATGATAAAGGCCGTATATGATAAACCATCAGCTAACATCATATTAAATGGCACTAAACTGAAGGCTTTCCCCCTTAAATCAGGAACAAGACAGGGTTGTCCACTCTCTCCACTCTTATTTAATGTGGTACTAGAGGTTCTAGCCAGAGCAATCAGACAAGACAAAGAAATAAAAGGCATCCATATCGGAAAAGAAGAAGTAAAGGTATCACTTTTTGCAGATGATATGATACTATACATCGAAAACCCCAAAGAATCCACAAAAAGACTACTAGAAACAATAAGCCAATACAGTAAGGTCGCAGGATACAAAATTAACATACAGAAGTCAATAGCCTTTCTATATGCCAACAATGAAACAACTGAGAAGGAACTCAAAAGAATAATCCCCTTCACGATTGCAACAAAAAAAATAAAGTACTTAGGAATAAACATAACAAAGAATGTAAAGGACTTATATAATGAAAACTATAAACCATTGTTAAGGGAAATCGAAAAAGATATAATGAGATGGAAGAATATACCTTGTTCTTGGCTAGGAAGAATAAATATAATCAAGATGGCTATATTACCCAAAGCAATATACAAATTTAATGCAATTCCCATCAAACTTCCAATGACATTTTTTAAAGAAATAGAGCAAAAAATCATCAGATTTATATGGAACTATAAAAACCCCCGAATAGCCAAAGCAATCCTAAAGAAAAAGAATGAAGCTGGGGGCATTTCAATACCGGACTTCAAACTCTATTATAGGGCCACGACAATCAAAACAGCATGGTATTGGCAGAAAAATAGACACTCAGACCAATGGAACAGAATAGAAAGTCCAGAAATAAAACCACATATATATAGTCAAATAATTTTTGATAAAGGGGCCAACAACACACAATGGAGAAAAGAAAGCCTCTTCAATAAATGGTGCTGGGAAAACTGGAAAGCCACATGCAAAAGAATGAAACTGGACTACAGTCTCTCCCCCTGTACAAAAATTAACTCAAAATGGATCAAAGATCTAAACATAAGACCTGAAACAATTAAGTACATAGAAGAAGACATAGGTACTCAACTCAGGGACCTGGGTTTTAAAGAGCATTTTATGAATTTGACTCCAATGGCAAGAGAAGTGAAGGCAAAAATTAATGAATGGGACTACATCAGACTAAGAAGTTTTTGCTCAGCAAGAGAAACTGATAACAAAATAAACAGAAAGCCAACTAAATGGGAAATGATTTTTTCAAACGACAGCTCAGATAAGGGCCTAATATCCAAAATATACAAAGAACTCATAAAACTCAACAACAAACAAACAAACAATCCAATAAAAAAATGGGAAGAGGATATGAATAGACACTTCTCCCAGGAAGAAATACAAATGGCCAACAGATATATGAAAAGATGCTCATCTTCTTTAGCTATTAGAGAAATGCAAATCAAAATGGCAATGAGATACCACCTCACACCTGTTCGATTAGCTGTTATTAGCAAGTCAGGTAACAGCAAATGTTGGAGAGGCTGTGGAGAAAAAGGAACCCTCATTCACTGTTGGTGGGAATGTAAAGTAGTACAACCATTATGGAAGAAAGTATGGTGGTTCCTCAAAAAACTGAAAATAGAACTACCTTATGACCCAGCAATCCCTCTACTGGGTATATATCCCAAAAACTCAGAAACATTGATACGTAAAGACACATGCAGCCCCATGTTTATTGCAGCATTGTTCACAGTGGCCAGGACATGGAAACAACCAAAAAGCCCATCAATAGATGACTGGATAAAGAAGATGTGGCACATATACACTATGGAATACTACTCAGCCATAAGAAATGATGACATCGGAACATTTACAGCAAAATGGTGGGATCTTGATAACATGATACGAAGCGAAATAAGTAAATCAGAAAAAAACAGGAACTGTATTATTCCATACGTAGGTGGGACATAATAGTGAAACTAAGAGACATTTATAAGAGTGTGGTGGTTACGGGGGGGAGGGGGGAATGGGAGAGGGATAGGGGGTGGGGAGGGGCACAAAGAAAACAAGATAGAAGGTGACAGAGGACAATCTGACTTTGGGTGGTGGGTATGCAACATAATTGAACGACAAGATAACCTGGACTTGTTATCTTTGAATATATGTATCCTGATTTATTGATGTCACCCCATTAAAAAAATAAAATTATATAAAAAAAAATAAGTGGAAATTAAATAATACACTTCTAAATAAGCTGTAGGCCAAAGAAGAAATCAAAAAGGAAATTAGGAAGCATTTTAAACTAAATGAAAAGGAAAAAATACATTTTAATTTGTGCAGTGCCACTTATGGAAAAATTTACACCAGTCACCATCTATCTATGTTATAAAAGAACAGGGATCTCAAATCAGTGACCTCAAGTTCTACCTTAAAAAACTAGAAATAAAAAGGCCAACTGAAACTCAAAGTAAACATAAGAAAGGATGTAATAAAGATCAGAGTAGAAATCAATAACACAGAAAACCAAAAATGATAGAAAAAGAATCACTGAAGTCAAAAATTGTTTCTTAGAGAAGATCAATAAAAGTGATAAACCTCTAACCCAATTAATCAGGATAATAAAAGAGTAATCAGCAAGTACAAATCACCAATATCAGAATTGAAAGAGGTAATATTATCACAGATTATACAAATATTAAAAGAATAATAAGGGAATATTATAAATAACTATATGCCAATAAATTAAGAAACTTAGATAAGACAGATGAATTCCCTGAAAGACAAAGTATTCTTTTCTCAAGCAAAAATAAATAACTTGTATAGCTCTATATTTATTAAAGAAGTAAAGAAATAGATTTATAATTTAAAACCTTCCCTACTCTGCCCCCTAAATCTTTAGTTTCAGATGGCTCACTGGTAAATTCTACCAAACATTTAAAGAAGAAATAATACCAATTCTATAAAAACTCTTTCAGAAAACTGTAGAGAAGGTAATACTTGCCAACTCATTCTATGAGGCCAGCACATTATTTTGTTACTAAAACCAAAGTTACTGCAACAAAAGAAAATTACAGCCTGACCTGTGGTGGCACAGTGGGATAAAGCGTCAACCTGGAAATGCTGAGGTCGCTGGTTCAAAACCCTGGCTTGCCTGGTCAAGGCACATATGGGAGTTGATGCTTTCAGCTCCTCTCTGTCTCCTCTCTCTCTCTCTCTCTCTCTCCCTCTCCTCTCTAAAAATGAATAAATTAAAAAATATATATTTAAAAAAAAAAGAAAATTACAAACCCATACCCTCATGCATATAGGTGCAAAAATTCTAACAGAATTTTAGCAAATCGAATCCATCAACAATTAAAAAGAAAAGGAATAATAAATCATGATCAAGTGAGGTATACCAGCAACACAAGCTTGGTTTAGCATTCAAAAGTCAATGTAATGAATCTTTTTAATGAATTTATTCTTTTTTTACTTTAATAAATGCAAAAAAAGTGTTTCATGAAATCTAGCATTTTATTCCTGATCAAAGCTCTCATCACACAAGGAGTAAAAGGGCACCTATAAACAAACAAACAAACCCATAGCTAAGGGTGAAAAGTACTGAATGCTCTTTTCTCAAGATCAAAAACAAGACAAGAATATCTGCTCTCACCACCCACATTCAACATTATACCAGAGGCAGTAGGGAAAAAGAAGTATATATACTTCATGATTGCATTTATACACAGTTCCGAAAAAATGCAAATTAATCCATAGTGACAGAAAGGAGATCCGTGATTGCCAGTGATTGTCCAGATTCTGCTGGGGACCACGAGAGGCAATGGACATGACAAGTTCATTATCTTGATTGTGGTGAGGGTTTCAGAGATGTCTATGTGTGTTACAATTTATCAAATTATATGCTTAAAATACATGCAGCTTTTTGTATGTCAGTTACACTTTATTAAGTTGCTACAAAAATAAAGAAATGAGCGAAGAGGGAAAAAAAAGAAAGGGTTATAAATTCAAGAAGCAGTGTATGGGGTAAATTTATAGTGTGGATTAGGAAACATAGAAATTAATTTATTTATTAATGAGCCAGATTGTCTCCAGTGTCTAAGTAATTCTCTAATAGGAAGTTAGGTGGATAGGGTTGAACATTATCTCTTTCTAGTCATCAGGGTGCCATTTTGTGGCTCTCTAGAAAACCAGCTATAATTGCAATAATGCACTAATTGCCCAGAGTGGAGCCAGTGACTCCCTGGGACTCAGCACAACTCTCAAGACTCAGAGCAGCTGATGCTCAGCCAGAGATCTCAGGAGCAAGCTGAGGGAATGACATGGAATCCTCAACATCCTGTTCCTAGGAGGAACCTATCCTAATTAAAAAAATATTACCAATTTTCCAGGTTTTCCACCTACACCCCAAGCCGTCTCTAAGCCTGTTCGCTAGGCAGAACTAGCTACAGGGAGAGAGGTGGTGACAGCAGCCCTCACTGCTGGACATTTCCTCAGCACCTGCTTCATCCCAGCTGCTGTGTTCAGAGCTCGAGGGCAGCCACTTCTGCGTAGATGCAGGGCCTCAGTTAACAACCTCTGCTTAGATTCTGAGGCAGAACTAACGTCTTATCACAGTTGGCTCTGGGCACTTTGTAAACCTTTTCTTTGACAGGTCTTTCTCAAGGTTAGTATAAGGAAATAAGCTTATCTCTCTATCTCAATGTGTCTTACCCATTAAATAGCTTGACTTTGTGGCTCTTTGTGTGTGTGTGTTTTAGATAGAGTCGACTGAGTTCTTTCCTGAGTCAAACACAGCTCTAAGAACCGCATTGGATGAACACGTTCAATCCACGTTAAGAACCCTGTGGGGCAGTAGTAGTGGTATTTTCATTTAAAGATGAGGAAACTAAGGCATAGAGAGGCTAAGTAACTTGCCCAACTTTTCGGTTAGTGAGAACTGATGGAACTATGACTTGAACCCAGGTGTTGCAATTCAAGAGCTCACATTCTTTTGATCAAATCACAGATTAAACTGAGAGAGGGTGAAGATTGATTGGCTGTGAATCAATCTTCCTTGCCAAGTGAAAAACATTCTGTTTTGTGGTCACAAGCTCCTTAAGAGGTTTGCTTTTGGTGACAAGTGGTATCAAGTGAAAAATATAATGGCTCATTGTAAAGCCATTCTGATGACTTGGTAAACAGCTCACAACTCAGTGAGTGCCAACAGTGTCATCTCATCCAGAGGGCCTGAGTTTTCCTACCTCCCGGCTCTGCCCAAACTGCTTTTGTGAGGCGTGGGGGCTACAGAGTCAGTAGGAAAGGCAGGCACTGGAGCGCTTGGCCAGTGGAGGATTGCTGCCATTGCCTGAAGCTGTCAGAGAAAAAAGAGGGGCTGAGCAATGCTCTCTGAAGCTCTAAGGAAGAACGACACAGAGTTTAGACTTCAAAATACGGTAAGGAAGAGCTAGAAGTGACTTCTGGAAGACCCTGAATAGACAAATGCTGCAGATGACAACTATATTCTTCCTAACTTTTAAATACCAATGAATGTCCTGCCGTTGGTGCTTGTTAAACCAATACGAAGTTTCCATCTGGGAACTGAACCTGTGTTCTAGACACTAGGTCTCAGCTTCCTGGTTGTCTCCACTGGTATCCCTTCTCCCAAAGGGCTAGTTTAATCCAGTTGCTGCCTAACTCTGGTCTTTGACTCTTGTCCATGTTGTCCCTAGTGAGCCACAATGTCTTGAGCCCCAAAAGTCCAGGAATATGACAAGGACCCTCATTCTTCTCTGGCTTTTATCTTGGCTCTAGAAGGCCTGATGGATGGCTTACCTGCCTAGTCTTTTGCTGCCCATGGCCCAACATTACAAAGCACAGCTAGGGCTCAGGGGCACTGGCTGCAGATCTCTGCTCACTTGCCTTCATCTCATGTCTTAATCATCACTATAGCATCTGTGCCCTTCCAGGCCTGTGAGTGGCCCAAGACTGGTGCTTCCCTGTTATATTCTTTACAATTTCTGTGCATACACATAGCATGTGCTCAATAAACATGGCTAACCTAGGAGATGTTTGATCACTCTAATTTTTAAAGTCCTATAAGGAAGCAATTATTTCCACATAAGTTGACTCCAGGTAGGTAGCTCCTGAAAACAAGGTGAAAGCTCCAGAATCCCTTAGATACACTTCTGCATATTTTTTGTGCTACCAAGTTTTTTTCTGCACTGAAGATTTCACTTTCACTTAAATACAGGGAGACCTCAGTAAAAAAAAAATAAGGTATACACAGTCCAGAGAAGACTAGAAACATAGTCCATGACTTCCAAATAATAGGTCCACACTAATAATAAGCAACAGCAGTGTTAATTAGATTAGATATAATGATTAACAATTATAAACCCTCATTATAGTTATTGTGATTGGCTTGGTTCTACTGCTGATGTATTAAGAAATGTCTATCAATTAAGAGGTTCAAACTAGATCTCAACCATAAGGTACTCAGTACAAAGGGAAACAACAACTGGCAGGACGGAAGCAATAAAGAGCAATTGGGTTTGGTTTTGTTTTTTGTTTTTTGTTTTTTGTTTTTTTTTTTTGTTTTTTTTTTGTATTTTTCTGAAGCTGGAAACGGGGAGAGACAGTCAGACAGACTCCCACATGCACCCGACCGGGATCCACCCGGCACGCCCACCAGGGGCTGACGCTCTGCCCTTCCGGGGCATCGCTCTGTTGCGACCAGAGCCACTCTAGCGCCTGGGGCAGAGGCCAAGGAGCCATCCCCAGCGCCCGGGCTATCTTTGCTCCAATGGAGCCTCGCTGCGGGAGGGGAAGAGAGGGATAGAGAGGAAGGAGAGGGGGAGGGGTGGAGAAGCAGATGGGCGCTTCTCCTGTGTGCCCTGGCCGGGAATCGAACCCGGGACTTCTGCACGCCAGGCCGATGCTCTACCACTGAGCCAACCGGCCAGGGCAAGAGCAATTGGGTTTTAAAATTGTGGAGGGCTCTGAGCAGGTGTGGTTGAGGAGCTATGCTGAACCTATACATGGGTAGGTGCAGGATTCTAGGAAAATGACAATATGGCAGAGAGTCTGAGTGAAGGTAAACTGTATAGTGCATTGAACACCGGCATTCCCATGGCAGGGACAGGGACAAGTGGGAGGTTCTTGTCCTCAACCTGCATTATCCTCATCTTCATTTTTTCGTGTCCTGTGACCAACTTAAAATGCCCTTTCCTGTTCGCTTTTGCCTTCTTGAATCCTACCCCTCCTCCACACCATTTCCTGGTGTGTTCTTTCCTTTCTCTCATCCTTGTGATATAGCTGCTTTCATGCTGCTAGTCTCAGCCCTCTGCTCTTTCCATTCTGAACTTTCCCTCAGAGACCTTATTCACTATCAAAGGGCCAGCCAGCACTTCTAAGCTGTTAACTCCCAAATCTTTATTTCCTCCCCAGTTCCTCTTTCCAGGCAAGGGCACGTATTGCCTACTGCATTTCCACGTGTTGTGTCCTCTACAGCTCAGGATGCTTCAAACTGAACTCTGCCCAACGTTCCCTCTTCCAAAGTCTCTCTAAGTTAAGCATCACTATTCCCCTAATATCCAGCTGTCCCTCCATATCTAATCACTCCTCAAGTAACATGCCGTTGATCTCTACAATTCTTCATTCCATGACCACAACCACAGTTCCATTGCCATGGCCACAGATTAGGCTCTTATTTCTTATTTGAACTGTGAAACAGCCTCCTACTTGATTTCCCTGACCTAATCTTATATAGTGCCTCATTCCACCCTAAAATCAGCTGTCAAATTAACTTCTCTCAAACAGCCCTGGGTTTGTTTCATTCCTTACTCAAATATTCTTAAGGCCCTCATGATCCATTAACTAAAGAACGACTCATATAATCATTCCCTGAACACATTTATTAAACATATACTATGTGCCATGTACTTGCATGGTGTTGGGGTTTCAGCATTGGACAAGATAGAAACAATTCCTGTCTTCATGGCTTTTGCCTTCTAGTGAGAAGATAAGCATTAAACAAGTAAGCAGATAAACAGGATAATTTAGTGCTATGACAGAAATGAAATATAGTCATAGGCTAGTTGCTGGCTGGAGAAGGAATTGCTTTACCAAGTTGGTCAGGGTAGACCTTTTGGAAGAAATGACTGATTGAAGAAATGAACAATGACCAGGACCTGATCATCTGGAGATCTGAGGGAAGAGCATTCCAAGTAGAGAGAACAGCAAGTGCAAAGGTCCTAAGGAAGGAGGGTGAGTTATTTATCATTCTTAGCCCTCTACTTCAGCTTTTAAGTCTAATCTCATGGAGCTCTTCCATACAATGCTCAGATTCCAACCAAATCGTTCTTCATACTGTTCTCCAAATATGCCTTTGTATTCCTGCCTCCATGTTTTTCTCCATTTTTCCCCTTCATATGAAAAACTCTAACCTTTCCTATTTATGACTGTTGAAATACAAACAGAAGACCCAGAGTTTAGAAACCCTCCCCCTTTTATGAAAGCATCACTGATTATACCCACCCAGTAAAAGTCTATCTTTTCCTTATTGAAATCTTCTTGCAGGCATAGGAGCCTCTATCTTATTTGCCACAGCCATACAGTTCTATAGGCGGCTGAATTCCTGAAAAGGCTCCATAATTTGGAATATGTAAGCCAAATCAGAACTTGCTTATGGAGACTGTATCATGATAATGGTCATGCTCCCAGTCAAGGAACCGATTGCCATATAGAGACATATTTCAAAACAATAAATATAAGGAACTCTTCCTAACAAAGCCATATTCTATTTCAGCATTATTTAAACTTTATTTTTAAGCCGCAGAACCTTGCCTTGCTGTAATATATGCCTATACTTCCCACTATATAAAGCAGAGCAGGTCTGGTTGAATCAGGGAGAAGAGGCCCAGTGTTCTTCCCACTCAGCTTCTTTGATCTCTACAAGCAACAGATCCTCCCTCTCCACCCCTGCTTCTCCCCCTGGAGCCCCTGAGACCTCTGTGGATCCCTGGAACTCCATGACTATGATTCAATCATGCACAAAACAGATGTAAATAATTTAAATTAACCTCATATTTTTTATTTCTTTAGAAGAACTCTAATGGAGGCATTGAGGACAGTGGGGACTAGAGAGGCCATTGCTCTAGGGCTCACAGAAATAGCTAGCCAGGCCCTGGCCGGTTGGCTCAGCGGTAGAGCGTCGGCCTGGCATGCGGGGGACCCGGGTTCGATTCCCAGCCAGGGCACATAGGAGAAGCACCCATTTGCTTCTCCACCCCCCCCCTCCTTCCTCTCTGTCTCTCTCTTCCCCTCCCGCAGCCAAGGCTCCACTGGAGCAAAGATGGCCCGGGCGCTGGGGATGGCTCCTTGGCCTCTGCCCCAGGCGCTAGAGTGGCTCTGGTCGCGGCAGAGCGACGCCCCGGAGGGGCAGAGCATCGCCCCTGGTGGGCGCGCTGGGTGGATCCCGGTCGGGCGCATGCGGGAGTCTGTCTGACTGTCTCTCCCCGTTTCCAGCTTCAGAAAAATACAAAAAAAAAAAAAAAAAAAAAAAGAAATAGCTAGCCATAGTACTCATAGCTTGCTCTCTCTCGGTTCCTGAGATTAGCATTAGAGAGGAGAACAGGGAAAGGCCACGTGGAGGAAGCCAGGAGAAGCAGCCAAGATGGTGGAGTGCTGAGTGAGAAGCCAGTTTGTGCAGAGAGAAGAAAGGAGATGGGAAACAGAGGTGAATAAATCTGGTGAGCTAGAAACCTTTGATTCTAGGAAACTCGGATAAGTCAGTAGCTTTGTGAGCACTGAATGAGTAGGTTTTGGAGCCCAGTGTGTGTTTTTACTTGCTAGGTGGGTGCAAACTAGGATTAAAGATGATGGCCCACCAGTTCTTGGCTCCATTGTTTCATTGCCGTCTGTCTGAATCCTATGCGAACCTGCATGTGAATGGCCACGATGGTGGCTCCTGGCCATACACTTTCCTTTTAAAGTGTAAGCTTATTGGGGGCTTCCAACTACAGTTTATATCCACGCCCTTTAGAAAACTTTTGCTGTTTGCTGCCTAGTATCTATCCACCCCCGTTTCTCTTGAGACTTGTTTGGAGGTTCTAGCAGGGGAGTGCAGCTACTCGTATACCCTTGACCGAAGAATAGTCCTCTCCTCTATCAGGGAAGGTCGTCCTCTTTGACCGAGTGCGCAGCTTCAGGAGGGATGCACATGGAGTGGTGAGGGAGGAAGAGGACACCCGCCTAGCCAGCCAGATCAGCCAAATCAACCCTGTCGATCAATGAGATGACAGATGTCGCAGCCAGATCGCCCTCACATCCCACCCCCGTTTCTCTTAACAGTCCCTTTTGGCAAGTACTACTTCACCCATTGCAGCTCGCTGCAGCCAGTGGACTGATCACACTCCCAGCCAGGATGGGTCCTAAGAGCTTTAAACCAACCAGTATATCCCCTTAGCCAGGCTTCTGGAAAGGAGGAACTCAGCAGAGATGGTATAAGTACAAAATTTAGCTCCTGATGGGGTCGGAGTCCCATCTGCATGGCCATCTAGCTTAAAGAACTTGGAGATGTTACTTAACCTATCTGTGTCTCATTTTTTCATGTGTAAAATAGACAATGGATTGTAGTGGGGAGTATATATACATATAATCTCTCAATATATCTATAATTATATCTATATCATCTATATATATATATTTCTATCTATAGCTACAGCTACTATATTTATATTTATCTAATGCTTAGAAAGGTACCTGAGATGGCTGTTAATTACCTAGATTGTAGTGAATATTTCAAATGTAGACATACACAAAATCGTCTAGTTGTACATCTTAAATATATACAATAAGGACAAATCAACAGAGTTAGCTGCTGTTGTTTTTCCACTGTTGTCACTGTTGATATTACCCCAACAGTGTGAAGATAGCAGTGTGAAGATGTGTCTTTGGGTTGCAGCCATCTTGTTCTCAAGAGAAGCCTGCTAGAGGGTGAGGCCAGCACAGAGGACAACAGAGCCTAGGACACAGAACTGCTGTGTCTCTGAATTAAGCCATGCTTGAAGCCAATTTTATGTCTAGACTTTCAGAGATGTGAGCTGATGCGTTACCTTTCTTGTGCAAGCCCCTTAGAGGTATATATGTTATTATTTGGAGTGGTAAAGTATTCCTACTGGCTCACTGTTCTTTGGTGGCAAGGGAACAAACAACTTTTTGAGTACAATGTGGGCCACCAAGTGATCTGCGACCCTCTGTTATTCAGGTTTGCATGTGCCATATTATTTAACCTTCATTATGACCTTTAAAGTAGATACAGCCATGATAGTAATTATCCCCTTTCTATGAATGTGGAAGCTAAAATAGAGGGATTAAGTGATTTGCCCAAGGCCTAGAGTAAATCAGGGTGGATTTACACCCTTCATCCTTTGACACCAGGGCCTGTGTTCTTCCCACCACGGCCTTTACCTCTTCCCAAGGGTGGGGACAGGGTCCCAAAGGATAAGTGCTGCATATTTATAATAGATACTCAATCTCAGGACAAGTACTGGTTAGCAACTAGACATTTAGTGAATCAATAATATGATTTTTAAAAAGTGAATTAATGCCAAACTTAGATTTTTAGGCTGTTGGTCTCATTTTCTTAGAACTACTTTAAGCTGGCTAAGCATTCAAAATAGAAAAGATCATGAAATTAGTGTGCAGAGGTTTTTTGTCTTTGTTTTTTCCTTTTCTATTTTTTAACCTCAGGCTCTAGATAGGTGGCAATCCTAATTAGGAAATAATTTCCTTTAAATTAATTGTAGATGGCCACAATCATACTAACAGCTGTAATTCACAGCTCAATATTAGTTAGTTCCTTGGGCCAAAATTTCATGTTGGCAAATGTTCCTGTGGTGCATAGTGATTGTCCTGTTTTTAATAGTTATTTCCCTCCTGCTCTCTCTACAATTAATGTCTTGTGAATCCACTTATAAACTGCTAACAAGATTTTTTTTTAAAAGAGAGAGAGGCAGGGAGAGAGAGAGACAGAACATCGAACTCTTCCTGTATGTGCCCTGACCAGGGATCGAACTGGCAACCTCTTTTCAGAACGATGCTCCAACCAATTGAGCTATCCAGCCAGGGCTAAGAAATTTTAATTGTAAAGAAAATTACATGAATTCTGAGCTCCTTCCTGACATCTACTCTTGTGGGTCAAATAAGTTTGCAAATATGATGTATATATTTGCTCACTTATAGTTTGCATTTGGTGTGGGGGACAGGCTGTAAGCAGGTAGGGTCCTTATAGCCTAAAACTTAGTTTTAAGACTAAGCCTTTCCCACACTTTTAATACTAAGATCTTCTCAACACTAAGCTTTTCCCTACACCCTTGACTGTTGCATGATGTGGGGTGGTGCACTCTTTTGCAATAATTCTAACCTTTCTGGTTTAAGATCTCCAGGATTTCTGCCCATACTGTTTTCATTATTCCTCTTATTACTTGTAAAGTTTCATTTTCACAAAACACAAGTTATAAAACTCACTTATTCCTAGTAAAAAAAAGATTACTAATTAAAAGTTGCTTTCTGAAATGTACACATCATGAAAGAAAACAAAAAGTAATTTTTTAAGTAATAATTTATAGAAAGAAGACTGAGAGCTATATCTTTTTGAGGCTGTACAGCACAACTTTTCTGATTCTATTTCATATTCAAATTGTTTGTAGTTTAAACTGATTGATTTTGTATAAATAGGCATTGGGAGAGGAAGACCTCTCTGTCCCTGCAGCCTCTTTGGGGTATTTATTTGGAAATAATTTGGAAATAATTAGCAACTAGTAAATGTTCAGATTGTGCCATATTAGAACAATTACCAAGTCTAGTGCAAACTGGTGAAGGTTTATCAGGCAGGGTTTGTATGGAAACTTTTTGGAGAGGTTCATAGGATACTTCTTACTATTTTCTCACCTCAAGTTAAGTCAAAGAATGTCGCTTCACAGTGAAGCCTCAAGAAGGAGACCCACAGCCTAAAGCATCTTCGGCCTCCCCTCCTCTTTTGAAACTTATACCTGGGGGACTGTGCACTGCATGAAGCATCATATTTAGGGTGCAATTCCAGTGCATATAAAAATGGTATGCTTTCATCATAATCTGCTGTTTGTTCACTAAAAACCAGCTTGTTGTGCAAACTATATATATAGTAAAATCTTTGGGCAATAACACATCACAAAAGATAACCAAAGGTAAATTTGTTAAGTTGTGCTCTAGAGCAGTGGTCCCCAACCTTTTTTGGGCCACGGTCCGGTTTTTTTTAGATTTTATTTATTCATTTTTATTAGAGAGAGAAGGGAGAGAGAGAGAACAGGGGAAGGAGCAGGAAGCATCTACTCCCATATGTGCCTTGACCAGGCAAGCCCAGGGGTTTGAACCGGTGACCTCAGCATTCTAGGTCGATGCTTTATCCACTGCGCCACCACCGGTCAGGCCATCACGGATCGGTTTAATGTCAGAAAATATTTTCACAGACCAGCCTTTAGGGTGGGATGGATAAGTGTATCACGTGCCGGAGACAAGCGTCAAGAGTGAGTCTTAGACGGATGTAACAAAGGGAATCTGGTCATTTTTTAAAAATAAAACATTGTTCAGACTTAAATATAAATAAAACGGAAATAATGTAAGTGATTTATTCTTTCTCTGCGGACCGGTACCAAATGGCCCATGGACCAGTACTGGTCAGCGGCCCAGGGGTTGGGGACCACTGCTCTAGAGTGTCCCTTATAAGGCAACTCCTCTCTCTGTCACACACCTCCTAATCACCCATGTCCACATCTCTGTCATCTGAGCCTTGTGCCTCATCCAGGGAAGGAGCAAGTAGAATAGTCAGGTGGCCCTTTACTGGACAGTGGGTAGCTTGATCCTTATGACCTGCCTTGACTTTCCCCATCTTCCACTCTGGAAAAATTGAATGTGTGTATAGACCAGGGATGCGGCAATGGGAGGCTGTAACAGTGGCTTATCCCCTCCCTCAGCCAGGCAAATGTCACAAAAATCCCTCAAACTTCTATACTTAGTTTTTCACCTTAGATCCAAGTAACATCATCTCCTGAACAGAATCCAAAGTGTGGTGGGTGTGTCTAGTCCGGCTAACTTATCCCGACGCCTCCTCTAGAGGCACAGAGACCGGTGCCCAGTCTTTTGGGAGCTGTCCCTGTCTGCCTCGTCAGCAGATTTTCTCCAGGGAGAACCTCTTTTACATTCTTTTAACCCTTTCTGCACCCTCATCCCAAGTGTCGACTCCTCACCTATTGTGCTCTCCGGCCTTGGGTCTAGTCATTCTCAACACCAGACGGAGTGAGGAAGAGACAGAGCGTAGAGAGGGAGTGGGTCATCAAGTGGTCTGACCAGAGGCTGAAATATTCTAAAAATTATATTTTTACACTATAAAGGTTACAATTTCACAGATTTCTTTTTTTTAGCGACTCCCAGGCTGTTTTAGCACACGAGTATATATCTCTGTACATGTTCAATTAGCAGTGAGCATCTCTGCATGTTTCTGCTGCTTGCCTGTAAGTGTTTCTATCTATTTTCATTTGTAACTGTCCCATTTTCTTGTCTGTGTATTTTATTCCCTCCATTAGATTTCACACTCTTAAAAGAAAGGGGCCATATCTTCTATTTCATTTTAATTCCCCAAATTTTCTACAAACAGACCTTAATGGATGCTCTTGGCTGCCTGACACGCCTTAACAAATAGCTTTGAACCTGCTGGTGCCTTGCGCTTTTTACAGGAAGCTTGTCACGTGGGTTGCCCCTTTGACTTTGAGCAGAGCTTTAACTCCTAGTCAGCTGCGTGTTTTTCTTTCATCACAAAAATGCTGCCACCAAGAAGTTGTGGCCCAACACAAACTCAGGAATCAAGCCGCAAATTTGACCCCACTGTCTATCTTGAGGACAAGGGGAAGTGAAGTCACACCCTGGACACTAGTTTTCTAGCTCAAGGGAAAATGTGTGTAATGAATAGTTCTGCTGACATAGATTCATTCATTCAACCATTCTCTTCCTCTGAGAACAGCTTGCCTGACAGGCTCATGATGACATTCTTTTTGTCCCTTTCTTATATTCTAAAAAATAAAAACAAGGCCATCCACAAAATAATGACATCAAAATAATACCAGGCTTGTGAATGAGCATAATGAAGGCAGAGAAAATTGTGGGCAATTAAGGCTGAAACATTGTCCCTGTCTTTCTAGGCACAGAAATGTCTTTCCCAAACTGCTTTCTTCCTCCTCTGTCCTGCCCAGGTTTTGTGAGGATGTTTAGACATTTGGCCATTTTAGCCTTTGCTGTGTTTGTTCTTTGTTATTTGTCAAGGAGTTTGATGTTTATTCTGTTAGTGTAAAGATTTCTTTCATGTATCGGAATTTTCAAGGACAATGTAAGTAATCCCACGCAGGACAATGTTTCAAAAATTTCTTAATTGACAGATAATGATGACTTCATGTGAGTCCGTAAACAAGAAAACAAAACTTAAGCCCAGGGTCTAGGCAAAATTGGCATTCAAAGCTCTGTACAGAAACCTGAAGTCCTTCAATTGGGCACTCAGAAACGCAGCATGGGGTACCGTCAGTGCCACATGATAAGGAATACCGGTCAAGATACAAAGGGCATCATGGTTGAATGATGATGGCGGGATATTGGGTGGATGCCTATATTTTGACTGGTTACACTTTGTGACCAAAGGAGTAAATGATGGACTTTCTTGGTTATCTAATAAGCATTGTCTAAAAAAGTTGAAGACTGCATTCCTTTAACTCTGACTTTGTTTTTGGATTATGCTCCTGAGCCTCACTGGCTGTTAATCCAGTGAAAAGCAAAGGAGACCTAAAGTTTTACTTTTCTAATTTGTTTAGAGAAGCATTGACTTCTCCACACACTTCCAAATTCTCCTTTTCATTTCAGTATAATGAGCTCCCCCTTGTTTGAGTATGATTTTAAAGTAACATTCAGCATTTTAAGAAGTCAGTTCCCCCCAAGAAGGAAGAAACTCTGACTTAAGCTACCTTATTTCAAACCAGAGAGAACGAGTCCCTTTATATTCTACCTTGAATCTACTTTAAACCTCATTGCTCCTTTTTTTCAATGTATGCTAATAATCCTTGACCTACCTTAAATTATATCTTTGTTTCCATGCTCTTACCTGCCTGACATGAAGACCCATGTGTTTGATTTCTTTTGATGCCCTGATGTCTGAAATCATGCTGAGAATCTTTACAATTTAATAAACAGAGAAGTATGAAGAATTTATTTTGTATTTTAGATTCTCAGGACTGTTTCAAAAGAAAATTAATTCCTCTCTGAGTTTCAGTGCTTCCCAAATGCTTCAAAGTCATGCACTCAAATGTACTGAGGTATAAATGTATATATACATCCAGGGCTTAAGAAATAGAGTCTCCTGGGCCCCGCTGCAGCTGGGATCAGGACCAGTGAGACACAGCTGGGAATTCTTTTCAACTCATAATAGGCTCTGCTCCAAGCTTCAATCATCACACTGCTTGTTTAAAAACACTTATTCAACTCCTAGAGAACGTACAAATTCCTGCAGGGGTAGTGCAGAAAGAGGAAGGTACAGGCCTGTCTGCTGAGGTCTAGAGGGCATGAGCCAAACTCTCCTGAGGAATGAATTAGAGCAGAGAGAAAGGAGCCAGACATTTTCTTCATTTGTCCCATGACTACCCTCTGGCAGTAGCTAAAATCAATACCAGAAGTTGGTTAAGCATCAAGGGTGGGAAGAAAGTAAAATTGGTCAAAGATTATTTGATTATTTGGTATTAATCCCAAATCTCTTCCATGGCATTTCCATTTACAAAGAAAAGAGTCAACCTAGAGAAGACAGGTAAGTTACTTTGAAAAGTTTCCTTCTAAAGGAACAAAAATTTCAAAGACAGTGAGAGTTAGGTAAGTCCCATGCTTAAATTGAAGCACCAAATGCAAAGATTTTTATCTAACTCTATTATTAGGAAAGCAAGATATTGTCAGTATAGCAAAAAATCCATCCAAAAACTGTCCTTCCCCTCCCTGACATATCTCATTAATGATAGAAGTAGATGTCAGAAAGGCTTATGAATATTAATTTCTGCTCTGGGTACTACAGCTTCTATCTTCTCAAGTCTCTCTTTTCTGGTCATGCCTAGAGTTACTGGTCAGGCATATATGCTCACCCACTATTTAGGGAAAAGCAGCTAAATTGGGCAGTGTGTATGTGCATATATAAACATAACATTCACCTGACTTGTGGTGGCGCAGTGGGACACGGCGTCGACCTGGAACACTGAGGTTGCTGGTTCAAAACCCTGGGCTTGCCTAGTCAAGATACATATGGGGGTTGATGCTTGCTGCTCCTCCCCCCCTTCTCTCTCTCTTTCTCTCCCTCTCCCTCTCTCTCCTCTCTGAAAATTGAATAAAGTCTTAAAAAAAAAGAAGAGTTATATAAAAAAAATAAAATAAACATAAAATTCAAGTATTTTTAGCACTAAAGTTTGAGAGGATGAGAAACTGGCTCTATTCCGTCATGACTTGCAATTGGTCTGTTGATACATAAATTACAATAATTCTGAATGTTAATCTTAAGTGCTTTCTTATAGATTTATTTAACTTCTGAAAATAATAAGCCTTCAAATTAATGATTCATTTGTTTGAACAGAATGGATGCAAAAATGGTAAAGACACTACTCCAATGCTCAGCTCAGGGCTCCTGATGTCTGTCAAGGTTACCTTGGGAAGGGGAGAAGAGTATAAGCAGAAGACATTATCAACATTTATCCCCTCGGACACAGAGAAATGCAAGTGCTTCAATCAAAACAAGTGATAGCACCTTCTAAAAACATTTTTAAAAAGACATGTTTAGAGTTATCTTTTGATAAATATACATTATAATGGCTTTGCAGAATTTATTTTATTTTTTGAGAAATTCATTGTCTCCCTTCATGGTCTTTCTGCTCTCCAAAAGATGAATAAGAGCTTATGCTGACAGCATGGTTTCCTTGTCCTGATTTAGGAGGGATCATTGATAACAAAACTGTCTCTCATTCTTTCATCAACAAATATTTATGGAGTGCAATTACTGGTAGGTTCTGTGACAAATGTTAAGGATACAGCAATGAGTAAGACCCAGTCCTTGCCCCTTGGAGAACTTAAGAGTCTTGGAGAAGAAAGAAACGTTAACAGATGACTGCAATACAGAAGGATAAGGATCACCTGGTGGTTAGTAAGAGGTACTGGGAGCACTGGAACAAAAGCCCAGCCCAGGATGCGTGGGGAAGAGGTCAGGGAATATTCCCTGGAGGAACAGATGTGTAGGCTAAGACCAGAAAATTAGGAATTAGGGGAAAGGACTAGGAAGTGGGTATGTGGGAGAGCTTCTCAGGGAGACAATGTGTTCAGTCCTAGGAGGTGGTGGGGAGGAGTGAGTTTCCCATCAATTAGATCAGCCATACTTCAATCATTTTCTTTGTTCACATTCTCCAGTGTAGGAACGGTTAATAATTCACATTTCTACAGAGTATCTAAATATGGAAAATGACTTGGTTTTGAAGTATACTCATGGAAACAGGCACACAAGGGGGCCATTTGATTTAGGATGAATTTCATGTAGAAATATTGCTACCTATTACTGTGACTACTTAACAACTGACAATAGTTTGAAACATTAAAAATATTTTTATGTTATATACATTCAAGTGGTTGCAAATTTAAAAAGAACCGAAAGGCAACACATTATATATTCACCTTGCTTTATTTTCTTAACAATATATCTCAAAGATCATCCTTAATCAGTAGGTTAAATAGTTCCTCAAGCTTTTTAAAGGCTTCATGGTGTTCTGTTTTATGGATGTTATCATACAATAGTACTATTATACTGACATTTACTGTAGCAGTAAAATTGTACACTGCCATAGGTTAAATTTCTAGAAGGCCAACTACTAGATCAAATGTTATGCAGATTGTAATTTGTTAGATATTGACAAATGGAATTCTAGAGAGGTATGTCAACTTGTACTCCCATCAATAATGCACAAGAGAGTGCATGTTTCCCAACAGTCTTTATAATTTTTGAATATTTATTAATCTGATAGATTTTTTTTTAATGGTATGTCAGATTAGCCTTAATTTGCAGTTTTATTATTCTAGGTAAAGTTGATTATTTTCCATCTTTTTGTGTGTGTGTGTGACAGAGACAGAGAGAGACAGAGGGAGAGACAGATAGGGACAGACAGGCAAGAAGGGAGAGAGATGAGAAGCATCAATTCTTTGTTGTGGCACCTTAGTTGTTCATTGATTGCTTTCTCATATGTGCCTTGACCCGGGGCGGGGGGGGCTCAGCAGAGCAAGTGACCCCTTGCTCAAGCCAGTGACCTTGGGCTCAAGCTCATGACCATGGGGTCATGTCTATGATCCCATGCTCAAGCCAGCAACCCCGTGCTCAAGCTGCTGAGTCCATGGTCAAGCCAGGTGAACCCACGCTCAAGCTGGTAAGCCCACGCTCAAGCCATTAGAATGAGCTTGCGCTCAAGCCAGCGACCCCGGGGCTTCGAATCTGGGTCCTCTGTGTCTCAGTCTGATTGATGCTCTATCCACTGCGCCACTGCCTGGTCAGACGATTATTTTTCCATGTTTTTTTTAAATTATTTTTATTTATTCATTTTAGAGAAGAGAGAGAGAGAGAAAGGAGGGGGGAAGGAGCAGGAAACATCAACTCCCATATGTGCCTTGACCGGGCAAGCCCAGGGTTTTGAACCGGCAACCTCAGCGTTCCAGGTCGAGGCTTTATCCACTGCGCCACCACAAGTCATGCTATTTTTCCATCTTTTTATGAGTCATTTGTATGTCTCTTTTTGGGAACTGTCTGTACCTAACCTTTGACCCTATTTCTATTGTGTTTTGACTATTGATTGGTTTGAATAAGCTCTTTATATAGACAAATATGATATATATGTCAAATAGTTTTTTTATGCTCTGTTTAATATGGGCCTAAATACTTTTGAGGATCAAACTTATTTTAGCATATTATCCAGTGTGAAAAATGGAGGCTTAAGCACTGGTTAAAGCAAATTCAGAATTGCCCTACCACATAGAGAATATGCCTAATCTTATAAAAGGTCCTTACTTCCTATTCATCTACATGAAAGTCAATGACTAGGATAGCTTTTAGGGAGACTGTAATGGTGATGTCCTTGACGTATGAGGTGTGATGAGATAAAGGGATAATGTCACCTGTTTACTCCTCCAGTTTCATATTCTAAGTTCTATTTCTATGTGCTATTTGAAGATCCCAGTACTGCACATAAAAAAACATACCTCTGAAATCTCTTAAAGAACTGCCTTCAAGCCCTGGCCCAGTGGATCAGTAGAAAAAGTATCTATCTGATATGGCAGAGGCTGTGGGTTCAATCCCTGGTCAGGGCATGTATGAAAAGCAATCAGTGAGTGTACACTAAATGGAACAACAAAACAAAACAAGGAGTTGATGTTCCCCCCCCCCTCCAAAATCAATAAAAAAAAAACAACAACACAAAACTGCCTTCATTGTGGTTATTGTTTTATGGTGTGTATATACTTACCTCCAAAGCCATCAAGTTGTATACATAAAATGTGCCTCACTAAAGCATCAATAAATTGGTTATAAAGAAAAAAGAAGAAAAACTTCCCTGACTTTGTCATCAAGCACAAAATTTTTCTCAGAATTTGTACCAAGATGAACTAGGTTTCTGAAAACACTAGTTTATTTACTCCTTTTAGGGAATAAAACTTTAATTCTAAAATCTCAGCCCCTTCTATTTAAATTTTTTTAATTATTGTTATTGTTATTTTGATAAATATACTTTTTTCAGGGGGAAATTTGATCCAGCTATTTAATAACCAACCAATTCATTCAGCGTTTCTCAAGCTAATCTGCGCACTGAAATCATGTGGAGGTTGAAAATCTCCTTATGTTTCAGACAATTCAGTTAGAAGGCTCTCTGGGAATGGGTCTGTTTAGAAGCTTCCCATGTTATTCTGCTGCTCTGTGAGGACTAAGGACCAGTGAGCTGACTAAACAGGTAAAATCACAGAAGCAGGGTATAAACTGCCCAATGACATCATTATTTTTATTCTCTGTGTGATTAGAAACAATAATGATTGTAAACAGGTATGACAGTAACAGTCACAAGTGTGAAGAGACATTGATGTTGGAGAGCTGGTCTCTCTCTGTGTCTCTCTTTCTCATTCACTTTGAAGTGCTGGAAAAAAAGATTAATGAAGTACTTTCCTACAAAACAAGAAAACTTCCTAGAAAATTTGACTTGAAAAGCTAATATTGTCCTGGGGTTCTGGGAGGTGCAATTTTGTCAGTTTTTTCACCCTTCTACTTAGTAGAGCTCATTTAGGGCAAGAATCATGTCTTACCTACTTATGTATGTATGTATGTCAAGTGTCAGACATGTTGCCAGGCATATAGTGAGTACTTGATAAATGTTTATGAAAGAAAAAAAGGAATTAAGTTTTTAAGATTGTTTTTCAGGAATATACTGAACATTCCATAATTGCTTTTCTCATTTTATACTACATTTAATCATTCAACTGAAAAGCTTATTATAAAAATAGCCCTGGCCAGTTGGCTCAGTGGTAGAGCATCAGCCTGGCATGTTGAAGTCCCAGCTTCAATTCCTGGTCAGGATACACAGAAGTGACCATCTGCTTCTCTACCCCTCACCCCTCTCTCTCTCTCTTTCTTCTCCTCATTCAGCCATGGCTCGATTGGTTGAGCACATTGGCCCTAGATGCTGAAGATGGCTCCATGGAGCCTCTGCCTCAGGTGCTAAAAATAGCTCAGTTGTGAGCATGGCCCCAAATGGGCAGATCATCAGCCCTAGATGGGGGTTGCCAGGTTGTTCTTGGTCAGGGAGCATGAGGGAGTCTGTCTCACTATCTCCCCTACTCTCTTTAAAAAAAAAATTACCAAAATAAATATCCTATGAAATGGGCATGAAAGTATACACTGAATAAAGACAGGATCAGTAACTGTGGTAATATTCCATCATACTTCATATGTGTATTTATCTATTTTATCTCTTTTCCATCTCTCTGATGTTCAGCTCTGTAGAAAGAAAGTGAATCAGTGAGGGAAGAAGGGTTTCATAAGAGAAAGAGATGGGAGGATGGAGAAAGAAAGAACAAAAGAAGAGGGATAAAGAAAAAGGAACCAAAGTATGAAGTAAGGATTGGTTACACACCTCATGCATTTATAGTTAATAAGTTGAAAATAACATTCATGAAATTTTTGTGTAGGAATTGATCCTTCAGATAGAGCTCAGGGAGGGAGTGAAGAGAGCAGGAGAGTGTAGCACAGGGGCCTTGACCTGTAGAAAGGGTGCCCAAACTGATGACACGGATAGCGTACCATGTAAAGCCAGTTCCACCAGCACCCCTTCCATTATGGTTCCACAGCCAATCCCATCTCCATTACTTCAGTAGAAGTTCTCTGAGTATTTAATTTTTACAAGATACGGGCTTATGTGACATAAGTAATATATGAAGATTCCAACAGGGATCCTGTCTTTAGGGATCTTGTGTCTACAGCTTCAACTACAATTTAAAATAGAAAGTAATATTTGCCATAAAAAGGTACTGCTATTATAAAATTTTATAAGATGGACGGATTCTCACACTGATTCTTATGTAGCAGATCTCTTGTGATTTCTTTTTCAAAATGGTATTGTATCTAAATATCTTAACCTCTTAGAATCAAATTGTTGTGCCTAAAAGGAAATAACTCATTATTCTGAAATACTGCCAGTTATGGCCAAGCCTCCCCACCCCCAATCCTTGAATTCCACATATTAATAGTATTTTCTAAGTGGCCAAACACATAGGTCATAGCTCTAAACCTGTTAAACACACGCATAGCCCTTGTCTTAATGAGTAGAAAATCTCAGTAGAACATTAAACAATATATGAACACACATATGCATTGTATGTATGATGGAGCCTCCGCATTCCTACTTTATAGGAATGAAGTAAGAATTGATATAAATATCTTTAAAGGTTCTCCCATTTTGGGGACAATCCACTGTGGTGGTTACCAGGGGGAGGGGAAGGGAAGAGAGGGAAAGGGTGGGGGGAGGGGAGAGGCACAAAGAAAACCAAATAGCAGGTGACAGAAGACAGTTTGACTTTGGGTGATGGCTATACAACATAATCAAATGTCAAAATGATCTGGAGATGTTTTCTCTGAATCTATATACTCTAATTGATCAATGTCACCCCATTAAAATTGTGTAAGTAAAATTAAAAAAATTAAATCTAATTAATACAGAAAAGTTAGCACCAGGTCTGATACCAAAAATTTTTATGAAAAATTTTGGGTTTCTGTTATGCAAAAGGTAGACTAGAGCTAACTTCAAAGTGTTAGAGAACCCCAGTCAAAGAAAGTAAGATGGAAAGGTTTATGTTTGTAGAGGTGGGAAAGAAAAACCCTTTTTTTAATGCCCAGATTGAATGACATTTGATATATTTATATAATGTATAATTTTGCCATTTAAAGATCAGTGGTAGATTTGGAAAGGGCTGTCTCAGGTACATTTTAGAAATGTACTAAAAGACACTTGGGAGATGAGTGGAACTAATTATCTTGCTATATGATAATCTTTACTCATTATTTGAAGAAATAGACCTCTGTGGGCATTCCCATAGGAAACACTGATTCTGAAGTGCAAAAAGCCCGTACAAAGGTATTGAACTTGTCAGGTTCGCTGCGTTGGTACTTGTTTGCTCTTCGCTCAATTTTTAAGTGAAAAATTTCTTTTATTTATTTATTTATTTATTTATTATTTTTTTAAGTAAAAGGAGGAGAGATAAGAGACAGACTCCCGCGTGCACTCTGACCGGGATCTACCCAGCAATCCACGTCTGGGGCTGATACTTGAATTAATAGAGCTATCCTCAGCACCTGAAGCTGATACTTGGAGCAGTACAGCCCCTGGCTATGAGAGGTGAAGAGAAAGAGAAGGGGAAGAGGGAGGGAAACAGAAGCAGATGTTCGCTTCTCATGTGTGCCCTGACCAGAGATCGAACCCAGGACATCCTTATTCCTAGCCAATGCTCTATCCAGTGAGCCAACTGGCCAGGGCTGAAAAATTCCTTTTATTTATTGTTGTAGTAATATAAGGTTATAGTAATTAAATATATAGAAATACAAAAATATGGATGATATATAAAAGTAATTAAAAGGATATTAAAAATAATTATTAAAATTAAGTAAAGTTATGCCAATTGGATAGGAATTAATAGAGTGGCTTAGTGCCATAACTCTGTAATGTGATAAACAGACTCTGACTTACAAGCAGAGCCTAGTTAGTATGTGTGTGAAGTTATACATAGATAAGAAGTGGCTTGGTGTTATTTACATTAACTTTGTAAATTAATGAAAATAAGAACATCTTAAAAAGTGGTTTAATGTAAACATTTCAATAGATTGACATAAAGGGGGTTCCCTGTGAGGAACTCCCCAAAAGGTGGTTTGAGGTGATAATCCTGTAGATCAGGGGTCCCCAAACTACGGCCCGCTGAGGCCATTTATCCGGCCCCCGCCGCACTTCCGGAAGGGGCACCTCTTTCATTGGTGGTCAGTGAGAGGAGCATAGTTCCCATTGAAATACTGGTCAGTTTGTTGATTTAAATTTACTTGTTCTTTATTTTAAATATTGTATTTGTTCCCGTTTTGTTTTTTTACTTTAAAATAAGATATGTGCAGTGTGCATAGGGATTTGTTCATAGTTTTTTTATAGTCTGGCCCTCCAACGGTCTGAGGGACAGTGAACTGGCCCCCTGTGAAAAAAGTTTGGGGACCCCTGCTGTAGATTGACACCTGTTAGAAGGCTTTGGCCAGAAAAGGTACTAAAGCTGAGGGGCCCCCTGCTGCAGTAGTCGCCCAGACTCCAACGTTGATGTGGACTGTCTCCATGCCGCTCTGAGCTCTGACCAAAGCCAGCCGAGAGGAGCACGCCGACGGGGCCCCCTTAAGCTGTACCCAGGCACGCCAAAAGGATTTGTGAGTAATAAATTGCCTGTGTGATTATTGAACTAATTTGTGTGTCAGTTGTGTCTTTCCTCCAGTGGCAGTTAACAGAAGCATCCTCATAGCTGCCTCAAGAGTAGTCTCGAAGAGGCTGCCAGCCCTGCTGATAAGCAGGAGTGTCCCACTGCACAGGGAAGTAGAATCAGGGACGTCTGATCGACATAGAGCTTGGGCTCTACTGGGATATTTATTTATTTATTTATTTATTTATTTATATTTTTGGAGAGAGGCAGGGAGAGAGGAAATGAGAGACAGGAACATTGAGCTGTTTCAGTATGTGCCCTGACCAAGGAATCAAATAAAAAATTGCTTTTAAAAACAAAGAAGTGGTAATTCTGTCTCAGCAAACCAGTGACCTAGCAATTGATTGATTGATCTCACTTCAGTCAGTGCAGTAACAGGGCAAGATGGTGCTTGCGGTACATAGAGGGGAGGCAGCCTTAGTTTGGCCTCTCTCCGACAGTCCCTGGGGCCTGGGTAGAACTCGAGATGAATATACTGAATGAGTGGGAGAGGAGGCAAGTATACTGACTGCTCTTTACCTGGGGCTATCTTTTACCACGAGGCCAGCAGTATGCTAACCTGGACTAAGGATTGAGAAAAGGCTAAAGAGTGATCTGGGCTAAGGAGCAAGAAAAGGCTTGAAACACGGTGCATAGTTCATCAGAGTACCATACTCAAGGGCTTCAGGTTGACTCAGGGGCTGAGGGTGGGTTTTAGGGAGGTGTTGTTAAGAAAAAAAGAAACTTAGTCAAGGAGAGAGTGAAATCCTCTTAGCAGCAGCATGAACCCATATGAAGCTGTGCCCAAAGGCAGAGCGTGCAGGTCCTGTGAACTGCGGCCATGAATCTGGCTGAGCTGGTTCCTAGCACTTCATATTGTACATGTCATTGTCAATTTAGTAAACCAGGCAGTGAGTGTAGCCACCATTTCAGGAGCCTCATAAAGTGAAAACTGCATTATAATTTTAGCGGTGTTAAGAGTAACTGAAGGTTTCAACAAAATGAAACCCTGTGACTATAGATATGAAGTTCTATCTTCTCTGAAAGCAGCTTTATAGCATATAAAACCAACCTTCCTTTCTGCAATTAAATCAGAACAAGATAGATGTGTCTTATTCCTTGATATAATGGCCTTGAAGTTTCTTAATGGAAACAGTCTAATAAAAGTTTATCTCAAACGCTGACCACAACCTTAGTACTGGCTGCAATGAGAATGGTGAGCAACAGCCCTGAGCACTTAGACTTATTGAAAAAAAAAAACAAACTTGTATGTCAGAATTTGGTAATGAAGAAATCAGGATGAATTGTGGGAACTGTGAGGATGAGAAAAATACAGTGACATCCGTAGGGAGCCCCTTACCTCACACAAAAAAATAGAGAAGCAATTTCTGATCGCTCAGTCAAAAGGTCTTCTGAGACCTTCTGATACCTCCATCTACTTATCTATAGTGGCTGGAAGATGAATAGAATGGCCTCTAGTCTCCCTTTTCTCTAAAAGCCTTGTGAAAGAGAGCAGGGCATCACTGTACTTCTCACACTGGAACTGAGCTCTTTAAAAAAAAAATCCTTTTTTAACCTGTAAAAGAAAGAAAAAGACAATCTATGAGCCACAATAAAGAAAATCCTAAAACGTGTTCAGACAAGAAAGCACTCCTGATGTATTAATACCTTTCAGCACTAATGCAATACCTTCAACATGGAGGAAGCCTGAACTGCTTTTCCCTCACAGGGTTTTCCATTTCCACAGGAATTGTGACATTTCCAAGCTTTGTCTCCCATAATGACTGTATTGCACGAACTTCAGGCCCAATTGCTGTATCAAATCCACCCCTAACCTTGTCTGCTCAGCAGGAGTCTAGGGATTGATTGATCCTCATTTCAGTCAGTGCAGTCAGGGGACAAGGTGGTACTCAGATACAGAAACAAACAATAATCAAGTCACCTTGATCTTAAAGGAAGGTATAAAATTGGAATATGCTGGATAGTCCTTTTCATGCTCACAAAGGACACTCATTATCTTTAGCTTTATTTACAGAAGGGGAAGCAGGCACAGTTTACACTGAAATTTAGCAGCCAAAAAAGGATTCAGTCACTAAATTTATTTCCTGTTGTTCACCTTGGCTTGGAAATGCCACCATGTACTAGCACTGTGATCCGATCAGAGCGCTGGGAAAAGCCACATCTATTTAGATGACATCCACTGTTCTTGGACTTTTGAAAGTGAGTCATAAGTCAATGGCATGGACTTTCCACAAAGTCCCTGTTTGCATTGGTCACAGTTTGAGTTTCTGTCTCACAAGCTACCCTCTGTGTGACCTTGGGCGGGTTATACACCTTTCAAAATCTCTTTTTTGTTGTTTAAGCTATAAAAAGGCAACTACTTCATAAGTGTGTTGGGAAGGGAAACTCAGATAACTGTTATAGACTGTGGTGTCTGGCACCTGGAAAGTGCTCCATAAATGGTAGGTGTTAGTAGTAGCTGTAGTTGTGTTGTTGTTGCCATTCAGTTTCTCAGTCCAAGGGTATAGAAACTAGGCACAACAGGCCAGGGCTGAAATATTCAATGTATCTTTAGTTTTGTTTTTCTTGTTCTATTTTCTGGCAATGAAAGGATATTAGTGAAGCTTTCGAGAAAGCAGATCCAATTTTTTTTTCTGTATTCAACTGGTAACCTCTTTGTTTGGCCATGAACACACTGCCACTGTGAATAATGAAAATTCTATAATGTTTTCACTCAACTTCTGCCTCTTGGCAGCCATGACGAAAATCACCCTGCAGCTGTCATTTACAACAGGGATCCAAAGCCAGTCACTTGCAGCTACCCTGCTGTGAGGGGCAGCTGCTCAAGAGTATTTCAAGCAGGAAAGTGACAGAGCCAGATGCTGTCAGGAATCCTTCAGTGAGGTCGGGCATTAGAAAACAGTAAGCCTTGCTCCCCCCAAAAGGATGGGGACTCCTCCTTCCAACTTATGCTAAGCAACTAACCATATGATATTCCTGAGATCCTGTTAATTACAACAAAGGCTCCAGATGCTTTACAGTGTTTGGCGACCTACAAAAATTAGGAGGAAACCAGTAGAAGTACGGTGACAAAGTTTCAGGGAAAGGTGGTCAGTCATGCTAATCCTTTAAATCCCTTCAACTTTTCTTGTACGTGTTCAGAATTTTACAATGCAATTATATAAGAAGGGATGATAATGCATAATTTGGATTTATGTACAATTCTTTCAGATATATCATATACATTCTCTCCTTAACATGCTCTGAATTCAATAACCTATTTGGGAACTGTAAAATCTTAGGGTTTTCCTTGAATATTTCCTCCACTAGAATAGGAAAGATGTTCAGAAAAGCATGTAGCATTTTCCCCTCAGAAATGCTAGTTTCTCAACAGGGATTATACAAAGGTATGTATAAATTTATAGGAATAGTGTCAACAGGTATTACACAAAAGGTATGACTAAATATATCTGAGTGAAATAAAATGAAATAGAATTCTCTATTACCAAATGCCCAGAACTTTTAATATGCTGATGTACTCGTGTAAGCATTTCCCAAATATGTTCAATCATGAAGAGAGAGACAGAAAAGCGACTAATTGCAGGCACATGTTTTCTCTGCAAAATGTTTGGCAAATGCAGCCCCACACTATAAGCACCTTGAGAACATTTTATTTTTCTTTATTACTCCTAGACCCCAGCACAAGGCTTGGCATGCAGTTAAGTATTCAGTAATGTTCATTGAATGAATTAGTAAATACTAAGGTGATTCCTTGGATTTATTGATAAATACTTACGCAGAAAAGAGAAAATAGTTTTTTGGTTAAGTCAGAAGAACGGATGCTAAGATGAGGAGCACAATGGATCTTATAGTAAAACTTAGAATAAGTCAGAAAAGAGAAAAGAAATGGGTATGTCAGGGAATGAGAACACAGCGGGTCACATATCTAATAGAACAGTGAACTTATTTTAATACAAGAAATTCAATAAACAATGCTTTCGCAAATGAGTTCTATAGAATGCTATCTTCACCCACCTGTGTTCTGGTGAAGAGAGTGACCTAAAGGCATACCTTCCCTCAAGGTAGGGTATTTCCTTCTTTGTCTTCTCTTATTTTACCTGTAGCACACACAAAAAAGGTGAAGCAGATTTTGCAGGTGTGATGATTGCCCTATAATTCCCAGTGAATAAATGTTGGTGGGAGGAGAGGAAAAAGTCTGAAGGAGGTACATTTCTCTACCTGGGTCCCACTTTTACAGCCCTCACACTCAACAGGGCCCACACCACACACCTGGCCACTGCTGCCCATTCTCAAGCCCTTTCCTAAGCCACATGGCAGTGTGAAGACCATCTGGACCACTGCTAGAAGGCAGTGTGGATAATGAGTGTCCCACAGAGAAGCTGCAGACATGATAAGGAACCCACATCAGCTGCCAGGATGCATGTTGCCGAGCCAAGCACCTGCCTCCCACGGAGACTTACAGGGCTGCTGGATAGGAGAGCTGAGGACCCATAAACACCTGGCAGGGTAGTCCATACGATGAGATGCAATCTTCTACCCATCAGATGGGAAGAGATCAAACAGTTTGATAATCAGCTATGCTCACTCAGTTAAAGCGTCATGTTATGTATTCTGAGAAGACTAGGCTGGTGAGGAATTTTTGGTAGACTGGTAAATTATTAGCAACTTGGGTTGAAGGCCAAGAAGATGTTATTTGTGTAAAGTAAGATAACTCGGTTGCAATTCTTCGGTGTACAAAAACACTTTTAAATCTCTGGCAGAAGATCTGTAATCAAGCAGTCTCCTCTTGCTATGGCAGCAGCTGCTGCATTTTCAGTGCTTTCCTAGGGTTTCATTGTTGCCAAAAAAATACAATTACTTTTTAGTTACTTCAGAAAACTTTTAAACAAGCTATAGAAAAATGTCAGGACCCAAAATAAGAATCTGCAAAGAAACTTGTTCCAATCACATCCATTTTGGCCGTGAGGTGCAAGCTTGGTGATTCCATCTTGGTAGATTATATTTCATTTGCCTTGTAAGCACCGTGTAATTTATGCCTACAGAGGAACTCTATCAGTGGGAATCTGAGCTGTGCGGGTTTTGCTGTCAGGCTGCTCTCTGTGTGTAAGTTACCATGTGAGGCCTAGGATCTGTCTTCTGGGCCAGCCAGTGTTCCATTAAACCGGCTGCACATATGGCAGGAAAGGACAGTCAAATCTTCAAATGGATCTCATGTAAATATAAAGTGACCATGGGCATTAGGGACTTCTAGCATACCTTTAAAAATTCTGAAATTCTATTTTCTATGGCTATTTTAAAACCAGAAGACTACTGTTCCTAATAAAACAAAGAGCTGGGCTTTAAGAACCTGGTTGTCCCAGGGCCTTAGCTGACCCCTGGAAAGGAGGGGAAAACTCCTATTGATAGAGTGCCTACTATAAGCTGCTAACACTGCAAATGATCACATCTATGATTTTATACAATACTCACAAAGTCCAGCAATGTTGGAATTAGTCTCCTCATTTCCCAAGATAGGATACTCAGGAGCTAAGAAATTCACTGAAATAAACAATGTATAATATGGCAGAGCCAGAATTCAAACCTAGATATGCCCAAATCCAAAGTCTAGGCTCTTTCCATTAAATAACCAAGAAAGTTTACATTAATTCAGTCAGTCCATTAAGATGGCATTTGAAAGGCTATTGAGCTAGTCTGTTTAATAGAAAGTTTACCAACTCTTATTACACACCACTAATTCTGGACCAGGCAAGCAGAGAAAGTGTTCAAGATTTAATAGAAAGTTTACCAACTCTTATTATACACCTCTAATTATGAACCAGGCAAGGAGAGAAAGTGTTCAAGATTGTTTCTGCAACCATGATTCTAGCACATCAATGTATCTTGCCAAGCAATGGACTAGAATTTAGGCAGCTTCCATGGGAGATCACCTTGAAGCAGAGAGTTACATTGCCATTTGTACAGTTTGGCCCATTCAGGTAAAGCCTATCTTCATTTTCTATGCTATAGCCCAGTTGGAATAGTTTGAGAAGGATAGATGTTAATTCTTCTTTGAATGTTTGGTAAAATTCACCTGTGAAGCCATCCCGTCCAGGATTTTGGTTTGTTGAGAGTTTTTAAATTACTGATTTAATTTTACCAATTATAATGTTTCTATTCAAATTCTCTGATTCTTCTTGAGTTAGTTTTGAAAAACTGTATATTTCTTGAAATTTATTTACCTAACCAAATCTTGATGTCCAATTGTTATATTATTAAATCATAATTCCCAACAATAGAAAGGAGGAAAAAGCAAAGGAATTAGGTCCCATAAACAAGAATTAGAAAAAAAATGATAGCGCAATGCATTGAATGAAGTACACTCACATGTTCTTTTGTTTAAATGAATTTATTTGAGACTGTTTTGGCAGACATCATAATTTGCCCCAAATTATCTCTATATTGTTTCAGAAGAACCTGTATGCATATGTTGGAATATATTTTACCAGTGGAACATTATGTGAAAATTATTGATGAACAGATGGTGATAAACTAGTATATTAAAATGTTAACAGTATTAACATCCCAATGAAACTGCACTTCCTCTCCTTCGTCACCATCTTGTCACCGGCAGGACTAGTAGCTTCTGTTTGACTTGTGATCATCCTTTAGCTAAGAAGGCAAAATCCAATCACATCCCTGTTACTGGTTTTTTGTTTATTTGCTCATTTTTGTTTTTGTCATCTTTATCAAGTTAAAGTTTTTAAATACTGAGTTTTTTTATGTTTTGTATTAATGAAAGAATTAAATATATTGTCACCATCAATTCATTTGACCAATTTCTTTTTTTTTTTTTTTATAATAATTTTATTTTTTAAATGGGGTGACATCAATAAATCAGGATACATATATTCAAAGATAACAAGTCCAGGTTATCTTGTCGTTCAATTATGTTGCATACCCACCACCCAAAGTCAGATTGTCCTCTGTCACCTTCTATCTTGTTTTCTTTGTGCCCCTCCCCACCCCCTTTCCCTCTCCCATTCCCCCCTCCCCCCCATAACCACCACACTCTTATAAATGTCTCTTAGTTTCACTATTATGTCCCACCTACGTATGGAATAATACAGTTCCTGTTTTTTTCTGATTTACTTATTTCGCTTCGTATCATGTTATCAAGATCCCACCATTTTGCTGTAAATGTTCCGATGTCATCATTTCTTATGGCTGAGTAGTATTCCATAGTGTATATGTGCCACATCTTCTTTATCTAGTCATCTATTGATGGGCTTTTTGGTTGTTTCCATGTCCTGGCCACTGTGAACAATGCTGCAATAAACATGGGGCTGCATGTGTCTTTACATATCAATGTTTCTGAGTTTTTGGGATATATACCCAGTAGAGGGATTGCTGGGTCATAAGGTAGTTCTATTTTCAGTTTTTTGAGGAACCACCATACTTTCTTCCATAATGGTTGTACTACTTTACATTCCCACCAACAGTGTATGAGGGTTCCTTTTTCTCCACAGCCTCTCCGACATTTGCTATTACCTGTCTTGCTAATAACAGCTAATCGAACAGGTGTGAGGTGGTATCTCATTGCCGTTTTGATTTGCATTTCTCCAATAGCTAAAGAAGATGAGCATCTTTTCATATATCTGTTGGCCATTTGTATTTCTTCCTGGGAGAAATGTCTATTCATATCCTCTTCCCATTTTTTTATTGGATTGTTTGTTTGTTTGTTGTTGAGTTTTATGAGTTCTTTGTATATTTTGGATATTAGGCCCTTATCTGAGCTGTTGTTTGAAAATATCATTTCCCATTTAGTTGGCTTTCTGTTTATTTTGTTATCAGTTTCTCTTGCTGAGCAAAAACTTCTTAGTCTGATGTAGTCCCATTCATTAATTTTTGCCTTCACTTCTCTTGCCTGTGGAGTCAAATTCATAAAATGCTCTTTAAAACCCAGGTCCATGAGTTGAGTACCTATGTCTTCTTCTATGTACTTAATTGTTTCAGGTCTTATGTTTAGATCTTTGATCCATTTTGAGTTAATTTTTGTACAGGGGGAGAGACTGTAGTCCAGTTTCATTCTTTTGCATGTGGCTTTCCAGTTTTCCCAGCACCATTTATTGAAGAGGCTTTCTTTTCTCCATTGTGTGTTGTTGGCCCCTTTATCAAAAATTATTTGACTATATATATATGTGGCTTTATTTCTGGACTTTCTATTTTGTTCCATTGGTCTGATTGTCTATTTTTCTGCCAATACCATGCTGTTTTGATTGTCGTGGCCCTATAATATAGTTTGAAGTCAGGTATTGTAATGCCCCCAGCTTCATTCTTTTTCTTTAGGATTGCTTTAGCTATTCGGGTTTTTTTATAGTTCCATATAAATCTGATGATTTTTTGCTCTATTTCTTTAAAAAACGTCATTGGAAGTTTGATGGGAATTGCATTAAATTTGTATATTGCTTTGGGTAATATAGCCATCTTGATTATATTTATTCTTCCTAGCCAAGAACAAGGTATATTCTTCTCATTATATCTTTTTCGATTTCCCTTAACAATGGTTTATAGTTTTCATTATATAAGTCCTTTACATTCTTTGTTATGTTTATTCCTAAGAATTTTATTTTTTTTGTTGCAATCGTGAGGGGATTATTCTTTTGAGTTCCTTCTCAGTTGTTTCATTGTTGGCATATAGAAAGGCTATTGACTTCTGTATGTTAATTTTGTATCCTGCGACCTTACTGTATTGGCTTATTGTTTCTAGTAGTCTTTTTGTGGATTCTTTGGGGTTTTCGATGTATAGGATCATATCATCTGCAAAAAGTGATACCTTTACTTCTTCTTTTCCGATATGGATGCCTTTTATTTCTTTGTCTTGTCTGATTGCTCTGGCTAGAACTTCTAGTACCACATTAAATAAGAGTGGAGAGAGTGGACAACCCTGTCTTGTTCCTGATTTAAGGGGGAAAGCCTTCAGTTTAGTGCCATTTAATATGATGTTAGCTGATGGTTTATCATATATGGCCTTTATCATGTTGAGATATTTTCCTTCTATACCCATTTTGTTGAGAGTCTTAAACATAAAATTGTGTTGTATTTTATTGAAAGCCTTTTCTGCGTCTATTGATAAGATCATGTGGTTTTTGTTCTTTGTTTTGTTGATATGGTGTATTACGTTAACCGTTTTACGTATGTTGAACCATCCTTGAGATTCTGGGATGAATCCCACTTGATCATGATGTATTATTTTTTTAATATGTTGTTGTATTCGATTTGCTAGTATTTTGTTTAGTATTTTAGCATCTGTATTCATTAGAGATATTGGTCTGTAGTTTTCTTTTTTTGTGCCATCCTTGCCTGGTTTTGGTATGAGGGTTATGTTGGCCTCATAAAATGTGTTTGGAAGTATTGCTTCTTCTTCAATTTTTTGGAAGACTTTGAGTAGAATAGGAACCAAGTCTTCTTTGAATGTTTGATAAAATTCGCTGGGATAGCCATCAGGGCCTGGACTTTTATTTTTGGGGAGGTTCTTAATGTTATTTTTTTATTTCTTCTCTACTAATAGGTCTGTTTAGACTTTCTGCTTCTTCTTGACTCAGTCTAGGAAGGTTGTATTGTTCTAGGAATTTATCCATTTCTTCTAGGTTGTTGAATTTAGTGGCATAAAGTTTTTCATAGTATTCTACAATAATTCTTTGTATATCTACGGTGTCCATGGTGATTTCTCCTCTTTCATTTTGGATTTTGTTTATATGAGTTCTTTCTCTTTTTTCCTTGGTAAGTCTTGCCAAGGGTTTGTCAATTTTGTTGATCTTTTCAAAGAACCAGCTCCTTGTTCTATTAATTTTTTCTATAGTTTTTCTGTTCTCTAATTCATTTATTTCTGCTCTGATTTTTACTATCTCCTTTCTTCAGCTGGTTTTGGGTTGTCTTTGTTCTTCTTTTTCTAGTTCCTTAAGGTGGGAAGTTAAGTGGTTCACTTGGGCTCTCTCTTGTTTGTTCATATATGCCTGAAGTGATATGAACTTCCCTCTTATTACTGCTTTTGCTGCATCCCATAGATTCTGATATGTCGTATTGTCATTTTCATTAGTCTGTATATATCTTTTGATCTCTGCACTTATTTCTTCTTTGACCCATTCATTTTTTAGTATATGTGCTGCCGAAGCGAGCACTGACCCATTCATTTTTTAAAAGTATGTTGTTTAGTTTCCACATTTTTGTGGGATTTTTTTCCTCTTTTTTGCAGTTGAATTCTAGTTTCAAGGCTTTATGATCAGAAAATATGCTTGGTACAACTTCAATTTTTCTGAATTTGCTGATGTTGTTTTTGTGGCCCAACATATGGTCAATTCTTGAGAATGATCCATGTACACTGGAGAAAAATGTATACTCAGTCACTTTGGGATGAAATGTCTTGTAGATGTCTATAATATCCAGGTGCTCTAGTGTTTTGTTTAAGGCCACTATGTCTTTGTTGATTCTCTGTTTGGATGACCGATCTAGAGCCGTCAGCGGTGTATTGAGGTCTCCAAGTATGATTGTGTTTTTGTCAGTTTTTGTTTTAAGATCAATAAGTAGCTGTCTTATATATTTTGGTGCTCCTTGGTTTGGTGCATATATATTAAGAATTGTTATGTCTTCTTGATTCAGTGTCCCCTTAGCCATTATGAAATGGCCATTTTTGTCTCTGAGTACTTTTCCTGTCTTGTAGTCAGCATTATCCGATATGAGTATTGCTACACCTGCTTTTTTTTTTGGATGTTATTTGCTTGGAGTATTGTTTTCCAGCCTTTCACTTTGAATTTGTTTTTATCCTTGTTACTTAGATGAGTTTCCTGTAGGCAGCATACAGTTGGATTTTCTTTTTTAATCCATTCTGCTACTCTGTGCCTTTTTATTGGTGAGTTTAATCCGTTTACATTTAGTGTAATTATTGATACTTGTGAGTTCCCTATTGCCATTTTATATCTTGCTTTCTGTTAGTTTTGTGTCTTGTTTGATCCTTCTCTTTCGTTTTTCTATCTTTTGTTTTTATTTGGTTGTATTCCATACATCTTTCCTCTGTTGCTATCTTTTTTATCTCATGTGCTTCTGTGGTGGTTTTTTCAATGGTGGTTACCTTTGAGTAATGAAAAGGGTCCCTACCCTGTTCATTGTAGCAAACTATTTTGTGAGTACTTTTGCACTCCATCGTCCTTTGCTACTGTTAATCTCCATCTTCTCTCCCTCTTTCTTTTTGTTGTTGTCACAGTTTAAATTTGGTTTTATTGTGTTCTTCTTGGAGCTTTTACTTGTGGCTCTGTTTTGTTTTTTTTTTTTGTTCTTTGTATCTGATTGGAGAACCCCCTTTAGTAATTCCTGGAGTGGGGGTTTTCTGATGATAAATTCCCTCATCTTTTCTGTATCTGTGAATGTTTTTATTTCTCCTTCATATTTGAAGGATAGCTTTGATGGGTATAGTATTCGTGGCTGAAAGTTCCTCTCTTTCAGGACTTTAAATATTGGGGTCCACTCTCTTCTAGCTTGTAGAGTTTCTGCTGAGAAATCTGATGATAATCTAATGGGCCTTCCTTTATATGTTGTATTCTTCTTTTCCCTGGCTGCCTTGAGAATTTTTTCTTTGCTCTTGGTTTGTGTCAATTTCATTATGATATACCTTGGAGTAGGTTTGTTGGGGTTAAGAAAACTCGGAGTTCTGTTTGCTTCTTGAACTTGAGGCTTTAGTTCTTTCCACAGGCTTGGGAAGGTCTCATATATTATTTGTTTGAGTATGTTCTCCATTCCATTTTCTCTCTCTTCTCCCTCTGTTATACCTATTATTCTTATGTTATTCTTTTTGATGGAGTCAGATAATTCTTGTAGGGCTATCTCATTTTTTTTAATTTTTGAGTCTCTTTCTTCTTCTCTCTGCTGTGCCTCAAGTTGCTTGTCTTCTATTTCACTAATCCTCTCTTCTATCTGACCTGTTCTATTAGCTAAGCTTGTTACTTCGTTTTTCAGCTCGTGAATTGAGTTTTTCATCTCTGTTTGATTTGTTTTTATAGTTTCAATTTCCTTGGACATATATTCTTTGTGTTCATTGAGTTGTTTTCTGAGCTCCCTAAATTGTCTTTCTGTGTTTTCTTGTATATCTCGGAGGATTTTTAGGATTTCTATCTTGAATTCTCTGTCATTTAGCTCCAAGGTTTCCAATATATTAAATTTTTTCTCCATAGATTTTTCCTCATCTAGCTGTGTTACCTCTCTTTCTTTTGTATCCATGATATTCGATTTTCTCTTCCTTAATGGCATCTGAGGGTGGTTTTGTTGATAGTATTAATGAGATTTAATAAAGAATAAAAAGTTAAAAAAAATAATAAAAAAATAAAAAATAAAAAATAGTTGTTTTTTTAAAAAAAAATATTAATAATGAAATAAAGAAAAATAAAATAAAATAAAAATTTTTTAAAAAAGGAAATTATTCCCCCCCTCCTTTTTTCCTCTCCTCTCCTCTCCCCTCTTTCTTGAGAAAATCTTGTGGTGAACTGTGAATTATAACAAACAATGCCTGTGATGGAGTGCCTGAATTGGGGAAAAGTAATAAAGGGGCAAAAAAAAAAAAAAAAAAAAAAAAAAAAAAAGAAAAACGAGAAAAAGAAAAAAAAAGAGCGTATGGACCCACAAAAAGCAAATAAGGAAAAAATTTGGGTCAAGAATAAAATGATTTGCTTTTAGGTGTTGGTTGTCTAAGAGTTATGATGAGAGGAATAAGAGGAAAACGGAAAAATGAGGAGACAAATTAAAAAATTACTATTGTATTTAGTGGAACAAGAACTAGATAAAATGGAGAGGCCAGGGATGGGAGCACTGCTAGTGAGTTAAAAAGGTGAAGTAAAACCCCCCCAAATGCCACAAACATAAGTTTGAGTCCCAGATAAGATAATTTGTTTGTTATTGAGGTTTGAATGAGAGGAGATGTAAAGGAGAAAGGAAGAAACTAATATAGAGGGAGAAAAGAAAGAGAGAGAGAGAAAAAAAGAGGGAACCACTAATAGAAGAAAAAAGAAAGGAGAGAGAGAGAGAGAGAGTTAAGGGTTTTGGAGTGCAACCCTCATAGAGAGAAAGGAAGAGAAGAGAAAAGATAATGGGAGATGTAACACTTATGGGTAGTGTAGTTCAAGGAGAGGAGAGAGTAAGACCGGCAGAGAGTTAATCGGCCAAATTGGAGGAGGAAAAAAAGTATCAAGAATGAAGATAAGAGAAACAAACGAACAAATATAATAAAATGGGATAGGTTATAAAGTCTGCAGATTATTCTTGATTTTGAGAGGTTATCTTCTTGCTTTTTCTTTTCTCTCCCTCTTCCTGGTCGGTGACTCTGTACCCCGGGTTCTGCCCCTTTAGCACGCTCAGGTAGAGGTTTGCAGTTGATAAGTCTCTATGGCAATGTCATGTGTTGTGCTTCAGTCTCGTTGGCAGTCGAGGCTATTAGCATTTATAGGCTCCGACAGTGAGAGAGTCCGTGTTCCTGGAGCCTTTCTCCTAGTCTTTCCTTCCTCAATTAGTAGCCTGATAATCCAGCTATGGGGTTGCTGCTGCCTCTGCCTGGATAGTAAGAGGCTCAAAGAGCTGGCAACTCCCCACTCTATTTCCACTCAGCACAGGGCTCTGGGTAAGGCTCAGTCAGTCAGAGCTGCTAGCATAATCAGGCGGGCTTTCCGCCCACTCAAAGACCTCTGGCTCTGCCACTCTGTCCGGTAACACAGGCGGGCACCCACTTCCGGGGCGCTTGGAGGAAACTCTCACTCACTGGCTGCGCGCGCAGACCAGGATATCCGGCCAGCAGTCTCACGCTCTGAGTGAAACCCCCAACCGCAGGGAAAAGTTGCAGCGTTGGAATTGAGTCTCGCTCCGTCCCCGTGTGCGGCTTTTGCAAGGCGCTGGGGCGGCCCGAGATTCCGCTTTGGCCCATAGAAAGGCCCCTGACTCTGCCCCTCTGTGCGATAACACGGGCGCGCACTGCCGAGGCACTCGGAGGAATCTCTCATTCACTATCTGTGCGCGCAAACCCGGATATGAGGCCGGCCGCGTTTCCCTCTGCGTGAAACCCCCAGCAGCACGGAAAATCTCCCCCGTTGGAATTAGTTCTCACTCCCTCCCGTGCGTGGCTTTCCCAGGGCGCTGGGGCTGCCCAGAGACTCTGCCCTCAGCCCACAGAAAGGCCTCTGACCCTGCCTCTCCGTGGGGCAACACGGGCACCCACTCTCGGGGCCTAGGAAGAAATCTCTCGCCCACTAACTGCGCACCAACCAGGAGACCGGGTAAAATGGCCGCCCCGCTTGTCTTTCTTTGTCTGGGTTTGGCGCGAGTGTTAGCTTGTATTGCCCGGGTTGCCACAGGATCAGTTTTTCCTCGGCTTGGATCTCCGTGCCACAGCCTGGTTCAGCCGTTTGTGCCGTGGCCTGAATCTATTCACCCCCTTTGCCCGCCTCAGTTTCTATATTCACAGTTACCAGAGAAAGCCGCCCTGTTTAGGTTAGTGAGGAAGGCGGAGCATTTCTTACTCCCTTTTTCCTTCGGGGTTTGGTTATATATTTAGCCAATTTTTCACTCGACCATACCTTTGGGTGTATTGCGAAGCATCTGGAGGCTCCAAGTATAGGTTTTTCTGTTTCTGGTTGAAGATCTTGTTGAGTTTTGGGGGAGATTTATCGGAATCGCTTCCTACCCCGCCATTACTCTGACGTCACCTCGGGCCTCTGACCAATTTCTTATTATAAACTTGCAATATTTTCTGATTATCAAATGCCTTCAAGCATTACATAAGTAATTTCCAATTGAGTAGATTTTCAGAAATTTTGATGTAGTACCAAACATCACTGGTAATGCTTTTTCTTCCTTAGGTGGGAAGAAAGTTTTGTACTATCACTTAAAAGCAATCTGGTGGTTGATTTTTACTGCATCTGGAAAGAATTCAGTCTCATACCATGGTTTAAAAAAATAAAAAAAATAAAGTGCACAAAATGAGAAATGTTGCCGTGAGTAATTTCACATATGCTGCTAAATTCTGCAGAGTAACTGCCAAGACTATTCTTTAATCTCTATGGGAGCCATAATAGCGATAAACTGCTATGTGTTGTCAAACATCTTTTGCAGGGTTATTGAAAGATAGGAGGTGAAAATACCCTTCCAAGTTAATTGACTTTACTTTTTGACCTGTTTTTATTATCATTACCACTTTATATCTGTTGATAACTCAAAATGTGCCTATGTCACCAGCCACAGCCAACACTGTGAAGCAGGATTCATGAGGTTTTGGTTTCTAGGTTCCCACTTTTCTTTCTAGGTTCTTACCTACATTTTTTCCCAGCAGGTTTCTCCCTTTCTGAACCCAGCTCCTGCTCTCTGTCCAAACCACTTAACAAATTTAAGGCTATATTCTCAGCAAAACGCAGACACCTGTGATATACTGACCCACACTCATGGATCACCTATTAGAGATCTCAGGTAAGGACCGTATGTGATACAATGGGCCTGAAAGAGTAGAAGCTAAGCTGTGGGGAAATCAGCCTTCTTGAAGCTGCCCATCTCTTAGAGCGGAGGAACCCTCTCAGATCAGAGGCAGGCTCCAGATTTGCTCCAGCTTTTCTTCTCTCAGGACTCCATAGATATGCTTTGGAATATTACTGAATTCCTCGACCTTCACTTCTGTTAGTCTGGGTAAAAACTCAAGCTACTTTACAGTTTCCCAACTTTGATGCTACCCTCCTAGTGTTGGAAACACTCCTGGTTCTAGAACCTTTAGAATTTGTAAGGAATAATAATTCCCTCTTGTAACTATGTGAGGGTAGTGTGGGTGAGATGGGGAATACTTTCAGTAATGTGCTGAATCTGAAGAGCTGATTGTTAAATTTTCAGGAATTGTCCTCACCTTAGCAAATGACAGTAAGCCACAGGAGGGACTATTATTAGCTGTTCTCCACCCCCAACTGGTGTGGGAAGAGCCAAGATTAGCATGAATAATTAGTTCTGGTAGTATTTCCCCACCACACCATAAGCTCCATGTGTCTCGCAGCCCTGTATCTATATTGTTAAATCTTTTATTTTCCTTGACTGGCACATGTTAGGTATTCACTAAGTATTTGTTAAATGAATGAATGAATGAGTTGGTGACAGAAGAGATTTTCTACACCATATGTATGATTTGTTGTGGTCTTTGCTGAGATATAAAAAAGGTCTAGGCCTATTCCCTCCTGGCCCCCTTGATTACATATTTAGAAGTTTGTCTATTCATTCCATCACTTTAATTCCTGCAATTGGAGCTCAACAGATGCTCTATGCTGTACTTCACACCCATTACCTCACCCATTTCTTACTGTCATGTAGTTCATGAATATATTCTTAAAAGGAAGAAAGAATAAAAAAAAAATAATGTCTTAGTCTATTTGGACTGCTATAACAAATTACCAGAAACTGAGTGGCTTATAAAAAAACAAAAATTTCTCACAGTTCTAGAGGCTGGGAAGTTCAAGATCAAGGCACCAGCAGACTCTGTTTCCTAGTTCCTAAATGGCTATCTTTTCACTGTGTTCTTACATGGCAGAAAGAGGAAGGAGCTTCTCTGGGGACTCTTTTTATAAAGGCCCTATCCTATCCATGAGGGCTCTGCACTCACGACCTAATCATCCCCTAATGCAGTGGTCCCCAACCTTTTTTGGGCCATGGACCGGTTTAATGTCAGAAAATATTTTCATGGACCAGCCTGTAGGGTGGGACGGATAAAGGTATCACGTGACTGAGTCAAGCGCCAAGAGTGAGTCTTTGATGGATGTAACAGAGGGAATCTGGTCATTTTTTAAAAATAAAACATCGTTCAGACTTAAATATAAATAAAACAAAAATAATGTAAGTTATTTATTCTTTCTTTGTGGACCGGTACCAAATGGCCCAGGGGTTGGGGACCACTGCCCTAATGCATCATATTGGTGATTAGATTTCAACATATAAATTTCAGGAGAACACATTCAGTCCATAACTAAATGTTTAGAAAACCTGGCTTCTAGTCTCAGTTCAACCATATGATGTCTGTGTGACTACGGGAGAACATGTAACTTCTCAGATTTTTGGTGTCTTAGTGTGTAAGTGAGAATGTTATTACTGCTCTGCCGACCTTAGTGAGTTCATAGAGTCAAAGAAGATTATGCATATGACAGGGCTTTGTAAACTATAAAGTGCTCTACAAATGTAAGTTTTTCTTAGAGGTAGCCAGATGCAATTAGGTAATCACTGGCTTCAGATACAAAAAAGAAAGATTTGTGTTCTGTTGCGGTACTTCCTGCCTCTGTAACCTTAAGCAAAACTTTTAACTTTCTTGAACCTCTGTTTCTTTAGCCATAAAATGGAAATAATGATACCTTATAGGGTTGTTGTGAGGATTAAATAAAATCATGTAAACAAAAGGCCTGCCTACCACAAAGTCCCAATATTCTCTTTCCCTTTTTCAATTTCCCAGTTCAAATATCTTGGGGTGATATTATTATCATTGTAATTCATCCATCTTTAAGGTTCCCCTGTTCTCAAGAAAGAATGATTTATGTCTTGTTGGTTAAGAATGAAGGCCCTGGAACCAGATTACCTGGCTTCAAATTCTGACTCTACCATTTGCTAAATCTATAATCTTGAGCAAGTCACTTCTCTAGCCTTTTGCTGTTTTTTGTTTGTTTTTACCTGTAATAGTACCTACCTAGGGTGACGAACCATTCAAGTTTGCCTGGGATTGGGAAGGTTCCTAGGACACAAGACTTTGCTCAAACAAAGAACTTGCAAACAAATGGGTACAAGCTGGTTACCTTTGTAACTACCTCACAGGATTGGAATGAGGACAAAGGGAGTCGTGTATTTGAAGGGCTTAAAACTGTGGTCTGCAGTTAGTACTATGTAGAACCTTGTTATCATTCTTATTTCTTCAGATACATTCCTTAGGTTCAGTGGTTGAATAATGAGATATAAGGGGACAGTGACAGACTGGTAGAAACACTTACTTAGAGGCCTCTTCAGAACCACTTACCTAAGCCTAGGTCCTGCTGAAACACATTCAGATAGACAGAAAAGAGCTGCCCTAGCAACTGTTCCTGTCTGCTACTGTGACTGTCCTGGTCACTCAGAACCTGCTACTTAAAGGGAGGAGAAAGGAAAACAACTACCTGATTATTTGACAATTTTTGGGAGGACTGGCCAAGGCCTGGAGGGTTAGGGGAGGTGAAGCCAGAGATAGGTCCCGGCCTTCCTTAATCCTGCCTCTGAACAGGCTCCAACAAGGACCATGGACTGCATTTTTGATGCTGTACCTTGAACTTGATTGTGGGGACGTGATGTATGAATTCTGTGCTTCTCCTGGGTCTAAACTCAGACTGCCTGTGTGCTAGTCCTGCCTCTGCCTCTGCCTCTGCCCCTTCTTGGTGGGAGACTCTGGATAAGCTATGTATCTTCTCAGTTCCTTCCTCTATGAAACCGGAATAATAATAACAGAATGAACATTGTGAAAGTGTGTGAAAATCAAATGAGATAATGAACTTTTCTCAGAGCCTGGTCTAAAAATACAGTAAACTTTCAACAGTTATTCCCCTAAACACCAATTTATATATAGGGGTTTTGAGGGGAAGTGTTGATTTTATAATATTATTTCATTGCTATGCTTACATTTCCATGTATTAAAATTTTCTTTTAGCTAAGTAAACTTACACATTACTTATTCACTCATTTTTAAAATTTCTCTGAAATTAGAATGTCGAAGTTATAACTCAATATTTTTCTAAGCCTAATGCCAGTTAAAATGGAGATCATGTGTCATTTTTATTTTGTTAAGAGCTTGTTTGCTTATTGTCAATAACCAGTGAGAATTTAAAATCTGACCTTCCAAGTTGCAGAAATTAGGTTTTAGTGTGTCATCAGCTCTCCCAGAAAAAAATGCTAGAAAAAATATCATACAAGAAAGTTATATCTTCCATGTTGAATTGGTTACATGTTTACTAAAATCACTCTTTTTTAATATTGATAAAATTCCTGATCCTCCTTCTTATCAACGTTCCAGAAATAGTTTTAAGTGCAATAACAATGCCTTAAATTCCTGGTTCTATTTTCCTTTCCTTAATGCTCTTCTGGGTTTGTCTTTCTGGTATTTTTCCATGCAGAAAATCATACTTTTGGAAGCATGACACAGCCAAATATTTTTCCTTAAGACAGACTGGTGCAGGCAGAACACCCTGTGCCACTCACTCCCTCTTCTATAGCCTTGTTCATAATAACAGAACCAGTGTTTCTATTATGGCGAGGTGGGCCAGATCATACCACCAAAAGCAGCCCTCTGCATTCGCTCTTCTTACATCTTCCTGTTCATCTGAGACAGGCCTTCAGGTCATATCAGTGGGATGAATCCCAAAGGTAAAAAACCTGGCCTCATGATGCATGGTCTTCCCAGAGTTCACTGATGCAATGATGTGCATTGTAAATTTGATGTTCTAGGATGTGTAGCCAAAAAAGGAAATTTCTCTCTCCCTCTTTCTGTGTGTGTGTGTGTGTGTGTGTGTGTGTGTGTGTGTGTGTATAGAGATATATATAAAATTCTTGCCAAACTGTACCCTCTGAGCAAATGTAGCCCCAAATATATTTTAAAGGTAATTTTAATAATCATTTCCATTTCTGCTAAGTCTCTTAATTTCTTCTTGTCCTAGCTCGACTTGCTATTTGAAGGTCAAAGATTATATACTTCTGAATTTTATGTCATCTTAATTTAAAAAACTGGATGCACTCATTAAACTGAAGGCCAAAATCTCTGTATGTTATCCTATGTAAATTAAACCTAATTTTAACCTTAATTTAAGGAAAAAAATAATCCCAATTAATTCAGAACCACATGGTGGTGGGTCCTGGATATGGGTATATTTTCCAAAACTCTCCAGGTGACTCTAATGTGCAACCAGGAGAATGAAATATTACCCTCTAGTACAGGAAAATCAGGGAGAGTTTGGGTGCAAGGTTTGGGCACTCCTGTAATATCCGGACACATCTGTTTCTTCTAGACTGCACTCCTACCCTCAACCTCTAATATTATGCTACAGAAGCTTCAATATGTTGGATATGACTTCCCCACCTAGACCCTCTAGAACTTTTATTAATATGAGTTTGTGAAGAATCTCTTCACTCATTCATTCTCCAAGAATGGACATTTGATTTATTGTGGGATGTAAGGCACCAGAAGTGTGCTCTGTTTCTTTAATCAGGAAGTAAAATTATTATACTAATTGTAGTATAATGAGTTTGAATCTCCCCTTTCTCTTGCCCTCTCCCCTTTCTTGTCACCTATAAAAGCACTTCTCCATGACACACTTAGAACTAAGAAGGAACTGTGAGCCTCACATGGGAAGGAATGAACATATCGTCCACAGACCACAAAAAGCATGATTGCCCAACCCAGAAACCAAAAATGTGACTTGCATTGGAAATGACAAAAGAGCTTATGTATGCATGCTCTTGCCAGAATGTTTTTCTAAAGATGACATTGATCATCCCGTGTCCTTGATCAGAATTTTCCAGAGGTCCTGTGGCTGCAGAATAAAATACAGCCTCCACAGTCTACCATGAAATGTTTTGACTCCTCAGGCCCACAGCTGCTAGTTCTAGCCTCATTTCCCACTACTTAATGGCAATACTCCTTGCTGTCCCCCAAGTCAATTCTTCCCTTTCCCACTTTACTTCTTTCCCTGTGCCTCACCCCTGGAATATCTTCTCTCCCATTCAACCAAATTTTGAAGTGACCTTTTCCTTTCCTAAAAGTGTAAGAACATATTCCTACTAGAATGAACATGGCTTTTGGACTCAGTCAGGTCCACTTTAAAATTCTATGACCTTCAGCAAATTTCTTCATTTTTTATGCAAAAAAGGGGAAGGATGATAATACTCCTGGGAGAGAATGGCTGTAAGAATGATATGAGATCACATGTGAATGCATTTAGATGATCAATACAGATTTCCCTTCTCTTTACCACTCAAATGGTATTGATCTTTGTTGTGGGTTTTTGAGAGCATGTCTTAATGTCTCTACAACCACATAGGATCCTTGAAAGCTAGGGCCTTTTCTTAAACTCATTTAAATAGCCTGTAACACGAGGAAGAGTGCTTGGCATGTAGAAAGTCCTCTGTAAGTATTTTTGATGGCTGAATAAATAAATGAATACATTTTCTGACCCTCTGTTGGATAAAATCTAATGTCATTGAGGGAGACAAGAAGAAAAGAGCAGCCTACTTATAATAGAGAGCCCTGACAAAGTGTTACAGTGATTAGCATAATTTTGAAAAACGGATTAAATAACTTAACCAGTCATATCCTGGTCTACTTAGGCTTCCTGGGCATGGACATGAGAATTTCTTTTCTTCTCAAATTTTTACTTATTTATATATTTTTATTGTGACTAAAAAACATACAAATACTATCTTAACCATTTTTAAATGTACAGTAGTGTTAAGTATATTCACATTGTTGTGAAACAGATCTCCATAACTTACAAATCTGAAACTCTATATCCATTAAATAACAAAGACATGGGGATTTTAACTTCACAAAGAATTGTTGAGTTCATGCTCCATACAACAGCAAAGAGGTACACAGGATTACACAAAAATAAATTCATTGACATTTGATGTTCTTACATTTGCAATGGAAAGAATAAAATGGGCTCTGCCTGACCAGGCAGTAGCACAGTGAATCGAGAGTCAGCCTGGGATGCTGAGGGCTCAGGTTAAAACCTGAAGTCACCAGCTTGAGCATGAGCTCACCGGCTTGAGCACAGGGTCACCCGCTTGAGTGTGGGGTTATAGACATGACCCCATGTATCTGGCTTGAGCTCAAAGTTCACTGGCTTGAGCAAGGCATCACTGGCTTGGCTGGAGGGCCCCCCCTCCGTTCAAGACACATATGAGAAAGCAAACGATGAACAACTAAAGTGCCGCAACTATGAATTGATGCTTCTCATCCTTCCCCCTTTCTGTCTCTTCCTGTCTGTCCTTTTCTCTGTCCCTTTCTCTCTCTCTCTCTCTCTCTCTCTCTCTCTCTCTCTCTCTCTCTCTCACTAAAATAAATAAATAAATAAATTGGCTCTTATAGCGTTCTCTTTAAAACTTCCCTTTAATAAACTGCCCACTAATGCATAATCCAGATGTCTGTATTTGGTATATCAATGTAAAAGAATGTACATTCTATGAAAATAGGGAGGAAACACACAAAAGGGATCTTTTATGGGTAGTCCAGGCAGGGATAGTGTCTCACAATAGGAATAAAAACATCTTTAAAAAGGTTTTGTATATAAAAAGATTACTGCTTCATTCTGAGGTGAACTGTCTGACAAAAAGATGATGCCAGAGAGTTTCTATTTCTTAGGAGGGGATATCTTTGTCCTCTAGAGAGAAAGAAAAAAAGAACTAGATGTTATGCTTTTGAGTGTTTACTCCTAACATTGCTAAAAAAACACTCGCAGTCTTATTAGATGATACAAGAACAGTCTCAGTTTTATATTGCACAGTAAGAACAAGCCACTAATTGATGTTTAAAATCCATCAAGACTTGCAGGTAAATTGAGACTCTTGACAGATGACCTTGAAACAAAGCATTGCAATGTGATATTTCTTTACTACCAGAAATAAAAGATAGTCTTGACAGCTGAGAAATGGTGACCAGATCTTGAAGACGTTTTTTCCTCTTAAAGGAATTTGAAATATAAGACTTAGGACAGAGGTCTTTTCTAGGCTCTTCAAGAGCTTAAGGTTATATCCACATCCCACAGATAATTAATGTCTTCTAATCATTAAATGTTTAAGGAAAAATAAGTGATACGATTTAGTGAGAACTAAATTTAGAGCACAGCTAAACAAATTCCTCACAATTTCATAAGGACAGATATTTCTTTAGATGCACCTTCATTGCTCTATCTACTATTGATGGAAACAATATAGGTTAAGATAAAAACTCTTGGATGTAAATGCATCATAATATATAGTAGCATGGCTATTTCCCCAGCTAATACTCCTTGGATAATTAATATGACCAAAATTAAACAATGCTGCATTTTATTAGCTCTTTCAGGACTTTAAAAAATCTGGATTGTTCTTTCAGGTCTCATAAAACCCTTTACAAAAGGGAAAAGCATTTTTCACATTAATGATTGATATATAATCATTAATAATATGGATAATCAATGCCATATGATTACTTTTCTAATAGATTAGATTTAAAGCAAGAAGGAAAACTGAAAGGAAATAAAAAAATAAAATTCCAGGATCTATCACTCTCACCAAGACACAAAACATTTAACAAAAATCAAGTTATAAAGAGTAATGTTATTGTTATCCTTATTAGAAACTATCATTATTTAATGGAAAATGTTAAAATTATAAATAATTTTGCTATAACTCACTATCTTATATTCTTTCTGTTAAAATTTTGTTCATTCTTGAGCTAATAACTCCTCATTTTAAGAAAAAATACCTTCTTCCCAGAACAAAATAGTAGTCAAAACCAGTTTCTTTTTTTTAAAAAAAAGGTTTATTTTGTTGAGAAGATGGGATCAGAGAAGGGAAAGAGATTGGTGAAATTATATATACATAACACAGCATTATAGAGAGCAGAAAAGCAAATCCTGGAGGGAAGGGGGGAGGGCATTGTGGGAAGGGGAGCAAGGGGGATGTTGAGGGCAACACGGGGGTGGGGGATGTATTCAGTGGGACACTTGAATCTATGTAAACACAATAAATTAAAATCAGTAAAAAAAACAACAAAAATATTAAGTTCAGCAACAGTAAATTAATAAAAGTTCAGTAACAGGCATCAAGGAGGCACAGGCACTCCAAAAGCATTAAGAAAAATCTGATCTGGCCCTGGCCAGTTAGCTAGGTGGGTTAGAGCACCGTCTCAAAGGCCAGAGGTTGCTGGTTTGATCGCCAGTCAGGGAACATGAAAAAACAGATCATGTTCCTGTGTCTCTTGCTCTCTCCCTTCCTCTCTCTAAAACCAGTCTCTTTGACTGCTTTCTTCATTACTGCCATCTTCTCCACAGATCAGTGTCTCTTAAAAGACAGGTAAATAGTTCACTTAGAGAACACTGATTCCCAAACAGGAACCTTTTCAGATAAAGAAAAAAAAAACCTTTTCTTAAAGTATCTTTCCCAGACATAGGAGACACATAAGCAAGTCCCAGCAAAGAAACAAACAAAACAAACCTTTTATTTGAAAATAATTTCAAACTTGTACAAAGATGCAAGAAAAATGTTAGAAAAAATATCAATATTCACTTTACCCAGATTCATCAATTGTTAATATTTTACTCTATTTTCTTTATTTGTCCATATTCTCTCTCTCTCACTTGTGTGTATATATCAATATATTTTTTCTGTATAACATTTGAGAGTAACATGTATTCATAATGTTCCTTATCCTTAAACACTTCAGTGTTTAATTTAATAATATTAGAAATATTCTTTTACAGCCCAGCCAAGTAGCCCAGTTGGTTAGAGCATCATCCTGACATGCCAAGGTTGTGGAACAAAAAATCAATGTTTCTCACTCTCTTTCTCCCTCCTTCCCTCTCTCTCAAGTCAATAAATAAATTTTAAAAAGAAATATTATTTTACATATATAACCACAATACAATTTTTAACTTCAGTAAATATAACAACGAAACAATATTTTTACCTAGTCCAGCATATATATATATAATATATATATATATTATATATATATAATATATATATCCATTTTTTCCACTAACACATTTTATAGCATTTCCTTCCCCCCATTTGGGGATCCAGTTTAGTTGCATTTAGTTTTCAACCTTTCACTGGAATATTTCCACAGGCTTTCTTTGTCTTTTGTGTTATTAATTTTTTTGACATGTATAAAAATATACAACAATGTCCCTCATTTGGAGTTGTCTGATATTTCCTCATGAGCTATGTTGTGTCCTTTTCGAGGTATCATATCTAGAAGCACATGATGTCTAGTTCCCTTTCTTTTGTGCTGTTAGTTTTGATTATACAGTGAAGTTGTGGTACTATTTGTTTACTACACAGTTATTATTTTTTTCCTATGGAGATTTCTTGAAGACCATGAAAATATCCTGTTTCTCTTAAAATTTACCCCTATATTTAGCATCCATCAATGACTCTTGCCTGGACCAATCTTTACAAAGTGATATTTACCCAATTCTAGCCCTCCTCCAGGTTGGCCACTGATGCTCAGCATTATACTATAAGCAAGAGCCCTCCCCCACCCCTATCAATTTATTGACTTATTATCTATGAACACATGGATTCCTATCTAATAATTGTTTTATAATTCATTACTGTAACTCAAGTTATTTTGGTATCAAAATTGTCCCAGATTTGGCCATTATCAGCTCTTTCAAACTGGCCGGGTTTTGTTTTTTTTTAATTTCCTTTTTTCCTGGCATAACAAAATGTTGTAAGTCCATTTCGTACCTATTCTGCTCTGGTATTGTAATCAGCCATTTCTATAAGAAGCCTTGGTTCCTTTAGAAATATTAGACACCTAACTATGCATACAAAGGTGCTCACTGCTTCTGCAGTCTCTTTATTTCCAGGTTATTCTAGAAAATACATGCATGTGTATAGAACATATTCATATGCACATATGTATGCATATATACATATATACATGCATTTAGATATGCCTATGCACACACATACACATATTTTAGAAATCATGAATTTACACTGATGCTACCAATTCAAATTCATCACCATGGAATTCTTTCTTCCTTTCTTATATGTTTGTTTGTTTCGGTTCTATATTTGTGTGTCTCTTCTTTAATAGTGAGAACCCTGCTTCTCAGTCTCAATATATTTATTCATCTGCTTAATTTTGCAATGCAACTTGAAAGATTCAAGATGCTTTGCCTATCGAACTATAAAACAAATAAATAAACCTGTCAGAAAGAGGTCAGGATTTGCTTTCAGTACTTACCATGTCCCAGTTCCCAGCCAAGACTGAGGGCATACAGTCAAACACCGTGTTTATTAATTGCCTGCATTAGAGCTCCCCACCCTCCCTCAGTGTAGTTATGACACACATTTGAAATTATGTTTGTTTGTTGCAGTATTTTCAATTTTAGTTTTTTCATCCTTGTTTAATTAATGTTATTTTAAAATTTGTAAAATATTAACTTGCTTTCAAAAGTCAAAGCTATGCAAAAAAAGTATAAGGAGAAAAGTGAAACTTCCTCTCATATCACTTCTGCCCTATTTCCTGTTCACATTGTAAGTAACCAATTTCAGCTTTCTGGTTTATCCTGCTATATTAGTTTGCTAGGGCTGCTGTAACAAAATACCACAGATTGGCTAACTTAATAACATAAATTTATTCTCACAGTTCTGGAGGCTACAAGTCCAAGATCAAGGCACCAGGAATTATTTTTATTTTTTTATTTTGAGAGTATGTTTATTAAAGCTGCCGCTTCACATGACTGCCTCTCTGTGCACACAAGCTTCTGGTGTTTCAGTTCAATCTATCTCCTTTCTTATAAGGACGCCAGGCAATTTGGACTAGGGCCCACCTTAGTAGTCTCACTTTAACCCAATTACCTCCTTTAAGGTCTTATCTCTGTATACAGTCACACTCTTAGGAACTGGGGGTTAGGTATTCAACATATGAATTTTAGGGGGGATAAAATTCTGTCCATGACTCCTTTCTATATTTCTTTTTATAAAGATAAGTATACATGTGAAAGCATTCTTATTTCTCATTTTTCTTACACAGATAATAACATAGTATTTACATTCTTTTGCACTTTTCTGGCTCACTTTTTTCAAGTTTCTTAACAAAACTGGTGCTTTTAAACATGATTTTGAATTTTGGTACCCATTATGTAATACCTCTTACATAATACCTCTTACATATATTTAATAGATTTCCAAGATTCAAAAAATTTTTAAACTTAAAAAATATTATTTATTGATTTTAGTGAGAGAGGGAGAGAGGGAGAGGGAGAGAGAGAGAGAGAAACATGAACATCTATCTCTTCTTGTATGTGCCCTGACTGGGTTTGAACTAGCAACCTCTATGCTTCAGGATGATGCTCTAACCAACTGAGCTATTTTTCCAGGGCTCAAGATTTAAGAATTGTTATGCAATTATAATGAGTGAATTAATCTTAGCATCATATAAATTGTGTTTGGACTAAACAATGAAGTCATTTTAAATTTTTGGCTTACCGAAGTGTCTTGAAAACAATAATATCTAGGAACAGTGGCTTAATTCATTAAGGTGGATATGAAGTAATCAAATGGCAAAATGGCAAGTGACTGTAGTCAGGGGGCATTTGATGTATGACATAGAAAGAAGCAGTATAGCCAGTAATTCTTGCTCATCTTTTCCAAGTATGGATTAATATTTTCTCTATAAAGGCCAGGGTCTATATAATCGTTCTCACTATCACAGCACAGCAGAGAGAGAAAGCACAGAAATATAAATGATACTCCTCAACCCATCCTTACCACCTTGCCCCCCCCCAAAACCCAGAAACCCTAAAAGCAATTATACTGAAGATTATGTTTGAATCTGTGTGACAACAAATTAGGAGTCATGATAATTAAAACAGTAGAAATATACTTGCTAAAAGCCTTATACCTAAAGCCTGACGTACATTATTAAAACAGAGAGGCTGAGTCTCTTGGAAGAAAAAACAACCTGGAATAGTAAAAAGTATGCACGGATTTTAGAGTCATGAATATTTGTCAAGTGTCTTTGGTCATCCAGCCAAACTGCATTTATTCAAACTGTATATATAAGCCTAGTAAAAGTCAGGACCTAGATTTCCATGATGAAAGAGAAAATAAATAGCTGGTTCACTGCTATGGACTGAATTGTGTCCCCCCAAAATTTATGTTTTGAAGCCCTAATCCCCAACACAACTAGTATATATTTGGAGATAGGATCTTTAGGAGATAATAAATGTTTAATGGGTTCATAAGAGTATAGCTCTAATCCAATAGAACTGGTAGGCTTATAAAAATGGAGAGAGAGGGAGAAAAAGAGATAGGTAGGTAGGTAGGTAAGTAGGTAGATAGATAGATAGATAGATAGATAGATAGATAGATAGATAGATAGATAGATAGATAAATGATAGATAGATAGATAGATAGATAGATAGATAGATAGATAGATAGATAGATAATCTCTTCTGGGCACAAAAAAGGATCATGTGAAGACATAATAAGATAGTGGTCACCTGTAAGCCAGAAAGAAAGGTTTTACCAACCTAATTCAGCTGAAACTTGATCTTGAACTTCTAGTCTCTGGAACTGTGAGAAGTAAACACTTAGCTTGTGGTATTTTGTTATGCAGCTGAGCTGACTAATACACAGGCCAAGACCCAGGCTTTTTATCTTTAAATGCTCTCCTTCTAGAGCAAAGGATGGAGAAAAGGTACAGAGGCAGAGAGCTCAAGTAGCAGCAACAGAAGTGAAAGAATCCTAACTACTCCTTTTCTTTTGCACTTAAAAATTATTATATATAGTAACTTCACATAAATGCAGAAGTGTAATCATACACACACACACACACACACACACACACACATGTCTTTTTAATTTTTTTTACTTTTTATTTTGCTTGATTTCATCAACCATCATCCTGCCCGCCATTCCAGCCAAGCACTTCTGGTGAATATCTAGAATATATCTTTCCATGTTTTCTCCATATCAAGCATTTATATGTGAACATAAACATATTCATATATGTATATACAAATATGTTGGATTTGTCATATTTTATAAAAATGAGATCATATTATAGATACTTTTCTACATCTTGCTTTTCCTATTCAGCAACTCCTTCTGGGAATCTCTCCAAGGTATCAGGGAGTTCTCTATTAATCTTAATGACTGTATTATATTCCATTAATTCCATCATAATTTATTCAGCCAGTTTCCTTAATGGTCATTCACAGTTTTCATTTTCTGTCTATTATGAGCAAATGACATGACTTGGGCTGAGTTTCTGACTACCCAAGCCTCCCCTTTGTTCCTCTGCTCAGTTTTGAGTCTACTTCTCTAGCTAATATGATACCTTTTTAAATAAAAAAATATATATATATAATTTCTGGAAAAATACACATAAAGTTTTCTGGTGTCTTTCCATTAAATTATTGTTTTGCTTATGTTAAGTAGAATCAGACTCTATCATTTGCAACCCAGAACCCTAACTGGTACACCAAGGTTCCCCTCTTAGCTTTGTTATTAACTGTGTGCCCTCTCTGAGCCCGCCCTTCCTTGTAGAGTTATAAGAGTTTGGAAAACATATACAAGGTAGTTGGTACAATGCTTGACATATACTAGGATGTCAATAAATGGTTACAAAAAATCATCATTAGCCTGTTCAGGCAGTGGCACAGTGGCTAGAATGTTGGCCTGGGATGCTGAGGACCAAGGTTTGAAACCCTGAGGTTGCCATCTTGTGTGCAGGCTCATCTGACTTGAGCATGGGCTCACCAGCTTGAGTGCAGGGTGGCTGGCTTGAGCATGGGATCATAGATATAACTCCATGTTCACTGGCTTGAGCTTAAACGTTGCTGGCTTGAGCCCAAAGGGCACTAGCTTGAAGCCTAAGGTCACTGGCTTGAGCAAGGGGTTACTGTCTCAGCTGGAGCCCCCTGATCAAGGCATGTATGAGAAGCAATCAATGAGTAACTAAGGTGCTGCATCAAAAAATTGATGCTTCTCATTGCTCTCCGTTCCTGTCTGTCTGTCCCTCTCTTGCTAAAAAAATAAAATAAAAAATAATAAAGAAATTATCATTAATAATAACAGTTACTTATAACAGCTAAAGGATATGGAAGAGAATCAATGGAAGACATGGAAAGTGAGAATTCAAATGAGTCCAGGCTCAATTAAGTCTTCACTAATCCCTTATTTAGAAAGATTTAGGGTTATTGTCAGAACCATATAATATTTGTATGTCTAATTACCTATTTATGATTCTGTGTACAGTAGTACCTTGAGATATGAACAGACCAACATACAAATTTTTTTAAGATACCACCTGCGACTTGGTCCGTATTTTGTTCAAGATTCAAGCGAAATTCTGTGATACGAGTCATGATTCGGGAAGCTGCCACTAGTTGGCGCGTTGGCGCACAGGTCCAGTTTCGGCAGTTTGATATATGAGTTGACTGACTTATGAGCTCAGTTACAGACTGAATTAAACTCATATCTCAAGGTACCACTGTATTCTGTCCCTAGCGTGGATTCAAACATTTTTATTTTGCCCTATCCATAATCATTTCAAAGTTTGACATTACAAGAAATCCTGTGATAGTAACATGAATAGTGAAGTAGATATATCTAATGATACAGAAATTATTTGGCCCTGAATGGGTAAAGCAAGGAATCAGCTCCGTTACCCCTAAAGCCTATCTTTTGCAAGTGCCACAGGTAAGTTACCATTTGATACAGTCCAAAAATGTATATATCCCTTTGAATTTTTCTTTATCATGTAAGGAATGATTGCAATAGTCATTCCAATGTAAAGTATGTCTACATTTAGATGTCGATATTTTAGGTGAGTCATGAAATTAAATTTCCCTCAGTGGTGAACATATGTTGACAGTGCAAGGCAGAGCTATGTGTATGTGTGACTGTGGTTAGGAAGAAGGGAAGAGGCCTTCTGTCTTTTATATGCATATTCATGGAGAAACTCAAAGGTCTTTGAGAAAAGTTTCATTTATACATTTGATTCTTGATAATTAAAGCAATTACAGCTAGTGCTTGACTTACGACCACGATTGGTTCTGACAGACCAGTCGTAACACGATTTGGTCGTAAGTTGAGTAGGCTATATGTACAGTACTATGAAATGATGTTATAAAAATCTTTAAGTCATATTTATCATAATTTTCTTTCATTATTGTTATATATCATAATTTTCTTTGTTCATTTTATGCCATTTGTATCATCTTTACACCATTTTGATTCTTATTTTTACATTCATCAGGTTTAAGTAAAACACTGCATTACCAGTACAACTGGTTTAATATTTGCAAAGACAATTTCCTCCAGGTAGATATCTTGGGAGGGGTTTGATGAAAAATATCCAAGACACAAAACACAAATTGCTGTACCGAGTCTGGGATAACAGTTGAAGTGGTACACGCGGAGATGGTAGTGCTGCCGGAAGCTGGTCCGCACTGTCGTATGCCCAGCTGGGCAACGCTTGTGCTGCCAGACGTGGAGCAATCGTGGCTAGCGATTGTGGTCATAAAGTTGAATGGTTGTAAGTTGCATAGGTTGTAAGTCGATCAATATTTGTAACTGAAAAGGAACCATTAGCTTCACATTTTCTTTGTAATTTAATGCTGTTAACACAAGGCAACTAATACGTTTAATATATTAGTTAGCATTTATTTTCTGGTTGTTTTATTTTAAAATCATGAGATAAATTTATTTCCATTAAAAAGTATTTATCTTACTTTTATTTGACCAAATAATGATTCTCCTTTATTAAGCTTTCAATTTTTCTTTGATATACTTGATATTTAATATTAACTGTCCTTACAGTTTTTATTAAATATTTTTTAGTTTTAAACTAGGTTACTATTATAATAATTCATGCTTGTGGCTATAAATTCAAAGAATAAAAAGGCATATAAACTGAAAGACACAAACACATTAGTCACTGTTCACAATCTCTTATGTATATTTCCAGAAATATTATATATATATAATTTCCTTTAAAAAAGGATATGCATATGATGTCATTATATAACTAGAGTTGTCTGGCTTAATAGCTCTCTTGAATATCTTTCCATATCTTAAACATCTTTATATATATACTGATCACAAAAATTAGGGGATATTTCAAAATGAATGTGAAGTGATAAATATCCCCTAATTTTTGTGAGCAGTGCGTATAAATATACATTTAAAGATAATAGAAATATCTCAAATATAAATAATATAACTACTATCTTTATATATTACATGTAATATATAACCATATCTTCATATATATATCTTCCAATTGCTTATCTAATTACTGTAAAATATTTAAATACATTTATGTATACATGTTATTTTAAACACTGATCAGTATTCCATTGCATTAAATGTATTATAATTTTTAATCTTCAGTTCACGAGCATTTAAGATATTTTGAAAATTTTGTTTTGCTAGATTACTTTTAATAAAATAATGACATCAATTAAGTTGTCCATCCTGTTATTGAGTAATGAATATCAACTGACTAGAAAGTAGACTTGAAATTAACCAATATCCAACCTTTGCCAGCCCCTGTCCCCACAGTGACTCATATTCTGCTTCTCTAGCAGTATTCTGGAAGCCAATACCTTCCTCGGTTTACTTTAGTCAGTAAAATACACTTACACTTCAATTTCTGGGTGAGAATTTGCTATGATTCAAAGAATTTGGTTATTTTGATGGTCAAGTATATAATTTTCTTTTTTATGATAATGAATGATCTCAACTGAGCCTTGTGTACATTGCCTGATTATTTGTGTAATTCCCATTAGAAATGCAATAATACTAACGAGATAAATCAAAGTGAAATAGAGGATTCAAAATTTTTACAAAATACACCAAGTACTTCCCTTATCTTTCTCTCTCTCTTTTATTTATTCATTTTTTAGAGAGGAGAGAGAGAGAAGGGGGGAAGAGCAGGAAGCACCAACTCTTATATGTGCCTTGACCAGGCAAGCCCAGGGTTTAGAACAGGCAACCTTAGCATTCCAGGTTGACGCTTTATCCACTGCGCCACCATAGGTCAGGCTATCTCACTTATTTTTGTATTGTTTTTGTTGCGTTTAAGTATTTAATAATTTTTAAAATTTCAATTGATTTTTTACTTTTCTATTAATGGATAGATTTCTCCTTTTGGGATAACATCTTCCATTTTGTGGTACCTACCAACATTAAACTAATAATAAATACAAATAATTTTATCTTTAATTTTCTGACTTTTCTTTTTTCTTCTCTATTATTTCTTTAATAGTTCCAATGTCATAAAAGGCTCCTTTTCATATTTGTATTGCCTCTTTATTTTTATTTATTTCTAAGTCATCCCATGCAGATATCCTATAATGCATGTGTTATATGGACTCCTTTCATTCTTTTCATTATTCTTATCTTTACCTTTCTGTAATATAAATGATTCCAAATGCAGGATATTCCTATGCCTCTTAGGAGCATACATGGATTGGTCAGGCATTCTACAGTCACTTCTCTATTTTACTACCAGCTCTGAAATATGCATTATGCTCTGTCTCCTGACTATTCCTCTATTCTTCTGCAACAATATGTGAAAATCCTCATGCTGTGTAAAACATATATATTATCAAAACAAAAACAATCTTTTATTTAGATTGAACTGTAAATTTTCAAGGTGTCTTCTTTGTTTGCCAGTACCTTAAAATAGTGGCTGGTACTTACTAGGCAGTCGATCATTTCTCATTAGGGGATTTATTTGCTTTTTGAATAGATCAAAACTGCTCTAAGTGCAACTGAAAAATTATGCTTGATTAGGGAAAAAATCATAAAGGAACATAGAAAATAATAATTGATTTGTTAGAGTGGGATAGAAGTTGGTACTATGCTGCTATTTTTATTGTGTGACATCATATATTGCTGATTGAAGAAAAGTTCTGTTGAAGTTTATCTGTTTTGGTCTATGTCTTGAATTCAGTATTTTTACTTGAACTCATTTTTTACAAGTAGCAGAGCACATTGTAGCCTTCCTCTGACTCATTCCCAACATACTTTGATATAGTAAAACTGAACTAAAAGGAGCATCCAGATCAATGATAAGGATAGTGATAAAAGCCAACATTATTCACCCATGGCCAAGTACAGTACAGGGTTGGCAAAAGTAGGTTTACAGTTGTAAGTACATGAAAAAACAGAGTTTATTATTTCTTTTTTTCCTAATTTTTTTTATTATTAAATTTAATGCAGTGACATTGATAAATCAGGGTACATATGTTGAGAGAAAACATCTCCAGATTATTTTGACATTTGATTGTGCTGTATACCCCTCACCCAAAGTCAAACTGTCTTCTGTCACCTTCTATCTGGTTTTCTTTGTGCCCATCCCCTCCCCCATCCCCCCTCCCCGCAACCCCCACCCCTGTTGCCATCACATTCTTGCTCATGTCTCTGAGTCTCATCTTTATGTCCCATCTATGTATGGATTCATATAGTTCTTAGTTTTTTCTGATTTACTTATTTCACTCTGTATAATGTTATCAAGGTCCATCCATGTTATTGTAAATGATCCGATGTCATCATTTCTTATGGCTGAGTAGTATTCCATAGTATATATGTACAAAAGCTTTTTAATCCACTTGTCCTCTGACGGACACTTGGGCTGTTTCCAGATCTTCGCTATTGTGAACAATGCTGCCACAAACATGGGGGTGCATTTCTCCTTTTGGAGCCGTTCTATGATGTTCTTAGTGTATATTCCTAAAAGTGGGATAGCTGGGTCAAAAGGCAGTTCGATTTTCAGTTTTTTGAGGAATCTCCATACTGTTTTCCATAGTGGCTGCACCAGTCTGCATTCCCACTAGCAGTGCAGGAGGGTTCCCTTTTCTCCACATCCTCACCAGCACTTAAGTCTGTGTTGTTTTGTTGATGAGCGCCATTCTAACCGGTGTGAGGTGATATCTCATTGTGGTTTTAATTTGCATTTCTTTAATAATTAGTGATGTTGAGCATTTTTTCATATGCCTATTGGCCATCTGTATGTCCTCTTTGGAGAAGTGTCTATTCATTTCTTTCACCCATTTTTTGATTGGATTGTTTGTCTTCCTGGTGTTGAGATTTACAAGTTCTTTTTAAATTTTGGTTATTAACCCTTTATCAGATGTATTGTCAAATATGTTCTCCCATTGTGTAGTTTGTCTTTTAATTCTGTTCTTATTGTTTTTAGCTGTGCAAAAGCTTTTTAGTTTGATATAGTCCTATTTGTTTATCCTGTCTTTTATTTCACTTCCCTGTGGAGATAAATCAGCAAATATATTGCTCTGAGAGATGTCAGAGAGCTTACTGCCTATGTTTTCTTCTAAGATGCTTATGGTTTTACAGCCTACATTTAAGTCTTTTATCCATTTTAATTTTATTTTTGTGAGTGGTGTAAGCTGGTGATCTAGTTTCATTTTTTTGCAGGTAGCTGTCCAATTTCCCCAACACCATTTGTTAAAAAGGCTGTCTTTACTCCATTGTATTTCCTTACCTCCTTTGTCAAATATCAGTTGTCCATAGAGCTGTGGGTTTATTTCTGGGTTCTCTGTTCTGTTCCATTGATCTATATGCCTGTTCTTATGCCAGTACCAGGTTGTTTTGAGTACAATGGCATTGTAGTATAACTTGATATCAGGAAGTGTGATACCTCCCACTTTATACTTCTTTTTTTTAAGATTGCTGAGGCTATTCGTGCTCTTTTTTGGTTCCATATAAATTTTTGTAATATGTGGCCTATATCTTTGAAGTATGTCATTGGTATTTTAATTGGTATTGCATTGCATTTATAGATTGCTTTGAGTACTATAGACATTTTAATGATGTTTATTTTTCCTAACCATGAGCACGGTATATGCTTCCACTTGTTTGTATCTTCCTTGATTTCTTTTATCAATGCTTTGTAATTTTCCGAGTATAAGTCTTTAGTCTCCTTAGTTAAGTTTATTCCTAGGTACTTTATTTTTTTTGGTTGTAATAGTGAAGGGGATTTTTTCCTTAATTCTCTTTCTGACTGTTCATTGTTGGTGTATAAAAATGCCTCTGATTTCTGAGTATTGATTTTATATCCTGCCACTTTGCTGAATTCGTTTATCAGGTCCAGTAGTTTTTTGACTGAGACTTTAGGGTTTTCTATATACAATATCAATATCATCTGCAAATAATGATAATTTTACTTCTTTTCCAACTTGAATACCTTTTATTTCTTCTTCTTGTCTGATTGCTGTGGCTTGGACTTCCAGGACTATGTTAAATAAGAGTGGAGAAAGGGGGCACCCCTGCCTTGTTCCTGATCTTAGGGGGATTGCTTTTAATTTTTGCCCATTGAGTATGATGTTGGCTGTGGGTTTCTCATAGATGGCTTTTATCATGTTGAGATATGTTCCCTGTATTCCCACCTTGCTGAGAGTTTTGATCATGAATGGGTGCTGGATTTTATCAAATGCTTTTTCTGCATCTATTGAAATTTTCATATGGTTTTTCTCCTTTTTGTTTATGTAATGAATCACATTGATTGATTTACGAATATTGTACCAGCCTTGCCTCCCCAGAATAAATCCCACTTGATCATGGTGTATGATTTTTTCCATATATTGTTGGATCCGGTTTGCTAATATTTTGTTGAGGATTTTAGCATCTATATTCATCAGAGATATTGGCCTATAATTTTCTTTCTTTGTGTTGTCTTTGCCTGGTTTTGGAATCAGAATTATGCTCGCCTCATAAAAGGAGCTTGGAAGTCTTCCTTCCTCTTGAATTTTTTGAAATAGTTTGAGAAGGATATGAGTTAGGTCTTCTTTGAATATTTGGTAGAATTCAGTGTGAAGCCATCAGGCCCAGGACTTTTCTTTGTTGGGAGTTTTTTGATAACTGTTTCGATCTCATTTGTTGTAATCGGTCTGTTTAGGTTTTCTGATTCTTCCAGATTGATTTTTGGAAGACTGTATGTTTCAAGGAATTTGTCCATTTCATCTAGGTTGTCTAGTTTTTTGGCATACAGTTCTTCATAGTATTTTCTTACAATATTTTGTATTTATGTTGTGTCAGTTGTTATTTCTTCACTCTCATTTCTAATTTTATTTATTTGAGTCCTCTCTCTTTTTCTTGGTGATTCTAGTTAAAGGTTCATCAATCTTGTTTATCTTTTCAAAGAACCAGCTCCTAGTTTCATTGATCCTCTGTATTGTTTCTTTAACCTCTATGTCATTTATTTCTGCTCTGATCTTTATTATTTTTTTCCTTCTACTACATTTGGGCTCTACTTGCTGTTCTTTTTCTAGTTCTTTTTGATGCAGGGTTAGGTTGTTTATTTGAGCTTTTTCTAGCTTCTTAAAGTGCCTGTAGTGCTATGAACTTCCCTCTCAGTACTGCTTTTGCTGTGTCCCATAAATTTTGAGTTGTTGTATGCTTGTTGTCATTCGTTTCTAGGAATTTTTTATTTCTTCCTTGATCTCATTCTTAATCCATTTGTTATTTATCAACCTGCTATTTAGTTTCCATGTGTTTGAGAATTTTTGAGCTTTTCTGTTGTGGTTCATTTCTACTTTCATGTCATTGTGATCAGAGAAAGTGCTTGATATGATTTCAATCTTTTTAAATTTGTTGAGAGCACTTTTGTGCCCTAACATGTGGTCTATCCTAGAGAATGTACCATGAGCACTTGAAAAGAATGTATATTCTGCTGTTTTAGGGTGAAAGGTTCTGAAGATATCTATTAAATCAAGTTGATCTAGTGTGTCCAACAAGTCTGCTGTTTCTTTGTTAATTTTCTTTCTCGAGGATCTATGTAGTGATGTTAGTGGGGTATTGAAATCCCCTACTATTATAGTATTGCTGTTGATCTCGCCCTTTAAATCCATCAATGTCTGCTTTATATATTTAGGTGTTCCTATATTACATGCATAGATATTTATAATGGTTATATCGTCCTGTTGTTTTACTCACTTTATCATTATATAGTGGCCTTCTTTATCTCTTACTATATCCTTTGTTTTAAAGTCCAATTTGTCTGATATAAGTATTGCTACCCCAGCTTTTTTTTATTTCCATTTGCATGAAATGTTTTTTTCCATCCTTTTACCTTCAATCTATATGTATCTTTTGTTTTAAGGTGTGTCTCTTGTAGACAGCATATGTACGGGTCCTGTTTTCTTATCCACGCAGCTACCCTATGTCTTTTGATTGGGTCATTTAATCCATTTACATTTAAGGTTATTATTGATATGTAATTGTTTATTGCCATTTTATTCTTTAAAGCTATATTCCTTTTTTGCTATATTTTTTCCCACTTTGCTCTGTTTACAACAGGCCCCTTAACATTTCCTGCAGCATTGGTTTGGTTGTAATGAATTCCTTTAGTTGTTTTTTGTCTGGGAGTTTTTTATTTCTCCTTCCATTTTAAACGATAGCCTTGCTGGATAAAGTAGTCTTGGTTGTAGGTTCTTGTTCTGCATTACTTTGAATATTTCTTGCCATTCCCTTCTGACCTTAAGTGTTTTTGTTGAGAAGTTGGCTGTCATCCTTATGGGGCTCCTTTGTAGATGATAGCTTTTTTTTCTCTTGCAGCTTTTAATATTTTCTCTTTATCGCTTAGCTTTGATATTTTAATTATGATGTGTCTTGGTGTAGGTTTCTTTGGGTTTCTCTTTAATGGAGTCCTCTGTGCTTCTTGAACTTGTGAGAGTTTCTCCTGCATTAATTTAGGGAAGTTTTCAGCTATGATATGATTTAACAAAGTCTCTATCCCTTGTTCTTTTTCTTCTTCTTCAGGAACCCCTATGATGCAGATGTTATTTCTCTTCATGTTGTCACAGAGCTCTCTAAGAGTTTCCTCAGACTTTTTGAGTCTTTTTTCTTTTTTCTTTTCTGCTTTCATGCCTTCATTCCAGTTGTCTTCCAACTCGCTGATTCGATCCTCAGCTCTATCTATCCTGTTTTTAATTCCTTCCATTGTGGTCTTTATTTCTGATATTGTATTTGTCATCTCCGACTGATTCTTTTTTATACTTGCTATTTCTTTATTTAGGTGTTCATAATGACCATCCATTGTTGTTCTAAGATCCCTAAGGATCCTTCCAATCATTATTTTGAACTTCCGCATCTGGAAGTTTGATTATTTCCATATCACTCAGTCATCTCCTGAAGGTTTCATTTGGATTGCACTTTTTTGTCTTCTCATTGTCTGTGTTTTGTTTGTAGAGTTGGTTGAGTCTAGGCTTGGTGTTGTCTGCCTCCAGTTTTCAATTGTATTATTTCTAGGTCTTCTTGGGTTGGTAGCAGCTATTATTTGTAATCCATTTTTGGATTTGGGCATCTTTGAAGTCTTGATTTGTTTGTTTTCTTAACAGGTGATAGTCTTGTTTACTGATCTTAGCAGGGGACTTTCTTGAAACTGTATCCAGGAATGCAGTGGGTGTAACCTGAGACTCTGAAGGCCTCTTCCACCAACAAATATCTCTGGGGGCAGGGTGTTTTCTCAGCTTCAGTATGGGGAGGTGTATCTCAGATCTCCTTGGAGACCTGAGTTACTGCCCCTCCTTCCCACTTCTTGTTTTCAGCTGTGTCTTTTTGCACTGATTGCAGCTGGAGAGATGTCTGGAGATCTCTGATCTGGAAGCAATTCAGTACTGTTTTGTGGGGAAGGATCAGTCCCTCCCCCAGCTATGGCCGCCTCCAGCATGGATGAGTCAGCTTTTTTTTAGGTCATCTCCTGCATTCTTTAGCCCCTCGCAGTCTGTCCCTCTCTCTTTCCTTTCCACTTGGAAGATAAGCTGGTCTTTTCAACACACCTCGCTCCCTGGTCGCCAGGCAAGTGGCTGTGAGCAGTATTTTCTGCTCTTTTCCCTTGGGTGAGATCCCCTCTGGGCTCTCAGCCTCACCCCCTCCCTCCATTCCTGTAAGCAGGGGAGATTCAGGTGCTCCCTAGCAGGTTTGTTGTGGCTTCTTCTTTGCTCCTTGGTTTTTGAGAGCTGTTCTTGAATTCCAGAGTTGGTTTTTCACACTGATTTTTCCTAAATTGATTTGTATTCCAGTTTGGTGGTGAGAGCTGGGTGTCTGTGCATCCACCTACTTCACTGCCATCTTCAGGTCTCTCTGGTTCCCCACCTTCTCCTTCAGCACTCTGCCTTTTTTCTCCAGAGTTTATTCTTGTATTATTATTTATTAATTATTGTATTATTTTCCATATAAATAATTATAAACCTGCTTTTGCCACACTCTGTATTTAGCACCTTTCTTGCAGCACCTTAATTAATACTCCCAGCATTGTTAGCAGGTAGAATTATTATTATCTCTATTTTAGAGATTAGGAAGCAGAGACTGAGAAGTTAAAGAACTTATTTGGGAACCGCCAGTGTTGTGGATCTGTCTCCAAAGTTCTTGCTAGTAACCATAACAGAGACTGCGATAAGCAGTGTAGATAGGAGAGTTGGCAGCTATATCTACTTTGCTCTAACAGGGATTAGAGAATTGACTGGCTATTATTTTTTGTGCAAGGGTTGTGGCTGTTGCACTTTGTTGACTCAAGACTCAGACAAATCAGGATATAATTGAAGAACAAATAGAGTGCACCTATCAAGGGAATTATTAGTATAAGAGAAAAATGTATGGGCTGGAGAAATGAAGTTATAGGGAAAACAACAAGAACAAAACCATATTCTTAGTTCCAGTAATAACAGAGTTTTGAGACTGTAGGTTTGATCTAAGGATCATCATTCAGGCTCAGAGGAAAATATCTGTTCAGATCTATAACAGTCCTAGATCCAAGGTTGATGGTAAGGTGACCAATCGTCCTCCTTTAGGGAGGACACTCCTTTTATAAGTTCTGTCCTCCCTTGAAAAGTATCCTCCTTTTTGATATTGAAAGACTAACCTGTAAATGTCCGTACTCAATCAATGCAGAGTCAATGCACTGCGTGTGATGTGATGGATTTGTATTTGACTTGACGATTCGTAAAGGATCAGTACAGTGCAGCGAAATACAATTATGAGATGCATGCGACCGCATGGAGTTCTTGAGAGCATGTGTGATATACCAAGCACACAAATGGCTTTATGTCCTTCTTACTGAAACACGACACGGCACATATGACATTGTAGACTCACAATTATTTCTTGCTCAGTGAATATTCAATCATAGACAGGTAAGCACAATTCATGTTTTATTAATTCATTATCTATTTAATAATTTCCAAATATGTATAATTTTATTTACAAGTATTTTCCCAAAATTCAAGTTTTAAAGTGGAAATCTAACCTCAAACCATATCTATTAATAACGCATTTTGATTAAATTGTTGCATAAAACAGACTTTTTAAAATTAGAAAATGATAAATACACCCGAAATCACTCCAAATTAGTGGTTTTGTTTGATACTTAGTTTTCCTAAATGAGTACTTTTTTCTTACAATTATTATTAAAAATTAATAGGCATGTAGGCATAATTACAATATAAAATATTACAAATGTTTTTATTATGCATTTATCATATTATAGTGTATTATTATTGCAATGAATAAAATGTTTCTTTTATTTACGATATTGTTTTCTTCGATTTATTTTTGTCCTTTTTATTGTAAAAAAGTTGGTCACCTTATTGATGGTGTTATGAGCAAGAATAAAAGGGGCTCTTTCACACCATTTCTCTGAGGCTTTGAGAATACCACTTTCTGAGTCAACATATGGGCCAAATTTACAATGTGAGGTGAAGGCCCTTTTACACCGCCACATCAAGAGTCTGTCCCAGTAAGACCAAGCAAGCAAGAAAAACAAAACAAAACAAAACGAAGATGACACCACTTATGAGTTCTTGTGAGACAGCCCCAATGCTCAACCTTGAACTGCTCCAAGTGTTCAAAACTACCTTCTTTTCCTTGCTGGCCTTCTGGCTGCTTTCCTGAGTTATACCCCACTGGATGAGAGAGAGCCCTATTAGAATTCACTATGCTGAAGAGTTAACAACATTTTATTGTTTTTGTTACTAAATATTGTTGCTCTACTAAGATAGTGAACTTCAAGGGCAAGAGCAATATTATTTTTTGTCTTTCTGGGAGGGCTTAGCACAATGTTGGGCATAGGGCAAGCAGCTCATGATTCCTCATTAACCTGATCTGTCATTAGTTTGGTTATTATTGTTAGTAATTCAAAACTGTACAAGGTTGCTCAAAGATATAAATGAAAAGAAAACAAAAATACCTTCTTCCTGGCTATCACCCAGGACAACATTGCTTGGAAAGAATTAAACATTTTGTATCTCTACCAACCATTTCCCTGGGAAGCAAAACCAAGTCTGTAATGCTAATTAACAATGTAAATGTTCTTCTGTAGGCAGACAGGCAACTCTGAGGCTTGCTTCTCACCTTCCCCCTCTTCCTTAGATAGAATGACTTAACTCTTCTAGTTTTCAGAGAGAGAGAGTGAGACTTATTTATAGTTATATAGACTTGCAGATTCTACCTGGTATATGTATATCCTCCAGAAATTTAGAGAGCAGTGAACTTTAAACTACAACAACACAAATATTCTGCTTAACCCTGTCTACCGTATCAGAATAAATTAGGAACCAAGAACTGAGAAAAAATTTAATGTTATAGGCCATTTAAGGGCCTTCTCACTGAAGCCCGTGAGGTTTCAGTACAAGAAATAGATGCAGTCTCTAGATCTCAGTGACAATAGAAAAGATAAAACACCACAACACACCTGGCAGATTATATAGTCTTTCAGCTTGGTTGTTTATTTATATTTTACTATGCACTCACTTGACTTAGAATCTGTTTCTCTCGAAATTTTTTATTGCCAGACCTCACATCCTGCCAGGTCTCTCTGGTGATGACTGGGTGTTTGTTAGCTTGTTTTTTCCTTTGACAGAAATGAAACGTTGGATGACGTGTGGTTACAACTAAGTTTGATGAAGCATGTTTATCGATGGCACAAAAGAATAAGGGCTGTTCCAGGAGTCAATACATTTTAGCCTAATTTCTTTCTGACCTTTAAGAAGAACCTCATCTCTCTGGGTCACAATTCTATACCTGTAAATGAGCAAGTTAGACTAAATGGCTTAAAGGATTCTTCCCAATTCTAATGTCCTGTGCTATCTTCTGTGAGAGAGTGGGGTTGACAGAGAGATGTCCAACTGAAGACCAAAAGACATGGTCTTGAGGTCCTCATCTTGCCATTAAATAACACATTAAACCTTTCTGAGACTTAATTTCTTTCATTTGTAAGATCCGTTCCAGTTCTAAGGTCTATGATTTTTACGATATTGCTTATTGAGGCTGAAAACATCACAATTACATAAGCTCTCAGGAATTATCTTTAAGATTTTTGTGTTATACAGATTGTATCACATAAACAACTCAATTTCATCATCCACTACCAGAAAATGGTTTATCTGCACAGCAGGGGTGAGATGGTGCATATTTTGCAAATACCACTCAGTAGCAATGGTTTCACTTGCTCATTCATAACTGCATTTCAAACCACTATTAATATTGAGCACAATTATCACCACAATATCTGGTTTTCATGAAGCTAAACACTGTGTTAAGTTGATAAATTCTATATTTTTAGCACTCTGGCTTGCTCGATTTCTACCGAATGGTGATAGTGGCAAATAGTCAACAACTGTAGATTGGCACCTTCCTACAACAGACCAAAGGCAAACTCAGATATCTGTTTCTTGGAGTAGCACTGCTATTATGCAGCCTGATTCTTGTAGTAGGTACACTTTAGGTTTGACAAACTTAACTCCTTTCTCCCCTATGAAATAAAGTGTCAGGTTTTTTTTACCAGCTTGAGTATGGCTGGCTGCTGTCTGAGATATACGTGTGCACTGAGCAAAGGATGGCCATTTTCGAAGAGCTATCTGTAGGAGACAGAGGGAGCCTGCCTTGCTCTGGGGTGTTGATATTGTGTTCATCATTTTCCATTCTGTCTTATTGGCTTTCTTCTAAATGTCAGAAACAGAATATGGTTTGAATACTTGTCTGGCAGCAGCCAAAGTCAAAGAGGGAGGAAAAGGGATAGAAAGTAGTGTTTATTAAGTACCTCCTCAGTTGCCAGACACTGCTAAAGTTGTTCAGTGATCATGAAGTGACATCAGACATAACAATAACAGAATCTGGAGGTCCTAACAGTGTGGTGAGAAAGCCAGTTGTCTCCATCCCCAGTTCTGCGTTCCCCGCTTGACTGTTCTCACACAGGCTCTCTTCACCTGGTGGCAAGATGACCACCAGCAGCCTCACTCTCACGTCCTCTTAGCTTAGCAAACCTGTGGAGGGAAGACTTACCTTCCCCATGTCTGTATACCAATCCTAAGGAAGATTCAAAATGACCTGGCTATGTCACATGTTCATGGCTAAACCAATCAGCTCCCCTCCCCCAAGCCACGGTGAGTCTGTTCAGAAGTCAGGGTAGCCCAGTGGCGAATAGCCCCAGTGTGGAGGAGTGGAGGAATTTCTTTAAGGAACCAAAAGAATAGGGGTAAGAACCCTTGCTAGACGACAAAAACTCTGTCCAAATGGCTACCTCAGTCCATTGCAATGAGCTACTTAAGAATGATGTCAGTTTGAGTTGTTAGTTTGAATGTTTTCTCTAGTAAACCTGAATCAGAAACCCAAAAGGAAAAGTTAAGGGCAGTTTACCTTCTCAGTGGACATATATTAATGTATATTTATCAGACAAGCTACATAAATCTGTCTTTTTTTTATCTTTTGATGACTCTTGTGCAGAAATGATAGTTAGCATTCTCCTGGATACATACGCAGTCATCTAGATTTAAAGGCATATGGTCTATCTTGGATCACTTACAAGCTTCAAGTTGGCTCTGAAGCCAAACTTGCTGCTTATTTCATGCCCTGCACATTTAGTTACTGCTTGATGTGAACGAAGAGTTTTATCCGCAGATATGTGTTGCTGAAACCTTAGCTGAGTTATATAACAGTTTTTAACAGACTGAGGCAATCTTAGGGGCAAGTTTGTGAAGGAAGTTGACTTGAACTATCTCATTGTAAGTCACAGAAACTTTGAATCAATCTGATCATCGTGGAATAAGATGACAAAAACAAATATTCCTAGCTAGTATTTTTGGAGTCAATTCTAAAAACCAAAATTTTTCTGTTAGGGTTAGTCAATATTAGTAAATGGTTAACAGGTTGGTTCTGAAAAAGAGACAGAATTTCTCTTACTCACTTCTTTCTTTCATGGGTTGTATTTTTATTTTAATTTGGTGCAAATTAATTTCTCTGCAGTCCAAGTTCTCTTAGCTCCACTCTTTGACTTTCTTTCCATGTGTTCATGTCAGTTAAACCATCTCTTTAGGTGGTCGTCTTAGGTAGCTCTAGCCTCGAGCAGTGATTGAGGAGCCAATATAACATGGGATTTTAGCAGATACGTAAAGAGCTCCCGAGTTTGGGTTGTTCTATCTCTTGTGTTGCTCTACCTATTTCTAATTCTCTAAGTGCAAATACAGGAAAATAGCCAGACTTATGATGAGGGTTGAGTAAAATAATGCTAATAAACCACTGAGCATAGTACTATGGGCACATGCCCTTTATCTAAAGTGGCTGTCATGTTGTTGTTATCATCCTAAGGCGACTGTCCACATACATTCTTCATAATGGAGCACTTTGGATGGTGAGGGATAGCTACTAGCCCCTTCTAGCCCCTGCATACCCCTTCTGAAATATTCTCACTTTTTCTTTTTCTACTGCCTTCCTCTGTGATGAGTAACTCAGACAAAATACAAAAATAAATAAATAAATTAGTTAATTAGGAAAAATTACCTAAGCTGTGGTGCTAAGAAACAGAATGCAGGAAGTAACTTTACTGACTTCTCTGGACTCCTAGGCATGACATGTTCCCTGCGCCTTCTTAGTCTTCACATTGGCTGGGCCTTCAGTCAGGATCACTCTTCGTCTCATGAGCCTTCTCACAATCAAGGCCCTAGTTTGGATTCCTCTCTCTCTCCAGACATCCTTGCCTAACCCCTGCTCTGAATTCAGGGTTAGATGCTGCATGCTGCATTGCCAAGGTTGTCTATGCCTCCTAGTATGTTAGACCTCCTTTGTCACTGCAGTGTCACTTTGGTGACTGGCTCTGGCAGAGACAGTGAGTTCCAGGAAGGGCAAAGATCAGGTCTGCCTCATTTATCTGATTGATTGTTGTACCATCAGCACTTAGCACAGTGCCTGGCCAAGAGCAGACACTCAATAAATGCCCTTGCTTGGAAACATGTATCTTTCTTTTTCTGGAAGAAACTCAGGATCACTTACTATTTTGTATCTCCTCAGATACATGTTTCTTGGAGCAGCACGGCTACTATAGTGGAAATCCCCCATACCTATGCTGGCTAGCAGAGTGACCATTAGCCACACGCTGCTGTTAAGCATTTAAAAGGTGGCTAGTGCAACTGGGAGGTAAACATTAATTTAATTTAAAATCTAAAAGCCATATATGCTATTCCATCAGCCAGCATAGTTCAAGCTGAGGTTTGAAGGTATGCTTCCAAGAATTGGAAACCAAGAAACTTTCGCTCTTTGGAGGGATAAGAATTTTCAAAATTCCCTCAGAAGTTTGGCTGTAACAACAAGTTTAATTAATGTTTGGAACCAAGTTCCCAAACAACACACACACTGGTCATTTGTTGGGTGATACAGAGCACCCCAGTTTTGAGCAAAGGATTGTAATACCTAGGTTAGCATGCCTGCTCTGATACCTTCTAGCTGTGTGGCTTCAGGCAAGTCACTTAATATTTTGTGTCTCAGTTTTCTTATCTATAAAATAAAGCCAATGGTAATTTGTACCAAAGAGAAACAGTGACAGAGAGAGAGAGCGTGAGAGCTTAGTACAGTGACTGGCACATAGTATGTCCTCAAAAATGCTTATCACCATGGTTAATTATTCCATTCTTCTATGTTTCTAAATTACAGTATCTGGATATATTTGTGTACACACACCTATCCACACATATACACAAACATCAACATATCCACTAAATTTGCAAATAAATTGATCAGGAGAATAAGAATGTAAGTATAAAGTGCTATGAAAAGATTAGACGATGGGTATAATAGAATGTTAAATGGATCTTTTTTAGGGAAGGTAATTCATTTTAGAAAGGTAAAGTATCTTGAAATATTATATTCAAAAAGAAACAGTGTTTGAAGTAGGGAACAGAATTCCTGCTCGTGGAAAGGCTTTGCTGCAAACATTTATATTCTCCTTCTCCATTTGTGTCACCTGTTCCAGCTGCCTTTTTGCCATGCACTCAATAGGCAGAATGTTCAGTTGGCGGCTGTCTTGTACCATGCACCAAGGGGACTGACATGGGTTGATGCAATGAGTCCAAAATCCAACTTTTGAGTTTCACTATTCAAATCAATGTGCTCTTCAATGTTTTCTGAATTCTTCGTGGCCCTCTAGCCCCATTAGAAAACTGGGTGAGTGAGGGTAGGAGACAGAGAGATTGCTCACAGAATCAGGGGCTGATTTGCAAATCTGAGGAGTGTGCATGAAAGGCAGTAGTAAAAGTCAGTCACCAGCTCTGATGCTTATAGTGAGAGAAAAGAGAGAAAGAAAGGAAAGCCATGAAATGTTATTAGGAAGTCAGGGAAATAGATAGAGCTACTCAATACAACTCCTACCTTACTACTTGTCCATCATTTAAAACAATGTTTGTTTTTTCCATTGTATGATGTATATGTAGGTTCTTTTTTTAAAGAAATGGGAATAGAAAACTGTACTCCCTCTGATCAATGGTGTATGGTAAGTTACTCTATCCTTTTAATATAAGAAATTAAAATGAAGTAACCACAAATATAGGAAGCTGAGATCTAGAAAGCCAGATGTTTCCTAATTTTTTCTTCCCTTACTTCTTTATGTCAGAAATTGAGGAACCATGCTGAATTTCAAATAATCTACCAGGTCCTAATAATAAACTTGTACATGTTTTACAAATTGAGATGCATTATATACAACATTTTATATTACACATGTTTGCAGTGAGAAAATAGAAGAAAAAAAAAAGTACTTCTTACATGATATTAGAAGCGCATCTAGTGTCTTGCAAATAAGGAATGATACAATATTGCACAAACAGCAAGCACTCATTTTATTGTCGATACTCACAAGTAAATAAACAGCAGTTACAGAGAGTCTCAGATGTTCTAAGAACTGATGGAACAAGTGAAATGCCATAGAATTGGGGAGTTCTAATGTGCCCTGATGAACTGCCACTACTGTAAGTCAGGAATTATCTGCAAGCATTGCTTGTTTTTGTAACTTTGATTTATTGTCATCCTGGGGAAGCTACAGCACGGTGCTTAGAATTCTAATTAACCCGCCACACTTGAATATTATCCTCTCACACTTGCCTACTGGAAAGTAGGCAAGCATTTTGGGGGAGAATATGTTCAAATATACAGTAAAGTGTACCCTTTCTTTAAATGTCTGCTTAGGTCTTTAAAAAGCATTCATCTTAGCACTAAAACTGGTCCTTGGATTAGAATTAGGACCCACTGAGAAGGCTTATATATGTACTCAGTGCACTCACCTTTGTGAGATCGCTGGGTTTCCACTGCTGTGTGTTAACCTACCCAGCAGCAATCACAGAATGTTCAAGTCTGCAGTAAGAGCAGCTCTTTCCACTCCTTATTTTTCATGTGAGAAGACTGGAACCCAGAGGTTGATGGCCTTGTTCAGGCCATACATAGCTCAGGGGTAAGACTGGCCCTAGAATGGCACCTTTTAATCCTTATCTAATGTTCCTTCAACTGTGGCATGCTGCCTGGAATTCTATTGCACCAGCACCTAACTCCAATGCCTGGCACATAGTAGGCTTACAATAAATGTGTACTAGCTGAATGGCCTGAGAGCCTGAATATTTTAGGAAATCACTTCCTTTTTTTTTTTTTTTTTTGGTTTTTTTTTGGTTTTGTTTTGTTTTTGGAAATCACTTTCAATTAGTTAAAAGCCTTGAACAGGCTAGCCACTTGTCACTAGACCGTTATGAAAAAGAGGAGCTACTGAGCAGTTGGAAAGAATTAAACTTCAGCCTATAGTAACAAGCTAAGACTTATCTCATGATGGAGAGGGGCTAGAAAAGCTGGTAACCTGCGACGACTCCATCAGAAGCACCAAGACATCACAGCTCAGATAGAGGAAAAAGTAGCGTGAGATCCCTCCGCTTGCTGCTGCTATTCAAACAGCAGATGTATGTTCAGAATGGTTTTTTAAGATAAAACGGTGAAATTTTGACATCGAAAGGTCTTGAGATACCCATAGTAATAAGAATGACCACTGGGAGAAGAGCATCCTTCTTTTATACTGAGTTAGAATATAGCTATTTTGAACATTTTAATTTAAAAAAAAGGAAATTTTGCTTAATTTCCATTTATTCCGTTCCAAGTTTACTAACCCTGCAAAGCATAGGCATGATTGATCTTAAAATGTCAATCTCTCACCTAAGGAGAGGAAGAAAAGATTTATTTAACGAATGAAATGTCATAGGGATTTTTAGGAGAAAAGCTCCCGGGTTTGGATTTTCTTTGACAGCCAGGCTCCCAAATGAGTCATTTTCCCTCTCCATCCATCCTGTAGCAGCTTCCCGGATAGCGATGACTGCAGGCCTCCAGACTGGCAAATGCTTCCATGGTTTAGGCTCCTTTTTCACAGTTCATTTACCTGGACTTGCCAGTAAAGAGTTCTTGGTTAAAAAAAAATTAGAAGTCCTCAGAGAGGTGATAAAAGTTCACTCCTGGATACACCCATCCCAATGAAAAGCATCCACTAGTCTGGGGTTGGGGACGAAGGAGCTGAAATTTAATGTCTTTGGTTTAGCCCAAGGGGGATTAGGGAAACAAATAAAACCCAGGGTTTGAAACACTCATCTAAGTAGAGTTTGAACTATGAGTACACACAAAAGAAAATGTGAATGGATTCATCAGAGGGTCTGAAGAATTCTTAGCATCTATATGCAGTCTGCACACTGAAGGTTTAATGTATGCATTATGCCATATGTCCAGCATCTACCTGCCTGGCATATAGTGGATGTTTAATGATTATTTGTTAAAATAATTTAGAGTTAAAATTAGAGAAAATCTTCCCACTGATTTAGATGTAAATAGAAATTTATATTGTTTATGAAAATTAATCCATTCTTTGACCATTTAAATTAAAAATGAAAACAAAAAAAATGAGTTTAAAGAAAATTTAAAGTATTATCTAAATTGGGCTCCTGTTTCAGAAAGAATCTTACTCAAATCTCCACCCCTGGTCAGCAAACTGTGGGTCTTTGGCCCCTTGAGTGTGTCTCTTCCACAAAATACCACGTGTGGGTGCTACATTGATAAGGAATGTACCTACCTATATAGTTTAAGTTTAAAAAATTTGGCTCTCAAAAGAAATTTCAGTCGTTGTACTGTTGATATTTGGCTCTGTTCACTAATGAGTTTGCCGACCAGCAGACTAATAAAATCTATTTTTAAAGACCTTAAGATGGAGAAGGGTGGCATATAAAGTCCAGTGACTGGTACCTTGGTTTCTTTGTGTGAGATTAAATAATTCCTGTTTTTCAGGTTTTCTGTTTTTTCCAGATAATGGGCAAGAGTAACTGCACATGTTGCCACTGCACCAGAGTAGCTAGAGAGACCTCTAGTCATCCTGACAGCCTGAAAATCCTGGTCCCTCTCCACATCCTTGCAGTCATTGTAGAGGAGCAAAAGGCGGAGAGGAGGATCCCTGTCGTTGCAGAAAACCAGACTAAGAAAGAGCCGCTCCAAAGACAGGAACCTGCGGCCTGCTCTCACTTTTAGGGAGCCGAGGAATGAATCAGTCTCTCCAAAGACTGCCAGGCTGCCAGAACTGAAGAACTTTTATTTTTCCTCATAAGGATAGGAGGGACAGCGGGCATAGGTGACGACGCAGCTGCAGCGGGCCATTCTGAAACATGTGGAGAGCATGGCCCCCAGAAAGTAATAAAGGGAAAGGAAGACTGTTTTACCCTAAATGTCTCATTTTCAACAAAATCATGTGTGATGATGGTATTAGGATGTGGGAACTTTGGGAGGTCATGAGGGTGGAGCCCTCATGAATGAGATTAGTGCTCTAAAAAAGAGACCCCACAGAGCTCTCTAGCCCCTTCCACCATGTGAGGATGCAGAAGTCTGCAACCTAGAAGAGGGCCCTCACCCAACCCTGCCGGTCCCCTGATCTCTAATTCCAGATCTGTGAGCAGTAATTTCTGTTTATAAGCTGCCCAATCTGTAGTATATTGTTATAGCAGCCTGAACTAAGACAGGGACAAACTAAGAATGTTCCTTGTTAATTCTCTAAGGAGTAAGTACACAAGGAAACCACCTATTCCTAGTTTCCAATCAATGCAAGATTCATTCATTCATTGATTCATTCAACAAACAGAGCAGCTCAGACCAATATTATGGATTGCCTTCATAAATATCTCTGCTTCTCAGCAGAGAATCAAGCAAAAAACTTACATGTGAGTTTGAACTGTTCTAAATAATTTCTGTAGGTTACACAGTTACATGCTTATGATTCAAACATATCAAGTACAAAAGAAATATTCTAAAAAAATAACCTTTCAAAAATTATTTAAAATGTTTAAATTAAAGAGATAGCTTAGTGTGGGGGAAAAGCTGTGTTAGGCTTGCTTTCTGGTTTACCGGCTGCAAGCACTTTGCTTGGTTAGTGTGTGAGCCCGTGGAGGGCCACACGGGCACAGCCTCTGTAAGGCCACGGGTGCTGGCGCTCAGAGGAGACTGTGGGTGGCGGGTTGAGGATTTCCTGCCCGCCACTGTGAGGGGCCGCTTTTGCTGTTTGTTTGCCTGAGAAACAGTTTTCCCCGCCTGTTTGCTCATTTGCTGTTGTGAGACTTTATTAAATAGTAATGGCCCAATGCCTTCCGGCTCCGCAGTTTTTCTACCAACTGCCCAAATCCAGTGTGAACCAGCCTGGCCTTGGCCACCAGCATTACACTTAGCATCAAGTCAGGGCCTGAATATAACAAAACTTCTTTGACTTAGCAAATTGACTCCCTCAGGGGAAGCATAGTATACACGAAACTATTGTTTCCCAATGGCTGTAGGGAAATAGTCTAATTTATTTGGAACCTGACCAAAAAAAAAAAAAAAGCTTACCTTTTCAGTTATGTCTCATTTTATGTTTTTGAATTTTTAGTAAGTTTTATTGATTGCTGTTGACTATTTTTTTATGACACTGAGAATAGTAAATTGTTTCAAAATATTTTTCCTAAATGCCCTCCATAAAATTTAATTATATTGCTTTTCATTTGTATAGATCTTGAATGCTATTTTACCTCTTGTGTCAATGGGGGAAAATAGTTCCTACCCATTCCTAACCAGGTATCTATATGCCTCTAAATGAAAACATTGGTTTTATCCACAAACTGTTGTAGTAAGATCATTGCAGAACCAATGCAATGCTGTTAGTAGGAATCAGAGAATTAAATCCAGGATGCAAGGCACTACTGTTAGGAGAAAGTGGCTGGGATTTGTATCTCAATGATGGTGGTATATTAAGGTGTGGGAGGGACAGTGAGATAGAGAAACAGAGAAAGTCTCTCCACAGCACATGGAAGTTTCTCTTCAGGAGAGCCTAGTGGCTCCTGGTGCCTATCAAGTAGGCTAATGTGCCTGTACATTTCCTCTGACAGAAAACACATCACAGCAGCAGTACCAGAAAACAGCATAACCAAACGTGGAAGACTAAAAGCTTAGTGCTTTTAAGGGTGATCAGAATATATATAGCAGGGTGAAAAAAAAAAAAGTACAAGGCATTGAAAATAAACAAAAGCTAGGAAGAAATGAGATCACTCTCTAAGAAAAAGCATTTATCATTTTTAGGCAAAAGAAAATGCTTCTCACACAGCCATTTTTTATGTATTACTTGGCAGTCTCAGTTCAAGGTCAAAAATATCAGAAGGCAAAAAGAATACGACTCAAGATTTAAGATTTGTCATGATTGGCTTTGCAATTGCATAAATATTAAATATGTAGAAATAATTGTAAGCACATTATCTCCACATCTCCACAAGTTGCTTTAATTTTTAATGTAATCTTTTATCCTCCTTTCCCTCAGCTGGTGGTGGGTTTGTGATTTGCATAGCTAGAACAATTCAGTGCCATCAATTTAGTAATGAAGTCACTCACTGAGCAGAAGAGGTTTCTAAAGATTATACCATACTGTTGGAAAGAAGAGTGTGGAGATAAAATTTTATGTTTCAGGTAAATGGGAAGTTTATTTTAGAGCACATTTTCTCATTGTAAATTTATTATGGCCACTTTAAAGTAAATTCGGAAAACAGAGAAGCAGTGAAATAAGCACCCATATTTTCATCATCCTAACTTACCAGTGTCTTATATTCTGGTCTTTTATAATTATGCATATGTATTTTTAACATAGTTGTAAACACAACTATATGTGTGTGTATAATTTTGCATCCTATTGTTTTCTCTTATTGATATAACTCTATTAATAAGTTACTAATATAACTATAACTTTTAGGACTAAAATAATAATAAAAAGGGGTGCGTAATTTTCTTACCAAATATGTTTCTGGTGATGAGCAGAGCACAGTAGTTAAGCACCTGAAACTAGAGACAGATGGATTAAATGCCAGCTCTGCTACCTAACTGTATAGATTTGGACATGTTAGTAAAGTCCGTGCCTCAGTTTCCTTATTTGTAAAATGGGGATGATAAAAGTGCCGCCATTAGAGTGTTCTTGTGAGAGTTAAAAAAAAAAAATCTATGAAAAGCACTTAGCTTGGCTCTATCATATAGTAAGTAGTAAAACTAAGTGTTAATAAAGACAAAAAAGTCAAATATCTTACAGTGGGTTAAAAAAATTTTTTTTAAAGAAAGCTTGAGTTCTTCAAAAATGTGAGTTTCCTAAGCTATTGCTATCACTTAAGTTCCCACGTGGTTTTTCCCAGTTATAACTCCTGGCGTCCACCACAAACCAGACACTGATGTTAAATATACTTCTCACAAAAATTAGGGGATACTATAAAATATCCTCTAATTTTGTGAGCAGTATAGTTCAACATGTAAGTATGCTTCCCTAAAATATATATCTTAATTTTGTTTGTTATTGAATTTGATATAAGTAGAATCACACTCACACATGCATGCACATGTGATATTACTCTTTATTAGGAAGCATACAACCTAAGTCTTGGTTTTGTTGTGATGAAAATCTTTGGGAGCATTTGAAATCTTGCTCCCCAGCATGTTGTTATTTTGGCTCATTAAAGTCTTCTTTAAAAATTGATTCTAGAGAGAGAGGAAGTGAGAGTGAGAGAAAGAGAGAGAGAGAGAGAAACATCAATCTGTTCCTGTATGTGCCCTGGCTGGTGATTGAATGGTAACCTCTCCACTTGGGGGACAACGTTTTAACCAATGAAGCTGTCCAGCCAGGCCTCAAATAAATTCTTTAAAAAGGGAAGGAAGGAAGGAAGGAAGGAAGGAAGGAAGGAAGGAAAGAAGGAGAAAGAAAGAGAGGGAGAGAAAAAGAGAGACAAAAAAGGGAGTGAAAGAAAGGAAATAAAGAAACAGAAAGAAAGAAAAAAAGAGAGAAAAAGGAAGAAAAGAAAGAAGGGAGGGAGGGAGGGAGGGAGGGAGGAAGGAAGGAAGAGAGAGACAAAAAAGAGAGTGAAAGAAAGAAACAGAAAGAAAAAGAAAGAAAAAGGAAAGAAGGAAGGAAGGAAGGAAGGAAGGAAGGAAGGAAGGAAGGAAGGAAGGAAGGAAGGAAGGAAGGAAGGAAGGGAGGGAGGGAGGAAGGAAAGAAGGAGAAAGAAAGAGAGGGAGAGAAAAAGAGAGACAAAAAAGGGAGTGAAAGAAAGGAAAAAAAGAAACAGAAAGAAAGAAAAAAAGAGAGAAAAAGGAAGAAAAGAAAGAAGGAAGGGAGGGAGGGAGGGAGGAAAGAAGGAAGGAAAGAAGGAAGGAAGGAAGGAAGGAAGGAAGGAAGGAAGGAAGGAAGGAAGGAAGGAAGGAAAGAAATGACTTTGAATAGTGAGTCAGAGAACCTGAGTTCTAGTCCAGTCTCCATGAGATCTTGGGGAAATCTTTTTGCCTCTTTGGGGACTCCATGTAAAATTCTGCTAAGTGTCTTGAAGCTTTGGAGTACTAAATTCTTAAGCCCTTCCATTTGATTATTGTGTTAACATGAGAAATCAGTCAAAGAGAATCCAGAGAAAGGTCTGAGCCTGCTGGAAATATGCCTCCTCTTCCCAAAAATCATGCCAATAATCATGTCAGCAAACAAAGGGCTATAGGAAAATGAAAGTATTGATTGATCACAAGTAATTTTCTCATTTTTGATATTTGCACATTTAGATATTTTATTGGCATTAATTATCATGTACATAGAGGATATTTTTCCTAGGATAAATCATAGCCACACAGATTTTAATGTCAGTTTTGAATATTTTATAATGTTCTCTATATACTTTGTGTAAATATATCAATATATATATATTTACATTTCTTTTTTAGAGGAGGGGGACAGACCCAGACAGATAGACAAGAAGGGAGAGAGAAAAGTATCAATTCTTCATGTGGCACCTTAGTTGTTTATTGATTGCTTTCTCATACCTGCCTTGAGTGGGGGCCTCCAGCCAAGCCAGTGACCCCTTGCTCAAGCCAGCGACCTTGGGCTCAAGCCAGTGACTAAGGGGTCATGTTTATGATCCCACAATCAAACCAGCGACACTGCGTTCAAGCTGGCGAGCCCCCACTCAAGCTGGTGACCTTAGAGTTTCGAACCTGGGTCCTCTGCATCCCAGGCGGATCCTCTATGCACTGTGCCACCTGCTGGTTCAGGTTATACTTTGTATATATTATATTTACAATTGCTGTATAAGTATTTGTATTTATCCCCATACTGTCTGTGGTAAGTATTGCAGTTTGGCTCACTCAATGTCCACTGCACCCTCGCAGGGATCCCCAAACTTTTTACACAAGGGGCCAGTTCACTGTCCCTCAGACGGTTGGAGGGCCGCCACATACAGTGCTCCTCTCACTGACCACCAATGAAAGAGGTGCCCCTTCTGGAAGTGTGGCGGGGGGCCGGATAAATGGCCTCGGGGGCCACATGTGGCCCGCAGGCCGTAGTTTGGGGATGCCTGTTAGGGTGTGTGTAATGCACTGGAATCACTGATTCTTGCAGGCTCAGGTTGTAATTCTCTTTTTCAATCCTGACATGGATTTTTATAAGTACCTTCTATTAAATACCTTCATACTTAAAATATCTAGAATTCTGTTTGTTTACACTGAACCCTGACTATTACACATCCTAAATATTATTTTGGAAATATCTATTCATTGAAACACAAGGTATCAAGTACCACAACTGTATAGAATGCTGTGGCAGGAAGAGAAGTTTTGAAGCCAGAAAAAGCAAGCTATACCATTTAATGGCTATGTATCCTGAAGCAAGTTACTTAACCTTTTGTACTTAGGTTTCCTTATATATAAAATAGATATTAATGTACTAATATTGCAAAGTTGTGATAATTAAGTAAGGCAACACAAGTAAAGCACCTAGAATAGACTGGTCACTCTAGTGCTCATTTCTTTCTATTCCCATATTATATTTCCTTTGGTGATTGAGATGATTAGTAAAATTATTTTGGGGAAAATTCTTTTTAGAGGACTTATATAAAACAAAACAAAACAAAAAGCCTTATAGGAATACAAGATTTTATGCTGATTCACAAAGACAAGAGGAATAGCTTTAAATGTAGCTCAAGAGCAAACAGAGGTCTATATGACCCAGAGCTCATAATAGTACTCAACCCATTATAAGTACATTCTACCCATTCACCATGCCTGGTGATTCAGGGCCCAAATAATCAGTAATTCATTCAGCAATATCTATCAAGGCTCAACATTGCTAGATACTACTTTATTCACTAAGATATAGCAGTGAATCAAAGGGTCCCTTACTTCCAAGAGCTTGCATTCTACTGGGAGAGACAGATATATAATAAATCAATAATTTCCAATAATGAAAAGACCTATAAAGAAAAAAGGCACTCTTGCTTCAGCTCTCCTTGTCTTACCTTCTCAGCAGTTTATTATGTTAGTTGACTCATCTTTTTTCTCAGCTTCCTTTCATGGGAGGAAAAGCACAAGAAGGAGAATATCATGCCAACTATGTCAAGGTTCTCTTAGGTAGATGAGTAGTTTCAGGATCTGTGAAGGATCTGGGGCCCGTTACCGTTTCATGGATGCTAGGAGAAAACACAAAATGCCTGAATTAGAGGCAAAGAAACATGTCAAATTGGCATGAGTATGCAAAATAGCAAAGTAGCATGATGTTGATGCTAGTATTCTATGTCCCCCAAATCCCATTGAATCTAAGGAGAGAAGTCCAGGTGGGTGCCGCATACACAGTGTACTTCTGTCACAGACAAGGAATACTAATTGGGGAATTTACTGCTTTTATATTGTTTGTTAAGCAAGTGTACTCTTTATTTGGAGAAGATATTACCTGGTTGCTCAAGGTTGCTTGCTGCAAGTGCAACCCTGAGAAAGAATGAGTAATGAGTAGTTAGGGCCTTGCATTTTCAGCATACCCAGAAAAATGCATAGATATACGCAGGGTCTTTGGCAGACTGTTTTTCTCAATAGGTAGAGGAGAGCAAATGATTGAACTTTGCAGCCTTTATAGTTTTATCCAATCATAATTATAAAATTCTGTAAAGTTCTTAGAACTTTATCCCTATTCCCTCTCAACTTTTCACCATATATATGATGTATTTAGGCAATAGAGAAGCCCAGACAGACTTAGATTAGCAGTTGACAGAGGAAGAGATAGATTTTTCAGTTGTTACCAAAACCTGAGCCTCTTGTATAGATCCTCTCATCACTAGAAGCATGGAACTAGCCCTCATGCCTTCCAGAAACTTCAGCCCAGGCTTTTTTCCTGTTTAAGATGACAATGAGCACTTATTCTAACAAACCTCCACTGCAAAAATATATTCATGCAGGTCAGGAAAAGGACAGAGTATGATGTGCTTCCAGTCCTGAGCACTCCATGCATGCTCATTGCTCTTGCACCCTGGTAGAAAGGGGCCTTCCTGGAATGTCATCACAGTCCACTTTTCTTGGACTTTCAAGTCATAGACAGCTTCCCCCTTCACCTTTACTGTATAAGTGGAGAAAAATTATTCTTTTTTGACTCTTGTTTAATAGTTATTGGCCACTCATGTAGGAAATTTCACATTGCCTCAGAGGTAAGGCCTGGGGAGGATACAGGGATGAGGATTAGTAGCTCTGGTGGAGAGAATCAACCTGGAAAGGAGAGGGGGAGGGAAGTATGCAGTCTTACTGTGAGGTAATAAGTTAAGAAATCGGCTTCTGATCCAGATTCCACATGTACTCATTGAGGATAGAATAAACAAGGATGAGTGTTGAAAACCCAACACTAGGCAATTGAGAGGTGTGACATCACAAATATGTCCAGACCATGAGATAAGTAGTTATAACAAATACCTGGTAATATTTGAAGAGAAATAATGCTTCAGCTTCACTGTGTGAAAGAGTAGAATTTTTTTTTGATTAATTTTAATGGGGTGACATTGGTAAATCAGGTTACATATGTTCAGAGAAAACATCTCTAGGTTATTTTGACATTTGATTATGCTGCATTCCCATCGCCCAAAATCCAATTGTCTTCCATCACCTTCTAACTGATTTTCTTCGTGCCCCTTCCCTCCCCCAACACCCTCCCTCTCCTCTCCCCCACCATGTAACCCCCACACTCTTGTTCATGTCTCTGAGTCTCATTTTTATGTCCCACCTATGTATGGAATCATATAGTTCTTAGTTTTTTCTGATTTACTTATTTCGCTCAGTATAATGTCATCAAGGACCACCCATGTTGTTGTAAATCAGCGGTTCTCAACCTGTGGGTCTCAACTCCCATGGGGGTCAAATGACCAAAACACAGGGGTCACCTAAAGCCATCGGAAAATACATATTTATTATACAATTCATTTTTCAATAAAATATGTATTTCCGATAGCTTTAGGCAACCCCTGTGTTTTAGTCATTCGACCCTCGCCAGGTTTGCGACCCACAGGTTGAGAACCGCTGTTGTAAATGATCCAATGTCATCATTTCTTATGGCTGAGTAGTATTCCATAGTATATATGTACCAAACCTTTTAATCCACCTGTCCACTGACGGACACTTGGGATGTTTCCAGATCTTCGCTAGTGTGAACAATGCTGCCATAAACATGGGGGTGCATTTCTTCTTTTCAAACAGTGCTATGGTGTCCTTGGGATATATTCCTAACAGTGGTAGAGCTGGGTCAAAAGGCAGTTCGATTTTTAATTTCTTGAGGAATCTCCATACTGTTTTACACAGTGGCTGCACCAGTCTGCATTCCCACCAGCAGTGCAGGAGGGTTCCCTTTTCTCCACATCCTCACCAGCACTTATTCTGTGTTGTTTTGTTGATGAGCGCCATTCTGACTGGTGTGAGGTGATATCTCATTGTGGTTTTAATTTGCATTTATCTAATGATTAGTGATGTTGAGCATTTTTTCATATGCCTATTGGCCATCTGTATGTCCTCTTTGGAAAAGTGTCTATTCATTTCTTTTGCCCATTTTTTGATTGGATTGTTTGTCTTCCTGGTATTAAGTTTTACAAGTTCTTTGTAAATTTTGGTTATTAACCCCTTATCAGATGCATTGTCAAATATATTCTCCCATTGTGTAGTTTGTCTTTTTATTCTGTTCTTATTGTCTTTAGATGTGCAGAAGCTTTTTAGTTTGATAAAGTCCCATTTGTTTATCCTGTCTTTTATTTCACTTGCCTGTGGAGACGAATCCGCAAATATAAGGTCTACCGGAAAGTTCTGTCTGTTTTTGGAATAAAACAAAATACAAATTTTTCTTACTATCAATAAACTTTATTAAATAATATCATTGCCATTATTATTAATGATTTCTTGCCAGCGTGAGGGCAATTTGTATATCCCATTTTTGAAAATGTTTTCTTTTGATGCAAAAAAATAAACCAGTGCTTGTTTGATATCTTCTTCATTTTTGAATTTTTTGCCGTTCAAAAAAATTTTGTAAGGACAAAAACAAATGATAGTCGGAGGGTGCTAAGTCCGGGGAATATGCTGGATGCGACAGACATGCTTCTGTAGCATTTCTTCCGTGTTGAAATTCATAAAAATTACAGTGGCATAAATGAACTTTATCAGTAGCCGTGGGTACACTATCACTTCACACATAAGACTAACGTGAATCAACTTTGTTTTAGTTAATTTGCTACATCAGTATGTATACATTAAGTGATAAAAATAGAGAGGCACACATGCGCCAAATAAACATGTGCTTACGTGTCGAAACTTGTTGTGATAGAAACAGAAAGAACTTTCCGCTAGACCTTATATATTGCTGTGAGAGATGTCAGAGAGCTTACTGCCTATGTTTTCTTCTAAGATGCTTATGGTTTTACGGCTTACATTTAAGTCTTTTATCCATTTTGAGTTTATTTTTGTGAATGGTGTAAGTTGGTGGTCTAGTTTCATTTTTTTTGCAGGTAGCTGTCCAATTTTCCCAACACCATTTGTTGAAAAGGCTGTCTTTACTCCAATGTATGCTCTTATCTCCTTTGTCTAATATCAGTTGTCCATAAAAGTGTGGGTTTATTTCTGGGTTCTCAGTTCTGTTCCATTGATCTATATGCCTGTTCTTATGCCAGTACCAGGCTGTAGTATAACTTGATATCCGGAAGTGTGATATCTCCCACTTTATTCTACCTTTTTAATATTGCTGAGGCTATTCGTGTTCTCTTTTGGTTCCATATAAGTTTTTGGAATATGTGTTCTAATTTTTTCTTTTTTTTATTAATTTTTTTTTTAGAGAGGAGAGAGAATGAGAGAGAGAGAGAGAGAGAGAGAGAGAGAAGGGGGAGGGAGGAGCAGGAAGCATCAACTCCCATATGTGCCTTGACCAGGCAAGCCCATGGAATATGTGTTCTATATCTTTGAAGTAAGTCATTGGTATTTTAACCGGTATTGCATTGAATTTATAAATTGCTTTGGGTAATATAGACATTTTAATAATGTTTATTCTTCCTAACCATGAGCACGGTATATGCTTCCACTTCTTTGTATCTTCCCTGATTTCTTTTATCAATGTTTTATAATTTTCCAAGTACAAGTCTTTAATATCCCTGGTTAAATTTATTTCTAGGTACTTTATTTTTTTGGTTGCAATGGTAAAGGGGATTGATTCCTTAATTTCTCTTTCTGATATTTCATTGTTAGTGTATAAAAATGCCTCCGGTTTCTGAGTATTAATTTTATATCCTGCCACCTTGCTGAATTCATTTATCAGGCCCAGTAGTTTTTTAACTGCGACTTTAGGGTTTTCTAAATACAATATCATATTATCTGCAAATAATGATAGTTTTACGTCTTCTTTTCCAATTTGGATACATTTTATTTCTTATTCTTGTCTGATTGCTGTGGCTAAGACTTCCAGAACTATGTTGAATAAGAATGGTGAAAGGAGGCACTCCTGCCTTGTTCCTGATCTTAAGGGGATTGCTTTTAATTTTTGCCCATTGAGTATGATGTTGGCTGTGGGTTTGTCATAGATGGCCTTTATCATGTTGAGGTATGTTCCCTGTATTCCCACTTTGCTGAGAGTTTTGATCATGAATGGGTGCTGGATTTTAAATGCTATTCCTGCATCTATTGAATTTATCATGTAGTTTTTCTCCTTCCTTTTGTTTATGTGATGAATCACATTGATTGATTTGTGAATATTGTACCAGCCTTGCCTCCCAAGAATGAATCCCACTTGATCATGGTGTATGATTTTTTTCATATATTGCTGGATCCAGTTTGCTAATATTTTGTTGAGGACTTTAGCATCCAAATTAATCAGGGATATTGGCCTATAATTTTCTTTCTTTGTGTTGTCTTTGCCTGGTTTTGGGATCAGAATTATGCTTGCCTTATAAAAGGAGCTTGGAAGTCTTCCTTCCTCTTGAATTTTTTGAAATAGCCTGAGAAGGATAAGAGTTAGTTCTTCTTAGAATATTTGGTAGAATTCACTTGTGAAGCCATAAGGCCCAGGACTTTTCTTTGTTGGGAGTTTTTTGATAACTGTTTCAATCTCATTTGTTGTAATTTGTCTGTTTAGGTTTTCTAATTCTTCCAGATTAATTATTGGAAGATTATATGTTTCAAGGAATTTGTCCATTTCATCTAAGTTGTCTAGTTTTTTGGTGTACAGTTCTTCATAGTATTTTCTTACAATATTTTCTATTTCTGTTGTGTCAGTTGTTATTTCTCCAATCTCGTTTCTAATTTTATTTCTTTGAGTCCTCTCTCTTTTTTCTTGGTGAGTCTGGTTAAAGGTTCATCGATCTTGTTTACCTTTTCAAAGAATCAGCTCCTGGTTTCATTGATCCTCTGTATTGTTTCTTTAGCCTTTATGTCATTTATTTCTGTTCTGATTTTTATTATTTCCTTCCTTCTACTAGCTCTGGGCTTTATTTGCTGTTCTTTTTCTAGTTCTTTAGATGTAGGGTCAAGTTGTTTATTTGAGCTTTTTCTAGCTTCTTGAGGTATGAACTTTTCTCTCAGGACTGCTTTTGCTGTGTCCCATAAATTTTGAGTTGATGTATGCTGGTTATCATTCGTTTCTAGGAATTTTTTAATTTCTTCTTTGATCTCATTGTTTAACCATTTGTTATTTAATAACATGCTATTTAGTTTCCAAGTGTTTGAGTATTTTTCAGTTTTTCTGTTGTGGTTGATTTCTAGTTTCATGCCATTGTGATCGGAGAAAGTGCTTGATACGATTTCAATCTTCTTAAATTTGTTGAGACCGCTTTTGTCCCCTAACATGTGGTCTATTTTAGAGAATGTACCACGAGCACTTGAAAAGAATGTATATTCTGCTGTTTTAGGGTGAAAGGTTCTGAAGATATCTATTAAATCAAGTTGATCTAGTATGTCCTTTACGTCTGCTGTTTCTTCGTTAATTTTCTTTCTTGCGGATCTATCTAGTGATATTAGTGGGGTATTGAAATCCCCTACTATTATAGTATTGCTGTTGATCTTGCCCTTTAAATCCATCAAAGTCTGCTTTATTATTTAGGTGCTACTATATTAGGTGCGTAGATATTTATAACGGTTATATCTTCCTGTTGGATTGCTCCCTTTATCATTATGTCATGACCTTCTTTATCTCTAACTATAGTCTTTGTTTTAAAGTCCATTTTGTCTGATATAAGTATTGCTATCTCAGCTTTTTATTCATTTCCATTTGTGTGAAATATTTTTTCCATCCTTTTATTTTCAGTCTATGTGCATCTTTTGTTTTAACGTGTGTCTCTTGTAGACAGTATATGTATGGGTCCAGTTTTCTTATCCATGCAGCTACTCTATGTCTTTTGATCGGATCATTTAATTCATTTACATTTAAGGTTATTATTGATATGTAATTGTTTATTGCCATTTTATTCTTTAAAACTGTATTCCTCTTTTGCTATATTCTTTTTCTCCTTTGATCTGTTTACAACAAGCCCCTTAGCATTTCTTGCAGCCTTGGTTTGGTTGTAGTGAATTCCTTGAGTTTTTTTTTTTTTTTTTTGTCTGTAAAGCTTTTTATTTCTCCTTCAATTTTAAATGATAGCCTTGCTGGATAAAGTAGTCTTGGTTGTAGGGTCTTGTTCTGCATTACTTTGAATATTTCTTGCCATTCCCTTCTGGCCTCAAGTGTTTCTGTTGAGAAGTCGGAAGTCATCCTTATGGGGGCTCCTTTGTAGGTGATATTCTTTTTATCTCTAGCAGCTTTTAATATTTTCTCTTTATCACTTAGCTGTGGTATTTTAATTATAATGTGTCTTGGTGTTGATTTCTTTGGGTTTCTCTTTAATGGAGTTCTCTGTGCTTCTTGAACATGTGAGATGTTTTCCTGCCTTAATTGAGGGAAGTTTTCAGCTATGATATGCTTGAATAAAGTCTCTATCCCTTGTTCTTTCTCTTCTTCTTCAGGAACTCCTATGATGCAGATGTTATTTCTCTTCATGTTGTCACAGAGCTCTCTTAGAGTTTCCTCAATCTTTTTGAGTCTCTTTTCTTTTTTCTGCTCTGCTTCTGTGACTTTATTTATTGTGTCCTCTAACTTGCTGATTCGATTCTCAGTTTCATGCATCCTGCTTTTAATTCCTTCCATTGTGTTCTTTATTTCTGATATTGTATTTGCCATTTTTGACTAATACTTTTTTATTATTTCAATGTCCTTTTTTATATCTGCTATCTCTTTATTTAGGTGTTCATAATGACCATCTGTTGTTGTTCTAATATCTTTGAGCATCCTAACAATTGTTCTTTTAAACTCTGCATCTGGTAATTTGGTTATATCTGATTCATTTAGGTCCTTTTCTGGGGATTTCTCTTGATTCATTTGTGTTGCATTTCTCTGCTTTCTCATTTTCTCTGTGTAAAGGAAGGTTTTGGCCCCTGGAGTCCACAGTGTAGCCTCTGTTCCCTTGGTATGGTCTGTCTGCAGGCCCACCACCCACTCTGCTGTTGCTTCCTAGGGCATTTGGGTATGGGTGTTGCCGGTGCCTGCCCACTGAAGCTGTTGCTGTGGTTTCTGCCTCTCCTACACAGGAGTGGCTGTGATCACGTGCTCGGGTGTAGAAGCCTTGGTGGCCTTGACCTTTGCCCCGCCCCCGTGGGTGGCGTTGTGCTTGGCCCTGAGGGCAGTGGCAAGTACCTTTGCTCAGCTAAGGGTCTCTGCCTGTTTCCAGGCTTTTGCCCCACCCTTGCAGGAGGAGCCCGCTCGTGGGACAGCTGCAAGCCTTGGCTCCACAAGCCAGATGGGACTGCGTGCCCATGCTCAGTAGCAGGACTCTGCCTGTTCTGGGTTTTTGGCCCCACTCCCATGGGAGGAGCCAGCTCCCAAGTCAAGCCACAAGCCTTAGTTCTGCGGGCGGGCCAAGGCTGTGCTCCTGCGCCCTTGCTCAAGGGCTGGTCTCCACCCGTTCTGGGGTTCCCGACCTTGTCCCGCAGGCTGGATTACAGGCTGCCTTCAGCTGGGCTTGACCACTTTTGCATGCCCCTTCCTCCCCAGCTGGGCAAGACTGAGCTCACACCTAGTCCCAGTGGTGGCCAGCTGGCTTCCGCCCTTGCTGGCAGAACCACGCTTCCGCATCCCGCCGCTGCCTGCCCTCAGGCGAGCCCTCAGCCATGTAGGTGGGGGCGCTGCAGCTCAGACCGTAAGACTCCCTACTGTAGTCTGGAAAGCTCCCTCCTTCTAAGTGATTCTGCTCTGAGTGCCGTGGGAGAGCTTGTTTGGCTGGTGTCCTGCTTCCCTTTGCTGGTATTGCTGTTTCCAGGGGAAATATTCACTTCAGATTTGGGGAGTGACTCATCTCAGGGATTAGGGTGGCTGTCTCCCAAAATGTTTCTCCCTGTGCCTCCTAGATTACACTCTCTTCCTGCTACTCTGGTACTCTCCTCTCTCCCCCCCCGTCCCCTGGAGCCCTCAGTGAGTGGTTGTGAGAGGGGTATTCTGCGTGGTCCCTTTAAGAAGAAACCTGGGTCTGAGAAATCAGTCTCTTTCTCACAAACAGTATCCTGACTTGTTTCTAGCTAAATACTGTCCATACACCTCTTCTAGGCTCTGGGGCTGCAGGCTGGGGCTTTGTTCCTGGGGCTCAGGACCCTCCCCTCTCTGCTAAACTCAATTCCCTCCACATGAGTCTCTCCCGGGTGCCGTTCGCTCCGGGGACCTGGGCAGCCCTCTCCGCATTTCCACTTTTCCTACCAGTCTCGGTGTGGCTTCTTCAGTGTTCCTTGGTTGAAGAGTCCTCTTAGTTTAGTCCAAAGTTGGTTTTTCCAGATGATAATTCTTGAAATTAGTTTGTAATCCACTTTGGTTCTGGGAAGTGGGACTTGGTACGTCCGCCTACTCCAGCACCATCTTGTCTTCCTTGGAATGAGTAGGATTTTGCTGGTGGACAAGACTGTTGGAGCATGTTTCAAACTTAAGTAATCACACCAAGGAGCTGAGGTACATCTTTGTTGAAGTTTTTATAAAATTGGCCCTTTCTTCAAAGTACTTTACTTTCATGTGTCACAATATTGTCATATTGTATTGATTTTATTAAAATAAGACATTTTACTGCCACATTCCAGAAAATAATTCTAATAACTATACAGATTGACCTCTTAGATGTATTCAAGGTGAGATCTATACAACCATACACAGTGGCCCTGTCTGGTTGGCTCATTATGGAGAAAGCAAATTTTTCAGCTTAACTAGAGTGAAGAGTATGTGTGAAAGAGTGATAGAAAACAAAGGCTGGATAGAAAGAGATCAGAATTTGAGGAAACTTAGGGTCCATAATAATGTGATTAGAATCAAACCTGAAAGTGCAGTAGATGGAGTTTAGGCGAGAACATATAATAGACATTTAAAAGATGTCACAAATATAAAATATTGGGAAATTAGTGACAATAGAATAAGATTAGTCAAGAGACTTGGTAAAGATACACCAGATGATAATGGGAGCTGGAAAGGGTAGGGAGGAGGTTACTTTCTCCTGTCTCAAAGGAGAAAGAGGTCTTCCTCTCCAGAGCTATTCTCTCCACCAGAGCTAATGATCCCAATCACTGTATATTCTTCTCTACTACCTTGAACTTTCACTTCTTTTTCTTTGGTCTTCAATCATTCTCTCCACTATCTCCATCCCTGCAGCCTTTGGTTGTCCCAATACGTCAAGGTCTTGCTTCTGTTCACCCCTATTTTCTGCATGAGCATTTTCCCTTGAATTAGATCGGCTTTACCCATTAGGATACTTTCACGATTCTAAGTAACAAGAGGTCAAGCAGCCTCTAAGCAGCACTATGGTGGCTAACACAGCCACAAGGATCACTACTGAGCTGCTATGTTGGTTTGCCACACTTCCAGAGATTCAGCCAGTAAGATAATAACAGGCTCGACTGGACTCAGACAATTTATTACTTATACAGCAAAACTATTATCAGCATGGTGTCACCTCCTCACTTTTCTAGCCCCATAGGATAACTGAACTGGAGGGACTTGATAACAGAGACAGGAGTAATGAGTTGATCATCTACTGAGAAGCCATCTAAACTTCTAGCCAGGCAGTTTCTAGAAAGGAAGTGGAGTGTGATGGAAAGTCCTGTGCTCAATTGCAAACAAGGGAGATGAATGAGAAACAGTTTTAAGGCAGTTTTCTGCAAGGTTCCTCTTGAGCCCCTCACAAGAAGCCTATCCTTCTTTGGTCAAGGAAGAATTGCAGGGCATTCCAACAGACTCTAGTCAGACTTGTTGGTCTTGCCTATGTGAAGACATGTATGGTCATGTGGTGGCAGAGCTGTCTCTCAATAAGTCTACCCCGTGACCTTTCATGTATCCAAGTAAGAATTATGTTCAGTTTAAGCTACCCATTAGATTACCTAATTAACTCTACTGATTAATTATAGGGGCTTAAGCCAAATCTTTTTTATTTGTCTTAGGCCACATTAAATGAGAGTGACTATGACTTCCAGCAGGATTACCAGGCCATCTTAAAGGATAAGTTGCAAACAGGCTCTCCTAAACCAAGCCAGCTAAGTAGGTCTGAGGTACTGCTGAGATTGACCTTACAGAGCCACACTACTTTCATTCTAAGGTAGGAAATAGACTGTTCCATCTTCCTCAATGCATTAATACAAGTACAGCAACAGGTATTAGAATTTAAATGTATTCTCCCTTGACTGGCCAGCAGTAAGCCTGGGGCGATGTGACTGTCTATAACCACTTGTTTAGAGTTTAGACTGTTCTATGTTTGTCAGGCAAATACAAGCCTGATGTCCGTATAAGAAGTAGTATTCCATTCGAAGCATAAAGTATATTAGGAGTATACGTATTATTTATTACAAGGGTGAGTTAATTTTGTGTTCCTTGTGATGAACAAACACCTTAATTATAGCTAATTAATTCCTGCAAAGCAGGCTAGAGTGCTTTGGAAGAAACAATCTATCAGAGCAAACTAGCCCAGCCATTATAGTACAGACTGCTCCACATGAGCTATATTCTGCTAATAGATTCGTAGTGACTTCAGCAACAGCATTTTGCTAACATGGGGGTCAGGGTTTGATTCTTTAGTGTTCAAAGGAGCAGCTGTTAAGTTTTTGTTGGTGGGATCAGAGGGGAGTGATAAACTCAGCAATCAGAGATCAGCTATGGTCTAAAAAAAGCATACAAGAAAAGTTTTGTTTTAGATGGTAGAGAGATACCACAAGGGACTAGCAATAATATTAAGCTAGGGGAACATATTTATGTCCAGAAAATTAACCTTGCTGTCACCTCGAATGGAGGTCATCCACGTGAAAGGTCAAAAGCCTTTAGTTTTAGATTTAAGGACTAAGGATTTAGGTCCTAAGCTCTAAGGATCTAGGATCTAAGTCAAGAATGGGGATTCATAGTTATCAAAGCATTCTGAGATGCCAGGCCAGGCCAAATGTCCTAAAGGTAAGAGTAAAAAGGAATAAATGATTCTTCCCCCAACTCCTGATTTTCCCGGGTTTAGGTTGTTCGCTCCCTACCATCTGGTTTGGTGCTTCGCTATCATAGCCACATGATTGGTATAACCAGTCTCTGCAGCAATCGCTTCATTATTTTTATCCATCCTCATCATTTCTAACCCACACCATATTCTTGGATTCTTTCTCAATGGCTATTTCCTTATATAGCATGTACTAACCTTGAACTTATCCCACTCTTGAGGTGAAGGCTTTGTCAGGACCACTTTAGAGTTGCCACCTCATACTCATGACCACTATTTTCTGCCCTCTGGTTCAAATATATCTTATTAAAGCATCTAAAATCCTTGCAACTTCCTGCTCATCAGACTCAATCAGGATAATGTCATTATAAATAACCAAAATGAATAAATGTGGTGTTTTGTGGAATGCCAAGATGATCAACATACTGTATTAAGAACTGATATACTACTGAAGAAATACTCTGAAGGTATACAGTTGACCCCATTCGATAAGAGGCAATAATTACTAGTGGTTTTCATAAATAAGTATGGGGAAGATGGCATTAGCCCTCTACTGTAAAGTGCCCGGTGCTGTGTTTTCTTGGTACAGTAAAAATACTGCATCTGAAACAGCAGCCACAGAATTATCCCTTAATTAAGTCTATAATAGTCTACAGTTACCTCCAAGATCTACATGACTCCTCTATTGGCCAAACTGGGGAGTTGAATGAGAATATGATGGGTATCACCAGCCTTGCTTCTTTCAAGTCTTTCATGGTGGCATTAATTACTTCTGGTTTACTATCTTGGAAGGGAGTAAAAGTTCCAGGAGCTTCCACTTAGCTCTTTGTACTGTAATGGTCCTTACCCAATGGGTAAAAAAGCCAGTGGGGATATTGTCAGTTCTAGAACTGAGAAAATAACCACACAGTCATGTGGGTCAGCTGAACTAACAGAACCAACTGTGAGCTGAACACGAGTGAAGACTTCATCTATCTACTGACCAAGATAAACTCCAACTTTCATTGGAGGTCCATAGCAGTGTTTTGTGTCCTCAGAAATTAGGATCAATTCAGAGCCAGTGTCTAGTAAATCTCGAAAATTCTGTATATTTCCTTGTCTTCAGTGTACTGTCACTATTCTGGATCCTGTCAGCCCCACTGAAATTAAGGAGCCCATCTCAATAATGGCATCCTCTACAGTTGTACATGGTCTATAGAGGGGAACATCTACATAAATTTTCAAAGACACAAGTCTTCCTCTCACTAATGTATTTCTCATTCTTCATTGAAAGGAGTATCTTCTGAGTGTTTGCATGGAACAGTTGGGCAATGGGTATACAGGTTGCATATGATAAGTCCAGTTTAACATTTCCATAAGCCTTTGAGTTCACTGTTCCACATCGTATCAGGAAGCTTTGGCACCTCAATCTCACAAACTCTAGACCACCACTCAGTCCAAGTTTCCTTCAATTAATCAAGTAACGTAGGGAATACAGGTAAATAATAATAAAAATAAAAAGCTTATTAATGAAAATAATTATTCACCACAACAGGGAATTAAATTAATGAGGGATTGACTAGTGAGAAGAATCCTAGAGAATATAGAAATAGCAGCTATAAGGAACTAACCCTTGGCCCTCCCAGGGCTAAGTAAGGTCCAGTCCTTATTGGAAAGGCAACAGCTTGGTCCACTGAAAGGCAGAGAAGTCACTGTGGTGTCACACCTGCAGAACTTCTTGCAAGTCTGCCCTCTGTAACTTCAAAATTTGTCTCTAGAATGTATGGAATGCTATTCATGGGGTAGTGTCTCACTTTAGGCCTTCCCCTACAAAACCATTAGAGTTGGAGACATGGGAAAAGACTGCTGGCCCCCAAGCATTGTGGGGCTCGGCACAAGAGAAAGGTATGCTGCAAGAGCTTGCCTACCAATACACTAAATCTAGAAAGAACCAACATTCCACCCCCGCCCCCCCTTTTTTTCCTGTAATGTCTCTTCAGCGCCCTCTACTGACAAAGCTTCAGCCCTTACTGGCAAAGGAAAATGTACTTTAAAAGGCCCAGATGCATTTTCACTACACAGTCAAAAAAGGGTGAATTTGAAACTGAGAGGCAGTTGATCAATAACTGGTACAAGCATCACTTCTCATGCTTCTCTCATAGATTTTGCAGCCAGACGTCGCCATCTGCCTGGAGGGTGCTTTGACAGGCTCCTTTCCCTCAGGTTTCATCAGGAAGTCATCAAAAGCAACGGAAGAAAAGATGAGTCTGAACAGAATTTGAAGCGCCCTTCTCTTTTTTTCCTACAGTTCCTCATAGAGTTTCCGTCCAAGGCACGTCAGGACCCGGTCCTCAAGGACCGGAAACCTGAAGAGCTAAAGGGAAGTGGGGTGAAAGCTCAGCCCCCGCAGAACATTGGCGGCTGGAGCCTGAAGGCCTCTGAACGACTGAACTGGAGCAAAGCTGCTTCCCGGGTTACAAAAGCCGCCTGAGGTCTTCCCACAGCGGGGGCGCACGGAGGCAGACGCGAGGCGGGTCCGGCGGGCGGTGCGCTGTGATTGGACGCTGGGGGGCCCGCCCCCTCATCCCGGCGCGTCGGGAAGGGGCGGGGCCAGCCGCCTGCTCCGCTCCCGGCCTGCGGGCGCCTATTGACCCAGCGGCTGCCGTGCCGCTGCTGTCTCCTCCTGCTAGTGGCGGGCGGCTAGGAGCGCCGAGTGGCGCTGGAGAACCAGCACTCCCTTTCGCAGCTGCCGCCGCCATCTCCACATTTGTGGGGCGGGAAGGAAGGAGGGGACTTGCGGCTGCAGCTGGAGCGGGCTTCTCTCCGGGGACAGTCCTCTCCTTGCTCTCCTTTTCCTCCTTCGCGCGCGCGCCGCCGCCTCCTGCGCCCTCCCAGCGCAGCCCGGGTCGGGGAGCGGAGAGGAAGGGCGGTGGGGGGCGGGAGAGGCAGGCGGGTGGACGCGCGCATTCGGAGGCAACTCCTGCCCGATCCTCGCATCTCCGCGCCCAGGGTGCTTCCCGGCCCGCTCTCGGCGGCGACGGCGGCGGCAGCAGGAAGGGGCTCAGTTAGGGGAGGCGGGGGCGGTGCCGCGGGGGCGGGACCGGTCGTCCCGGCGCTAAGTTGTGGGGCTAGGCTCCTCCGACCGGATTCCTGCCCCTCGGCTCCTTGGACCCAGCTCCGCGCCGCCTCGGGGCTGTCGAACCCGCACCTCCTGGGTGAGGAGCACACGCCTGCCCTTGTCGAGAAAACTTTTCCTGCGGGCTCAGTCGGGGCGGCGGTGGCAGGAAGTCGGGGCAGCGACCTCACCTCCGCCGGCCCCGCACTCTTTGCCGGCTGCCGGGTCTGAGCTCGAGATCCAAGTTTTCCCGGCCCTTCCCGGGCTGCGGGCGGGTCCCGCCTGGGGAGGGACGCCCGGCTCCAGGGAGGGCGGTGGGCCAGGGCGAAGGCCGACAGCGCGTGGTGGCGCCGGAGACAGGGTGCGGAGCGCGGCCCGGCCCGGCATCCGCAGTCGAAAGCGCGGAGAGCACGAGCTTGGAAGTGGGGAGCCTCCGGCGGCCGCTTCCAGGAGTCCACAGTCCGCCTCCTCTGGGTGAAGACAGTGTCCTGGGCCCGAATCTATCAAGGAAAATGAAGTTAAGCCGGCAGTTCACCGTGTTCGGCAGCGCGATCTTCTGTGTGGTGATCTTCTCGCTCTACTTGATGCTGGACCGAGGTCACTTAGACTACCCCAAGAGTCCGCGCCACGAGGGCTCGTTCCCCCAGGTAAGCACCCGGGGCGCGGAACTCCGAGAGGGTAGGGAGGGGGGGGTACATAGTTACCTTGTGCTCCTCGCCCTCACCCTCCCGCGGAGGCTCCGCACCCGGGCAGGGCGAGCCCCAAATGGACAGGGAGGACCCGAGCCTCTTCCAGCTCGGCTTTTCCGCGTTGGATGGCGGTGACGGCGACCCGGGAGCCTCCTTCTGGTGCACGGAGTTAACAAAGTGCCAGGCGGCGTGAGGTGGCGGGATCGCGCTCAGGGGAAGTGGCCAGGTTCCTGCACTGGCACCCGGGCCTGTTAGGGTGGCCTCGGACACCTGCTGGCTGGGGGAGCGGCGCAGCGTGAGGTGTAGCGTTCTTACCGCTTTTAGGTAGCCCCTCGGCCCACACAGGGTTAAGCTGCACAGACCCCCTGAGCGCATCCAGTTGCGGAAATGGATCATACAGACCCCTTCTGGGTGGTGCTTTTTACCCCACTCTTAAGAAGTAAAAGTTTATTTCGTGTTGCAATTCTCCTAGCTGTGAATTTGTAGGGTTGATTTTAGTGTCGTCATTCTTCAGCTCTTACATCGGGTTTGTTTGGAGCCGACGTGGGAGTCTAGTGGGGAAGTGAGTGTTATACTCCAGCCGGAAGCTGTGGGGCGCTCAGCCCTGCGCCCTGTGGTCGAATTGTCAAACGAGTGGGGAAAAGGACCAGTCTTCAGTCTTTTATTTAAAGTTGCTAAAAATAAGCAAACGGAGACAGTTGGTTCTTTTTGCAAGAATACTGCGTCGTGTGTATTTTCGTTTCTAGTTATTTGACAAGGACCAGTACACCTAAGAAATTTTACTATAACTGGGTATTGTGTGGTATCTATCCCCTGTAATGAATGAACCTAAAGAACTCAAAAACCCTGCCAAACTGATATGACAACTACTAGGCTAAGGGGATAGAGAAACGTAGTACGTGAACAAGCTGGCATTTTAAATGTGTTGTGTGTGTGTGTGTGTGTGTGTGTGTGTGTGTGTGCGTGAGAGAGAGAGAGAGAGAGAGAGAGAGAGAATTTAAATGACTGAAGAGTATCCTTGTCATTTGTTCTTGTGATATGTGAGAGCAAAATGCTTGAGTTTATTTGAAATGAAACTACAAACTTTACCTGAGTGATAGAAGTGAAAAAAGACCCATATGTGGACGCTATTATAAATTTAGAACATTCAAAATATTTTGCAGGAGAGAGGAATTGAAAATCTTGTTACAAACAGATGTATCAAAAAATTTTAAAGTTTCTATTGCTCCCGAGTAGTCTGATAGGGAAAATATAGTGAGATAAGTACTATGGTATATCTTTTAAACTTGAGTTTAGAGTTTGACCTGTGCTTGTTGATAAGATTGGGTAAAAGTTTTAAAAAGAGTAAACCCTGTGAAGCAAGAGCAAAAGGAGGAATTTTAAGCTTTGTTTAATATGCTGTTTAATAAGTTTGGGGCTAATCTTACTGTGATTTGCCCCCTTCCACCCCAGTAACCTTATTTTCAGTATTTTCTTCATTTCAGGAAAAAAACCCCACATAAAAACGGATATATTTTACTTAAAGTCATCTTGAATGAAGTCCTTTGAGTTTGGTTTGATAATCACTTGGAAATGACTTATGCAAACATCTGGGGCTGGGGTTTTCTGGCAACCTTGACATTTTAGTGTTTCTAAAGAAGTGAATGACTCATTCAGTTACTGGGACATGTTAGGCAAAGTTAATTCTAATATCGTAATATCCAGATCTAGTCCTTGTCAAGGGGCTGAATTTCTGCTTAGGATGAGGAGCATTTGATTGAAAGTTGACAGCAGCTGCTAGAAGAGAAGGCCCTGTGTTTTCTGTTTTATGTGCAGGAGGAAAGGATTTGGTAGGTGGAGCTTTTTATATATAAGGATGTCTTATTCAGATTTCAGGACTGGATATTTGATGCAGGAAGAAGGTACTCTTCTGCTGATTTATTTTGGACAGGCAGTAAATCCCCAAGCAGGTGGGTAGGGTAGACCTGATGTAAGCCTAACTCATATGCTTGGCATCACCTGTGTCTTCCATATAAACTTGATTCCCACAACCACCACCTGGTAAATAAGGAAGCTGAGGCACAGAGAGAATTTCCCCCAAGTTACATAGTTAAAAGCTGAGATTTGAACAGGTGTCCTTTGGAGTCCTGGCTGTCAGCTGTTAGCTCTACTGCCTTTAATAATCCTTTGCCTACTGTTAAAATAAACCCCAGCCGGCTTGTGGCAAGATCTAATGGGCACTGGAGCTTGCTGTACTGTGGCTCCTTAACTTAGGACTTTTTTTTTTTACTTGAATGTTTAATATGAATCCCTAATGAATATGCTTCTCCTTCTTCTGAAACAGTCAATGCTTGAGATTTTTATCTCTCCCAGAATGTCTTCTAGCTCTCTTCAGAGCTCAACGTTCTGACGAAAACCAGAATATAGCAGGACATCCAGCATTTGAGTTTTTATTTTTTTCACTACTTTGTCATGTAAACCTTAATTTGATGAGAACACCAAACATCACAAAACTTAAGCAGCAGTGTATTTTTGTTGTTGTTGTTGGGGTTGGGTACTGAACGGCTTAGTTTTATTAAAGGTAAGGGAGTCTGTCAGTATATTTCATTTTTGGTGTCTAGTGGAATGATTAATTTAGAAAGGGATTGATTTCCTTTGATTTGTGCATTTCATTTTCTTTAGGTTAATATGGAACCTTCAGGAAGGTACATGACCCATCTTGTAAGCAAGATACGTTTTAAAACCACCTACTAGATTAACAGCAATCTGTTATATTTGCTGTTATTCTGGCTTTCACTTTCTTTTCTCCCACAACTCTGTTGTCCACCACTTGCCCAGACTCTGGAGCAGAAGTGGGCCCAGTGCTGGGTGCGTCAGTTTCTCCCACTGGGGAGCAGCTGCCTGCCTCTGTGACCGCCTTTGGAGGGCCTTCCCATGTGCTTCTGGGAGGAAGTCCTTTGAGGCCTGAAGGCAACAGGTGGTCTTGTCAGTTTTAGTTTATGTGTATATTTCAGGGTTAATAAATCTCAGCTAGAAAAACTAATAAAAATTTCAATGGGAATGAAAGGCTGGCTAGGACCTAATGCCCTGAAGATGCTGTGAGGTAATGTAAGAATTCCAGCAGATAGAAAGGAGAAACTTGTTAGGGTCTTCCTGAAATGCTTTATTACTTCTTATAAGCGGATTTCACAAGTTGCTTACTATTAACAGTGTGTATAATATGATGTCTTATGTTTGAGTCTGGAGAATTAAATAATGACCCAGGTTTTGTATAACAAATGATCAGTCTTTAAATAACTGATATAGCATACAACCACAGGGATTAATATTAACTCTTGGGACTGATGCAAAATATGAAAGGAAACTTCAGACTTTATCTCTGTACCCAGATAACATTTAAGTGAAAAAGTGAGAATGTCTTTACATAAGTATTCGATTGAAAGACATTGGAAGGTGGGGAAGTTAATGCCTTTTTTTTTTTTAAATTGTAGAAATACAGTGCACACATAAAAATATGCTTAAAAGCTTTATATCTCTAGTACTTTTTAAGTCCCAACATAGATGATGTTCTTGGCTTCTCTACACTCTGTTTACAAACTATGGACTTCTTGCTGGGGTTTGTGCAGGTGTGTATATGGACACTTGTTTCATTTCTTGGGGTGTAATATTTGAGATCTGTGACTTTTGGGAAGGGATGGAACTTGGACAGTGCTGGCAACCTGGCGTTTCGGAGGAATGCAAGAGTTTGAAAGCCTCTGGAGAGGCTGGTGTGCTCTGCTCCTCAGCAGTCCTGCAGGACTCCTGCCAGTGTGTTTCACTGAGACTTAAGCTTGCTTCCTGTACACCACTGGGACAGACACTCGTGACTGCATCTGGTCTGAAGGCTTAAGTTTATTGTTTTTTTAATTGAATTGAATGTGTTGTTCCCAGATCAGCACTGCTGCCACAGCCTAAATAAGCATATTTTTTTTCTGGGAGATGTTGCAATCCTGTATGTCTGCTGGGAATTTTCTGTTATTTATCTGGGCTGTGGTCAAAACATGGACTAAAATTACAAATTTTATTTGTTGTTTTCAGTTTGAGTCCACTATTGTTTTTTTGTGATAGCTGTTAAAACTTTTTTTTTGACAGTCGTAAGTGTTGACATTTTCCTAGAAGGAGTAGTTCAGTAGCTGCCTCTGATTCCTTGCTTAATTACTAGCTTTTTTGAATCCAGCAGTCTGTTATTCCTTGTTGTTCCCTCACTCCTTTAGAGATTTTAAGAAAATAGGGGGATGTTCAGCAGCTGGAATATGATCTCTGTTTGCTGGGTCATAGAGTCGTTGCATTTTGGCCCTTTCTTTCTAGGTGGTCATGTTCCCAGTAGCATCCGCTTTTCCAGAGCATGTAGAACTAAGGAGGGGAGGAGAAACTCTAAAAGAATGAATTTTGCTTCTTTTCATGGTGTCATTAGTGGGTTGATCAGGAGAGGAAGTAGACCATTTTAAATAAGACGAATTTCTCTTTCAGTTACAGATTTCAAGCCAAGCTGCTAATTTTAAGGTTGAGATCATGCTTAAGATCAAACAAGTGTGCGGGTTGATTGTACTGAAATGGAATTCAGACTTAGTGTTTTGAGTATTTTAAATTTGCCTTATGGCAAGTTGCTTTAAATGAACTCAGTCTCTTAAGGTCATGATGGAGCTTTTCTTTGAGATAGTATATTTAATGTTATTTGTGCTTGTATGCAGACAGGCATATAGTAGCTAACCAGTAAATATTTTATGTTAAATTTTTAACTCTAACATACTGTTTTTTTAAAAAGAACAACCTTAAAGCACTGTAAAAACTGTACATACTCTACCTTTGGCTGCCTTACCACCTCATTGCTGTTGATATTTTGGTGTGGGTGTCTGCTTTTCGTTGTAGCTGCATCCCTGTTCTCTACTCAGAATATGCCAGAAGCACCTTTTTCTCTCATTTATCCTGGTTGTAGCCACCAAAAATGTCTCCAGACATTTGATGTCTGGAGCGGGGTGGGGAATGAACCCTGTTGAAAACCAGTGTGGCTGCAATCTACCCAAAGGCCTATTCTTTTTACCTATTGCTCCTCGTTAGCATTTCCTGTTTCAGGCGTGATCAAAAGTCTTCATTCTGATACTCAAAAAGGTATTGAGCATTTTTGGATGATTGAAATGTATCCTTTCTTTGGGTGCCTAAAATTCACTTACATTTTTAGTATTCTAAATTGCAATATGTTACAGATAATACAAAGGTAGATTATGTTCATATATATAAGTAAAAGAAAAAGTGGAAGATTATTATAATGAAATTTAATTTTTTAAAAATTGGTTATACTTACAAAAACATTGTGGTCAGGTGATAGTAAATAGATTATCTTTTACTTTCTTCAAGCTGAATTAGAGGTTGGCAGTAGTCCAGATTTATTCCCTTTGCCTTTTAGCTCAGGAAGGTAAGATCTATTGAATAGTGACAAGGTGGTATGAAAATTGTATGCAAAATAATTTGAGATGTCTAAAATTTTCCTAGGTAAGTTATTTTCTTTCTTTGGTGTATCAGTTGTTTATTTCTCTGTTAATTCTGATGATTTGGTTCCTGCATTTTTATATTCTTTCTTGAGATGAACAAAAGCAGGGAATGAAATTGGAAAATAAAGTGCATAGAGACTTTCCCCTGTTCATTTCCATTTTGTTCTAAATAGCTTTTTTTAAGAAATGGGGATATGGAGGTAGGGATAGGAAAACAGTGAAGTTCTTGATATCCTCTTCCCTTCCCTTTTGTCTCCAAGGCCTCTGGCATTAAACTCTGCCTAAGTCAGCTGCCAAATCTGGCCTGCCACCTGTTTTTGTAGGGCCATAAGATAAGAATGGTTTTTACATTTTTACATGGTTAAATATTTCATGACATAGCCATAGCTTATTCCTCTACAAATTGTGCTATATGAGGGGAGATGGCCCACAAAGGCTAAAATATTTTTTAAATGGCCCTTTACAGAAAAAAATTTCTCCAATTATTAGTTTAAACTGTATTTCTCTATTATTAACATTGGAGGCATATAGTGTGGTTAGTTAGATCTGTTGAAGCAGAGGTAGGTTACTTAAAAACAAAATCCCCCCCCCCCTTTTTTTAAATTAAGTGAGAGGTGGGAAGGCAGACAGGCTCCCGTTACCGCTCGGATGGGGATCTACCTAGCAGACCACATATGGGGCGATGCTCTGCCCATCTGGGGTGTTGCTCCATTGCTCAGCAACCGAGTTTTTCTTAGTGCCTGAGGCAGAGGCCATGGAGCCATCCTCAGTGCCCACGGCCAACTTTCTCCAATCGAGCCATGGCTGCAGGAGGGGAAGAGAGAGCAAGAGAGAGAGAGACAAAAGTGAGAGGAGGAGCAGTGGAGAAGCAGATGGTCACTTCTCTTGTGTGCCCTGACCGGGAATTGAACCTAGGATACCCACACGCCAGGCCAACGCTCTACCATTGAGTCAACCAGCCAGGGCCAAAAACAAAATTCTTATAAATTGGTCATTACATAAGTTAGTCAAATTTAGTTTGTTTGTGTTTTGAGAGTGTGGTTTAAAATTAGTGTTATCTGGCCTGACCAGGTGATGGCACAGTGGATAGAGTGTTGGACTGGGATGCAGAGGACCCAGGTGTGAAACTCAGAGGTCACCAGCTTGAGCACGTGCTCATGAGCTTGATTGTGGGGTTGCTGGCTTGAGTGTGGAATCATAGACATGACCCCATGGTTGCTGGCTTGAGCCCCAAGGTTGCTGACTTGAGCAGGGGGTCACTTGCTCTGCTGTAGCACTCCAATCAAAGCACATATGAGAAAGCAACCAATGAACAACTAAGGTGCCACAATCAAGAATTGAAGCTATTCATCTCTCTCCCTATCTGTCCCTATCTCTCTTTCTCTCTCTCTCTCTCTCTCTCACACACACACACACACACATTTATAACTAGTGTTATCTGGGCCCTGGCCGTTTGGCTCAGTGGTAGAGCGTCGGGCTGGCGTGCAGAAGTCCGGGGTTCGATTTCCGGCCAGGGCACACAGGAGAAGTGCCCATCTGCTTCTCCACCCCTCCCCCCTCCTTCCTCTCTGTCTCTCTCTTCCCCTCCCGCAGCGAGGCTCCATTGGAGCAAGGATGGCCCGGGCCCTGGGGATGGCTCCTTGGCCTCTGCCCCAAGCGCTGGAGTGGCTCTGGTCGCGAAGGAGCCACGCCCCGGAGGGGCAGAGCATCGCCCCCTGGTGGGCAGAGCCTCGCCCCTTGGTGGGCGTGCCGATCCTGGTCGGGCGCATGCGGGAGTCTGTCTGACTGTCTCTCCCCGTTTCCAGCTTCAGAAAAATACAAAACAAACAAACAAAAAAAACTAGTGTTATCTGCATGCTTCATAGATTTCCAGGTATCCTCAGAGAACATTCATACTGGCACCTGGACATGTTTGACGTGTTTGATTTGTCTTCTATCACCTTAAGGTTTCTCACTATAGGACTGCTCTGGGACACAGGATTTTAGGGCATGATCTTCCAAGATTGATCCAGAGTTTCAAGATTAGAAACCACGACTTTGTAATGTTTGGATTTACTATACTTCACAGATGGGCTGAATTCTGAGCCCAAAGTGACTGCTTAGGTTAGTTAGTAAGCTGTAGAGGGAGAGCCAGGATCTAGGTATCTTCTTCAGAATCTGGGCCAGAACTCGGCAGTCCTCTCTGGAACCCTGAGGGCTGCTCAGCTTGGAGGCAGAGAACTACAAGGACGTCTGAAGGGGCCGGACTGCTATCCTACTTGTCAAAGAATAGTTCATTTCTGCTAATTGTGATCTGTCTTCACACTTCTTACAGACTTTCTTCATTCCTTGTGGCACAGGTCACCATCCCTTTTGTGTCCTCAGAGATTTTACTGTCATCATTAAGTTGCCGTAGAATTAGTCTGAACAAAATGGGTATAATTCTTCTTGTGAGTGGTGTTGCAATTTTTAAGTATGTTTTCCATTTTTAAATGTGCATACGCATTTGTGCATTTTCACACATAAATGGGTTTCCTACAGCCTTCCTTTTCAGGTAGGTGCCTTTAGAAGTCCAGAGAGATTAAATGGTTTTCCAAAAGCAGAGCAGGCCCCAGAGGTGACCCTGTTCTACCAGTGAGCCTCACTGTCCTGAGTCAGGAGTCTGGAGAGCGGGGGATTTGCCAGTGGTCTTCACTTTTACACCTGTTTCCTCAAGCTCTGCTAGTGTTTAGTTTTGTGATGGGATGCTCCTCTCCTTCAAGGTGAGGCTGGACTTTGGGGCTGCAGCTATCCTTTGTAGCAGTTCTCGTCTATTTCTTCATAGCACAGGTGTAGAGGAATGTGGAATTTATGGGTCTTTTGTGGTAGCATTTTTTTTTCACCTGTGGAGCATTAGAGGATAGAAGCCTGAGAGTATGAGTCATTCTCAGAAATACTTTGTTTACAAAAAAGTTCCAAATTTGCATTCTTAGAATTCACTGAAGTAGTCATTCTCTTAATAATCACCAGGACCCCAGAAAAGTCATATTATGAAAAAGTCAGACTTTAGCGTAAGGAGGGTTCTGTCAAGTCAGATAACTTAGTCTTTGGTTTATCAGATAAGGGCACTGAGACACACAAACTGAACTTCAGAAATTTGCCCCAGGTCTAATAAATAGCCATAGCATACCTGAAACACTATAATTCAGTGGCCCTTCAATTGTACTATACCCAGCATATATTTGAGAACTACTAGGTGTTTGGCACTATGGAGATTATAATAGTCATACTAGATATATTACTGGCTTTGAAAGGGCTTCTTGGTTATTTGAGGAGACACAACTGCCATTTGTGAACAAATAAGAGACAGTTAAGTGTCATTTAATGGTTCACTAAAAGAACTAAATAAGTTAGAACAGTGCCTGGCATACAGTAAATGCTCTGTAAGTGCTAGTTATTACCAGTGAACAAAGGTTAATGAGAGAGGTTTAGTTATTATGTACAGGCACTGTTGTAGGTTCTGGTGATACAGGAGCTAAAAATAAAATAAGACGTTGTGATCTTAATTCATATTCTTGATACAAGGGCAAAGGTTTTAAAGCGAATTTAGAAACAGTACAAAGTTCTGGAAATGGCTCAGGTCAGCCTGACCAAAGGACATGGGAAAGAGGCTAGGCTTTTCTGATTGGGCAGGACTTTGAAGGGATAGAGAACCTTCCTAGTGAATGCAGTGCTTCCGAAGGCTTGGAGTCTTAGAGGAGCCTGGCATCAAGACCAGAAGTGAGGAGATTGATTTAGAATCTTTGCTTCTTGTAAAGAGTGGTTGGGAAAACAGGGTAGGTAGTTTGGGATCAGGTTGTGAATTGTCCCGAGAACCAGCCTGAGGAGTTAAGAGTTAGATAGGAGTGAACCATTTGAAGTTATTGAGAACACCAGAAAGCTGCTTGAGAAAAGCAGTGCTAGAAAATTAACTTCATAGGAAATTTTAGACCTGGAAGAGAGCTAAGAGAATATTTAATCTAGATTATTCTGGTAGCAGTGTGTAGGAAGACTCAGAAGCAGGAAGGAGCTGAGAATCTGTTTGTGATTATACAAACATAAGGCAGTAAGTCCCTATACCAGTACTGAATTGGCTGGAGTCAAGAGGAAGAGGAAAATGTGGAGACGTTCTGTAAAAAGAAGCACCAGGGCTTTCTAACAGATTTGGTAATGATGGTTGGTTTGAGTCAAAAAATTTCTCCCACCTTTTTCCTTTGGCATGGTTGGAGACTGTGTGTGTTGTCTGCAAAAGGGGATACTGTAGTTTGAAAGATAAACTGGTTTGGCATCCAAGTTGTTTCATTTGTGATGAGGTGGACGTTCGTGGGAATAACCAAGTGTACTGGAGTGCCAGAGTGAGAGGTCAGGAAAGGTCAGGAAAGGGAGATGCTGACGTGGTAGTCATCAATATAGTCAAGAATGAATGACCTCACTTGGGACTGTGCTTCTTGAGAAGAGAGCAGAGAGCCAAGTACATTTCTTATAGCCTAAAGCTCTGCATCTTGTATTATTATTGTGAAGCAGATGTTAATAAAATTAAGCAGCTTGTATTCAAATCGTCAGAAGTCAGCTCATTGAACAGGATACCTATGAAAAGATAAGACTAGCATAAGGAAGCATTTAAAAACATTTCAGTAGGAAACTAAAAAGAGATCCTTTTCATCTTTGGCCCAAAATATGAGCCTAAATTATTTTTTCTAGGCTATAAGAACAGAAAATAGGTTATTCTTTTGTGTGTGTGTGTGTGTGTGTGTGTGTGTGTGTGTGTTGTGTATGTATGTTTTTGAGAGAGAGTTGGAGGATAGATATTTATTAAAATCAAAAGGCAATACCCCAAAGAGGGGCCTCAAAGTTCAAGATTTTTCTAATCATCAGACATTTCTGAGAGTACCTTCCATCTGCCTCTGTTCATGGTAAAGAAGAGCCACTCCTCTTTGTAGGTGACCCCTACAAACTGAAGTAGGAACCATCTTTGTGCCATAGCCACCTCTTGAAAATTCTGGGGCGAAAGGAGGACAACACTGAAGATGCAAGATACTTCTTGTGGCTTTTATGGGGAAGATCTAACCAATGATAGTTTAGAGGAAGAAGAAAAAAAAAGATTTGAGAGCCCAAGAAATTTCTGTCCTTAAACTCTTTGATACTGATGGCATGACACTTAGAAGTGTGCTGTTATTATAATTTATATTGTATTATGTCTCACTGTTGCAGTTGTTGCTCCTGTGGTATTACTAGTCTCACCTTACCCTTGGAGATCCATTGTTTTAGATGGATTTTTATAAATAGTCAGTAGGGAAGAATTTGTAAAACTATAGAATACTAGGTGCTTGTAAAGAATAGTTAAGGAAATTTAGACTTTATAATCATTCCCATGGGCCTGGCATAAATATTTGCCTTCTGTCAATTAGGGATAGAAAGAGCTTATTGAGGAAATGGTTAGTATAAATAAGCCTAAACTCAGGCTGATTACTTAATACAACCCTGTTTTCAGAGGCTCCCCAAAACATTTTTGTATGAAGAACCATCTTAGTTAATTGTATTTATTTAAAAGCAGGTAAAAAAATACAGTATATGACATTGATCCATGGGAGTTTAGGTAGTATAAATTGATATTCCATAATAACTGGTGTACAAAGACAGGCACATGTCAAAAAATAAAAGACAAGTTCCAACAAAGACCAGCAGTCATTGGCCAGATGACATATGACAGAATGTCTGTGGTTCCCTGGGAATTGTTACAGCCTAAAAGTGCATCCCATGAACTTTTCTGAGTGGTCTTGGGTGGTATATACTGTTGACATATTGTATCTATTATATCTCAAACATAAATACAGTAAAAATACATTTTAGAAGTAAAATCAGTATGATTTTAAAACAACTTTTTTTTGCAAAAAGTATGAAGAAAAATATTGTTCCATAGAACAAGTTGGGAAGTGTTGAATTAACAAAATATATTCTATTAGTCTACACTTAATTTGCTTAGCACCACTTAATACAGTTACTAAATATATTTGAAAGTAAGAAAACTGCATTATGTGAAAGTATTTTATAACCCAAACATTTTGCCATATTTACCAGTGTTTCTAATAGGTTTTAAAATGATATGTTTGGTAGAATCGCTCCTTATATAGTAGCTTGGTACCGAAACGGTTGCCGCAACAGGAGGTGGTTTCGGTGCAGCTGCATTGAGCTGGTGCAGGTGGGGTCATGTGGTTGTCATCTAAAGATACTCCCGGAAACTCACAGGTGGAAATGGGACTGTGTCCTGGGGCAGAAGACAAGTGCTAGCAACTGGAATCCTGACAACGTTTTTGGAGGTGGTGAAGGGGGGGGATTACTAAGGTAGGGAAGATGGAGTGGCCTGTTGTTATTCCAGGTTGGAGTTGGGATTCTCTGTAGTGATTCTAGTTTACCCAGGTGCATCCACGAGACCAGGGTAAGGGATGGTGAGCTTGGAATCCCAGCTCTTGCCTTTACAGTCACTTGGCCCTTGTCATATATCTGCATCTGGTAGCCTTTGTTACTGTCATATCTAAGCAGGTGTGAGATTACAAGTAATTATTTGCCAGGACAAAGAGTGCATTGCTCTTGTGTTTGAGCAAGGTATTATGTAATTAAATATTCTTTGTGCTCACATGGTGAGGGCATTTATTTCTTGGAATGAACAAGTGGCAGCACAATGACAATACCTTGGAAGAGATTCAGGCATGATAAGCTCTGGGTCTGAAAAATATAATACAATTAAAAGGTCATTTGTAACTGTGGTTTGTGGCTTGTTGATGGGAAGTAGAGTTAGATACTTAACTGTGGCCACAGCCCCAGCTCACACTCATTTTTGCCTCAACACTATACATCTTAAGGGGTGAAGTGGTCACTGGAGGGGTTACTTGTCATTCTATCAAACCAAATGCCTTTCTTCTGTTAAGTGCCTGAGATCTGGCTGAATAGCAGGATTTTCTTGTATGTATTTGAATAGGGTCTGACTTGACTTGGAACTACTGCACTAACGGTGATACCCCTGCTGGAAATACAGACTCTATTTTACTAAGTCACAGTTCCTATATTTAGCTTTAATGCAGTGGTTCTTAACTGAGATGTGTGAGAATTGCTTGGCGAGCCTTTTGCAATTATAAAAAGCCGCTCTGTGCACTCTAAGCAATCCTATTTGTTCCCAGTGCTTTAAATTCATATTTACACAGGCCACTCAAGTTTATATATTCTTTTGAGTTTCAGACTTGCATGTATGTCTACCTGGTACCACCACTGAGCTGTCTGCTAGTTCCAGAACAGAACCTTTGCCCCTTACTCTGCTTTTTCCCCAGCATTCCCAATTTCCCTAAAATGCTACCTGTCATCCTCCCAGTTGCCTTAGCAAAACAAAAGGTTATTTTTTTTTCTTGTCTTTTCCTTTCCTAGTCCACCTGTACTGTCAGATGCTTTCACATTCCTCCACCTCCACTGCCCAGGTACAAGACACCACTGTGTTTACCTGGCCAGCTGCAGTCACCTCTTACTCCACTTGCCCCACCATAGCTCCCGAATAGCTTTAAAGCACTTTTTATATATTAGCCCCCAGACTGTCCAAAATGGAGATGTTGGTGTTTCTTTCTCTGAAAAATATTTTTAACCATAAAATTTTCTTCCTGCTTCCTTTATTCTTTAGCCTTGTTAGACCAAAATATGCCCTGGGAAAACAGCTTATAAAGTCACATGGTCTCACTCTCCATTGCTCCAATGCATGGGCTCACAGCTCTCCACTTCTGGTGGGGACTTAGGTGGCTTCCTCTAATTGGGACTGTAAGTGTAAGGATACTTTCTAAGCTTTATTTGTTTTGGGTCAACTCTTTTCCAGGTATATTAATTTTCTATTGTTGCTGTAGTAGATCACAATGAACTTAGTGGCTTAAAATAAAAAAATGTATCCACCTACAGTTCTGGAGGTCAGAAGTCTGAAATGGGTCTTAATAAATTAAAATCAAGATGTTGGCAGGGTTGCCTTCCTTTGGAGGCATTAGGGAAAATCCATTTTTCACCTTTTGCAGCTTCTAGAAGCTGCCTACATTCCCTGGCTCAAGGACCCTTTCCATCATGGCATCACTCTGATGTCCTCTTCTGTTTCATGTCTACTATGGCTCTAATTCTTATAAGGACCTGTGAGATTGCATTGTACCTAGCTGATATTCTAGGACAGTCTCCCCATCTCAGAGCCCTTTCACTCTCATCAGCAAAGTCTCTTTTGCTGTGTAAGGGAAGTGGTTCATCACAGAGTTCAGGGATTAAGACATGGGGGACCATTTTGGGGGGATCATTATTCCATCTACCACAGTAGGCAGTGTATATAACTGGATTTTGCACCTGTGTATTAAACCAGCCCTGGGTCGAAACAGTATTTTTTGATCAGCTGTAGAAACTCCACTTATGTGGAGAGCCAATTTAAGTTAGTTATATGAGGATTTTCAACTAGGCAGCGGTATGGTGCTCCTAACTTCAAAGTTGTTCAGCCTGACCAAGTGGTGGCACAGTGGATAGAGCGTCGGACTGGGATGCCAAGGACCCAGGTTCGAGACCCCGCGGTTGCCAGCTTGAGCGTGGGCTCATCTGGTTTGAGCAAAAGCTCACCAGCTTGGACCCAAGGTCTCTGGCTCCAGCAAGGGGTTACTCAGTCTGCTGAAGGCCCGCGGTCAAGGCACATATGAGAAAGCAATCAATGAACAACTAAGGTGTCGCAGTGCACAATGAAAAACTAATGATTGATGCTTCTCATCTCTCCATTCCTGTCTGTCTGTCTGTCCCTGTCTATCCCTCTCTCTGACTCTCTCTCTGTCTCTGTAAAAAAAAAAAAAAAAAGTTGTTCAAGGGTCAACTGTATTACTTCATATAACCCATAGCCACCCTGTGATTAGGCATTAGGAAACTGAGGCACAGAGAAGTTGTGTATCTTGCCCAAGAATCTAGTCATTAGTAGTGGAGTCATAATTCATGTTTGCTTCAGTTTATTTTTATCTTATATTATTTTCCAGCTTTATTGAGATATAATTGATAGATGACATGTATAAGTTTAAAGTACAATGTGTTGATTCAATATACTTCTGTATTACAAAATGATTACCAGCCAAGTGTTAGCTAACACCTCCATCATGTCACAGATTTACCATTTCTTTTTGGGGGGAATGAGAACACTTAAGATTTACTCTCTTAGCAACTTTCAAGTATAAAGTACGGTTTATTAATTATAATCATCATGCTGTACATTAGATCCCAGAACTTATTTAGCTTATAACTGGAAGTTTGTACCATTTGAACAGCATCTCATTTCCCCTTCCTTCCAGTCTCTAGTCCCTCCTACCATTCTCTTCTATATTTCTATGAGTTAAGCTTTTTAAGGAATCCATGTATTAGTGAATTATATAGGTTGTGTCTTTTTCTGTCTGACTCATTTCATTTACCACAGTGCCGGCAATGTCTATCTATGTTACCACAAATGGAGGATTTCCTCACTTTTTTTAAATTAAATGGCCAAATAGTATTTTATTGTATAAATATGTAAACATAAACATGTACATATACATGTTTTCTTCTGGGAGTTTTATGGTTTCCAGTCTTAAATTTTAGTCTTTAATCCATTTATTCTTGTATATATTGTAATAAGGTGGTCTAGTTTCATTTTTTTAATGTATCTGTTCAAATTTCCCAACGTTCTTTATTGAATAGATTGTCTTTACCCGTTTGCATATTGTTGCCTACTTTGTCTAATATTAATTGACCATGTAGGCATGGGTTTATTTCTGGGCTCTATTCTGTTTCATTGATCTATGTGTCTTTTTATACTAGTACCATGCTGTTTTGATTACTATGGCCTTGTAGCATAGTTTGATATCAGGTAGCAATATTATCTATAGATTGCTTTAGGTAGTATGGACATTTAAAAAATGTTAATTCTTCCTATTCAAAAACACGGTATATGCTTCCATTTATTTTTATACTCTTTAGTTTCTTTTAAAATGTCTTATAATATTCTGAGTATAGGTCTTTCACCTCTTTGGTATATTTATTTATTTCTTTTTTAATACAATTGTAAATTGAATTGTTTTCTTAGTTTCTCTTTCTGTCAGTTTATTATTGGTGTATAAGCATGCTACCAAGTTTGGGATATTTATTTTGTGTACTGCTAGTTTATGGAATTTATTCTTCAGTTCTCGTAGTTTTTTGGTGGAATCTTTAGGGTTTTCTATCATGTCTTTTGCAAATAATGAGAGTTTTACTTCTTCCTTTCCAATTTGAATGCCTTTTATTTCTTCTTTTCGTCTGATTGCTATAACTAGGACTTCCAGTATTATGTTGAATATAATGTTTGTAGTAGTATTTTCTTATAATCCTTTGTACTTCAGTATTATCAGTTGCTTCTTCTCTTCTGTTATTTCTGATTTTATTTGGGTCCTCTCTCTTTTTCTTTTTTTTTTTTTTTTTTGCATTTTTCTTAAGCTGGAAACGGGGAGAGACAGTCAGACAGGCTCCCGCATGCGCCCGACCGGGATCCACCCGGCACGCCCACCAGGGGCCACGCTCTGCCCACCAGGGGGCGATGCTCTGCCCATCCTGGGCGTCGCCATGTTGCGACCAGAGCCACTCTAGCGCCTGAGGCAGAGGCCACAGAGCCATCCCCAGTGCCCGGGCCATCTTTGCTCCAATGGAGCCTTGGCTGCGGGAGGGGAAGAGAGAGACAGAGAGGAAGGCGTGGCGGAGGGGTGGAGAAGCAAATGGGCGCTTCTCCTTTGTGCCCTGGCCGGGAATCGAACCCGGGTCCTCCGCACGCTAGGCCGACGCTCTACCGCTGAGCCAACCGGCCAGGGCCTCTCTCTTTTTCTTGATGAGTCTGGTTTAAGGTTTATCAATCTTGCTTATCTCTTCAGAGACCTACCTCTGGTTTCATTGATCTTTTGTGTGTTTCTTTAGACTCTATTTTATTTATTTCTTCTCTGATCTTTATTATTTTCCTTCTTCTACTCACTTTGGACTTTTTCTTTTTCTAGTTCCTTTAGGAGTAAGGGTTAGATTGTTTATTTGAGGGTTGTTTGTTTCTTTCTGAAGGTAGGCCTGTATTGCTATGAAATTTCCTTTTAGAATTGCTTTTCCATAGATTTTGTGTTGTTTTTTCATTTTCATTTGTCTCACGGTATATTTTGGTTTCTTTCTTGATCTCATTATTAACTTTTTTATTGTTTAGTAACATGTTATTTAGCCTCAGTGTGTTTATGTGTTTTTCAGTTTATTTCTTATAATTGATTTCTAGTTTCATACCATTGTGGTTAGAGAAGTTGCTTGATATAATTTCAGTCTTATTAATTGTATTGAGACTTTATTTAGTGTCCTGACATGTGGTCTCTCTTGGGAAATGTTCCATGTCCACTTGAAAAGAATGTATTTTCTGTTGCTTTAGGGTGAAATGTTCTTAAAAATATCAATTAAGCCCTGCCTGGATGGCTCAGTTGGTGAGAGAGCATTGTCCATAAGTACAGAAGTAGCTGGTTTGATCCCTGGTCAGGGCACATATAGGAACAGATCAGTATTCCTGTCTTTCCCTCTTTCTCTCTCTCTCTCTCTCTCTCTCCATTTCTTTCTCACTATAAATAAAGTTAAAAAAATCAATTAATTCATCTGGTCTCACCCACCATAAGTCTCTGCTTTCTTTGTTGATAATCTGTCTGGAAGATCTATCCATTGATGTCAGAGAAGTATTAAAGTTCCCTACTGTGACTGTATTACTGTTGATCTCTCCCTTTATGTCCATCAACATTTGCTTTATATATTAGATGCTCCTGTGTTTGGTGCATACATGTTTTCAAGGACTATATCTTTTTGTTTCACTGATCCCTTTGTCATTATATAATGGCTTTCTTTGTCTCTTATTATAACCTTTGTTTTAAGTCTATTTTGTCTGATATAAATAGTGCTACCCCAGCTATTTTTTTCTTGTTTTCATTTGCATAAAATATCTTTTTTCATCCCATTACTTTCAGTTTGTATTTTTTGATCTGAGGTGAGTCTGTGGTCATGTTTCTTACTTGTTTCACTACCCTATGGCTTTTGATTGGAGTCTTTAATCCACTTATAATTAAAGTGATTATTGATAGGTACATATTTATTTGTATTTTGTTATTTATGTTTGTTTCTTTTTTTTTCTTCTTAAAGAAATCTCTTTGGCATTCTTATAAAACTGGTTTGGCGGTGATGCACTCCTTTAGCTTTTTCTTGTTTGAGAAGCTTTTTATTTCTCCTTTAATTTTAAATGATAGCCTTGCTAGATAGAGTAGTCATGGGTGTAGTTCTTTGCTTTTCATCACTTCGGCTAGTTTATGCTGACCCCTTCTGGCCTGCAATGTTTCTGTTGAGTAATGAGCTGACAGTCTTAAGGGAACTCCCATGTAGGTAACTGTCTCTTTCTTGCTGCTTTTATTTAAAAAGGATTTTATTTATTGATTTTGCAGAGAGGGGCAGCAAGAAGTATTGACTCATAGTTGCTTCACTTTAGTTGTTCCGTGGTTGCTTGTTGAACGTGCCTTGACCGGGCAAGCCCAGAGTTTCAAACAGCGACCTCAGCATTCCAGGTCAATGCTCCATCCTCAGGCCACCACAGGCCAGGTTCTCTTGATGCTTTTAAGATTCTTTCTTTGTCTGTAACCTTTGGCACTTTAATATGATTTGTCTTGCTGTGGGCCTCTTTGCATTTGTCTTATTTGGGACTCTACTTCCTTGCACTTTGTGTCTGTCACCCCCTGATTTTGCCCAGAATCCCTTGAGAACTTACTGAAATGTGGGTCTAGGCAGACTGCTACCAGCAGGCCGTCAGCTGGTGTGATTTTGGCAAAGCAGGGCCTTAGGGAGTCGGCAGGGAAGGGCATTTCCCAGTGGCGGGGAATGCTGGACTAAAGAAAGGTGGTGCTTGTGCACACTGTGGGAGAGGGACTTGCCCAGGGACATTGGTGGCCATCCCTTCAGCCCACTCCTCAGATCCACACAATTCAATCTCCCCTGTATGACTTCAGTCTCCTCTGAGCCCCTCCATGAGGCCCAGGGTGTGAGTGCCCATGAGGAAGATTGTTTGCACTGGCTCTTCTGTCATCTCTCCGAGGCAGGTGCTGATTTTAACAGCCTGATATATGGGTGCTTCTCTCTCTGGCACTGGTGCTCTGAGCTGGGGAGTGCAGCATAGAATTGAGGTTCTTTTCTCTTCTGGGGGAACTTCTGCAACTCAGATACCCCTACAGATTCTCAGCTGCCGAACATGGGTGTGAGGCAAGCCCTTTTAGTGTCTCTACCCTTCCTTCTGGTCTCAGCATGGCTTCTTCTGCAATCTTTAGTTTTAAGACTTCTGTTCATCTAGTAGTGTTCAGATAGTTACCTAGTCTTATTGTTTTTTAACTTAGTTTCAGTTTTGCTGTGGTCCTAGGAGGAAGTGAGTGTCACTTTCACCTACTTGACTGTCCTCTCGGGATTCTTAATGGTCTCTATTTTTCAAGATAAATTATTCACAAATATTTTCTTTTAATTCCATAGGTTGGCTTTCATTTTGTTGATTATTTCCATTCCTTCACTTTAAATCTTTGTGTGTTGTTAAGGCTGAAGTGAATCTCTTATAGGGACTATATAGTTAGGTCTTGTTTTTTTCATCTGTCTCGTGGCTATAGAGAGCATGTACCAAGGTCTTGAGATGGGGCGGGCAAGAGCTGGCTTAGAACTGTGAGAGGAACAGGATAAAGCTCAGTTGAGGCAAGAAAGGAAAGGGTGGAGAGATAGATATGCAGGTCATTATTGATTGTAGTGTAAGGTATTTTAAATGCATTGAGAAACTAACACTGGAATGTAAGAAAGGTATTGCATCTTAGTAGGGCATGGTTGAAAGATGTGGATATGTGAAATCAGTTAAGAGACTGCTTTACTAAGCTAAGAGAGATTGTGGCTTGGACCAGTGTTGTAGCATTTGAGAGGCAGAGACTCTCAAAATAGTTCAATAACTATTTTGGATGTAAGATGAAAAGAGCATATAGATCAGTTGGATGTGTGATGAAGGAAGAATCAGCTAAGCAGCAGGATTTTGGGAGTGACCTACAAGGTGGATAGTAACACTACTTACTGAAGACCTAAGGACGATAGAAGGGTTTTTTGGGAAGTGTCTTTTGGACTTGAATTTGAAACCCAAGTTGAGAAGTGAAATAGTCATTTGGATATATGGGTTCTTATTTTTGCAGAGAAGAGGCATCAGATCAAGATATAAATGTGGGAATCATCAGTACAAAAAATAGAATTTAAACCATAGAGGGGATGAGATAATTTATGACAGTATACTAGAGAAGGCAGAGAACTGAGGAGCTAACCTGGGGGGTCTCCATGTAATTCGGACAGAAGAAGATTGATAAACACTTGTCAGGAGGAAAACCAAGAGCATGTTGTGCTGGGAGCCAGTGAAGAAAATGTTTCTAGGAGGAAGGAGTGCCAGATGTTCCTTGAGAGGATGAATAAGATGAAGACAGTGTTTGCTCATCAGGCTTGGCAACACGGGAGCCTTTTGGATACTTTTCAAGAGCAGTTTTGGTGGAGTTGTGGGCAGGTACTGATTGGCATGGGCAGCTGAGCGGGTGGGAGTTTGTAAGGAAGGGGATAATGAGTGTAGACTGCTGACAACCCCTGTCTGTTCCTGAGGGCGTGGCGTCTGAAAGGAAATGTGGGGCTAAGATAAGCACTGGAGTTCAACTTTTTTTTTTTTTTTGACAGAATAAGATGTTATGTTGAACCCTAAGAAATTTGGTGGCATTTGACTACTTTTAACTTTCGAGAATGGCAATTTCCTATAGTTTGACTTAATAAAATGTTATATTATTGAGGATAGTTGCTCTTTTTTTTATTTTTTATTTTTTTATTTTATTTTTTTACAGAGACAGAGAGAGTCAGAGTGAGGGATAGACAGGGACAGACAGACAGGAACGGAGAGATGAGAAGCATCAATCATTAGTTTTTTGTTGCGCATTGCGACACCTTAGTTGTTCATTGCTTTCTTTCTCATATGTGCCTTGACCATGGGCCTTCAGACCAAGTAATCCCTTGCTTGAGCCAGCGACCTTGAGTCTAAGCTGGTGAGCTTTTTGCTCAAACCAGATGAGCCCGCGCTCAAGCTGGCGACCTCGGGGTCTCGAACCTGGGTCCTCAGCATCCCAGTCCAACGCTTTATTCACTGTGCCACCGCCTGGTCAGGCGAGGATAGTTGCTCTTAATATATTTTTTAATTTATTGATTTTAAAGAGAGAGGAAATGGGAGACAGACAGAAATAGGAACATTGATCTGTTCCTGTTTGAGCCCTGACCGGCAACCTCTGCACTTTAGGACAATTCTCTATCCAACCAAGGTATCAGGCCAGGGCGAGAATGAGTTGCTTTTAGGAGGGGAGTTGATGAAGCAGTGTTGAGAGGTTAACCACAAGAATACATCCTTTGAGCAGTAGAGAGAGATGGGGCTGGAGCTCACCAGCAGTGTTGGCCTTTGAAGTGGAGAGGGGAAGGCACATATATTTTCAGCCATTACAGGAAGGAAGAGGAAGGAACGCAGATTCAGCCATGCTTCAGTGATCATGGCGATGCCATGCCAATCCCAGCAGCTAGTGCTTTACCTGGGGCAAAAAATTACATGATAAGTTTTCAGATTAGCTGTAGATAGATGCACATTTGATGGATTTTGTTCAGAAGGCTGAGTAGTTTTTGATCCTGATTTGCCTTGTAGGCTCTAAGTTTTCTCTTCAGAAGTCTTTGATACCAATGATTTTTTTCTCAGTTTTTTTTTTCTTTTACAAAAAGCAGGAAAAAAAATCAAATACCATGACTTCCTTCCCCACTTCTCAGCAGTGTAACACCATTGCCTCCCTGTAGAACTGATTAGCAAAGCAAAAAATAAAGTGGTTTTCTCATAGGTGATTTTCTTGTCCTATAAAACGAATTGTCTTTTTCAATATTACCATCAGTATTCTTTGACTTGTCAGCATAATTGAAACATTATCTATGATTTCTATCACTTTAATGTAGACTACAAGTACATCCTTCTAAGGTCACACGGCTCTTCTCTGTCATGTGTTCAGAATTTGCTTATGAGGTGTGTATACTTCAAAAATTTCAGCTATTTGAGGGGAGACTTTATTCCACTGTATAATATAGTTTAAAATATTTCCATTAGTTCGTTATGCTGATTTATCTCTCGGCCACAGTTTTTTTCGTGAACTCCATTTAGCACAGAATTCCAGGGACTGATCATTAGTTGTATCTTTAAAGCAACAATAAGATTGAAATCTATCTTCTTTAGTGCCTGCAGGATCCTTTTTTATGAAACATCTGTCTCCTGTAATGTTTATTTTGAATAAGACTCTCCTCCATGGGTTAGGGGACCAGGGTCTTGGTAAGACTCTTCTAGAAGGAGCCCTCTTCTTTCTCAGTCTGTGTTGCTGAGCTAGAGGCAGCTTTACTGTGTGCATGACTCTAAAATTATCTTTTCCTAAATGATCTGGAGGAAGTCATTACCTGTGTATTAATTTATACACTATAAAGTGTCTGATAAAACATGACATCTTTCAAAGCTCTAGGATGGTGGTATTTATTAATGTTAGCTTTTCCAGCATAACTTTTAATTTTCATTGAAATTAATGACTTTTTTCCCCTTAACTTTTTTAAAATTTCTTTTAATTATAGTTGTATTAAAATATTAGTTTAAGGTGTACAACATAGTGATTCATCATTATATACCTTACGAAGTGATCACTACAAGCCTATTAACCATCTGTTCTTGTACATAGCAATATTATTGGGTGTTATTTTAGTCTAAGGTAAGGCTTATTTTATGGAGGTATGTAGCCTTACTATAGGCAAGACAAGTTATCATTTTCTAATTCTGCTTGCAATCAGAGGAGCTTTATTTACTGTTGTTACCTGCTGTGGTAGAAATTGCAAGCATCATTGAGGTAGACTTGTATCTTCAGCAATAGATATATTCATTGGGATTCATCAGGAGTGATTTCAAAAAGCCACAGTCTATCTATATATGGTCTTGTAATAAGTGAGTTAGAAAAGTTTTTCCCTTATTTCAGACAGCTTTTGATAGCTTGTCTGTTTAGGAAAATATATGCAGGTTAGTGAGCTGTGTAACCGACTCTCAAATATTTTTAGCTTCTTTGGGTAAACTTTGAGTTATGCCAAGGGTTCCATAGGCCTTTGCATGGAGAACCACTCAACCAACATGGATGTGTGCTTATGAAAAAGGGTTTGTAGTATATATAATACTGCTCAACAGCTTTGTTGACCTGGAATCTACATGGTTCAACTAACTTTTCTTTGAACCTGAACTAGTGTTATATTGATTCATCAAGTTTCTTTTGCTTTGCCATTTCTAGTCATGAACTAATTTGTATTCTCTTTCTTGCTTCTCACTAGGGGAAGTGGGGCTTGTCTTGCAGGATGAGTTCTGTGCTAAACTTTGCACTTCCTGCTCCTGTATTACTGATGAACAGACTTCAGAGTTTTGCCTTGTAGAGTTATGCCACCCCATATAGAGATGTGACAGTTATCTTAAAGGACCGCAGTTTTGATCTGTGTGGAGATATTTCTGTCTTTGTTGAGTAGAGAGGCCTATGTGAGCATCTTTGAGATCAGAGGATATGGCTATCTTGTTCTTATCTCCAGAACATCTGGGCTTTGGTATTTATCTTCAATGTCATCTCTCTCACCGCTTCCCAAGATAATTGGGTATCTAGAGTTTGTTTCCTATCCATATATACTGCTCACAAAAATTAGAGGATATTTCAAAATGAATATCAAATAATAATAAAAAAAGAAGCATTTGATTTTTTTTAATTAAACAAAAACATTAGAAAAGTAAATGAAACAAGTCAAAGAAACAAGTCAAAGAAAGTTGTTCATTTATGCAAATAGATGCAAAACCAACTTTTATTTCATTGGTGAAAATGCACTATACAAAAGGCTGAAAGTACTGGAGTATCTGCACGTTCCCTGATCCCCTAATTTTTGTGAGCAGTGCAGTTATTTTATTAAACTTTAAGGTGGGCTTTTAGGGGCCTAGGGTAGGCTCTTTCTACAGATGTGTTTTCAGACAAGGATTCATATCTTATGCATATCTGTCTTCCCAGCATGTAGCATTATAGCTGACACAGTGGGTGTTCACTAAAGAATTATTGTTATTTTCCAGAAATATGAAGACCATTTGGCAAATTTATAACTATCTACTCTGTATTTGGAACCCTGGGTATAGGAGTGAAAAAGACAAAGATTGTCCTTGCTCTCATAAGCTGGGGTGTTCTATGTAGCAAGGTTTATGTTATAGAGACGGTAAGCCTCTTAATGTGAGGATCAATTTAAAAACCTAAAAGTCACACAATATAGTAGAAACAATCTAAATGACTTAACAGTGTGGTTACTTGGGGTTTGTTCATGCCAGTTTTTTTCCAAGCACATAGCTAAGTAACAATTGACTAATTGATTTTTCTGTAGATCATGGTTCTTATTTAGGATTGTCCACTAGAGATTGAGATGAAATGATCGTTTTTCAGATTCATACTTTTTGACCTTTGGGAATAACTAGAACCAGTTATTCTTAAATTTAAAATTTAATACCTGAATATAATACATTGTACTTAATGGTTTTAGAGACCCGAAGATATTTTAGAGTTCGAGGTAGTAGGAAATGTATCCCAAAATATTCTCGGTCCTTCTGTGGCACATTTTAAAATGTGATTAAGCAAAGATTGCAGCCGTGGAGAAGATTTTCTGCTGTAAACTGGTGTTTCAACCCAGCCAGCTGTTCATGCTTTCTGTAATCCCACTTATAAAGTCGAAAGTGAAGGGTGAGTGGCTGCCCTCTTGGGCAGGCACATAATTTTTAAAAAAATATGTATGTCTCAGCAGAGCTATATCAGAGTCTCATGTAGCTGCCTTTTTCTTTTTTATTATAGGGCCAGCTCTCAATGTTGCAAGAAAAAATAGACCATTTGGAACGTTTGCTAGCTGAGAATAATGAGATCATCTCAAATATTAGAGATTCGGTCATCAATTTGAGTGAGTCTGTAGAAGATGGGCCAAAAAGTTCACAAGGCAATTTCAGCCAAGGTGCTGGCTCACCTCTCCTGCCATCGAAACAACTGTCCCTCACAGTTGACCCTGAAGACTGTCTGTTTGCTTCACAAAGCAGAAGTCAGAATTCAGATGTGCAGGTAATGTATACATTTGTTAATAATCACTGGGTTTTGTTTTTGTTTTTTAGATTTGATCGGTATCTGTTTTTACTTAGTACATTACTTTAATTCTCTGGATTCTAGTTTCTGTTTTTGTGATTTGATTAATCACAAGATCATTAATATTCTTTTTTAGTGATGAAATTCTGTAATTCTGTTTTTCTCCTAATTTTTCTTATTTTATACTTGGTGAATGTGGCTATTTTGTGTGGTACTTAGGTCTTATTTTCTGTAATAGTTGAAGACCTTTAGAGGTTTAACCAAAGAGATTTTCTTACCTTCTTTTGGAGACTACAAGAAAAGTCTTCTTTGTATTCTATCACTGTTATACATTACAGTTTTCACACAGTGTAGGATTAGATTTCTTTTTTCTAAATATCCTTTTGTGAAAAGGAAGGGAAATATTCTAGAGCTGTGCTGTCCATGATGGCAGCCACTGTCCACAAGTGGCTTCCAAGTACTTGAAATATGGCTAGTTTGAGTTGAAAGTTGAAAGATGCTCTAAGTGTAATATACACACAAAGTGTTGAAAATGTAGAATGAAAAAAAGAATCTTAAATATCTTGTTCATTTTTATGTTGAATATACATCAATATGGTAGTATTTTGAATATACTGAGCTAAATAAATATGATCATTAAAATTAATTTTATCTGTTTCACTTGACTACAAAATTCAAAATTACATATTTGGCTTGCATTATATTTCTCTTGGACAACACTGTTCTAGAGGATAATGGAATTGAAGACTAGGGTTAGAAAGAACTTCTGCCAGTTTTAAACTTTGGGTGTGTCACTCATATATTTTTGTTCTGTAGATTAGCAGAGAGCTATGTTTAACTTCATACCTTAGACCAGAAATTGGAGCTTGGTGACAGGACCCTAAGGGGTGAATATTTTAAAGCTGGATAAAATGAGTCGGCTCTGGCCGAACTTCAGAGTAGACATTTTCACTAACTCCTGGGGACAGAGAACAGGATATGATCTCGAGGCTGTGGCTCACAGGCCAAGCTGGAAACTGGAAACAGTGGAGCTGGCCAGGCCAGCCTGCAAGGTCATCAGCTAGTATGTGGCCAGGTTCAGCTAGGATCAGGATCCTGTCCTGTGCTTTGAAGTGATATCTGTTTCTGTGAGGCTTGGCTTTGTTTGGGTTTTAATTAAGTATCTTTCAAAAAGGAACAAGAAAACTTTTTTGGTGCAGGCCAATCTGAATCTGGGGTAGGCAGAAAGAAGGTACTGAGCAGCCATGGCGGGCAGGTGGAGGGAGGCGGCGCAGACAGGAGATCTGCAAGACCAAAGGAAGAGCTGGAGGAACAGCAGAAGTGGCTAACATACCCCCCTCCCAGCTGGTTCCCAAAGATTGCTGACTGTATCCTTGGAGTGTTTTATTTATTAAAGTCATAAATTCTGAAGTGAGAAATATGTTATTGCCTTAAAATACTTTGTATTCACTTTTATGTAATTTGCTTGATAGCTTAAAAATTTTTTTGTAATCCATTTATAGATTAATTAAGATGCAACTTTTAGCCCTGGCAAGTTTGCTCAGTGGTTAGAGCACCATCCCAAAACACGAAGGTTGAGGGTGCCTTTATTAGAGCACATATAGGAAATGACCAATGAATGCACAACTGCGTGGAACAACAAACGAATGCTTTCTCTCTCTTTCGGTCTCTTCCTCTCTCTGTCTCTAAAATCAAGCAATAAAAAGACTATATAAAGAAAAAGGTGTAACTTTTAAATAATTTAAATTTTACCAAAGGATGTGTTCTTTGTTACATTTAGTATTATAGAGAGTTTGGAGAATAAAGGTTCTTAGGGTTGTGTGTGTGTGTGTGTGTGTGTGTGTGTGTGTGTGTGTGTGTGAGGGGGCAATATTTTTTCCTTTGTGTTCAAATAGATTATTATCCAGAAGGAAAACTACATTGGAAACGTAGAAAATATTTTAACACTTAAAAGCTAAACCTCAATTTAAAAACTTTCTTCCATTTTTAACTTAATTGACTCTATTACTGTTTTATTTTTAGAATAAAAAGTTAAATATAACATGCTGAATGAAAGAATAGCAATAGATACATTTTCATTGATACAGATTTTAAAATATATGAGATTGACTATAAAATAAAGACAACTCAAAATAATAGTAATTTTCAGTAAATAATTTTTTGGTTACTGTTCAGTCCTATGTATTACTATTGAATTGGAAGTAAAGCAGAGGAAGAGGAATTGAATGAAAGTTTTTTAAATTAAAAGCAGGTGGAAGACGGGATTATTTATCAGGATAGTTACATAATACTTGTAGTATTTTAAGCCTTTGGTGATTAGTTTTCTGCCTTAAACTCTTCATGTCTACAGAAAGAGTTGTTTATCTTTTAAAACATATACTTAGAGTACAGCAATAAGTTGTTTAGAACAGATATTTTCAACATTAAGTTTAAATTAATAATGGTTATACATAATTAAACTTAATTTTTCTTGTCTTTTGTATTTTTAGATGTTGGATGTTTACAGTCTAATTCCTTTTGACAATCCAGATGGTGGAGTTTGGAAGCAAGGATTTGACATTACCTATAAATCTAATGAATGGGACACTAAGCCCCTTCAAGTCTTCGTGGTGCCTCATTCCCATAATGACCCAGGTAAAATTGGCACTCACAAAAACTAGGGGTCATCAAGTCTTCTGTAGGCACAGACTTAATTTTAGTAAGAATCTGGTGGCAACCACTTCTCGACCTTTTGAGAAATGTTCCCTAACTTTCAACAGTGTCATATTCCTTTTATATGTCATTGCATTTTTAGTTATTACTTTATCAATTTACGTGCCATTTAAGGATAATAATTTTGCAGTATGACATAGTAATAAGACAAGAAGGTCTTAGCTTTGGGGGATGAAAGTGGCATGCATTTAAGGTACTGATCATTCATTTCAGGTACTTAGTGTAACATACTACATAGCAGAATTATTTCGTGTCCATAAACTACATTAAAAAATCAGAATGCTTTTGGGAAAGTTGGAGTCTTTAAAATGGTGAAATATAGTACAAAGTGATTAAGAGACAGGCATAGATGATTCCCAACCCCATGATGTCTAAAGTTTTAGGCAAATTACTTAATCTGAGAGTAAGTTTTTTTGTCCAGATAGAATCAGGATAAAGTACTTCACAGGGTGAAATGTAAAGGCATGGTACATGGCCCAAAAGTAACTGCTGTCGTTATTATTATTGTAATTGTTATTTCGTATGATGACTTTTTTTATTTGGGCCAGAATTTTTTTTCTCCAGGATAAGTGAGAATTATTAAAATTATAATGGGATATGTGATATGATGTGTACATTTGTTAGTGGGAATACATAGGCACAGAGTAAATGCCCAGTGAATGTAGTTGCAGGATTTTTTTGGTATGTACTTCCAAAGATTTTTTTCAAGGACTTACTAATTCTTCCATTTAGTCTTTATCCCAACTTCTCAATTTCATTACTGTTATCAGAGGAAGAACTTTTCATTTAGTACTTTGAAGGTTTTTTCCTTTATTCTCAACATTTATTTCCTACTTGTATTCTTTTTATTTTTATTCATCCTACTTGTATTCTTTTATGCTAGTTTATTGTCATGTATTTCTTTCTTTCTCTTTGTAAGACAATAGAACTAACAAGGTAGTGTCTGGACATGTGATTTGGTGAAATGTTTCTGTGTGCACAGGTGTGCGTGCCTCTTCTGGCTGTGGAGGTAGTCTGGGAGATAGAACTTGGATGCTGAAATGTTTGAATTTCCAGAATATTTCATTTTTAGTGAGCACAGAGGTATAAAATATATGAAGTCGATACTGTTTTTTTGGAAATTTGTGATGAGCATTACCATACATACATCGGCTTCTGACTTGGTTTCTTTGGTCTTAATGTTTTTATCTTTTTCTACAAATACAAATAAAATATTAGTTTTATTAACCTTTTCTCTTATGTGTTGCATCATCTTCCTTCTTAATGTTAGCCTATCCCTTCAAATCCAGACTCAGGGATGACTGGGCATCGTGGAAAGACTGCAAGGGCATTTTGAGCCAGGCAGAATGAGGCAGGCATCCTGACTGCTGTTTACCGTCCAGGTGTTCCTGGGCATGTGTATTTGTGTATCTGTAAAATGGATCTCATATAGGTTGAGTAGCATCTTAAGCAGGAGTTAGTACGAAAGGTGATGAAAATCACATCTAATCTAAATAGTACCAGATTAAATAGTACATTTGAGTTAGGGGGTGCATGGTACAGAACAGAAAGGGTTTGTCCACCTTGTGCTAGCAGAGCCAAATGCTAAACTAAACACTGGGACTTGTATTGGAGAAATATTGGCTATTTTATTCATGAATAGTGCCATAGGAGAATGAGAAGGTAATGCTCAAAAGCCTGAACTTCTTGATATTGTGTGGGTTAGGGGTTTGAGATCATGCGAGGAGCCGATTGGTCGAACATGAGGCAATGAATCCTCTCTTTATGGGTTTTTATTTATTTTTTATTTTTTTGTATTTTTCTGAAGCTGGAAACGGGGAGAGACAGTCAGACAGACTCCCGCATGCGCCCGACCGGGATCCTCCCAGCACTCCCACCAGGGGGCTACGCTTTGCCCACCAGGGGGCGATGCTCTGCCCCTCCGGGGCATCGCTCTGTTGCGACCAGAGCCACTCTAGCGCCTGGGGCAGAGGCCAAGGAGCCATCCCCAGCGCCCGGGCCATCTTTGCTCCAATGGAGCCTTGGCTGCGGGAGGGGAAGAGAGAGACAGAGAGGAAGGAGAGGGGGAGGGGTGGAGAAGCAGATGGGTGCTTCTCCTGTGTGCCCTGGCCGGGAATCGAACCCAGGACCCCTGCACGCCAGGCCGACGCTCTACCACTGAGCCAACCGGCCAGGCCCTCTCTTTATGGTTTTGAGGACAGCTTCTTTGAGTTCTTTTCTAGTGTCCTTCTGTCTGGTCTCATCGGAAAGTAGTCAGAGGGTTGTTCCACCTTAGGGCTCTGGAACTGAAGCGTAACTTGGACCAAGAGGTTATCTTTAGCCTGCCAGAGGTCCAGATCCTGTGACCAATAGTCAGGTCCAGGCTCCTGTCTTCTGTTGTCTCCAAGATTGCTGATTATATTATCGAAGAATGGCTAGGTGTGGGGTGGGGTGGAGGTAGGGAGGGAGGGAGAGAGAGAGATAGAGAGACAGAGGGAGAATATGGAGGGAGAAGAGGATTTCTAGAGCTAGGATTTAAAACTAATCAGTGTCATAAGGACCCTTGGTATCAATATGAAAAACACATTTTTGTTTATTTCAGACTCACATTCAGTGAGATGAGGTGCTTAAACTTTGCACGAGGGATCTGAGGCTACCTGTAGGACTATAGATATTTTTTTTCTATAAACCTTATTCACTCTGAAATATTCTCATGGTGAGTGAAATAGTATCAAACCCACTTGTAGTAAATGAATTGTTCTCTCTTTTCTCTGTCAATCATGTTTTGTTTAAGTCTTATCATTTAATTGTGTGATGTGATTTCATTATATACTATATTTTGTAGGTTTATAAATACAACTTACAGCGTGCCTTGCAAGTCTTCATGTGAACCCATATCTCTCCTTCCTTTTTAATTTTTAAAGATCTTTATTATTCTTTCCCCTTTTTTATTCTCCTCAATTACCATAAATCTTATTTCTTGTTATTCTATAGCATGGGCAGTTAATTGTAATAATAAAATTTGTTCTTTACTAGGCACTGTGCCAAATGTTTTACAAATATCAACTGCCTCCAATAACCCTTGAACGTTAGTGCCACTGTTCATGATGAGGGTGCTACTAAACCTGCCAGGCTTGTACCACACAGGTGGTGACACCAGAATATTTCCCTGTCAGTTTACCTGGATTTGCCATCTGAGTAAACCAGAGTGGCAGATCACATATGTCTACTGTTATAGTCTATCCTCATTGTCTAGCTCTACAATTGGCATATACTAATTGCTACTATATAAATGTAAAGCCTTTTTTTACCTACCTCTATTTCCCTTGACAGCATTCTCACACAACACACACACATACTCCACACTCACAATCCCACATAGGCACACATGTAAATATTTATAGCACTTTTGCTGGGTCTCCTCACTAGAGTGTAAGCTCAGTGAGGACTCAAATTCTGTCTTATTAATCATGGTATCACCAATAGAACAGTAACCAGCACATAGTGCAGACTCATTCAGTTAAATGAGACAGTGAACAAAGGAATGACTGCAGATTCAAATGATCTAGTTGACCTTGGCCCATGATTTTAACTCCCCTCCTTTTCTTCTTCCCGTCACCTACTTATTCCTATTCCTGTAAAAAATGCCTTATTTAGAATGAACTTTGTAATTTTTAATACCAAGAACAGATGATACCAACCTCGTCAAGGGCAGGGACTATGTCTGTTTTTCAACTTTGTTTGGTACACACTGTGGTCAGTGCATTGTTCTGTGAGAAGACATCCCTAATCACTGTTCCTGACTGCAATGAAGGGATATGTCTATTGGTATCCTAGCAACCACAATTGAATCTTTTTGTCTTAGTAAAAGATGTTAATGACCCTTATCCTCAGGCCCTTCTCCACCTAAGGGAAAAGTAATTGTCAGAAACAGACCTTGAAACCTTTATAATACTATTAACCAGTATCACCCCAATAAATTCGATTAAAAATTTATAAAAAAAAATACCTCTTTAACAATAACAACAAAAAACTAAAGCAATTTTTGCTATGAAACGAACTTCTGGAGAAAAGAACCCACTGATTTTTCTTAAAATTTTTATCAGTCCTTAACAAATATAAAATTTAGATAAACTAAGTTATTCTGTGAAAAACTGAATCATTCAGATCATGAAAAATCACTTTTTCATTGGAGAAAAAGATAGGTAAGTGTACGTGCATGACAAAGCAAATGTGGCTCTGCAATGGGAAGTCTTTGTGTAATACTCCTAAATGAAAGTGTAATTAGGTAGTTTACTCTCTAAATGAGATTTATAGAGGTTTGTTTTTATTTTCTGCAGCAACAATTTAAAACCAGCTAGCTCAGTTGTTTGTTTTATAGTGGAGTTTTGTCCGTTGCAGATAGAAATATTTGCAATAGGGGTATTTTTTTTATATACAGATTTCTATATTTAGTCCTCCTAACTTAAAGAATTTTGGTGCTGTGCTTTTGTATATGTAGATATTTTTCTTTTTGGTTCACTTTAATATCTCACAGGAAAGATAAATTTCAAATTATGTTTATATTTTAATAAAATTTCTAATTATGTCTTCTTTCAGTCCAAAAGGACATGTAACAGTTGTCATACAATATTTTGTATGGTTTACACTAGTTAAAAGAGAATTGGAAAAGAATTATTAAGTAAATGCTGATAACTTTGTACTGTTGAGCTTTTGAAAGTTTTGAATCATGGACCGTGAAATTAAATGTTAGTTGATTGATACATGTTCATGTTGTATTTAATAAGCTGATTAAAACACAATTACAGCACCTTTGTATCTACAATCTTAATTCTTTGCTTCCCACTCGTTAAACTGCAGACATATTTAGGTAATTTTCCTTCAGAGAAATCACAGTGTGTAGAGAGAAGATAAGGTGTACTAAATGAAAAGTTGGACAGCATGTTGTTAGTTAAGCAATTTGTAAAATGAACATCAATAAATAATCCCCCATGTGGTATGACTCCAAAATAGAAGGCAGATCTAGGCCCTGGAGTCATACCACGAAATAAATGTCTTTTGTGTATTTGCAGAATTTTTATTGATTCAAATGAGTGATTAGGCATTTTTGGCTTTTTTTAAATTAAGAAAATAGATTTTTGCATTTAGTATTATATGATAATTTGAAATGCGTTTATGTGTCCCTAATCTTTAAAAAGTTTGTGAAGAAGAACAAAAACATGTGAACATCACAGTGTAATGTTATTTTAAGGCTTTCTGTTCAAATATTGTTAAGCACAGTCAGAAGAAGCCAGTTCTGCTCAGCCATAGTTGAGCAAGGCCCCTGTAGAGACTTGGAACACTGGCTGGCAAGGGCACCTGCTGCCAAGTGAAATATGATGGTTGGGAGAGGGAGAGATTTGTGTGTGGGCACAGTTTGGGAAGTACTTTGTTCTGTTTACTTACTGTGGCATAAAGTGAGTTCTTTAGTTTTGGCTACTGTGAACAGGGAATTTGAGTTTCTGGAGCTAAGATATTATGAGGAGGAACTGAGAACTGTCATTCATTGCCTGTTCTGTATCAGGGAAATGTCCAGTGTGTATTACTTCATGTCCATTCTGCAACCCTGAAATGTGGTAAATTAAACCCCCTTTATGAGGGGAGAGCAGCGAGGCTAATGTAGGCGTGGTAGTCAAATCTTCCTTCAAGGTCATTTAGTCAAAAATGACAGAGGAAGGTGAGTTGCAGCTCAGATTTGCCTGATTCTGAGATCCATGTTCTTGCTTTCTGTTTACTGTACTGCCTGTTAAGGTACTTTATTAGCCTGACCTCGGGTGGCACAGTTGATAAGGCATGGACTTGGAATGCTGAGGCTGCAAGTTCAAAACCCTGGGCTTGCCTGGTCAACGAACATACGAGAAGCAACAATTATAAGTTGGTGCTTCCTGCTACCCTTCCCTTCTCTCTCCCTAAAATCAATGAATAAAAAAAAAAAGAAGATATTCAGTTTAAATAATTTCATTCTTCTTGTGTTATGAGCATTGGCTAATTTAGCACATTTATCTGAACTTTGGATTGTTAATAGGGTTGCCAGATTTACCTGAAAAAGAAAGAGAAAAAGAAAATCACAGGCTGCTCAGTTAAATTGGAATTTCAGGAAACAATGAAATTTTTTTTAGTGTATAAGTACCAAATATCATGAAACTTACTTGTACTAAACATTTATTCATTATTTACCTGAAATTTAAATTTAACTGCTATATCCTGTAGTTTGTATGGCAATCTAATTGTTAAGAAAATGGTTGCATTTAAGATAAATATATAAATGGTATTTAAGAATTGTCTTTTTAAGAGCTCTCTAGAATTGGTGTAATGAGGTTCTTTTTCTAAAGGGGAAAAATCTATCTGGGCTCTGACTGGGCTGCATTTCTTAGAAGCACTATGGGAAGTAGCACTTAAGAGATGTAGGTGGTCATTAAACATCTCCCAATTCCCCGATTTCAGTTATTTTTGTCTGTCTTTCAATCCTGAGTGCTGCAGGGTTCACCAGTGCCCTGATTATAGAAACAATTGCTAGGTCTTATGGGAATTTACTATGTTCCAAGCAGTGTTCTAGCTATGTTACGAATGTTAAATCCCTTACTGCTCTCCACAACTTCCTGACAAAAGTACTACTATCATCCTCATTTCATAGATGAAAACACTGAGGCAGAAGAGAGGAAAGTAATGTGTCTGCGGAAGGGCTGGGTTGGAACCTAAGCCGTCTGGACGGCTGTGAAATCAGAGCTTGTAACCTTTATTTAATGTCGTTTCTTCTGGATAATATTTCTGAAACCACAGGCAGAGCTTCTAGGAGGAAAATCTTTTAAGTGTTTTCAAGCTAAATGTCATCTATGATAACATTGTTAATCATATAAAACATTAACTACTATTTTGCAAAAGTTGACATCTCATTTCACTATTTCCTCTCCTTTTTTTTCTCTTCTGGTCTATCCCTATTGAAATGGATATTTCTGTCTTTAAATACTACAGTAGTACATGAGATGGGGAGTGGTTTTCCTCATTGCTGCATATTTTACGATTAGAAAGTGATTTAGAAGCAGTATTTTCCAGCTTTTAAAATATTCCTTCCAGAAGCTTTGATAATTTGCCCACTATTTGCCCAATCATAAGGCTCCGTAGCCTCCTCACATATTCCGAGAAATTGCTCAAAGGAAGTCAGTTTTTCATTTATTTATTTATTTATTTATTTTACAGAGACAGAGTCAGAGAGAGGGATAGATAGGAACAGACAGACAGACAGGAACGGAGAGAGATGAGAAACATCAATTATCAGTTTTTCGTTGCAACACCTTAGTTGATCATTGATTGCTTTCTCATACATGCGTTGACCGTGGGCCTTCAGCAGACTGAGTAACCCTCTTGCTTGAGCCAGCGATCTTGGTTCCAAGCTGGTGAGCTTTGCTCAAACCAGATGAGCCCGCGCTCAAACTGGCCACCTCGGGTCTCGAAATTGGGTCCTCCGCATTCCAGTCCGATGCTCTGTCCACTGAGCAACCGTCTGGTCAGGCAGTTTTTCTTTTATTCCTAATTGTTGTCTCATGGTATAGACACTTTTCATGATTTCAAACCACCAAGCTGTATTGGGGAAAGATTTATTAGGCCTGAATTGTCCTGGCTTGGTGTGAGTCCTTAAAAAGGGAGGAAAATAACTTGAGCACGGATTTAGAAATTATTATGGAGGTTCTCACAAATACCTGTCGGGTATCAAGGTATGCAGGTCATTAAAGGGCATTTAGAAAAAGCAGTCCACAGTTGGGTAGTGTATGTATCCAGCTGCAGGATGAACAAACCCCCAGCAGTCCTAACAGTAACGCAAATGGTTCTTATGGTGTGGGATAGAATTTCCAGTGACAGCATCTTACCTGGGTTCAGAAAGTGCTGCATCTCTGGCAACTTAATGGAAGTGAAGCTGATATTATTTGAAAACTATTAGATGACACTGAATCACCTGGGAAAAAAATGGTTTGGTTATTTTGGAAACCTGAGTCCAAAAGCATTTAGAAGAATCAGCAGGTTTCCAAACATTCATGGGTCTTTGGAAAAACCTGACCTTGATCCTAGACTCTCCCACTCCCCTTCTTGGAAATTTTACTGAGTTACTAATTTCTCTTATTTTGCTTTCTTGGCCTCCTATTTTCCTCTGTTTCCACTGCAATTCATTAACCTTTTTTTTTTTCTTTTTTAGCAGAATTATTGTAACGGCTTCATTTCCTGTTTTTCTTCTACTTTTTTATTTTAATCCATCACACTCACAGAACAGTTATTTTTCAAAGCACAAAAAAGAAAACCCTTTCTCCTAAGTTTATAGTAAGAAAAAAAAATGGTTCAGGTTACCCGTGATCTGAACCCCATTTCTATTGTGTTTCTCAACACATTCTCACCATGCAAGCTGCAGTGCAGCTGTGCTCGGCTGCCTTCTGCTCCCTAAAGTGGACGTGTACCTTCATGGCTTAGTGTCTTTTCCATTTGCTCTTTACTCAGTTTGGAGATACCACGTTTCTCTCTATCCAGATGGTGACTAATCTAAGAATCTCTCTTCTTTCTTTCTGGTAGGAATTTAGCCTTTCTTTATTCTTACAGCATTAGTGCAGATCTTCAGTATAGAATCCGTTTCTATTTAGCTTAGTTTTATTGCTTTGCCCATATTAGACGCTTGGTTTGTGTTTGAATGTGTAAACCAGAACACAGTGTTAATTAAAACTCTTTCACAGTTTATTAGTGGGGGTAAGCAAGCTTAATTTATAATAGAAATGTTGGAATTAAAATTAATCAGCTGCATATGTGAATTATGGTAATAGCAATTAAGATTGTATATGTTACCTTATTGTAAGACTGGATGTTGCAGTCAAATATTGAAAGATTTGAGAAGTAATGGAAGAAAACTATTGATAAAGAATAACATTATTAAAATAAAGAAGCTTTCTTTTTTTATGAGCCCTATTTGTATTTATTTTTAAATTTGAGAATATTCAAATGGAAATAACTTGAAATATGAGTTGAATTTTTAAATGCTTATTTGCATATAATTATTTGCAAAAAGTCTTTTTATATTTTCTTAACAGTTGGTACATATTTAACTTTTGAGTGAAATTAATGTACTCATTAAAAAATCATTATTTTACTAGTTAAAACCATAACAGTGTAACAATGACTTAAGGGACATGCCTTTTTTGAGATACGTATTTTAAGTCATTTTAAGGCTGACAGAGCTTTTTCAAATATTAATAGAAACTTAAAAGATATCGGCTAAAGATTATTAGGTTAGCATCAGAACAGTGTATGATATCTTTTACCTTTGGCTTCATTTCTAGTTGAAGTAATAAATTTGCATGTATACCTTTTTTTCAGTTCTTTTGGCCATATGTCATCATTCATCTATCAAATGCTTATTGAACTCTTGCTATTCCGTACCAGTACTGGATTCATGAGAACTGATTAGTTCGAAGTTGGGGTTGGCACCTTTCCAGGCCTGCATCTGAAATTTGCAGGACCTGGGGCAAAAGTACATGGAGTTACTCAGACCCTATGTCTAAACATTTAAAAGTTATAAATCAAACTAATACATTGCTAAATAAATTAGGTCCTTTTCACCTGCCTTGAGGAATAACTCAGTGATCTGGAAAGTCACACATGGGTTTAGATTGTTGGGGCTCCAGTTGCCCACGGGAATTTGGTGGTGTGTGGGGATAGTCACTCTATGGGGCACCACAATCCCTCTCCTAGACCTGGCTTGTCAAAACTAGGAGGGTGCTTGTGGCAGACACACCAACATTCTTCCTCCACACCTACAAACAGCAGCACCTTGGCTACTACCCAGGCTCGGAAGGTTACTACATTCAGGGCTCACTGCCCTGACAAGCTAGCTTGGGGCTGTTTGGACACTGATTTCTAGATGCTGGTACTCAAAAGGGCAGGGCAGGGCAGACCCTGGATGGGCATGTTCTTTGCCCTTTGGATTTATTATGTGGAAAAGAATGTTGTCAGAGGAAGAATAGAAGACTCTTCTAGAGCTCAGTGCTCATGGTGGGTCACTCTTGCTTAGGTCCTGAGGGTGATACTGTGTATGTTTATGAGCCAAATAAAACTAAGTGTTCCTTAAGAGGATCAAATCTCTACAAAGTCTCTAGCCTTTGAAGCTAGATCAGGAGTCCCCAAAATTTTTAAATGTATGATTTTTTTTCAGTGAATGGTTATTAATGTACATATTATTTTTATGTACATTAAAAATAACAATAGAGTTTTCAACTTTAGAACCTAAATTTTTATGATAAAATAATGTTATCAAATTTGGAATTATGCCTACTTTATAGAATTTCTAGTTATGTACTCTTTGTTTTAAATATTTCCCCATTTATTTAAAAGAGTGATTTGCTGCTTTAGGGATGATAGTGTAGTTAGAGTGCAAAAGACTAAATGCAAAGTTTTCTTAATGCTGTTTTAACCCTCATTCAATCTCCAAGTGTATTAAATGGAAAGAAAAAGGTTCTGAATTGACCACTTAAGTGTCCTAAGATGATTAAATCTAGCGGTTAAGAATATAATTTTATGTCACAAAAATTTATCCTGTAGAACTTTTCATAAAATATTGTCTTTCTGATTGGGCTCATGATAATATACAATTGTAGTTTTATAGTAATTTAGAAAAAGAAAGAGCCAATTCAATGTAAAAGGGAATACTTAATTACTCTATTATATAAGAGCAATAAAAACTAATTTACTGTTATATTACTCAATATTGAGAGCTTCAAGAAGCTTTCAGTTCATTCTTCATTAATTGTGCTATATTGTTGTGACATTAGTTTCTATTATAGATGAGTTTTATGGAAGGCTTTTAAGTGGACGTCTCTGAGCTTGTATTTTGGCTCACTTAAATGTCTTTGACATACCTTCTGCATGATCATTGAAGGGCAAATGAAGTGTTGAAGACAATGGATTAATCAGTCACTGTAATTCATTTATGAAAACTCCCGTGATAAACTACTCTTTGAAATGGTCTTAGTTCATAACAGAGTATAACTGATGTAAATAAGTAATTGTACGTTAGAAAAACCTTTTACTGATTAATCTTTATAAATGCTATTCTAAATTTGCCTTTCATGCTAGGTTACTAGAGTTGTCTTACTAATTTAATTTTAGAGGCATTTCACTGCTTATCGCTCTTTTCTTTTTTAATTGTGTTGATAACCAAATCATTAGAGATTATTTTTGACCTTTGTTAAAATTTAGGTGATAGGTATGTGTGATGTTTAAAAGAAATAATTCTCATAGAACCAGTCAAATAATTTACATGATCCTTACTGCACACATGTAATGATAGCATGGTACAGAAATAGATGTTATTTAATATACATTTGCTTTTGGCTCAATCTTACAATATAATATAGATGTATATTTAAAATAAGATAAATTTTAAATATTACAGTGGCATTTGTTAAAATAAGTTCTCCCCACATTACAGTTTTTATTTTTTGGATGATGATAACACAAGTTTTTTTCTAGTACTGTATTAGTTTTCTAGGGCTGCCATTAAGAAAGTACTACATAGACTAGAAGGCTTATACAACTGAAATTTATTTCCTAACATTTCTGGAGGCTAGAAGTCCAAAATCAACGTGTTGGCAGTGTTAGTTTCTTCTGAGGGCCTCTTGTGTTGGCTTGTAGGTGGCCGCCTTCCCCCAGTGTCTTCATAGGTCTTTCCTCTGTGTGTGTCCTGTTGCCTTCTCTTAATAAAGTCCTGTAGGATTAGGGGGTCCACTCACATGATTTCATTTTTTTCTTTTTTGTATTTTTCCGAAGTGAGAAGAGGGGTGGTGGGTGAGGCAGGCAGACAGAGGTGGGCGAGGCAGGAAGACAGACAGATTCCTGCATGCGCCCAACCGAGATCCACCTGGCCTGCCCACCAGGGAGCGATGCTCGGCCCCTCTGGGGCATTACTCCGCTGCAATCTGAGCCCTTCTAGCACCTGAGACGGAAGCCATGGAGCCATCCTTAGTGCCTGGGCCAACTTTGCTTGAATGGAACCTTAGCTGCAGGAGGGGAAGAGAGAGAAAAGAGAAGGGGAAGAGTGGAGAAGCAGATGGGTGCTTCTCCTGTGTCCCTTGGCCAGGAATCGGACCCAGGACTTCCACACACTGGGCCAGTGCTCTACTGCTGAGCCAACCGGCCAGGGCCTCACATGATTTCATTTTACCTTAATTACCTCTTTAAAGACTCTGTATCCAAATATAGTCACATTCTGAGGTAGTAGGAGTTGGGGCTTCAGCATAGGACTTTGAAGCAACACAATTCAGCCCATAACAAGGGCATAGGATGAATTCTATGCAAATCATAATTTTGAGCAACCAATAACTTTAAGATGTAAAACACTTATTAAAATTGTTATTTCTTTTTACTTTGATTGTGGAGATGGGGAAGTGACTAAAGACTTATAATGATAACTATCCTACTACTAAAAATAGCAGCTAGTATTTATCAAGTGCTATGTTATATACCAGGCTCAGGTCTGAGATATATGAGATTGTTTTTTTGTTCGTTTTAAATTTTTATTAAATTTTAATTTATTGTTTACATGGATTCAAGTGTCCCACTGAATATAACTCCCTCACCCCCACCCCTCTGTCCCTTTTTATACCCCCTTTACCCTCTACCCCTAACTCCCCCCTTCCCTCTAGGACCGTGATGGTGAACCTTTTTATAAAAACCGCCCACTTTTGCAGTGCTGGTCAACCTGGTCCCTCCCGCCCACTAGTGGGCAGTCCAGCTTTCATGGTGGGCCAATCCCAGCGCCATTTGGTTGCTTTGCTACTGCCCACCATGAAAGCTGGAATGCCCACTAGTGGGTGGGAGGGACCAGGTTGACCAGCACTGCAAAAGTGGGCAGTTTTTATAAAAAGGTTCACCATAATGGCTCTAGGATTTGCTGTCCTGTTATCTATATCTCTGTGTTATGTATATATATTTTCACTAATATCTTCACCTTCTTTGATCTCATTTTCTCATCCTACTTCCTTTTGACTGCTGTCCCTCTGGTCCCTGTGGCCCTGCCTCTGCCTCTATTCTGTTCCTCAATTCACTTTGTTCATTAGATTCCACATATATGTGAGATCATATGACATTTTTCTTTCTCTGCCTGGCTTATTTCACTTAGCATAATAATCTGCAGGTCCATCCATGCTGTCACAAAAGGTAAGATTTCCTTTTTCACAGCCGTGTAGTATTCCATCGTGTATATGTACCACAGCTTTTTAATCCAGTCGTCCACTGACAGGCACTTGGGCTGTTTCCAGATCTTGGCTGTTGTAAACAATGCTGCAATGAACATAGGGGTGCATGTCTTTTTTTGAATCAGTGGTTTGGTATTTTTAGGATATATTCCTAAAAGTGGGATAGCTGGGTCAAAAGTTCTATTTTTAATTTTATCAGGTACAGGCTTTTAATTTAAACATGGAAAAGTTGAATTATCCAGGTAGTGATATTTGGTGAAAAGCAGCCTAAGAATGCCCTAGATCAAGAAAGTCCTATAAAGAATAATTTATACTGCATTCCTACTTGGCTCCTAGTTTCATACCTGTCACTTCGTAGGTGCTCAGTAAATAACTATAGAATGAATAAATAGATTTCAGTTAAAGCAAATGAGAGAAATATAGTCATGTTGGCAATACCCTTTTTGAAAGCTCATATTTGCATTGTCAAATCAGTTGTATTGTCTTCTCGATATCATAACCGGCTTTTTTTTTTTCTAGAAAATATAGTATACATTGAATATTAAGGTAATTTCAGAGACAATAGTTCAGCCTGGACATAAAGACATACACCTCCCTGTAGGATATCATAGATAAGAGGTTGTTTTCCAGAGGGTCCACATTGCTTGTAGATGGACTTGGTAGCTCTGTATGCTTTTCTCTTAGTCAGTATATTGCTTTAGTACTCTGCCAGATGGGGCTATGTTGGAACCTATGAGTTTTGTCAGTAATGTTTCTTTATACTCAAATTGCAGATATCTTTAGATAACATTTCCTGGATATTTGAGAAGTAGCAGGAAAAGTCAGGAGAACTAAGTTATCAACATCTACAATTCTCTTTTGAGAAAACTTTACATAGATGTGTGCATATTGTTCAATTAGTATCAATTTGTGCAACCAAAAAATGGCATAATGAACAACCTTTGGAAACTAATACCTATTTTTGGCAGAATACTACTTCTTGGTCTTCATAATAGTGTTGTAATCACCTTATTGCTCCGCTGCTGACTTTTAGATGCAGTTTGTACCTCTGGTTTTCTTTTTCTTGGTTTGACTTACTCCATGAGTGGGGAATTTTAAATGTGCTATGAGAGGATGAAATTTCATCCCATATTATGAGAACAGTAATGCCAACTTGTTCACACTGTTTAGATTTTTAAAATAAGAAAATTCCTTAAACTAGAGATAAATTATAAATAATTAGATACTATAATTGTTAAGTATAGATAAATGCTTTTTGGTTTTAGGTTGTTTTTCTAATTTGTATCTGAATATGTGCAGTATTTTTATAATTTACTTTTTAGTGACTTTTTGAGTCTCATGTTCATTCAAATGTAATTTCACTAGTTAAAAACATTTGTTAAATTATTGTATATGTCTGTCTGTATGACTGATATATCCATGGATATCCAAAGGTTATACAGTGGAGTATGACTGAGTTGAAATCAGACATATGAACCAGACCTTTGTGGTATATTTTTGTCTTGATTTAGGTTGGTTGAAGACTTTCGATGACTACTTTAGAGAAAAGACTCAGTATATTTTTAATAATATGGTTGTCAAGCTGAAAGAAGACCCGCGGAGGAAATTTATATGGTCTGAGATCTCTTACCTTTCAAAGTGGTGGGATAACATAGATACTCAAAAGAAGGATGCTGTTAAAAGGTTTGTTTTTAAACTTTTTTTTGGAGTTTGGTAATATTAAACAATTGTCCAGTGAAACAAGTGTTGAAGTTTTAGAAGGTGAAATTCTTTGTTTTACATCTGAAACTTAAAGTATTTTTTCACATCTTTGTTTCCTTGATTCTGGTTCATCTCTGAAAAATTGACTTGAAACTTATCATCGAAATCTTTAGTTTCCAACTTTGTTTTAGAAATGCAAGTAGTAGGTTAAAGGGACTTGATATATATATTTTTAAATTTTATTTTGAAAATTAACAGGGTGACATTGATCAATAAGAGTACATAGGTTTCAGGTAAATGTTTTTATAGCATTTGAATTGTTGATTATGTTGTATATCCATCAACCAAAGTCAGATCATTTTCCATCACCTTATATTTGTCCCTCTTTACACCCTTCTCTCCCTCTCACTCCCCCCACATCCCTTTCTCCCTGGTAAACACTTCATTTCTAGACTTGATATTTTAAATGGTTTTTGAAACATATAATCAAGGGGACTCCGGGGAAGGTTGTTTCAGTGTGTTCTTGCTTCTTCAATCTTCTATATAGGAATATACCAATTTCTCTGCCTGTTCACCAGTAATATATATTTTTTTCTCTAGAACCTTGACCAATTTGATGGTAGAAAAACATAATTTTAAATTGCATTTGTGATGAGTAATAATATTGCATATTTTTCATATATAAACAAAGCAGTTTATAAATTGCTTGATCATGTAATTTTTCTTACTGATTTGTAATGATCTTCATACACACACAGATCATACACACACATTTATCCTCAATGTTTCTTTTCTTAATTCTTACTGCTTGATATACAGACTTTTAATGTTTTTATGTAGTCAAAGTGATTAATCTGTTTTCTTGATATTTACTTTGCCTGTCATATTTTAAAATGTATTTCCTAATCTGGAGATCAGATGAATAGTCCTCTTTCCCTAGTTTAATTTTTTACCATTCACTTTTTAAAGTTCTGAAATTAATATTTTTAATGTGCTGTGATGAGAGTTTCTGTTCACTGTATCTTCCTCCTCTCTGCTTCCTGGATATTAAGGATTATTTTAGCATGTATTGCTTTCTTTAACTTATTTAGTATCACATATACAGCACTTACTAAATGCTGTGTTCTAAGTGCTTTACAAATGGTAACCGATGATCCTCTTAACAACCCTGTGAAGTGGGTACAATGACCGCCCACATTTTAGAGATAGGAGCGCTCACTGGTGTTTCAGCATCACCCAGCTGGAGGTGCTTCCCTGGTATGTTGTTTGGTCCAGCCTATCAGGCCCGTACAGGCTGTTCACTTCATATTGTGCTGCTTCTGGAAGATTAAAGTAGTGCAGTTAAATATGCATTGATTTCTGGATTTTCTGACCTCTTTTATGGACTTTTCTGTTTGACTGTAATTCTTGCAACTTTATGATGTTTATTAACTGATAGTTGAAATCTCTTATTGTCTTTCTTTATTGAAAAATTATTTTAAAGAGTGACCTCTTGATTTTACCAATGAGCTTTAGAATTAACGTGTTTAATTCTTCCTACCCTATTAAAAAGAGGATTTTGATGGGAATTAACATAAACCTTTAAAGGTAATTTGGGAAGAACTGTTTATCCATCATTAGCCATTGGAGCTCTTTTTTTTTTTTTTTTTTTTTTTTTTTTTACAGAGACAGAGAGTCAGAGAGAGGGATAGACAGGGACAGACAGACAGACAGGAATGGAGAGATAAGAAGCATCAATCATTAGTTTTTTCATTGTGCACTGCGACACCTTAGTTGTTCATTGATTGCTTTCTCATATGTGCCTTGACCGTGGGCCTTCAGCAGACCGAGTAACCCCTTGCTCGAGCAAGCGACCTGGGGTCCAAGCTGGTGAGCTTTGCTCAAACCAGATGAGCCCGCGCTCAAGCTGGCGACCTCGGGGACTCGAACCTGGGTCCTCTACATCTCAGTCCGACGCTCTATCCACTGCACCACCTCCTGGTCAGGCTATTGGAGCTCTTTTGCTCCCTGATAGCACGCTTAAAATGCTTTTAAGATTGGTCGGGAAGGTGCCATCACTGAAGGCTATAGGCTGTGTGGGTATTGGGATGCAGTAAGAGTAGCTGCCCCACCCAAAGGGCTGGCCACTCCTCCACTCCGGCCACAGTGGCTAAGGGGACCAGAGTTGTCAGGATGTTCCTCCATTTATTCAAGCTAGAATCCCAAAATGTTATGTAAAGTATCTTTTTAAATTGAAATGTTAGCAGCTAATTTAGATTCTCTCTGATTTCTCTCTCTCCCTCCCTTTTTCCCTCTCTCCCTCTCTCCCTCTCTCCCTCTCTCCCTTCCTCCCTTCGCCTCCTTCTGCCCCGCACAGAGTCACAGAATCCTTGGTTTAAATTGAGTTACCTACTACTTTGCAACCTTCTATATTAAGAAAGAACTCTTCCATAAACCCCATGGAATTGGTGTTTATTTTATAGATAATTCTTTGAATTTTAAAAGAAAAAGAAAAATTTTTTTTATGTCTAGGTCTTACATTATTCCTTGAGTACATATATTTCTTAAATTAGAATTTTATAGAAATTTTATTCCTGTTGATTACTTTGTAAAATTGTATCACATTTGTAGTTTTGTTTTTTCTTAATTACTTTTGGAAAGCTGATTTTTTTTTTCCATCTTGATCAAATCGGTAAAGCTTTTACTTTTTTTGGTTGTTTTTTTGTGCCCCCTCTCATTCTCAAAGAACTGTTTTTGTTACTGATTTCTCCTTTTAACTTTTCTGCTTTCATCTTTTACTGATTCCTTCTCCCTGCTAGAAGAAATTTACTAATGCTAAATGGGCCAGTTCATTTAGTTTAGTAAGGAATATATATATCTGTGTTTATGTGTTTGCCTTTTAGCACTGCTCTACTAGCTTTTACATTTTTATTTTTTGTTGTATATTTTTCTTAAATGTTATATAACTGTATTTATTGCTTTTTTTCTTGATTTGAGTATGTAAAGAGAATGGTTTTTATTTGCCAAGTGCAATTTTTTACGTTATACTTTAGATTTAAAAACTAGTGTTCATGTCTTATGTCTAGAGAGTATGTACTATATACTGTTTATTCCTTTTGTTTGGATTTGTCTGATCTGTGCTGCCCTTCTTCATTTGAAGACAGTCTAGAGTGGTAGTTCAAATGGCTACTAGAACCCAGGCTGCATGGGTTCAGATCCTGACAAACTCCTGTCTACTGTGTGACTTTGGGAAGTTAACCTCTCTGTGTCTTATTCTCTTAATTTTTCAAGTGGAACTAATATTGGAACCTATTTATTTTTTTTATAAAGATTAAATGACTACAAATAGTGTGCCTAGCACAATATCTGGAATATTTTAAGTTGTTAATAAACATTAACAACCTTTATTTGCTACTTTGAGTTTTTCTCCTAGTTCTGAATTCATCCTTTAGAGTCTTCATCTTTTAACAACAAAATTTACCTATAAAATTTATATTCCCTCTTTTTATTCATACTTGAACAATAACAGATGTATTCTCACTTGGAATTTGTTCCAAAACAGAGAGTATAACTCTCCTGAAATCCCTTCTTTTTCTAACCATGCTTTCTTTTGCTTCCTTGCCATGGATATCAGTTAGTACTGGCTGGCCATATCCATTTCATCAGATTTCCTTTTGGCAAACAGTCTCTCACAGAACTCAGGTCCTCCATCTTCCCTTGCCTAAGTCAGATAGGCCGGCTATGACCTGAGCTCAGATAATCAATATATTATTTTTCCAGGGTTTGGAATCTTTAGAGAGTGAAACAAAGGTAGACAGATGGAAAGAAGGGAAACAGGCGTGGAGGGAAGGTTGAAGGTCGTCCCTCACAGCACCGGTGCATTTGCAAGACTCTTCCTGTCCTGTGACATGATCCCTGTGGTCCCAGCGGCACTTGGCCTCTTGTTTTCTTCCAGCCCTTCACTAAACCTGGACTTTTAGCCTGTCCTTGTCCTCTTTGTCCAGGACAGTTTCTCAGTGCGTTTCCCTTCCAGCATCAGCTAGTGTCACTTGCAAACAAGAAACCTACCTGATAGATTATTCTCCAGGTCCTCTATTGGAGAGCTGGGTTCTGGAAGATGAGCATTAGGGACCCAGCCGCCAGGAAAGACGCCCAGGTTATGAATCGAACTGGCCAAGGGACAGTGGAGAGCTGGGCTGCGGGAAGACTGGGAGATCCATAGGCGGCTGCTGTTTGTTGGGTGACGCACCGTGGCTGGCTTTCTGCATCTAGCTTCCTTTTGTGTGGCCCGTGAGCCAGGTGGGAGCTTGGCTGTTACGCAGGTGCTGCCTCACTGATTGTAAGAAAGAGTCCAGCCACCTCGGAAGGAAACTGGGCTCGCTACTTGCTGCTCTTTGTAAGGGGAGGCCTTGCCTGGCTCTTTCCCAGGGGGGCCGCAGCAGGGAGCCACCCTCTGCAGCAGTCAGGGCCTGTGGGTAGAGAGACTCATCCTGTAAGATGGGACTCAAGAAACACCCTGAGGACGAAGGATAGGGACTGTGTTTAGTGTCTGTCCCAGGATTCAGCTTTGCTTCAGCCCGGGGCCCTCCAGATGAGAGGCTGTTTCCAGAATCTCTCAGACTCGACTACTTGAGACTTCAGGCTGATTTTTCATGCAGGAGGGCTGTAGGTCAGTACTTGTTGAATTCTTTTAGTTTCACCTGCATTGTATCTCACAAGTGCCGATTTTATGGCATAAGGATGGCCCTTCTCTTGATTCTACCTGGACAAAGGTTTCTCTCTTTTTTTTCTGTTCTGTTAGCCATTTTACTTATACTGGACCATATGAAATTGCTGCTATCTGACTGCTTTTGATGTACAAAAATGACAATTTTATGTGATTTAACTCAATATTAAGGGTAGAAGGGATTAAGAAGTTGAGGATGGGAATGCAAATTAGAATCTAATGCTTAATCTATTGTTTTATTCAGACTCTTTTTGAGAGCTTTTATTTTTGGCAATGGAAATATTCTGAAATATAGGCCTGATCCTTTATGATATCATTTTGCTTGAAGAAAAAATTGTTTTATAGTCACATTAGGGCTAATGATTTTTGTTTCTGGTCAAGCTTTGCTAAAGTTCCCTCCCTTCTAGCTATAATCATTTCCTTTATTCATTTATTACATTTATCTATAGAACCAGGGCAGTAGCATTGTTTCCTACTTACTTAAACATTCTTGTTTCTTGCCTAAATATGTTTTGGGGAAAAACTTAATAGCGACATAGATTTGCTCCCATTATTTAAGATTCTGAGCTTTACTAAGTGACATTACTGATAAAAAATTTTTTGGCTATTAGTGTAATGCTTATGCAGTGGCTGTTTTTCCTTTTGAAGATGAGTCTATGGATTAAATGTCTGTACCTAAATTTGCGAGGTAGCTATTGCAGAGCAGAACCTGTTAATTCCTGCAGAGTTCTATGTGAGCTTTTATCATCCCTGAAGAATACCAATTGATTGTGGGAACTTAACAGAAACATAACTCAAATGATCCCATAATCTATTCTAGCAGTGACTTGCTTGATTCTTCCCTCTGTGGCAGCAGTAGCCAGCTCTATATGCTTTTGAAAATGAAAATACAGTTAACTAAAGGGAGATCTGTGCAAATATCTAGCCTTTACATTGTTTTGTGATTCAAACTAATTTAATCAATTGTAGTCATAGTGCTCGCTTGTAACATACCCAGTGGATTTAAAAGAAACTGCCTATTGTAAAATAACCATTTTATGTCTACTCTTGTTTTAATTTGGAAATGACTGGTATGTTAACATTGTTTTTAGTTTTTAGGCTTCCTATTTGAATATTTTTTGGCCTAAATGCAGTTAAATACTGCATGATGTTTATAAATACATCAAAATGTGTGCTCTTATTCAGAGTCAAGCAGCTGAAACATTAGCCTTAGCATTTCCTTTGACTAGCACCCAGTGTGGTACATGCTCATTTTTCCTCTTTGGGCTCGGAGGCATTGAGATAGTTTTTGTATTGTATCTGCTCCTGCTGTTGAGACCAGTGTTTAGTGGAGAAGCCCACTGCATTGTTAAAACCTAGAATAGTTTGTGTGTTTGCCTCAGTCTTGACCAGCTTTTCTCTGTGTGGACCTTTAGATATGAAATAAAGCTCCAAATATGTACTGGGAGTAAAGGTACCATCAGTACATATCGATATTCTATCTTCACTACAGTGCTGGATTTCATTGCTTTGCCAAGAATGCAGTCTTTCTCTAATCTTTGTGCCATCCTCTTCCATCTTTCTTTGTAAGTTTATGTTTAAGTGAACCTTCTACCCTATTCTCTTAGCTATCTCTGTTTACTTACCGAAATCAAAGAAATGCTTGAGGTTACCTTCTTAAATAATACAGGCCCAAACTTACTGAAATACATTTTGAGTTTCACTAGAAAAATGTACCTCTTAAGTTCTTATACAGACTAATTTATTATACATTTTATACAGGTCAGATTTTATGGTATTTGACTAAAGGCTGCTGTAAAATTTATAGAGCAATGAGAAGTCACAGTGTGTCTTGTGATGTTCAGGGAAAATTGCAGATTTGGATTGATTTTAGAGCCTAAAGATACATAGCATTATCAAAGCAGTGTACCACTGTCTAAAATAACTTCAGTTCTAATAGTTGAAGCAGTTGAATAAAACTTATATATTATTGTAAAGCCAGTAGGCACTGCCACCATCACAGCCACCTGGCCCATGCAGGTTCGCATTGGATTTGGACAGTCCGTAAAGAAACAACGGAGCCAAAAACTGATGGGCCATTAGCTTTAATCCTAGCTTACACCCGGCGGGCAAGTAAAAACACACACTGGGCTCCAAAACCCACTCACATTCAGTGCTCACAAAGCTACTGACTTATCCGAGTTTCCTAGAATCAAAGGTTTCTAGCTCACCAGACTTATTCACCTCTGTTCCCCATCTCCTTCCTTCTCCTTGCACAAACTCTGCACAAACTGGCTTTTCCTTCAGCACTCTGCCTCTGCCTCTTGGCTGCTTCTCCTGGCCTCCTCCACGTGGCCTTTCTCTGCTCTCTAATGCTCATCTCAGGAACCAAGAGAGCAAGCTCCCGTTCTGCCCCCATTTTATAGTGTAGAAATCAAAACCTTTAATCCAATATACAAAATAGGGAAGTCTCTAATACAAAGTCACTTATCTGAGGCATGATGGGATTGTACCACCCCACATCAAAAAGGTTGGGAAAGGCTTAGTCCTAAAACCAAGCCCCAGGCTACAAGGATCCTGCCTGCCCTCAGCCCACTCCCAACACACATTAATATCACCTGGGCAACGGCTTCCACGTGGGCAGCGCCATCTTTAACAAAGTGAGCATAATATATTTTATCTGCCCAACAATTATAAAGCATGTGCTCCCTCCCATTCTCTCCAGTCCCAGTTCATCTCAAATGATGCAGCTCTGTTCTTGTTCACTTCAGCTTCTGTTTGCATCATGGAATCTGGCAAAAGCCTTGAGGACCTTGCCAGCTGCCTCATCCATTGGATACGTCCTCATTCCCCTGGGAAAGTTTCTTTGCAGCACAGCATTGACACTAACCACTCCATTGTCCTGGAAATTCTTTCTTTTTTTTTTTTTTTGTCACCTGTGACCCAGAGCGTTTTGTGTCCTGCTTCTCTTTCTGCATTGTTGACCGTTCCTTTCTCATCACTTCTTGTTTTCTCTTCTGCTCACTTCCTAATGTTCCCGTTCTGGCCTGAGGGGTAGCGCCTTTTGGTTCTTCTCTTCATCATGAGCACTTAACTACACTGGTTTTAATACCAGGTGTTCAGGCTGCTTTCAGAGCTACAGCTCCAACTGTGATTTCTTTCTTCTTCCTTATTGGTAATAGAGCGCTTACTGGGTGTAGGCATTTTCTAAGCACTTATATGTATTTATTCAGCCCGTTTTATAGCATTCCCATGAGTTAAGATTCTTTATTATTTTCATCTACTGTTGAAAAATCTGAAGCAGAGGTGTTAAGGAACTCACCTGTGGTCACCCCAACCTAGGAAGTGTGGCATGAGGACCAGAGCCAGGCAGTCTCACCCCCAAACCAGCACTCTGTTCCACTGTGTGCTCTGCCACTCAGGCCACATCCAGTCACTTCTCAAGCCTTGTCTGTCTGCCCCTTTAGTATCTCTGCAGACGGACCCCCAACTCCATCCCCATTACTCTTGTTCCTTCACCTGGTCTTTCTGTATCCAGCTGTGTATGCTAGGTGTCCACCATTTCAGCAACGGAGTTAGGTTTTTAGTATGTGAGTATGCCCATGCCACTTCTTGGCTTCAGAATGCTTCAGTTATACTTCAGTGTCAAAACGTTCAGCCCAGTCTCCTTTGCCCGGTACATACTGGCTTTCCTTCTCTGATTCTTCCTTACTTATCCACCCTTGGCTCTGATGACTCCCTGCCTTGCAGCCTACTTTAGCCGTGCTGAGCCACGCGGGTATCCTCAGGCACATGCTTTTTCCTGTTTCTTAAGAATTTACTCATGAGTTTAGCTTATATATTTTTTCCTTCTGTACATTGGACAATCTCAGTCCTACTCATTTTCTAAGACTTAGCTGAAATATTACCTGATTTCTGAAGCCTTCCCTTATTTACTCCATTGTTTATTCAACAACTATTTACTGTGCCAGACCCCAGGGATACAGGAGATGAGTGACCAACCTGGTCCTGACCCTCAGGGCAGAACAGAGCAGACATGTAACTAAACACAGTATCACAATAAAGTGTTTTCTTCAATGGAAGCAAGAAGCAGATCTTGGAAGGCTTCCTGAACAAGTGTTATTCAAGTTGAAACAGGAAAGGTGATTAGAATTAGCCAGTTAAGCAGGGGGTAATAGAGGGTGAGGAAGGAATTCTGGGTTATGAGAGGAGAATTGTGAGTATGGGCCAGCAACTAGCAAGAGCAGGGCATGCTCAAACACCTGAAAGAAGTGTGTACTAGGTGCATCAGTGCAGGGAAGGGCGGGGTGAAGGGGCCTGGTAATGTCTGGTCATCAGGTGGATGTAAGTTAGGATACTGCAATATATTATACTATCACAAATCCTTTAGAATGACTAAAATCGAAAAGGCTGACAACACCAAGATTTGGCAAGGATATGCAGCATTCTCATATATTGCTAATGGGAATGTAGAATGAGATAAACACTTTTCTGAAAAGCCACCAAAGAGTATTCTAAAGTTAAAAACACATCATGTGACCTAGAAGTTTGTGCCTAGAGAAATAAAAACATGCTCCCAAAAGACTTACACAAACATTTTCATGACAGACTTCTTCATCATAACTCCAAACCAGAAAGAGTTCAGTGTAATATGGATAAATCTAACAAACATGTGAAGCCTGATGCTGTAATGTATATATTGTGTGATTCCAGCTAAATTGGTCTGTTGTAATAGAAATCACAATATCAGAGTATCTTTTCTCTTTTGTGGGGGTTGTGGTAGGAATTGATTGGAAAGGGGCATGATGGAATTCTGAGTCAATGGAATTATTCTATATCTTGGATTACCAGGGTATAAACACTTGTCAAAATTCATCAAACTGAGCATGTGTATATTGCATGTTATATCTCAATTGGAAATAATTTTTTTTAGAAAATACTATATAATTATAAACATAATGGTATATGTCTATTTATTAACATGGGGAGATGTCCATATGGTATAGTATTAAGTAAAATAAGTTGGTTTAATTTATTAAGATAATAAAAGTGGATTTATTTTATCTTTTAACCTCTTATGTATTTTCTCATTTATTTTGAATATTTTATTATTTTTTGGGGGAAAAAACAGGATGAAAAGATATTTACTATACAGTGAAATATTTAATGTGTATTATCTGTTTACTAAAACTTACAGTAACTATTAAACCATCTGAGACATACATTTATAAATAAAACTTCACGACTAGTCTTCCATGAATGCATAGGGTCTATCTTTATTTTAAGAATATACAGTACTTTTCTTTTTACACTTTAATATATTTTTGATTTTTGAATGAGTATATATGCATTATAAAATTTGATAGTTATTTTTTAAATTTTTAAAAGATTTTATTAATTTTAGAGAGGAGAGAGAGAGAGAAGGTAAAAAGGGGGAGGAGCAGGAAGCATCAGCTCCCATATGTGCCTTGACCAGGCAAGCCCAGGGTTTTGAACTGGCGACCTCAGCATTCCAGGTCGACACTTGATCCACTGCGCCACCACAGGTCAAGCTAAAATTTGATAGTTATTGATAGCAATATGTGAAAATACCCATTTCTATACATCTTTGACATCAGTTTATTGTACAACTTTTGGTCTTCCCAATCTGATATGTGAAAGTGAAGTTTTCACTGAAGTTTTAATTTTCATTTCCTTAGGAGTAAATTTAATTTTTTTTTTCATTTCTAGAAACCTGTTCTGAAGTAATCTGCTTTATATTCTTTGGTCTTTTTTTTTTTTTTTGGCTTATTACTACCCTTTGCTCAGAGTTTTGTACTAAAAGGAACACAAACTTAAATGACAAGAAAACAGATGTGATTCATGCTCTTATGGAGCTTACAGTCTCTTGAAGGAAAAAAACCAGTAAATATACAAATGTATAATTAAATTTTGTGATAAATGCTATTTAAAGGAATATTTTAGAATTCATGAAAGATAATTTGGGTGGGATTTGGGTGGGATGGTGGTGGCCAATGAAGGCTCCTAATAGATCCATGGGAGCCACCAAGGCATATGTTGGCAGGGAAAACATCCCCAGCAGAAAGAGCATGGACAGCGAACTGAAAGACGGGGGCATGGCTGGAACGATGTGACGAAGAACAGGTGAGAGATGACTAATTTGCCATCTGCTCCTCATGCTAATCTTTAAAGATAGGCATCAACAATATTCAATGAGTTTCCCAATTATTTTGTGTGAGAGGTTTTAAAACATCTTATTTTTATCCTCCTGTTAGATAGTCCCCATGATACATGATACATGATACATGATACATGATGGCATGAATCAGGTTATCCGATAAGCAAAGCAAATGTCTGTAGGTTATTAACTGATTCATTGGAAGCCTCCATCTTTCTGAATTTTCTTTTTAACAAATTTCTTATTTAAGAATGAATCCCTGTACATCATCTTGTGTTTGAGAATGAATCCCTGTACATCATCTTGTATTATTTCATCTTTTCCCAGATGTGTGATTGCAAATTCTACTCGTTTTCTCATGTGGTTTAATTTATGATTCCTTGAAGCTCACTAAATGACGCATTGTTTGCTACTAAGTTATCTGTTAACAATTCTTCCATTAAGGAAAAAAGCTCTGTGAGTCTGTCTTTCTGAGTGTGACCAAGTTTCAAATGTGTGATGAATCCACATAAGGGAAATAGTGACACTTCAGAGAAAATGATTTGCAGTTTCTTGTGCTTGGCAGTAAATTCTTAAGTGTAAATTCTGTGTCTTAGGCAGAATGAACTGTGATCGATATGCTCAGCTTAGCTTAATTTTGACCAGTTACTTTCTTAAGCTTTTTATACTAAATTCTCCAGTGGTAAAATAGCAAAAACATGAAGTATGTAATGTCATCACCAGTAGTTACAAGTCGATCATTTCAAAAAGTCATAGGAGTTCTGAAAGTTAGTGCCTGGTTTCCCATTTTCTGGTTTTGCTGCATGTATCATATATACATATTCCTTTCCCTCGCTTCCCACTGAGTCTTTCTCTTTTGCTTCTAGATCTCTTGTTCATTAGGAAACATGAGGAAAAGTATACATGGGGGAAAATTTGCCAAAAAACAGGGTATCTATGGTAGAAACTAAGCGATAGACCTTATTGGGGGGCACATTTTTATTCATTCGTTTATTTATTTTTTGTATTCCCTTGTCACAGAGAAATAGACCAATTGATGTTTGTTGAACACCAGGTAAATGGAAATACTTGGAAGCTTGGAAGCACTGTACTTTTTGTAGGTTTTTCTGTAGATATAGGTATTTCCCATTACTTACTTGATATGTTATAAACATTATTAAAGTCTTAACATCTACAGTTCGAATGTTTTAATTTTATTTTCATAATATTGCTAACAATAATGATTTTAAATATGGTACTTTTTTTGTAGGCCAACATAGCTTTTCTATTATTGCTTCTGAGTGTTTTTCCAAGTATTTTTTGAGGTTTTGTTTCTGTAAGACTGTAACACTTTTTGTACCATCAGTAAATGGTGATGGGCATAGTAGGTCATTAGCTCATTAGGTCAACAATTTTCATTATGTTCCTTTGGACCTTTTTGTTTTCCTCTCATTCATCAGATACTTCTAAAGTACTTACTGCATCTTTTCCACAATACAGGGATATACATGGCAAATTTGTAGACCTCTGCTTTCCTGGATTTTCTCTCTGGAAATGTCTTCTGGTTTATCAGCTTTTTCTTGCCATTCTTATTTATGATTCAAAGTGATAGACTAGGAAAAACAGGTAGTTCAGTGAAATAGGGTTATTCACTAATGTGATTATTCAGCCAGGTGTCCATTGTCACATTACCCCATATTTTCAATCATTTTGTCTGTTTTCTACCTTTGAATTTCTGTTCTGAGAAATTATGCTAAGAAAAACTAAAACATATGTTCTTTCAGGCCTGTGTGAGGCCATCATTTATGCCTGTTGTGACCTATTCATATAGTTTTTCTTAAAAACCCGTATGAGAGCATGCCACATTTCATTTTTTTAATACAGTTGTGAATGGGATTGTTTTCTTAGTTTTCTTTTCTAATAGTTCATTATTGGTGTATAAAAATGAAACTGATTTCTAGATATTTATTTTGTATTCTACTTTACTGACTTCATTTATCAGTTCTAGTAGGTTTTTGTAGAATCTTTAGGGTTCTCTGTATATAATAACATGTCATCTGCACATAATGATGTTTCTCCTTTTTTTTTTTTTGTCCGATTGCTGTGGCTAGGACTTCCAGTACTGTGTTGAATAATGATGAAAGTAGACACACCTGTCCTGTTCTTGATCTTAAGGGAAATACTTGTAGTTTTTGCCTGTTGAGTATGATATTGATTGTGGGTTTGTCATAAAAAATACGGCTTTTTTTACATTGAGGTGCGGTCCCTGTATTCACACTTTGGTGAGAGTTTTAATCATAAATGGGTGCTGGATTTTATCAAATGCTTCCTCTGCATGTATTGATATGATCATGTGTTTTTTATTCATTTTGTTTATGTGGTATATCACGTCTATTGATTTGTGGATATTGTACCAAATTTGCATTCCTGGAATAAATCCTACTTGACCATGGTATATGATATTTTTAGTGTATTGCTGAATCTAGTTTGCAAGTATTTTTAATTTTAGCATCAATGTTCATCAGGGATATTGGCCTATAATTTTCTTTCTTTGTAGTGCCTTTAATTGGTTTTGAAATTAGGATAAAACTTGGGAGTCTTCCCTCCTCTTAAATTTTTTGGAATAGTTTGGGAAGGATGGATGTTAGTTCTTCTGTAAATGTTTGGTGAAATACATTGATGAAGCCATATGGCCAGTACTTCTGTTGGATGGGAATTTTTTTTTATTACTGCTTCATTTTCATTAGTTAAGATTAGCTTGTCTAGATTGTCTGATTTGTCCTTCTAGGAATTATTTAATTTGGAAGATTGATTGTTTTTTAAGAATTAATTCATTTCTTCCAGATTGTCCAATTTGTTGGCATATAGTTGTAATATCCTTTTATAGTCCTTGTATTTCTTTGGTACCAGTTAATTCTCTTCTCATTTCTGATTTTATTTATTTGGGTCCTCTCTCTTTTTTTCTTGATAAGTCTGGTTAACCAGCCCTTGGTTCCAATGATCTTTTGTGTGTGTTTTGCATTTTTTTTTGGACTCTCTTTTATTTATTTCTGCTCTGATTTTTATTATTTTCTTCCTTTTACTCATTTTGGGCTTTTTTTGTTTTTTCTAGTTCCTTTAAGTGTAAAACTAAGTTATTTGAGATTTTTCTTGTTTCTTCAGATAGGCCTGTAATGTTATGTATTTCCCTCTTGCTGTGTCCCAAAGATTTGGAGTTGTTTGTTCTCACTTTCATTTGTTTTAAGATATCTTTTGATTTCTTCCTTGATCTCATTGTTTAGTAACATGTTATTTAGCCTCTATGTCTTTATGTGTTACTTAATGTTTTTTCCTTGCGATTGGTTTCTAGTTTCATACCATTATGTTTGGAGACCATTCCTGATATAATTTTAGTCTTCTTAAATTTATTGAGACTTGTTTTGCATCCCTACATATGGTTTATCTTAGAAAATGTCCCATGTGCACTTGAAAGGAATGTGTATTTTGCTGTTTGGGGCCAAAATGCTCTGAAGATATGAATTAATTATCCATCTGGTCTAGTGAGTCATTTAGGGCCACTGTTTCCTTATTGATTTTCTGTCTGGAAGTTCTATCCATTGATGTCATTGGGTATTAACATCTCTTACTATGACTGTATTACTGTTCATCAGGATTTGTATTACATATTTAGGTGCTTCTAGGTTGGGTGCATAAATGTTTACAAAGGTTATAGAATCCTATTGGATTGTTCCCTTTATCATGTAGTGTCCTTCTTTGTCTATTACTACAGTCGTTCTTTTAAAGTCTATTTTGTCAGATATAAGTATTGCTATTCCAGCTTTTTTTCTTCTCTATGTGAAATATATTTTTTCAAGTTTGGATATATCTTTCATTCTGAGGTGGGTCTCTTGTAGACAGCATATACATAGGTCTTATTTTATTATCCATTCAGCTACCCCATGTCTTTTGATTGGAGCATTTAATCCATTTACATTTAAAGCAGTTATTGATAGGTACATATTTATTACCATTTTATTCTCTTAATTATGTCCCGTTTGTTTCTTTTTAAAGCAGCCCCTTTGACATTTCTTGTAATACAGGTTTGGTACTAAAAAACTCTGTTAGTGTTTTATCGTGTGTGGGAGTGTTTTTTGTTTGTTTTTTGGTCTGGGAAGGTCTTGATTTCTCCTTCAATTTTATTTTATTTTATTTTTTTTACAGAGACAGAGAGAGAGTCAGAGAGAGGGATAGATAGGGACAGACAGACAGGAACGGAGATGAGAAGCATCAATCATCAGTTTTTTGTTACAACACCTTAGTTGTTCATTGATTGCTTTCTCATATGTGCCTTGACTGTGGGCCTTCAATAGACCAAGTAACCCCTTGCTCAAGCCAGCGACCTTGGGTCCAAACTGGTGAGCTTTGCTCAAACCAGATGAGCCTGCACTCAAGCTGGCGACGTTGGGGTCTTGAACCTGGGTCTTCCACATCCCAATCTGACGCTCTATCCACTGTGCCACTGCCTGGTCAGGCTCTCCTTCAATTTTAAATGATAGCCTTGCTGGGTAAAGTACTCTTAGTTATAGGTTCTTGCATTTCATCACTTTGAATATTTTATGCCAAACCTGGCCTGAAATGTTTCTGTTGAGGAATCAGCTGACAGTTTTATGGGAGCTTGCTTGTTTGTAGTTGATTGTCTTTCTCTTACTCTTTTTAAGATTCTCTCTTTGTCTTTAACCTTTGGCATTTTTTTTTTTTTTTTTTGTATTTTTCTGAAGCTGGAAATGGGGAGAGACAGTCAGACAGACTCCCGCATGCGCCCGACCAGGGATCTACCCGGCACGCCCACCAGGGTCGAGGCTCTGCCCACCAGGGGGCGATGCTCTGCCCCTCCGGGGCGTTGCTCTGTTGCGACCAACCAGAGCCACTTTAGCGCCTAGGGCAGAGGCCAAGGAGCCATACCCAGCGCCCGGGCCATCTTTGCTCCAGTGGAGCCTCGGCTGTGGGAGGGGAAGAGAGACAGAGAGGAAGGAGAAGGGGAGGGGTGGAGAAGCAGATGGGTGCTTCTCCTGTGTGCCCTGGCCAGGAATCGAACCCGGGACTTCTGCATGCCAGGCCGATGCTCTTACCACTGAGCCAACCGGCCAGGGCCAACCTTTGGCATTTTAATTATAATGTATGTATCTTGGTCTGGGCCTCTTTGGGTTTGTCTTATTTAGGACTCTCTGCTTTCTGGACTTGTCTTTTTTCTTCACCAGGTTAGGGAATTTTTTGATCTTTATTTATTCAAATAAGCTCTCAATTTCTTGCTCTTTCTTTTTTCCTTTTGGTACCCCTATAATGCTAATGGTATTTTGCTTCATTTTGTCTCAAAGGTCTCTTAAACGTCCTTATTTTTTTGATTATTATTATTTTTTTTGCTGCTGTGATTGGGGGTTTTTCTACCTTGTCTTCCATACTGCTGATTCGATCCTCTGCTTAATTCAACCTACTATTGATTCCTTCCAATGTATTCTTCACTTCTGACTTGCTTTTTTTTTATGGTTTCTCTGTTCTTTTTCTTGTTGTTGGACATTCTTATAGCCATGGCTTTGAACTCTGTATCTGATAAATTTCTTAACCTTCATTTCATTTAACTCTTTTTCTAGAGATTGTTCCTATGCTGTTATTTGGGGACTGTTTCTTTTTCTCCCCATTTAGTTTGCCTCTTTCTATTTGTTTCTGTGAATTAGATAAATCTGCTATGACTCCCATTCTTGGTGGGGTAGCCTTTTGTAATAAGTGTCCTGTGGCATCCAGTGTTTGTTCACCTAAGCTGGGTGGCCCAGAATGCTCCAGAATGTCCCTTGTGTGGGTTACATGGGCCCTCCTATTGTAATTGAGTCTTGATTGCCATTGGTTCATATGTATGTGAGATTGACCCTCATGTTAGCTGTGAGGCTTAACTCTGTCCATAGTCTGCAAGTTGTGTGTACGTGCTGACCACATGAAGTGAAATTCACCCCAGCAAGCCTGGGTGTCTACTAAGATCTCCCTCTGGATGTGCTGCTTATGAAGCTTATTGGATCCTGCTCTGATATTGTCTGAAGCTGGCCATTGGGTGTGTTGTTTCTGGGGCCTCTAGGGAGAGACTTGGGTGCAGGTCAATATAAGATGCTGCCTGTGACTGGCTCTGGGCAACCTATTGGAGCTACAAGCAATCCAAAGTTTCTGGCTGCCTCTACTGGGCTTGCGTGTGCATGGGAAGGCCAAGCTGCACACCAAGGCCAGCTTTTAATAGCATTGGGCCTAGGGGCAGATCATCAAAAGTCCTAAGGCACCCGAGATCTTCCTCTACTTGCCTCTACCTGCCAGCCACCTGTTAGGCTCAATCACTGAAATAGCCTCTAGTGGTACTTGAGCCACATGTGGTAGTTTCTGAGTGAGTCACCAGGTAGGGGTGAGTTCAGTGGTGTTCACTAGATTGATACAGGTTCAAACTCAGTGCCACTGCTGGGTCTGAGGCCATTCAGCAAATGTCTCCAGTATATCTAGTCTAGCTCCCAACCCACTGGGTACTCACACACCTTGTGTTGAGGTAGGATCTTAAGGAGTCATTAGGGTGAGGCCAGCAGAGTTTATCAGACCAAAACAGATCAATATTTGGCTGTGGAAGGGAGAATTCTGCTGTGGTCCGGCATGCAAGGGAAAAACAAAGAAAACAACTATAGTTTATTTTCTATGATCGTCATATTCTGGATCATATCATTTCATACTTAGATTATTCAGACTCCTTCCTAACTAACCCTTCCATGTGCAGTTTATTTTGCATTTGTCTATGAGCTTCATCTAATATAAAAACTTTGTATAAATATTCATTTTAAATTGAGAGTTTCATTCCTTCCTTCCTAATTCATTTAACATCTATTGGAGCGCCCATTATATGCCAAGTAAGCTTCTCAGTGCTGGCCATGGAAAAATGAACAAAACAGTATGTGTCAGTCCCTGTTCTGTTGGTACTTATGTTCTAATGGTGGATTGGGTGAGGAGGGAGAGAGAGGACACATATAAATTAACAAAGTAATTTTGCTTTGTGATAAGTGCTATTATGTAATAGAATGTGGGGGGTACAGTGGGAACATTGACTTAAGTTGGGTGTTCAGGGAGACTTCTCTGAGTAGGTTTTATTTGATCTGAGATATGAGGACACGTGGGACCAGCTAGGATGCAAAAGATAGAGAAAAAAATGAATAAGTAAAAAAATTCGGGAAAACAGAATTTTCGTCTTTAAAGTAATTGTTGAATACAGAGAAGAACACAGTACACGATTACAGTAGCATTGCAGACATGTGGAGGGGGAAGGGCTAGAGTATTGACAAATGGACCTTGGGAAGTTATTTACTGTAGGTAGTATGTGTGATTCTTTGCTTGTTTGGCTGTTTCTTGGAACATATGGGACTGGAATTATGTTGCAAAATAAAACTGATAGAAGTGAACAATTCTACATTGGAGTGACTTTTCATTTTAGTTTACATTTTTCTGTTCAAGAGTAGCAAAGAATTTGTTCATGAAAATTTTCAAAAGATCTGCTTATTAGGATAGTGAGATAAGGAAGTTAAGTTTCTATAATAGATGGCCAGAGATTAAATCCCAAATCTGTCCTGATATCTCAGGCTCCCAAGTACTAGCCATAAAGCAGAAGAGGACGGGGTCTGGCCTGTGACCTCCAGAGTGTGCTTAAGTCAGGCCATCACCAGAACGGTAAGAAAAAGTACTAACTAGAGGCTCCCATTGGCAGTAGGAGCAGGACAAAAGAGTCTTGGATTTAGTTGTCTTACTAAAGAAATGCAATTTTTAGAAATTTCCAGCTTCTTTATTGTTAGTTCTTGATTTGGGCCTGTGAGAATCTGAGGTTTGAGTGGACATTTGAGTTTGTTTTAGGCACTAGAATGAGGCATCATGTTCTCCCTGTGAAATTATTGTCGGTGATTCCCATGGCTATGCGGATTTAATTAACAGTTAAAAAATTTTATTCAAGGAATTATTCTTTCATTCGTTTTTAGAAATTGTGTCCATTATTCACTCTGCCACTGGTTATATGATCATGCATTTGTTTGAATAAATCAGATGTTGTGTTAATGCTCTGGTTTTTGTTATAGACTTTGTAGGAAATACCTGTCTTTTATGCTTCTAGTCTGCTTCAACTGAATTTGACTTGGTACTTGGCTGTTATTGGCAGGTATCCAGTGATGTGTATCTTTATTAAAGCTGCTGTCTTTCTGGAAATTTACACCATTTTCCTAACTATCTTGTTGCAAACTGACAAGTCTGGCACTTAAAAATATTTGCTTAAATTCATTTGTGTGTGTGTGTGTGTGTGTGTGTGTCTCAGAGACAGAAAGTGAGAGAGAGGGACAGACAGGGAGAGAAAGGAAGGGAGAGAGATGAGAAGCATCAGGTCTTCATTGCGGCACCTTAGTTGTCCATTGATTGTTTTCTCATATGTGCCTTGACCTGGGGGGACTACAGCAGCAGACTGAGTGATCCCTTGCTCAAGCCAGCGACCTTGGGCTTCAAGCCAGAGACCTGGCACTCAAGCTGGTGAGCCCACCGAGCTTAAGCCAGATGGGCCCGTTCCTAAGCCAGCGGTCTTGGGGTTTCGAACTTGGGTCCTCTGTGTCTCAGTCCAACACTCTATCCATTGCACCACCACCTGATCAGGCTTAAATTTCTGACTATTATGCTTTCTTGGGTACTTTGTAAAATTTTTAATACTTTGATTTTTTTTTTCTCAGAGGAACGTATCTTCTTAGACAATTCAATTTTTCTAGGGAGATCTAGTTACCTTGTATGGTATTATGGCAAAGGAAAATGCACTGGACAAATAATGATAATGTTAGAGCTTTTCACTCAGTAATGAAAAATAAACTAAATAGTCTGCATTTTAACTGAATCTGGAGCAAAGTGCTTTATAATGTTTTCTGTATTCCAAGAGGCATGTGATATTTACTAGCTTTACCCTTATTGTTGTTGCTTCTGTGTAGTTTCTGTGATTAATTTACCAGTGTCAGAAGGACATGCTTAAAATGACAATCCTCCAGTAAGTACTCATTAAGCAATGTACTCTGAGTAAAGCATTTTGCTAGGTGCTTTGCAAGATTTAGAATGAATCAGATGTGGCTCCTGCCATCAGAAATCTTTGAGGTTGTGTGGGAGGTTTTACCCTTGTGAAGAGGACCTTCCAAAGTGACCTGCATGGCTTTAGCAAGGGTGGAGCGGGGTATTTCAGACACTGTACTTAGGATGTTTTATCACCAGGGTCCTAACATTAAAATTCATTTACTCTTTTAAAAAAATGTTTTAATAATTAGTATAATAAATACCAGTTATAGTTAAAGGCGGTCCCTATTGTTTATGCTGATTGTAAGTTTTTATTTGGACTTTTGTGGTACATTAATGTAAACTCTTACATTATTTTCTCCCTAGTTTACTAGAAAATGGTCAGTTTGAAATTGTGACAGGTGGCTGGGTTATGCCTGATGAAGCTGCTGCACATTATTTTGCCTTAATTGACCAACTAATTGAAGGACATCAGTGGCTGGAAAAAAATTTGGGTATGTATTGATGTCTTTTCATTTGGACTACTTTGGGCAATTAATTTTGGGAAATGCAAGGTGAAGTTCCATTTTATTATTTTAAATAACTAATTTTCCCAGTACTGATTATTTTTGAATAATTTACCCTTTGTTAATTTATGGTGTTTTTTTGTTTATAAACTGAGTTTCATAGATATAATATAGTCTTTTAGGGTCATCTACCTTGTTTAATCTTTATCTATTTTTTTATTAGCCTAATATGTTTATTAATTAGAATAATTTTTTTCTAAAAATATCTCACAAGGATTTTAATTATATATTACCTAAAGCACTTGGTCATAAGAAGCAAAGAGCATATTTACTAGCTTAAGGAAATGAAGAAAGGTATTAATTTTGCCATTGAGAATTCCTGATATATGGAAGCTTCGGGTAAGGTTGGGGCGGGCCAGGAGACTCACAGTATGTTGTCTGGGCACAGGGCACTATCTCTGGCTCAGCTCATTTTTGCATGGCTTTATTCCTCTCCTGGTTCTCATGATGTAATGAGTGAGACAGCCATAGGCAGTTAAAGGACTCATCTTCCCAGTCTAACAAACTGGAAGAGTTTCTTAACTAATGGTTCAGTTTGAGTCAGGGGGTTATTTCTAAGCCAGAAGTATAGGAGCTGAAATCACCAATGCCTTGTCAGTTTGGCGGAATGGTCATGAGTGAAGAGGGGTTTATGGAGGACAGGGTCAGCCTTACCTGAACTGTGTGAAGGGTTGGGTCCTCCATGGGGAAGGAAGGATCCTGTTATCACAGGAAGTGAGGAAGAGGATGTTTCACTGATAAAATCTGATGTTCACTACAACTCATAAGGACCCGGGAATAACTGAAATCTTTGCTATATCTAGTATTTACATTCTGCAACAGGTATGTAATTCTTTTTAAATACTCCTATCTCTCAGTACAGTTTTTTAGTTTCTGTTATGGTAAGTAAACATGTTTTAATTAAAGTTATTTTAGATATTTTATTTTTAAATTGTTTTTTATGTAAGGTAAAATTCCCATTAATCTTTACTTTTTATTTTGGAATCATTTCAAAGTTGTAAGAATACTATTAAAAAAACCCTCATTATGTTCACCAATTATTCATATTTCTGCATATTTGCTTTATTTTTTTTCCTCTTTCCATATTCTTGCTGTGACTGTTGTTATTATCAGAGTAATTGCAGATATCATGCCTGTGCAGAAAAGTGATGATATACTGGTATAACATAGTAGGTCTAAAACTACTATCCATAGAAAGGTCTTGTCTATAAGGTTGGCCTGTGATGGTATCTGGAATCTTGGATTTCCTAAATGCTAAGAGTGGTTTGCTGTGATTAAATTGTTTGTAAAGACCATGTAGTTTATGCTAAATACTTGGGGTTTTTTTCCCTGGGAGTCTAGACTATTGATATAGACTAGAGAGAGGGTTTCTGCATTGCCAGCCCTGATGAAAACCTTTGACCCTGAGTCTCTCAAGAGTTTCCTTGGTTGACAGTATTTCATGTGTTGTCACAGTTTGGTGCTGGAGGAATTAGATGTGTCCTGTGTCACTCTACAGGGAGAGGACACATAGAAATTATGCCCGGTTTCCTGTGAACTTTCCCCTTGTCTTTTCCTTTTGCTGATTGTGCTTTGTATTTTTTCACAGTAATAAATCATAGCTGTGAGTACAGCTATATGCCAAGTTTTGTGCACTTTCTTAACAAATCACTAAATGGGGGAGTGGATGTGGCGACCCCCTACACAGTGCTGTTTTCTAAGCCAAGAGTATTGTAAACTGTAGAGTTTCAGTTTTGACAAATTTATATGCCCATTTAACCCATATCTTCACCATTCTGGAAAGTTCCTCATTCTCTTCAACTCCCTCCCTATAGCCAACTGCTCTCTGATTTCTATCACTCGAGGTTCTTTTTGCCTATTCAAGAACTTCATATATTTATGGAGTAGGTCTTTTGGGTCTGGCTTCTTGTGCACAGCATACATTCTTTTCTTATAAATGTATTGTTTCATGTTCACAATTCACCCATTTAAAGTATAGTTCAGTAATTTTTAGTATATTCACAGAGTTGTGCAATTATCACCACCATCCATTTTTAAGACTTACTCAACATCCCCCCCAAAAACCTCTTACTCATTAGTAGTCATATCCCTTTCTGACTCTTCCCTTCCCTGCCTCAGGCCCAGGCAACTACTAATCTGCTTTTAATATGTATGGATTTGACTATTCTGGACATTTCACATAAATGGAATCATACATTATGGCCTTTATGTCATTATGTTTTCAAGGTGTGTTTATGCTGTAGCATGTAACAGTGCTTCATCCTCTTCATAGCAGAAGATTATTGTTGTTTGAATACACCAGATTTGTTTACCTGCTTTTCAGTTGAACATTTTGATTGTTCCCCTGTTTGACTATTATGAAAAATGCTGCTATTAAACATTTGTGTTAAGCTTTGGTGAGGACATAACTTTTCATTTCTTTTTGGTATATATTTAGGAGTGTAATTGCTGAGTCATGTGGTTAAGTCTATATTTAGCATTTTGAAGAGCTGCCAAGTTTTTCAAAATGGCTGCACCGTTTTTCATTCCCACCAGTACTGTATGAGGGTTCTACTTTCTCATCTTCAACATTATCTTCTTTTTATTTTAGCCATGCTAGTGTATATGAAGTGGCATTTTATTATGGCTTTGATTTGCATTTCCCTAAAGAATAACGATGTTAAGCATCTTTTTATGTGTATATTAGCTATTTGTATATCTTCTTTGGAGAAATGTCAATTCAAATAGTTTTCCTACTTTTGTGTGTGTGTGTGTGTGTGTGTGTGTGTTTTCTTATTGTTGACTTGAAAAAGTTCTTTATATGTCCTTGATACAAGTTCTATGTCAAATAATGATTTTGCAAATGGTTGTTTTTTTTCCCGTTCTTTGAGTTCTCGTTTCAGTTTCTTGAAGGTATCCTTTGATGAACAAAGTTTTAATTTTGATGAAATTAAGTTTATTTTTTCTATTGTTACTTGTATTTTGATATATTTAAGAAACCATTTAATAACCTAAGGTCATGAAGATTTACTCCTATGTATTTTTGAATAAGAGTTTTACGGTTTTACCCCTTACATTTAGATAATGAGCACATTTAAGAATATGGAGTTTCTTATTGTAACTTTGGCTTCATCTAGTAAATTAGTGCATTCAATTTTGTTTTCTAAACAGTGTGAAACATGTTATTTTGGAGACTTTATTTTTAAATTTGGTTATGGGACGCTTTTATGAACTTTTTACATAAATTGAACTATTATAAACTTTAATTAGTTTGAGTTTTTAAGGTTGCCTTTTGCCCATAATAACCATTTTTACAACTGTTCTCTGACTGCTCTTAACCATTAATATTAAATATACTTGAAATATGGTAATCCTGTTTTATCAGTTAATATTTATATTATTCATGTTCCAATTTTTAAGTCTATTCAGTTTGCTAAAAATGGAATGGTATGTCTATTTTTAAAATGATTGTTTTCTGTAATTTTTCCTAATAGTTTTTACTTTTACATATTTTGGTAATTTAATCTTGTATAATGACACAAAATGTTTTCTGTGATCTTTCCTGGTTTTATTGGCTAATTTTCAGTTTTTCTTCCGCATCCCAGTCCGATGCTCTATCCACTGCGCCACCGCCTGGTCAGGCTTCAGTTTTTCTTATACTGTGCTTTTCATTAATTTTGTCCCTTTTTAAAAAAGGTGGTTTATACTGGTTGTAGGTTGTCTCCCAAGCTCAAACCTCCTTTATATCAAAGTTTTAAAACGTAGTTTACATTCTCTGTTGTCTACATCATCACCCGTTAGGGCAGCGGTTCTCAACCTGTGGGTCGCGACCCCGATGGCTTTAGGCGACCCCTGTGTTTTGGTCGTTCCACCCCCGCTGGGGTCGCGACCCACAGGTTGAGAACCGCTGGGTTAGGGATTCTTTAATCTGTTGCAGCCCAGTTGCTACTCCTCTGGATCAAGTGATTTGATATGAAAATATTACCAGTGATGCTAAAATTTAAAATATCACTGTAGCATTAGATGTTAATTTTTACTCTTGTTTATAAGCTTATTGTACCCATGTTATTTGGGTCAACATGTATTTATTTTTTATTTTTAACTTAATTTTGATATTATTTTAAACTTATAAAAAAGTTATGTGATAGCACTCCCATATATCCTGTACTTTGATTTATATGCAGTCTTTTTCTGAACCGTTTGAGAGGAAGTTGGAGACATCTTGTCCCTTGATCTCTTACTTCATTGTATTTTCTAAGAAATAAGGACTTAGTTATCAAATCAGGAATGTTAGCAGCAGTACAATACTACAGTCTAGTTCATAGCTAGATTCAAATTTTGTATATTGTCTCAATAATGTTTTGTCTAGGAGCTGTTTTTTCCCTCCCAGTCTAGGATCCAGGCCAGGGTCATGAATTGCATTTAGTTGTCATGCCTCTTTTCCTTTCATCTGGAGCAGTGTCTCAGCCTTTCTTTGAGTTTTTGTACCTTGATATTTTTGAGGAGTATAGGTCTCTGGTGTAGAAAGTTAGTCAGTTTGAGTCTGTTTCCTTATGATTAGCTTAGGTTATTTATTTATTCTCTTCTTTACATCTATCTTCATATCTGTCTGTTTACCTATCTATCTGACTATCCATCTAATCTAACCCAGTATTTTTGTTTTGCCGCAATATTACTGCAGTGATGTACTGTTGTCCTCAGTGCATCCTATCAGGAGGCTTATGGTGTTATGGTGTCTCTCTGTTCCAGTGTTGGTGATCTAAGCCTTGACAGGTTGCTTAAGTTGCATCTGTTAAGTTTCTTCGCTGTGTTGTTACATTTTCTCCTTTGTCATTAATAACTTATTTGTGTGAGATACATTGAGAATAGGTAAATATATATGTTCTTCATTAAACTTTCATGTTTAGTTTTACAGTCTATTGATTTTTTTTTTAAGTGAAAGGAGGCGAGATAGTGAGACAGACTCCCAAATGCACTCCCACCCAGATCTACCTGGCAACAGTGGTCTAGGGCCTGTGCTTGAATCAACTGAGCTCTTTTTAGCACCTGAGGCTAAGGCACTGGGACCAACTGAGTTATCCTCAGCTCTTGGGGCCACACTTGAGCCGGCAAGCCACTGGCTGTGGGAGGGAAAGAGAGAGAGAAGAGGGTTGCCTGACCAGGTGGTGGCACAGTGTCTGCTAGGGATGCAGAAGACCCAGGTTCAAAATCCCAAGGTCACCAGCTTGAATGCAGGCTCACCAGCTTGAGCATGGGGTTGCTAGCTTAAGTGTGTGATTATAGACATGACCCCATGGTTGCTGGCTTGAAGGCCAAGGTTTCTGGCTTCAGCCCAAGGTCACTGGCTTGAGCAAGGAGTCATTCTCTCTGTTAGAGCCCCTAGTCAAGGTACATATGAGAAAGCAATCAATGAACAACTAAAGTGCTGCAATGAAGAGTTGATGCTTCTCATCTCTCTCCCTTCCTGTCTGTCTGCCCCTATCTGTCCTTCTCTCTGTCTGTCTCTCTGTCTCTGTCTCTCTTGCAAAAAAAAAAAGGTGGGGGAAGGAAGGGAAGAGAAGCAGATGTTGCTTCTCATGTGTGCCCTGACCAGGGATCAAACCTGGGACATCCTCATGCCAGACCAATGCTCTATCTACTGAGCCACCAGCTAGGGCCTATTGATGATTTTTTATCCTCATTAATTATGGGATGGCATTCTACTAATAGCAAGAGCATCTTTTTTTATTTTCTATTTATTTATAGGCTCATGGGTTATTTTATTCAATGGGTTGTAATTCAGTACTACTATTACTTATTTTGACTCCCCATTTGTTCCAGATTTGGCCAGTGGAAGTCTCTTCAGTTATTTTAATATATCCCCATGATTCTTTGACCTTTAATTTATTGTACAAAAATATGTTCTAGGCTTACCTGTACTTTCCAGCCTCAGCCCTGGAATAAGTTATTTCATTAAAGTTATTTTTAATAGAGTATGGTGTTTAGAGATCCACATCTGGGAGTTACAGTGTGCTCATTTGTACTGAGGTGGTAATTGCACCTAGGCCCTTTTTGGTCACGGAGCTAGGAAGTATGTGTGTGTTTTGTGTGTGTGTGTGTATTAGTATTAAAAACCGTAAGTTAGTACTGATATCTCCTATTTTAATTCAATATTATAGGGTATATTATAGCCTCCCACATTTATATGGTTTTGGTTCCTTTTTCTTTTTCTTTTCTTTTTTTTTTTGTATTCCTCTGAAGTAAGAAGCAGGAAGGCAGAGAGACAGATTCCTGCATGCCCTTGACCAGGATCTACCCAGCAAGCCTACCAAGGGGGCGATGTTCTGACTATCTGAGCATTGCTCTGTTGCAACCGGAGCCATTCTAGCACCTGAGGCTGAGGCCATGGAGCCATCCTCAGTGCCTGGGCCAGCTTCGCTCCAATGGAGCCTTGGCTGCGGGAGGGGAAGAGAGAGATAGAGAGAAAGGAGTGGGGGAAGGGTGGAGAAGCAGATGGGCACTTCTCATGTATGCCCTAGCCGGGAATCGAACCCGGGACTTCTACACACCGGGTTGACACTCGACCACTGAGCCAGCCAGCCCGGGCTTAGTTCCTTTTCTTAACAGTAAAAATCCTGACTTCCTTATCCTAATTTGTTTAATCTTTGAATACATGAAAGGTAATTTTAGAATTGTTAAACCTGTACTGTCTCCCCCCAAATCACTAAGAGTTCAAGAGGTTTTTTACATATGGATATGGAGATTAATTACATATGTGAAATGCACAAATTTTTTGTGGTCACTTTTTTTAGTTTAACATAAGCTCTCTGGTCCCTGAGAGTTCTGGACTTTCCCTTCTCAGTCTCCTTCGCTCGTCATTTCCCATCTCAGTGTTCATCTTCAGTATTGTTTTACGGAGATCTCCTGTGGCTGTTTCTGCTACTCTGTGTTACACCTATTTGCATGAGAGTGTCTGCAGCGAGAGTCAGAACCAAGATTAATTTATTTAGTAATCCTAGAGCCTGTCACAGTCTTAAGCATATGGAGGGTACGGAACAGGTGTTCAGATAAAAAATATACACATAGTAATATTACTTGCGTTGATTTATAGGTTATATATAGAAGCCTTGTTTGAGAATTCTGGATAAATAAAAAGATCAGATTTTTATAATGTCAGGTGAAAAATCTTATTTTATCAATTCTCATATGTTCATTTATTTATATTTTTACATTTCATCCTCTCAAGTTGAGATACATCTTTAGTTGATGGCTCTCGGTATTTGTGGGAGTCAGGGGTAAAATTTCATTGACATCTTCTAGGTAGAAAGAAAGCATCAGCATCAAAAACAGAGAACCAACTGATGGTTGACAGAGAGGAGAGGGCTGGGGGACTTGGGGTGATAAAAGTGAACAGAATAACAAGTACAAATTGGTAGTTACAGAATAGTCACAAAGATGTAAATAACAGCATCAGTAATATTGTAATATCTATGGATGGGGCTAGATGGGTACTTGAAATATTGGGGGATCACTCCATAAAGTACATGATTATCTAACCACTATGCTATACACCTGAAGCTAATATAGAATAATAATATTGAATGTAAACTGTAATTGAAAAAATTTAAAAATACAAAAGTTAAGATTTAATGAAGTATGTTACAGTTATTTTGGTCAGTTCTGCCACCATTGTGTAATAAGATGATTTGAAACAATTACAAGATATAAAAGACAGCTTAAAAATTTCTTAATGCTGAGATTTGGGAGTACAAGTTGAAATGAGTTAGCTTACTTGTCTTTATTACAGAAGAGCAAATTGCTGGTTTATCCAGCTTTATGAAGGACAGGACTTTGAGATCCTAGATGACTTGCTTCTGTGTGTTTCTGTAGCTATATTGAATGGCAGTAGGTTTCTGTAAGATGACAGGCTTATTTTGGCTCCAACTGATTCACCTCCGGTTTGGTTCCCTTGCCTGGAGGATGTGGCAGTGGCAGGACCCTACATCAGGGAGACTTGTTGGGAGTGCACCGAAAGGGTAATGCTGGGCAGTTTCTTTGTCTTAGAAATGAGACCACAGAACTCTGGGTCTGAATGTGTTGTGACTTCTTTTTATTTCATTTGTTAACTTATAAATATAACACTTCTTTTCTTTTTCAACAGGAGTGAAACCTCGGTCTGGTTGGGCTATTGATCCTTTCGGATATTCACCAACAATGGCTTATCTTCTAAGACGTGCTGGATTTTCTCACATGCTTATCCAGAGAGTTCATTATTCAATTAAGAAACATTTTTCATTGCATAAAACGCTGGAGTTTTTTTGGAGACAGAATTGGGGTATGTAGGGTTTGATGAAAGTTGAAGATCTCACTTGACCTTTCACAAGAGTTATAAACTCATTCCATCATTGGTTTTATGCAGTGTCAGTCTTGAAATCAGCTTGCCTGAAGATACATATTTTTATTTTTCCACTGTTTTTATGTTGCAATTCTTTTAAGCAATGATGAAGACACTTACCTGTAGAACACTGTAGGTTCTTTTTTATGCATAAAGGAAATAAATAAATAGAAGGAGTGAATCTTTTGTAAATAATGCTTTCATTTCCATTTTAAAAAGCACCTGTTTTATCACAAAATTGAACATGCATTAGAACTAATTTTGAGTCATTTATCTTGTATTCAGCCAGTGTTTCTTTCTTCTCTCTCTCCTGTCTGTGCATCTAGTAAGAATTGCCTTTTAAAACCTTAATCCTGTCCTAGAACAGCTCTCACATCACCTAGATTGCTTGTTTTCTTACTGTGTTTGGTGGGCACTCAGGCGTTCCAAGGACATACTTCAGCTCTTTGTTGGGGAAGAGGAGACAAGATTTAGGTCTCTCGGGTGGCCTTTGCCTTTTTTACCCCCATTTAAAATTCACAACACCTTATTTTATAATGTATTTTTATCTATTGAGTCTTGATTAAGAGTCATACATTGTGTTATGTGCCTTATATTAACTTTCATTAGAACTTGAAATGATTTTTTAAAATTAGCGTCTATTATTATCCCTTCTATATAGTGAAGAAATGGAGGCTGAGAGATGTGAAGCATTTGCCAAAAGTTACACAGGTAGTAGATACAGAGACAAGACTTGAATTAGTTCCCAAACCTGGGCTCCTGTCCCTCACCATACACAGCCTTCCCAGTATTGAGTTCTCAGTCATTGTGTCCAAAATAAGGATTTAGTTGTTAAAATAATGTTGAAAAATTACTACATTACATCATACTTGCTTTCCTGTGTAATCTAGACACCCTCTTAAGTGTTTCAGAAAAAGCATTTGTAAATCTAGATAGTAATGTTCTTACATGTACTGCTGTGTTTCAAGAAGGAAGGAAATTAGCTATAATTTATTATTTGGGGAAATTAAATCTGTAGGGAAAACAAGAACTTGTTGGGGGGTTGATCAAATGCAAAGGAGCATATTAATTAAAGAAAGAAAGGGTTGTTTATTTGAAGGAGCCCTATTTAAAATATTGCCCTTAAATATTAGCAAAAATTACTGAGCATTTCTGTGTAGTTATTACCATGTTGGAAGAATTTTGGAAAACGTTCTCACCTATAAGGCAATCATCGTCTCTGGGTTGCTAAATGGTATAGTGTGAGAAGAGTGGGGTGAGTGTCTCCTTGATCGTAGGAGAAAGGAGGAAGTCCATCAGTTCTGAGACTTGTGACAGCCTCTGTGCAGAAAGCAAGGCATTAGTGACCAGCATCCTTGGTGTCAGTCATGATGCGATTCAGTGACACAACTGACAGCACAGAATATTGCAGGTGATAATAGCTTTAAAATTTGGAAAAGAATTAGCAATTATTTAAGCTAAATGGAGTGTGAGGTAAAACAAGGATTTTAGGACTTAGTGGTAGATTTGAATATATTATGCTTAAAAATTATGTTTTCGAATTAAGTTGAGCTTTTTTGTGTGTTCTGGTTCTTAATGAAGCAGTTGTTTTCATTTAAATGTAAATATTACTTTATTTTATCTGTTATTATAAAAGCAATGTATATTCATTTCTGAAAATTGGAAATATGTACATAAATAAAGGGGGAGAGCTGTTTACCACTCAGGATCATCCAAAGATAATAATTTTTAACTTCTAGTTAAGCCCTTCAATCTTACCAAGTGGTTGTTGGCTTCTGAACTCTAGGGCAGTTATATCTTCACCTTGCTGGCATTGATGTTTTAATTAAAAACAATTCTGCATCAGGAATCAGTGCTTGTATTTCATATCTGTTTTGTTTGTTTGTTTTGGTTTTGAACATTACTTCTTCTTTTCCTGTGCTTCCTTCTTGGTGAAAAGTCCCATCGGCTCTATTGGTGAGCACTGGGTAACTCCATGAACTCTTCTGGTTGCACATCCTTCCTTCTTAACTGCGAGCAGTGGATAGGGATTTGCCCAGTATCTTTGCAACCTTCCCTTTCTGTGTTCTTTCTGTTCCCCCTTTTATTTCTTTCTTCTCTTCTCACCCAGCCTCTGCAGCTCATGGTCTTTCTCAGTGTGTTCTGTTACCTGAGGTGAGAACAGATGTGTGGCGGGAGCTGGCAGCCAGGGATGGGAATGGCCATAATTTTGGATGAGCTGGTTATAAATTTTGCTTCTGCTTATTTTGTATCATCCAGGTCAGCAGATGCTGGTTCATGATGGGGCTTTTCTCTCTCTGCTAAATTTATCTATAAAAAGTAGGTAGAAAAAAAAAAGTAGATAGAGACTGAGATATGAGTATGTTCCTTTAGCCTGGTGGTCAATCAATACTGCTGGGGTAATTTACTAGTAGTTAAAGGGGTTGTTGATTTAGGGCAGAGTTTGCATTATATAAGTATAAAGTACTGGCATTATGAACAGTTTTGGGAAAACAAAATTTATAAATGCAGGTTTTCTGTTGGCTCTTTATTTTAGATCTGGGATCTGTCACAGATATTTTTTGCCACATGATGCCTTTCTACAGCTATGACATCCCTCACACTTGTGGACCTGATCCTAAAATATGCTGCCAGTTTGATTTTAAACGGCTTCCTGGAGGCAGATTTGGTTGTCCCTGGGGAGTCCCCCCAGAAACAATATATCCTGGAAATGTCCAAAACAGGTATGAAAATACTCATTTCATAAGACAACATCTTGAGCAAGCAAACATGAGTAGCTTATTGCTGACAGGTTGAATAAATGGACTTCAGTAGCCAACATTATCCTCATTCAGGGTATTCATTCAAACCAAACCTAAAGCAACTTAAAAAAACCAGAGCCTTGACGATGCCTGTTGTGTGTTAAGGCTTAATGGAAAGTGAACAATAGCAGATCAGTATACAATGGGTAACTTTTAATGAGCTGTTATTACCCTCTCCTTTGCCCACATTATAAAAGCCTTCTACTGTGTTTGATTGATTGATAATAAAATGTTGATCTCTATTGTTTAAACTGGGAAGAAAAGTAGCCCAACTCCAAAAACACATTTATTGAAATGGAGCATATAAAGAGTATAATTATTTGGTCACTTAATAATAATTTCAATAATAGTGAATGCTGCCCAGGCCTGATGAATATATCTTTGTATCTTTGTGATGATTTTGAATTACAGAAAACTTTAATTAGGAATATTTATACTTAAAGATATTTAAGTGAAAATCAAAGAAATGACCATATTTTAAAGAAAACTGTGCTAATGATGGAATTGTTAAACCAAGTTCCTCATAGTTCTTATTTTGGTGCTTTTTAAAACTTAATTTATCCACTTCAAAATTTAGTGGCATATAATGCATTAAAATAAGATGCCGTGGTTATAATATAAACTACTCAACTCTGCTAGAAAAAAAATACAACCTTTTAAATAAAGTGCGATCTTTGCACTGTGCTCTGTCAAATGTATGTATTTTAAAAATTGCTTTTTAAATAATGTGTGTGAGGAGGAAAGTGAGATTGGGTCTCTTTGCCTTGAGGGTGTCCTTGTGTCATAAGGAAGTTATCCCAACATGAAACTCTCCCTGTGGCAGACACAATATTTAGCATGGCAGCCTCCTTCAAGCCGTGGATCCTTTCCATCAAACACTGACATTCATAGTTGTTTTGAAAAGCTGTCCAAGATTAGGATGAACCTTGTTTCATTTTCTTGGTTTCCACAGCAGTGAGGATCATAGAGGAACACTGAGCAGCCTGGTTTCAGGGGTTAGGTTTGTTAGGCACATGTAAATAGCCCAGTATACTATGTAGGAAGAGGTGGTGAGGACAGGGGTGGCTTGCCTGTCTAGTTGAAGAACAGCTGTTTGTCACCGAATCAGGTATTTACATTAATTTTCTCAGTTCAGGTGGTCAGGGATAGGGAACTGCTTAAAGGGCAACTGTGAGGAATGTTTCTTCAGTTGGGGAGTCCCAGTGCACGCGTGGGTGTTGTAAGCACCTTCTTTTTCTTTTCTGGGTGCTGCTGAAAGTACCTGAGAGACATTTTGTGTAATCCTTTTACTGTGCCATCTAACCCTTCAAGAACACATCTTGTGCTCATTGAGTTCTAGTGATTCTGAAAGTGGTTTCCAGACACCATGGTGTATGAATGAATCTATGTAGTACTTACGTAGATTTAAAAAAATATTCTTAAAAAAAAATTCTTTTTAAGTCTTGAAATCTTAACCCTGCTGATTATTTCACATCCAAATATCACCTTCCTTTGGGCTTTGTGATTAGTGGAGATAAAACATAGACATTCCAGGTTAGTGACACTTGACTGTTTAATGCCCTAAAGTAAGTGAAATAATTGTAAAACACAGGTGACACATTTGATAGTGAAGTTCAGCAGATTCCTCTACTTTGAAAACGCAGAAATACCATTCTTCATCAAAATCTGTTTTTGGTCTAGTACCATGCATTTTACATATGATGATGATTTACATATCAGATAAACTGATGTTTTAGGGAATTCTTTTTCCCTTGGTTCTAGTTTAGTTGATATTTCTTCGAATAAGTGAAGAGCAATTTGCAGCTGCGCATCTTCAAATGGGATGTTCAATTCATTCGTCATTATTTTACCATATAGTAAGTGAGTATCCACTGTCTGCCGGGTGGTATAGGTTGGTTCCTTGGCTTTTCCTAGTCTTGACACTTTCTGAGCAGAAGCTTGAAAGTTAAGATAGTTGCTGAGTGGCAAAAGCACATCATTGATATTCGTGATTCCTTTCATTTTCTACATGTACACTGAAGGTAGTCAGCATTGAATGCATTTACAAGATTACTTATCCTCTTTATACTGGTTGTCTGAGGGATGTATAGTAGTTGAATCTTCAATCATAGTATATCTTATATTTGTGATTTATATATTTGCTTTTTTCTCTTTTGATCTTTCTTATCTTTCTGTATGATAAATCATGGATTGTTTTTTAATTGTAAGTAAAAAAAGTCTAAAATTGTTTTTGGTAAACTTGGAAATTAGTAAATTGCTAGTAAAAATTAAGTATTAATCTCAGAAAACTAAGCATTATGTTATCTATGAACATTGCAGTTATATTGTACAAAGTTAATAAATTTTTGCTAATGATTTAATACTTATAAAGCAATCTCAGAAACTATCAATATAAAAAGATCATGTGGAAAAAAAGGAAAAGATCATATGAGATTCTTAATTTAGGTAAATGTTTTTTCTTAATTTCTGTAAAATGCCTCTTTCTGTCATTGATACTCTTTAATCTCTTTCATAAGTTTTTATATTTTGAATTGGGATTTACTTCTGGATAATGCTTGAAGTGAAAGTTGAAATACTGGGTAAAAAGCATATTTGTCATTTATCATTAATTTCTTAAGCTTTGGTATTATAACAAGGAGAACTTCTCTAGTTCATCTGCTTGTTTAATTTTATTTTCATAAGCACTTTCTCTTTGTATTCTTAGATTTCCTCAAATGGTACCTAAGTCAGCAGTTTCCAAAGGGTTTTCTGCAGAATACTAGAATATGAAATATAAACATATCAGCAAGTTGAATTTAGCTAACCTTTTGAGTCATGTGTTGTAGACCAGGAAAGTAGAAACCAAAATAGCTTACTCAAGTCCTAATCTTTATCTATTGTTGTTCAGTATTGAGAAGGACAGCATGAAAAATACTCAGATTATTGACGGCAGGTGTTAAGTGAATTGATTTTCTTCCTTTAGAAAAAGAAATGTGATACTATAATTGGTTTTATTAAAAAGATTATACTTATTGCCTGACTTAGGCGGTGGTGCAGTGGATAGAGCGTCAGACTGGGATGCGGAGGACCCAGGTTTGAGACCCCAAGGTTGCCAGTTTGAGCACGGGCTCATCTGGTTTGAGCATAGCTCACCAGCTTGGACCCAAGGTCGCTGGCTTAAACAAGGGGTTACTCAGTCTGCTGAAGGCCCACGGTCAAGGCACATATGAGAAAGAAATCAATGAACAGCTAAGGTGTTGCAAGGAAAAACTGATGATTGATGCTTCTCATCTCTCTCCGTTCCTGTCTGTCTGTCCCTATCTATCCCTCTCTCTGACTCTCTGTCTCTGTAAAAAAAAAGAAAAAAAATTAAAAAAAAGATTTATTAATATTTAATCAGACAATTTAATAAATTAGAGAAGGGATTTTAAGACAAAGCAGTTTACAAAATCCATATAGATGAGAAATTCTATTATCTTTCTGGACTACATTATTTTGAAACCTAGGCTATCTGGGATCCAGTCTCTGTGGCTGGCCTTTAAGAGACATTGATGCCCGCATAATTATACGCCAGAATTGGTATGTGACTTTATTTCTGTAAGGATAATCCTTTGGGGTTTTCTTATCTGATAAGGGCTTATGAATATTTTAAATGGATAATGAAAATTAGTATGGTAGTTAAAAGTCTGCCTCATAAATCATACTACTCTAGGATTTAGGTAAAATAGATAATTTAATATAATACACTTTTTAATGAATTACCCCATTGTTCTTTTCCTAATACTATTTATGTTCCCCTTTTTCTTTTGTAGGGCTGAGATGCTTCTAGATCAGTACCGAAAGAAGTCAAAACTTTTCCGCACTACAGTTGTCCTGGCCCCACTAGGAGATGATTTCCGCTATTGTGAACGCACGGAATGGGATTATCAGTTCAAGAACTACCAGCTGCTTTTTGATTATATGAATTCTCAACCTCGGTATAATGTTAAGGTAATAAGAAAATATTTAATTATGATACTGTATTTGAAATTGAGCCTTCATTATTAAATGAAGCTGAAACACAGTAGCCTGAATTCCTTTGTCCCGCATCCCAGTATTTCTTAAACTATGGAATTCTTATGCAGAAGTATAACTTAAGAGGGAAATTACCTGATATTCTAGTTCCATTTTCAAAGTTTTCCACTTCCTACCACTCCATGAAGATTAGAGAGCCATTAATTTTATGTGGTTGAAAACATGTCTCTACTAAGTTGCAATGATAATTTTTTTTAAAATTTTTTTGTGACAGAGACAGATAGGGGAACAGATAGGGACAGATAGAAGGGAGACAGATGAGAAGCATCAGTTCTTCGTTGCAGCTCCTTAGCTGTTCATTGATTGCTTTCTCATATGTGCCTTGACTGGGAGGGAAGGGCTGTAGCAAAGTGAGTGACCCCTTTCTCAAGCCAGGGACCTTGGGCTCAAGCCAGCAACCTTGGGCTTCAAGCCAGCGACCTTTGGGCTCAAGCCAGCAACCCCGCGTCAAGCTTCGATGAGCCTGCAGCACTCATCTTGGATGAGCCCATGCTCAAGCTGGCAACCTCGGGGATTCGACCCTTGGTTCTCTGCATCCCAGTCTAGTTAGGCATTGAAAGATGTTCGTCTTTCAAAGATGTTCTACTATCACTGACAGTTTATTGTTTCTCTCTGACAGTTGCATCCTTGTGATTTAGTGGTGTGACTGGCAGATGCAGAAGAACATGTCATGAATTTTGCAAACAAATGTCTGGTGTCTAGAGACTATACTAGCATTTTTCTTAAATGAGAAGACTTCTGAAATTAATCATTTGCCTGTAGTTCTTGTTTTTTTATTTTCTTGTGGACAATTTAAAGTGTACCGTAAAGTTTTGAGTATAATACAATATATCCCTACCACCCTGCAATCCATAGCTTAGCTACAACATTTATCAACCCAAAGTCACTTTCATTTCAACTGTGCCCCACTATCATCTCACCCTCTCCCTGTGATTATTTTGGAGCAAATTTCAGATGTTATATAGTTTATCTATAATCACAGTTCAGTATGAATCTCTAAATGATAAGGACTGTTTAAAAATATAATCATAATACCAATATCATATCTAAATAATCAGCAACATTTCAATAATAGATTAAAATTTTCCTGATCTCATAAAAGCATTTTTTAACAGATGCTTTGTTTGAGTCAAGATTCACACAAGAGTCATGTAATAGACCTTTTATGAGGAAATTAATTATCTACCATGTTTAGTATATCCACATATTAACCTTTCAGACAGAAGAAAAATCTGTGAAAATACTATAGAGGGGAAGTGATATTACTCTTTAGGAAATTAGAAAGCTGATAATGGACCACATTCTATGTAGTGAGAATTCAAGTTTATGAAAGAAACTTAGTATCAAATAGGTAAATAAGCTTAATTAAAATAGCAAGTTTATTCAAGATACTTACACTGAATTTCTACCAGATTATGAACTCTGAGCATCAGGCTATGTTTAAATCATCTCCATAATATTCTCAAAGGTGAAGCTCATACATGAACATTTGAATAGAGGAGCATGTGTGTTTGTGGGTATCTTATCACTAAATACATCTTCCTGGGGAATGATTTTGAGGCCTGTAGAAGGCTCTGTTACCTAACTCTGAAGAATTAAATCCTGATTTTAGTATATTACCTGTTTTGTCTTTTGTTTGCACACTAGAACAACTTTTAAGTGATTTTAAATATTGAAATATCATATACATAAAAGTGCACAAACTATAAGCATGCAGATAATTTTTTCCAAGTTTAAAAACACCCATATAACCATTATTTAGATCAAGAGGTAGAACATTTGAAGCACCTGGAGAATCTCTCAGAAACTCTCCAAATCATTATCAACTCCTGCAAAAGTAACCATATTTTTACCTTTGTAGTGAGTGTTGCTTCTTTTTAGATTTTATAAGAAGGGAATCTGAAGCATGTGTTATTTTGCATCTGGCTTTATTTGCTCCACATTATGTTTATAAGATTCATCCATGTTGCATGTAGCAGCAGTTCCTTTCTTTTTAATGCTGTATAATAGCTCTATCCATTTGATAAATATACTACAATATATCTGCTCTATTGTTAATGAACATCTTGGTTATTTCTGGTTTTCATCTATTACAAATAAAACTCCTTTGAACATTTTAGGCATGTTTTAGTATACATGTGTATGAGTTTATGTGGGTATAAAATGGAATGAAATTTTTTGGTTTTGTAGTATGCACACGTTTAACTGTATTAGATATTGCCAAACAATGTTCCCAAATAGACATTTAATTGTTGCATTGAATGATAGTGTCAGTTGCTCCACCTTTTTACTCAGACTAAAAATTAGAATTATTTTTAATCTTTATGGTAGATGTAATGGTTTTATTTTGTATTTTCCTGGTAGTTAAGTTGAGCCTTTTCTCATACTTTATTGCCACGTGAGTACCTTCTTTTGTGAAGTGCATCTCTAAGTCTTTTGATGATTTTTTTCCACCTTAAATTGGGTTGTTTGTGTACTTCTAACCATTTATAGTTTCTTTGTATATTTTGGATTGAGTCTTTTTTCAGCTAAAAGTTATGCAAATATTATCTCCCCCTATGTAGTCTAATTTTAATTCATGCTTTTGATAAACAAAAATTCTTCATTTTAATTATATCTAATATAACAGTATTTTATGGTTAGTGCTCATGTTCGGTTTAAGAAATTTCTGTTTATCTCATGGTCATGAAAATGCATTTTTTATGAAGATGTCTTATGGAAACTTAATTCTTTTACCTTCAATATTTATATCTGTAGTCCATTTGGAACTGATCCTTTTTTATTTTTTTATTATTGATTTTAATATATCGTGTATACATAGATTCCAGTGTTGCCCTGAATGCATCTCCCCTCCTCCGTATTCCCCGCAACATTTCCCCTGCCTCCCATCCCTTCAGGGTTTATCCCATCCTCTCATCTGCTTTTCCTCTGTACCTTGTCCTCTGATCCCTTTGATCTCTCCTCTGCCTCTATTCCGTTCCTAAGTTAACATTATTCATTGGATTCCTCAAATGAGTGAGGTCCTATGATATTTTTCTTTCTCTACCTGACTTACTTAGCATAATAGTTTCCAGGTCCATCCATGTTTTTCCAAAAGGTAAGATTTCCTTCTTTATCATGCCCCCATAGTATTCCATTGTGTATATGTACCACTGCTTTATAATACACTTGTCCACTAATGGACAGTTGGGCTGTTTCCAGATCATTGCTATTGTCAACAATGCTGCCATATACATGGGGGTGCATTTCTCCTTTTGAATCAGTGATATGATGTTCTTGGGATATATTCCTAAAAGTGGGATAGCTAGGTCAAAAGGCAGTTCCATTTTTAATTTTCTGAGGAATCTCCATACTGTTTTCCACAGTGGCTGCACGAGTCTGCATTCCCACCAGCAGTGCAGGAGGGTTCCCTTTTCTCCACATCCTCACTAGCACTTACTCTGACTAGTGTGAGGTGATATCTCATTGTGCTTTTAATTTGTATTTCTCTAATGATTAGTGATGTTGAACATTTTTTCATATGCCTATTGGCCATCTGTATGTCTTCTTTGGAGAAGTGTCTATTCATTTCTTTTGTCCAAATTTAGATTGGATTATCTCCCTGGTGTTGAGTTTTACAAGTTCTTTATAAATTTTGGTTATTAACCCCTTATCAGATGTATTGTCAAATATGTCTCCTATTGTGTAGTTTGTCTTTTTATTCTGTTCTTATTGTCTTTAGCTGTGCAAAAGCTTTTTAGTTTGCTATAGTCCCATTTGTTTATCCTGTCTTTTATTTCACTTGCCCGTGGAGATAAATCGGCAAATATATTGCTGCGAGAGAAGTAGGAGAGCTTACTGCCTATGTTTTTTTCTAAGATGCTTATAGTTTCACGACTTACATTTGTCTTTTATCCATTTTGAGTTTATTTTTGTGAATGGTGTAAGTTGGTGATCTAGTTTCAGTTCTTTGCAGGTAGCTGTCCAATTTTCCCAACACCATTTGTTGAAGAGGCTGTCTTTACTTCACTGTATGCTCTTACCTCTTTTGTCAAATATCAGTTGTCCATAAAGGTGTGGTTTTATTTCTGGGTTCTCTGTTCTGTTCCATTGATCTATATGCCTGTTCTTATGCCAGTACCAGACTGTTTTGAGTACAATGGCCTTGTAGTATAACTTGATATTAGGAAGTATGATACCTCCCGCTTTATTCTTTTCAAGATTGCTGAGACTATTCGTGTTCTTTTTGGTTCCATATAAATTTTTGGAATATTTGTTCTATATCTTTGAAGTATATCATTGGTATTTTAATTGGCATTGCATTGAATTTATAAATTGCTTTGGGTAATATAGACATTTTAATGATGTTTATTCTTCCTATCCATGAACACGGTATATACTTCCACTTGTTTGTATTTTCCTTGATTTCTTTCATCAATGTTTTATAATTTTCTGAGTACAAGTCTTTAACCTCCTTGGTTAAATTTGGTCCTAGGTACTTTATTTTTTTTTTTGCAATAGTGAAGGTGATTGTTTCCTTAATTTCTCTTTCTGACAGTTCATTGTTGGTTTATAGAAATGCCTCTGATTTCTGAATATTAATTTTATATCCTGCCACCATACTGAATTCATTTATCAGGTCCAGTAGTTTTTTTTTTTTTTTATGCATTTTTCTGAAGTTGGAAACAGGGAGGCAGTCAGACTCCCGCATGCGCCCAACCGGGATCTACCCGGCATGCCCACCAGGGGGCAATGCTCTGCCCATTGGGGCATTGCTCTGTTGCGACCAGAGCCATTCTAGCACCTGAGGCAAAAGCCATGGAGCCATCCTCAGTGCTCGGGCCAACTTTGCTCCAGTGGAGCCTTGGCTGTGGGAGGGGAAGAGAGAGACAGAGAGGAAGGAGAGGGGGAGGGGTGAAGAAGCAAATTGGCGCTTCTCCTGTGTGCCCTGGCTGGGAATTGAACTGGGGACTCCTGCACGCCAGACCGATGCTCTACCACTGAGCCAACCGACCAGGGCAGGTCCAGTAGTTTTTTAACTGAGACTGTAGGGTTTTCTATGTACAATATCATATCATCTGCAAATAATGATAATTTTACTTCTTTTTCAATTTCGGTGCCTTTTATTTCTTATTCTTGTCTGATTACTGTGATTAGGACTTCCAGACTATGTTGAATAAGAGTGGTGAAAGGGGGCACCCCTGCCTTGTTTCTGATCTTAAGGGGTTTGCTTTTAATTTTTGCCCATTGAGTATGATGTTGGCTGTGGGTTTGTCACAGATGGCCGTTATTATCATGTTGAGATATATGCCCTGTATTCCCACTTTGCTGAGAGTTTTGATCATGAGTGGGTGGCTGGATTTTATCAACTGTTTTTTCTGCATCTTTTGAAATTGTCATGTGATTTTTCTCCTTCCTTTTGTTTATGTGATGAATCACATTGATCAATTTGCAAATATTGTACCAGCCTTGCCTCCCCAGAATAAATCCCACTTGATCATGCTGTACGATTTTTTCCATGTATTGCAGGATCCAGTTTGCTAATATTTTGTTGAGAATTTTAGCATCTGAATTCATCAAGGATATTGGTCTATAATATTTGTTCTTTGTGTTGTCTTTGCCTGGTTTTGGAATCAGAATTATGCTTCTCTCATAAAAAGAGCTGGAAGTCTTCCTTTTGAATTTTTTGAAATTGCTTGAAAAGGATAGGAGTTAGTTCTTCTTTGAATATTTGGTAGAAGTCACTTGTGAAGCATTCTGGCCAAGGGCTTTTGTCTGTTGGAAGTTTTTTGATAACTGTTTCAATTTCATTTGTTGTAATCTGTCTGTTTAGGTTTTCTGATTCTTCCAGACTAATTTTTGGAAGATTATATGTTTCAAGAAATTTGTCCATTTCATCTAAGTTGTCTAATTTGGGGGCATACAGCTTTTCATAGTATTTTCTTACAATCCTTTGTATTTCTGTTGTATCAGTTGTTATTTCTCCACTCTCATTTCTAATTTTATTTATTTGAGTCCTATCTCTTTTTTTCTTGGTGAGTCTGGTTAAAGGCTCATCTATCTTGTTTACCTTTTCAAAGAACTAGCTCTTGGTTTCATAGATTCTGTGTATTTTGTTTTTCGCTTTTATGTTATTTATTTCCACTCTGATCTTTATTCTTTCCTTCCTTCTACTACCTCTGGGCTTTACTTGCTGTTCTTTTTCTAGTTCTTTTAGATGCAGTGTTAAGCTGTTTATTTGAGCTTTTTCTAACTTCTTGAGGTATGCCTGTAATGCTATGTACTTCCCTCTCAGGACTGCTTTTGCTGTGTCCCATAAATTGAGTTGTTATATGCTCTTTATCATTCATTTCTAGGAATCATTTTATTTCTTCTTAGATCTCATTGTTAACCCATTCGTTATTTAATAACATGCTATTTAGTTTCCAAGTGTTTGAGTATTTTTCAGTTTTACTGTTGTGGTTGATTTCTAGTTTCATGCCATTATGATCAGAAAAAATGCTTGATATGATTTCAATATTAAATTTGTTGAGACCGCTTTTGTGCCCTAACATGTGGTCTATCCTAGAGAATGTACTATGAGCACTTGAAAAGAATGTATATTCTTTTGCTTTAGGGTGAGAGGTTCTGAAAATATCTGTTAAATCGAGTTGATCTAGTGTGTCCTTGGAGTCTGCTGTTTCTTTGTTAATTTTCTTTCTTGAGGATCTATCTAGTGATGTTAGTGGATATTGAAATCTCCTACTATTATAGTATTGCTGTTGATCTCGCCCTTTAAATCCATCAAAGTCTGCTTTATATATTTAGGTGCTCCTATATTAGGTACATAGATATTTATAATGGTTATATCTTCCTGTTGGATTGCTCCCTTTATCATTATGTAGAGACCTTCTTTATCTCTTACTATAGCCTTTGTTTTAAAGTCCATTTTGTCTGATACAAATATTGCTACCCCAGCTTTTTTTTTCATTTCCATTTGCATGACATATTTTTTTCCATCCTTTACCTTCAGTCTGTGTGCATCTTTTGTTTTGAAGTGTGTCTCTTGTAGACAGCATATGTATGGGTCCTGTTTTCTTATCCATGCAGCTACCCTATGTCTTTTGATTGGATCATTTAATCCATTTACATTTAAGGTTATTATTGATATGTAGTTGTTTACTACCATTTTATTCTTTATAGCTATATTCCTCTTTTACTATATTCTTTTCCCCCTTTTCTCTGTTTACAATGGGCCCCTTAACATTTTTTGCAGCCTTGGTTAGGTTGTAATGAATTCCTTGAGTTTTTTTTGTCTGGGAAGTTTTTTATTTCTCATTCAATTTTAAATGATAGCCTTGCTGGATAAAGTAGTCTTGGTTATAAGCTCTTGTTCTGCATTACTTTGAATATTTTTTGCCATTTCTTTCTGGCCTTGAATGTTTCTGTTTAGAAGTTGGATGTTATCCTTATGGGGGCTCCTTTGGAGGTGATAGCCTTTTTTTCTCTAGCAGCTTTTAATATTTTCTCTTTATCTCTTAGGTTTGGTTTTTTAATTATGATCTGTCTTGGTGTAGATTTTTTTTGGTTTCTCTGTAATGAAATTCTCTGTGCTTCTTGAACTTGTGTGACTTTTTACTGCATCAATTTAGGGAAGTTTTCAACTATGATTTGATTGAACAAGGTCTGTATCCCTTGTTCTTTCTCTTCTTCTTTAGGAACCCCTATGATGCGGATGTTATTTCTCTTCATGTTGTCACAGAGCTCTCTTAGAATTTCCTCAGACTGTTTGAGTCTGTTTTCTTTTTGCTATTCTGCTTCCGTGCCTTTGTTTATCTTGTCCTCAACTTGCTGATTCAGTCCTCAGCTTCATCCATCCTGCTTTTAATTTCTTTCATTGTGGTCTTCATTTCTGATTTGTATTTGTCATTTTTGACTGATTCTTTTTTACTATTTCAGTGTTCTTTTTGATACTTGCTATCACTATTATTATGCTTTTTATGTCCAGCTATGGTTGTTCTAAGATCTTTGAGCATCCTAACAATTATTTTTTTAAACTCTACATCTGGTAATTTGGTTATATCTGACTCATTCAAGTTCTTTTCTGGGGATTTCTCTAGATTCATTTGGGTTGTTCTCTGCCTTCCCATTTTGTCTGTGTATAAGAAGGGTGTGGCCACTGGAGTCCAATTGGTGTGTCCTCTTTTTTCCCAAGGTGTGATCTGTCGGCAGCCCTACTATCTCCTCTGCCTCTGCCTCAGGCGTTTGGTTATGGGCATTGTTGGCGCAGGCCCACTGTGGCAGTCACTGCTGTTTTTGCCTCTCCTCCACGGGGGGCCTCAGCCTTTGCTCCACCCCCCGTGACTCAAACCTTAACACTCAATACTGTATTCCTAATGGCTCCCTCCTTCTCTCTACTCTGAGTGCTGCGGCAAAGCTTGTTTGGCTGGTGTCCTGCTTCCCTTTGCTGGTTTTGCTGGTTCCAGGCGAAATATTCACTTCAGATTTAGGGAGTTAGTCAGGGGTTAGGGTGGCTGTCCCTCAAACTGTTTCTTCCTGTGCCTCCTATATTACACTCTCTTCCTGCTACTAGGGTCCTTTCAACTCTCTCAGTCTCCCAGAGTTCCGGGTGAGTGGTTGTGAAAGGTTTTCTGCACCATCTCTTTAAAAAGAATCCTGAATCTGAGAAATCTGTCTCTTTCTCACAAACAGTATTCTGACTATTTCACAGCTAAATACTGTCCATACACTCTTCTAGGCCTTATGAATGCAGGCTGGGGCTTTGTTCCTGGGGCTTAGGACCTTCCCCTCTCTGTTAAACTCACTTCCCACCACACAAATCCCTCTGGGCTGCTGTTTGCTCCCAGGAGCTGGGAGGCCCTCTGCACGTTTTCTCTTTTCCTACCAGTCTCAATGTGGCTTCTTCAGTGATCCTTGGTTAAAGAGTCCTCTAGTTTAGTCCAAAGTTGATTTTTCCAGATGATTATTCTTAAAATTAGGTTGTAATCCACTTTGATTCTTGGTGGAGGATGTTGGTATGTCCACCTACTCCACGGCCATCTTGCCGCCCTGGAATTGATTCTTATGAGTTGTGTGAGTGTAGAAATCAAGATACTGTGCACATTTGCCCACATGAATATCCAGGATTATTTATTGGTAAAACATAGTTTGCCTACCACACTGCAGCAGCATCTTTGTCATTAGTAATGAGTCAGGCTACATTCGAATGGATCTGTATCTAAACTCTTCGATTTTGTCTACTTGACTGATCTCATACTGTCTAATTACTACAGCTTTATAACAGATCTTATTATCTGGTAAGATCAGTCTTCTAAGTTTGTTTTCCTTCCAAGATTGCATTGGTTATTTTTAGTTCTTTGTGATTTTATGAAGGGTCAACTTTTAAATTTTTATCAAAAAAAAAAGTTGACACTTTAATTAGAATTGCATTTAATATATGGATCAATTTGAATACATCTAACCTTTTACAAATATTAGGCCATCTAATCCATGAACATAGTATATTTCATATATAAAAATATGATTGGCTTTTGAGTTTTAACCTTGATACATTTTCTTTCTTTCAAGAACTCTAGTCCCTCAGGCTCTGGCTACATTAATTGCCCTTCTATATTTTTAAATAAAATCTTTTTTCTTTTATAGTTTATCTAGTTGTGTCTCTTAGTGGGATATTTGAAGTTTTTTTGTCTAAGCTGAAAACTTAATATTTATTATTATTTTCTCTTAATGAAAAGAAAAACATGAGTAATTGACTAGCTAAAAAATTGGTATTGTACTAACCAAGATAGCCAGTTTGCCATTAATAATTTACTTAACAATTTATGTAATTTTTCATATATGATGTCCTGATACAAGAGATAAGATTAAGGTTATGTCTAAGGTTTAATTATTGCTTTTTAATATAAAATCTATTTAAATATGTTTCTTTGGTTATATTTAAGTGTTCAAATATTTACTTTATTTGAACTACCAGAGACTGTATAGAAAAACTTACTTTAACTATTTTCTTTTAAAACTACTGTAGCATAGATAAAGGATTATATTTTAGCTCTTTAAGATTGAATTAAGTTTGTGAGAAAGCCTGCTAAGCTATAAAACTTTGCTCTATCAAATTGCAAAGTAAGAAGTATTTTTATTCTGGCTAATAAAAATTGAGATATTTTTAAAAAGGTATAGTAAGTTGTTACTGTTAACACTGTAGCATGCCATGGTTTCTTAAAATTTGAAACTGAAAGAGATTTTTGTTATCTAATAGAAATCTCATTATTTAGATGAGCAAAATACGACTTAGAAATATTTAAATCATTGGATATTTTGCCATTATATACTTCTCTCAGATCATGTATACCTACTAGGTCTGAAGTTAATGCTCTATTTCCTTGTATCTGTGACCCTTATTTCTTATATGGCTACACACACATTCTGCTTACACACACACACACACACACACACACACACACACACACACACACATTCTACTTCCTACACATTCTGCTTACACACACACACACACACTACTTCCTAATGTGATTGAGGAAGAATACTAAAATATTAGCTAAATTATATTGACTACTTAATATTTGCTATTAACTTTTTTAAGTCCTTCACCTTATTTGACTTAATCTCTGAACATTTTCTGCTAGGTATTATAATTATCTACATTATAGGTGTGGAAACTGAGGCACACGTTAGATTAACTTGCCCAAGACACTCTGTCTTAAGTGAAGCCAGGATGAAAGTGGATAATATAATGGAAAGTAATTGAAAATTGCTTTTTTTAATGTAAATGTTAGGATTTAGAAATGATCATCTGTTTTGCTGTTACAAAATTTATTATATCAAAATGATATTATAATCATTATGCTTTTCTTACTAATATCATTGTTATGTTTCCAGTTGAAATTTTGCATTTGCAATGGAGAAATAATAGCTAAAATTTACACCATTATTTGCCAGTCATTTTTCTAAGCATTTCCCATAGAACTCCATTAGCTATAACATGGAGAGACAATAATAGTATAGTCAAGGCTACATGTCAGGTGTCAGAGATAGAAGTTAAACTCATGCCATCTGGATCCAACTTGAATACAACTAACCTTTTACCAATATTAGGCCTCTTAATCACTCTACTAGTGTGCTACTCACTATTTAGAACTGCTTTTATTTTTTTCCTGCCACACTGAATCAAAATGGCCTTTAATATCTGTGTATGTATGGCTGTGTAGTGTATAAACTAGGAAACAACAAAATTAGCAACTTCTATTAAAAGGAATACATTCATGTTGAAGTTTGTTTATTAAAATATTTGTTTACAAGGTCTGTATAATATTTCTTTTTTCTTTTGATATATAGAAAAGTTTGGTCTTATAAAAATGGATTTATGTACTGAAAATTTGAATCATTAGAAAGACCTATTTATTTGAGCAGTCAACTAGTCACTCTTTGTGTTTTACTTCTCTGTTCAGTGTTACCCACTGATAAAGTCCATTTTTAAAAAATGACGTGCTGTTCTCCCTTGCTCTTTATAGGAACCCAGACTGAGGGGAAGGGGAGAACAGGAGAAGGGTCTATGTATATGGCATATGAAAGTACTTAATGACGACCTAAACTTTTTATTCCAGATTTCTGGAACATTTAGCTCAAAATGTCTCTTATTTTTTATGTTTCCCCATTTTTCTTTCATCTCTGAATTATTCCATGTTCTGATCATTGGACATTTTGAAATTATTCAGATAAATAGGGAGATTTTTAAATTTGTAGATCTAAATAGCTTTTCTTCTAACTGCTTAGGCCAACAGGTTTTCTCTTAGTTTAATTTGGGACTTGATGCAAGTAAAAGTCCCTTGAGTATTCCCCCCTGCTACTGAGATTTTTTAAAATCTGAGTGATCAGATTCATTCATCTTTATTTCGAAGGTTATTTTAAATATTTATTAGAAACTTTTCTTTTTAGTGAAAAAGTAATTTTAAGGTAACTATGAATAATTGAAGTGTAATTTTTTTTTCTAGATACAGTTTGGGACTTTATCAGATTATTTTGATGCTGTGGATAAAGAAGATGCAGCTAATAGAAAGAATAGCCAGTCAATATTCCCTGTTGTAAGTGGAGATTTTTTCACTTACGCCGACAGAGACGATCATTACTGGAGTGGCTACTTTACATCCAGACCTTTTTATAAACGAATGGATAGAATATTGGAATCCAATTTAAGGTACATTTACCTTTATAAGTTACATTTAGTTCTTTACTTCTTTTATGTTATAATAGCCTTTTTGTAGAGTTTTGTGAAATATATAACATTTATGGAGTGTCAGGATATGTTTAATGTAATTGTGAAATTTTAATGAATCAGAATGTCTCCTAAGCATAATCAAATTATTACATGGGCTTTTGTTTTAGAAGGAAAAGCAATTTATGTAATTAGTGTTTTTCTGAGAGTTCTATTCTTTGTTTTATATTTTTCTAATTAATAACCTGCATTATTAGCACACCATGATACTATTCAGTGACATTGTCATGTGTGTTTGCAGGTCAGTAATTGGGCTGAATTATTGGAAATGGGTGTGTGTCAAAAAGAGAAAATAGGGCCTATTGGTATCCAGAATGTGGACCTCAAAATCCATAATTTGAAACAAATGTATTTTGTAGGTAGGAGAACTTTAGAAGCTCATCTCAGCTCTTACTTATTTGAAACATATTTCTGTAGGTATGGTTTTCTGCTTAGAAGAACAAAACTTGTAAAAAAGGTGAAGTTTGGTGGAGGCAGAGTGAAAAAAAATAAACTGACATGGAGAAGATAGAACTAAGTCCATAGGAAACATGCGAACACTATGTCAGCATTATTCAGTAGGACTTTGAATCACTGTCCAGTAGAACATTCTGCAGTGATAGAGATACTTCATTTCTACGGCCTGGTCAGTCTGCTCGGTGGTAGAGCATTGGCCCGGCATGTGGATGTCCCAGGTTCTATTCCTGGACAGGGCACACAGGAAAAGTGCCCGTCTGCTTCTCCACTCCTCCCCCTCTTGCTTCTCTTCCTCTCTCTCCCTCTCTCCTCCTCCTCCTCTTTTTCCTCCTCCTCCTCATCCTCCCACAACCATGGCTTGATTGGAGTGAGTTGACTCTTGGGCGCTGAGGATGGCTCCATGGCCTCTGCCTCAGACGCTAGAAAGACGTTGCTGAGCAACGGAGCAATGCCCTAGATGGGCAGAGCATCACCCCCTAATAGGCTTGCCAGGTGGATCCTGGTTGGGGTGCATGCAGGTGTCTGTCTCTGCCTTGCCTCCTCTCACTGAATAAAAAAAAGAAGAAGAAGAAGAAGAAGAAATACTCCATTTCTGCACTGTTTGGTGTGGTAGCTGCTAACTGCATGTAACTATTGAGCACTTGAAATGTGACCAGTGTGACTGCAGAACTGAACTCTTAATTTAATTTTAATTAATTCAAGTGTAAATAGCCACATGTCACTAGTGGCTATCATAGTGGAGAGTACAGTTTTCAGTAATTGATAATCACCCCAGGGCCTCCTGAGGCTTTTTGTATGAATGTGTTGCCCAGGAGAGTAATTAATTTTCATGATGAATTCATTTTCAATTCAGTTCAGATCATGAATTCATAGTGATTAATTTTCATGATGAATCTTGATATTAAAAAGTTATAGCACACCTACTGTTTTCTATGTAACTAGTGAAAACTGAGTACATTTTGGAAAGCCTCTTGATAAAAAAACATGAATTTCTTGAAGAGTTGTACTTGGCTACAATAGGGCACTTTTATTATTTTACTGTTGTGCTACTGTTATCATTATTACAAAAGCCTAATCTTTTTGATAGTGTTTTTGAATGTTCACAAATGTGCCAGATGATTTATGCATTTTGCTGAATAGAATATTGGTTATCTGTTAGGTTATTCTGAATTACCTATGATAAAAACAGCCAATACTAAATGATACAGAGATTCTTTTAGGCCACTGAGTAATTTTTAAGGGTGTTTTTTTCGTGGCAAAGAGATATAAATGTTAATTCAGTATTGATTTATTGAACATATTTAAGGTGAAGTAGTTACTATGGGTCATATAGTTTGAAAGTTCTGCTTAGAAATAAATAAAAATATAATTATGAATTTCATAAAAATTGACTTATTTGAAAATAAGTTTATTGTCTGATGATTGTGATATTTTACCCTAATGCTCATTTGTAAAAATATTTGGATAAAATAGAATAGCATAAAGAAGAAATGTTTTTAAAGTCCATTTTCTTACGTTTTGGGAGATACATACACATATGCATGCATACATACATATTTTTTTCAAAACCAGAAATATTTGCTGTGGCTATGTATAAACATATATACACAGTTCCCTTTATTCAAATTTTATGATTCTAAATTTTAGAAGGTTTAGAATTAAAAAGCAGAGATTATTTAGTATCTTTTTCAATAATTTAAAGGAATTTATTTTTTTAGAAAGCACTGCAAATCTCTCCTTTTTTCTGATATCTTAATGCATTTGCTGGCTATCCTGATTTTCTCTCCATCGTTCTTCACATTTTCCATAAAGAACCTTGTATTTCTATTCCATCAAGCCGTGGCTCTTTTTTAAAGATTTTTAAATAAACCTATCTTGAATCATACCCATCTAGAATGAAAGTCCTTTGTATCAACATAAAAATGATATTCTTTGATGATTGAGAATTTAGATCAGATAGATACCTTGGTGGTTCTATACAAATGTTTATTATCAATATCTATCTTTTAAGTTGTTTGTACTGAAATTGTGGATTTTTAAAAACCACATTTGAAAATGTGTCAATGCCATATATTTTAGGTAGCAAACTAAAATGATTGTTTTGAAATAAAAATTAATGACTATTTTATGCAATTAGGGCTGCTGAAATTCTTTACTATTTCGCCTTGAAACAAGCTCAGAAACACAAGATAAGTGCATTTCTTTCATCATCCCATTACACGATGCTTACAGAAGCCAGAAGGAATTTGGGACTGTTTCAACATCATGATGCTATCACAGGAACTGCAAAAGATTGGGTGGTTGTGGATTATGGTACCAGGTAATATAATTATTGAAAGGTTATCTTAAAATCTTTTAAAATTTTGGGTCACGAGCTTTTATCTTTTGATGAACTTGTCACTGTATATCAGACCACATTAATAATATCCTTTATAAATATTGCTATAGAAGAAACACTACCAATTTTCAAAGCATTTTTCAAGAAGTCTGTTGGTAAAGTGCTAGCTATCTTAGATTTTTATTGCAGTGCATTTCTACAAATGCAGTAGTAAAGCAGTATTATAAAACTGATTTTTCTCCCAAGTATGGTGTAGTATTTGGGATACCTTCTTGACTAAGGATTTGGTATCAAAATCATAGTTATAATTGGGAGATAAAGAGCTACACTTCATGTATAGAAAGTTAATTAATATGATTAAATATTTAATACTATTTTATATTTAGTTGGTCTCAGATGCCTTATTTTTTAGAGGGACGTTGACAAAAAAAGAATAAGCCTAGAAGCATAGCCAGCAAATAGAAGAACCTAGAAACCTTGTCATATATGGATAATATGAGGAACTGGGGTGAGAAGGGATGGGCTGGGTATTGGTATCAAAGCCAATGTTCTATGTTTTGCAGGTTTGTTAGATGAATGAATGAGGGAGTAGAAGCTGTTATTTTTATATTGCAGAATTAGAAACAATGAGTACAGGCTCTGGCTCAGAAAAGCACACGCTTTTTTAAACAGTGCTTCCCAATAATGGAAAGGCTTATCCTTTGTGATAGCAAGATTTCCATCATCATGCTAGAGTTCAGGTCACCATTCATTAGGATCAGTGCAGAGTTCTTCCACTGGGGAAGGTGTGTTGATGATTCACTACAGTTTAGATTATTATTTCTTCCAAACTTTTATTTTTATTTATTTTTATGTCAACAGTGGTATGTTTTGTGATACTTTAAAATCATTAAAAATATGCTCTGATTTTCTTATAATATAGATTTAAAAAGTGAATCTTTTTTATGTAAAAAATTGATTCATAATTGATATTACTAATTGTAATCAGTATTAGTTAAATTTTGTTAATAATACTTTAACTGCCTTTCTAGAAATTTGGTAAAAAATATTCTTGTAGTTTCATTAGTTGACTTAAGGCCTTAAAAATATATTCATGGTAGTATTTTGAATATCTCCTCAATTTTCTTGTGACATATCTGGCATCCATCTACTGAGGTTTAAATTGAACTTAAGTAGAAAACACTCGTGGTTGATAATGATGTTGGTGTTTCTCCCATAGAAAGCATTTTTTATTTTTTTTTGGCATCAAGGATTTTTGAAAGTAAGGTCAGATCTTCAATTTTTCCTTTTCATTTATTTCTGTCTTCTTGGGTTACTGAGAGTTTAAACATGAGGCTGCTTAGAATCAGACTCAGGTTTCCCAGAGTAAAAAGAGAAGTCATTCTCCTGCACTGCCTACTTGCTCTCTTTCTGGCTGCCATATTCAGAGATTTGGGTACAGGCCATTGAGTTTCTGCTATGCAACATTTTCTGTCTCATCACCTTTCCAAAGGCCCAACATTATATCTTCCACGTGTTCAGTATTACTTTTTGCTTATAAAAATGTCCCTGTGCAAAACTGAATCTTAGAGGGGGAAAAACACAAGAATTCTCAAGTTGTACTTGACATTTGTAAGTTTGCTTTGCAAGCACTTCATACTTCATTGAAAGGTAATAAACAGTTAGCAAGTCATTATCACATTTTTAAGTTGCAAATTTCAAAACACAAGAGAATTATAAACAGCAGCCAGCATAGGATAGCCTCTTGTTCTTGGACTGTGGACTAATGTTTACTCCGATGTTGGCAGATATGTCCCTATGAAGAAGTAGATGAGTTAGGGATGGCATTAGGCTGCTAGTAATGGCGACTCAAAACAGAATAAATCCTATCCTGCTTATTTTTATGCTTGTATGAAGAAAGTCTGCAAGTCACCGGTTTAGGTATGACAGCTCCTTCTAGCTTTCTCTTCTGCCATCAGAGGACGACTTTTCAGAGTCATGTTCTCAACAGTAGATTGAATGTTTATATAATTATAAACTGAAGTACAAGATACATCATGGATTTAGAATTTGCCAAGTAGGGATTAAGGTAGGTAGGAGAAAAAAATGAGCAAAGGGTTAAATGTGCGGGTCCTTAGATAATATATCAAATTTGGTATGAAAAATAAGGTAACATCTTCTTTAAACAGCAGCAATAATAACAAACTAGAAAACTGATTCATAAGTGATGTTCCATGAACTGTTCCATATCATAGAATAAGGGCATGTTAGGAAATTAGTGGCTCTGAGAAAACGCTCATTGATTTTAAATGGTGAAATATTTAAAATTTGGTTGTATACAGTGTTTTTCAAACTTACTTACTCTGTTTGGTTATATTTTAAACAAAACTTGATACATCCTGAAAAAGCATTTGGGGAATTCACTGCTAGCCTCTAGTGCTCATTTCATTAGAAGACTGCACGTTTCTATGGCTTGGCCACTATGAATAATGCTGTATGAACATAGGGATACATGTATCTTTGCAAATAAATTATTTTTAATTTTTCAGGTAGATAGTAACAAGGGAGTTTGCTGTGTCATATGGTAGCTCTACTATTAAATTTATTTAATTTTTTTTTGTATTTTTCTGAAGCTGGAAACGGAGACAGTCAGACAGACTCTCGCATGCGCCCAACCGGGATCCACCCGGCACGCCCACCAGGGGGCGATGCTCTGCCCATCTGGGGGGTTGCTCTGTTGCAACCAGAGCCATTCTAGCGCCTTAGGTAGAGGACATAGAGCCATCCTCAGTGCCCAGGCCAACTTTGCTCCAGTGGAGCCTTGGCTGCGGGAGGGGAAGAGAAAGACAGAGAGGAAGGGGAGATGGAGGGGTGGAGAAGCAGATGGGTACTTCTCCTGTGTGCCCTGGCCGGGAATCGAACCCAGGACTCCTACACGTCAGGCCGACACTCTACCACTGAGCCAACCGGCCAGGGCCTACTCTTAATTTTTTGAGGAACCTCCATACTGTTTTCCATGGTGGCTGTGCCAGTTTACATTCCCACCAACAGTGAATGAGGGTTCCTTTTTCTCCACAGCCTCTTCACCCCTTATTATTACCTGTCTTGTTGATAATAGCTATCTAATAGGCGTGAGGTGGTATCTCATTGTAATTTTGATTTGCATGCTGGGAACATAGTGCAATATATGGATGATATGTCACAGAATTTTATACTTGAAACCTATATAACTTTATTAACCAGTGTAACCTAATAAATTGAATTATAAAAAAAATAAAACCAAAAAATTTAGAGTGCACGTGTACCTTTAGGATATGAACATTAATTCTTGGCATTCGCTCAGTTAAAAAATTGTTTTTTTAACATTGATTTGAGAGAGAAAAAGAGAGAGAGAGAGAGAGAGAGAGTGAGAAATATCGGTTTGTTGCTCTACTTATTTATGCATTCACCAGTTGTGTCTTATATGTGCCCTGACCAGATATTGAACCTGCAGTCTTAGCATATTGGGATGATGCTCTAACTGAACTACTGGGCCAGGGCCTGGCACTCACTCAGTTTAATTAGGACACTTTAATAAACTGTAATACATAAAAGGTTTTAGCTGATGGAGAACATGAGTTTTATTCTGCAAGTTCAGATGGCCTAATAATGATAGCCATATAGATAATAAAAATAAACTTAGATTGAGAGACTTGTTTCCATAACTGAATCTTATTCAGTCATAGAGTCTTTTAGTCTAGTAAGAACACTTCTAACCATTTAATTAATAAGAATAGAATGCAAAATTTAGCTGGATGATGGCCTGAAGTCAAATCCATTAAATTTTAATATTGTAGCATTAAATTTATCATGTAATTTTAATTAATAACTTGATCATGATCACTTATATTTTATTTATTTATTTATTTATTTATTTATTTATTTATGTTGTTCTGAAGTTGGAAACAGGAAGGCAGTCAGACAGACTCCCGCATGTGCCCGACCAGGATCCACCCGGCATGCCCACCAGGGGGTGATGCTCTGCCCATCTAGGGTGTTGCTCTGTTGCAACCAGAGCCATTCTAGCGCCTGAAGCAGAGGCCATAGAGCCATCCTCAGCACCCAGGCCAACTTTGCTCCAATGGTGCCTTGGCTGCGGGAGGGGAAGAGACAGAGAGGAAGGAGAGGGGGAGGGGTGGAGAAGCAGATGGGTGCTTCTCCTGTGTGCCTTGGCCAGGAATTGAACCCGGGACTCCTGCACGCCAGGCCAACGCTCTACCACTGAGCCAACCGGCCAGGGCCTCACTTATATTTTTGAAGGTAATTATAATGCTCTGAAAAAATAAGTTATTTCTAATTCTTTTACAATTTTTTGGTTGTTGCATCCCAACAAAAATGTGTTTAATGCATAGATCCCAAATAGCTTCTTGTGTTTGGGAAGATAATGCAGTGACTCTATACACATAATAGATTCATTCTGATGGTTGATTGAACACATGATTGGCAAAGTTTTTCTACATGTTTCTTCAATATGAGTTTACTTAGGGATGGCTGCTCTATAAAGCTAAAGCAATAGACATGAACTTGTAAAGAAACTTTTCTTTCTTTTTTTTCTTATTTTTTATATTTCTATTACTTTTTAAAATATTTCTATTACTTTTTTTATAAATTTTTATTAATTTTAATGGGGTGACATTAATAAATCTGGATACATATGTTCAAAGAAAACATCTCCAGGTTATCTTGTCATTCAATTATGTTGCATACCCATCACCCAAAGTCAGATTGTCCTCCGTCACCTTCTATCTGGTTTTCTTTGTGCCCTTCTCCCTCCCCCTTCCCCTCTCCCTCCCTTTCCCCTGCCAACAACCACACTCTTGTCCATGTCTCTCGATTTTATGTCCCACCTGTGTATGGAATCATGCAGTTCTTAGTTTTTTCTGATTTACTTATTTCACTCCATATAATGTTATCAAGATCCCACCATTATGTTGTAAATGATCCGATGTCATCATTTCTTATGGCTGAGTGTATTATTCATAGTGTATTATTATTCTGAGTGTAGTATTCCATAGTGTATATATGCCACATCTTCTTTATCCAATCATCTATTGAAGGGCTTTTTGGTTCTTTCCATGTCTTGGCCACTGTGAACAATGCTGCAATGAACATGGGGCTCCATGTGTCTTTACGTATCAATGTCTCTGAGTTTTGGGGGTATATACATAGAGGGATTGCTGGGTCATAAGGTAGTTCTATTTTCAGTTTTTTGAGGAACCACCATACTTTCTTCCATAATGGTTATACTACTTTACATTCCCACCAACAGTGAATGAGGGTTCCTTTTTCTCCACAGCCTCTCCAAAACTTGCTATTACCTGTCTTGTTGATAATAGCTAATCTAACAGGTGTGAGGTGGTATTTCATTGTAGTTTTGATTTGCATTTCTCTAATAACTAAAGAAGATGAGCATCTTTTCATATATCTGTGGCCATTTGTATTTCTTCCTGGGAGAAGTGTCTGTTCATGTCCTCTTCCCATTTTTTTTATTGGATTGTTTGTTTGTTTGTTGTTGAGTTTTATGAGTTCTTTGTATATTTTGGATATTAGGCCCTTATCGGAGCTGTTGTTTGAAAATATAATTTCGCATTTAGTTGGCTGTCTGTTTATTTTGTTGTCAGTTTCTCTTGCTGAGCAAAATCTTCTTAGTCTGATGTAGTCCCATTCTTTATCTTTGCCTTCACTTCTCTTGCCTTTGGAGTCAAATTCATAAGATTCTTTTTAAAACCAAGGTCCATGAGTTTAGTACCTATGTCTTCTTCTATGTACTTTATTGTTTTAGGTCTTATATTTAGGTCTTTGATCCATTTTGAATTAATTTTTGTACAAGGGGACAAGCCAGTGTCGAGTTTCATTCTTTTGCATGTGGCTTTCCAGTTTTCCCAGCACCATTTGTTAAAGAGGCTTTCTTTTCTCCATTGTGTGTTGTTGGCCCCTTTATGGAAAATAATTTTACCAGATATATGTGGTTTTATTTCTGGACTTTCTATTCTGTTCCATTGGTCTGAGTGTCTATTTTTCTGCCAATACCATGCTGTTTTGATTGTCGTGGCTCTATAATATAGTTTGAAGTCAGGTATTGTAATGCCCCCAGCTTCATTCTTTTTTCTTAGGATTGCTTTGGCTATTCGGGGTTTTTTATAGATCCATATAAATCTGATGATTTTTTGTTCCATTTCTTTAAAAAATGTCATTGGAATTTTGATGGGAATTGCATTAAATTTGTATATTGCTTTGGGTAATATGGCCATTTTGATTATATTTATTCTTCCTATCCAAGAACAACGAATATTTTTCCATCTCATTGTATCTTTTTCCATTTACTTTAACAGTGCTTTATAGTTTTTGTTATATAGGTTCTTTACATTCGTTGTTATGTTTATTCCTAGGTATTTTATTTTTTGTTGCAATCGTGAAAGGGATTATTTTTTTGAGTTTGTTTTCTAATGTTTCATTGTAGGCATATAGAAAGGCTATGGACTTTTGTATATTAATTTTGTATCTTGCGACCTTACTGTATTGGTTTATTGTTTCTAGTAATCTTTTTGTGGATTCTTTGGGGTTTTCGATGTATAGGATCATATCATCTGCAAAAAGTGATACCTTTACTCCTTCTTTTACGATATGGATGCCTTTTATTTCTTTATCTTGTCTGATTGCTCTGGCTAGAACCTCTAGTACCCCATTAAATAAGAGTAGAGAGAGTGGACAACCCTGTCTTGTTCCTGATTTAAGGGGGAAAGTCCTCAGTTTTATGCCATTTAATATGATGTTAGCTGATGGTTTATCATATATGGCCTTTATCATGTTGAGATATTTTCCTTCTATAGCCATTTTGTTGAGTGTCTTAAACATAAAGTTGTGTTGTATTTTATCAAATGCCTTTTCTGCATCTATTAATAAGATCATGTGGTTTTTGTTCTTTGTTTTGTTGATATGGTGTATTACGTTAACCGTTTTACATATGTTGAACCATCCTTGAGATTCTGGGATGAATCCCACTTGATCATGATGCATTATTTTTTTAATATGTTGTTGTATTCAGTTTGCTAGTATTTTGTTTAGTATTTTAGCATCTGTATTCATTAGAGATATTGGTCTGTAGTTTTCTTTTTTTGTGCCAGGTTTTGGTATGAGGGTTATGTTGGCCTTATAAAATGTGTTTGGAAGCATTGCTTCTTTTTCAATTTTTTGGAAGACTTTCAGTAGAATAGTAACCAAGTCTTCTTTGAATGTTTGATAGAATTCACTAGTATAACCTGGACTTTTATTTTTGGGGAGGTTTTTAATAGTTTTTTCTATTTCCTCCCTGCTAATTGGTCTGTTTAGGCTTTCTGCTTCTTCATGACTGAGTCTGGGAAGGTTGTATTGTTCTAGGGATTTATCCATTTCTTCTAGATTGTTGAATTTGTGGCATATAGTTTTTCATAGTATTCTACAATAATTCTTTGTATATCTATGATGTCTGTGGTGATTTCTCCTCTTTCATTTTGGATTTTGTTTATGTGAGTCCTTTCTCTTTTTTCCTTGGTGAGTCTTGCCAAGGGTTTGTCAATTTTGTTGATCTTTTCAAAGTACCAACTCCTTGTTTTATTAATTTTTTCTATAGTTTTTATGTTCTCAATCTTTAACAAGCATGGAAATAATAAAGGACATGAGATTAACTCTTGTTCACCACAGAATTCAATCATGTTAATCTCATGTCCTTTATTATTTCCATGCTTGTTAAATATATTTCATTTATTTCTGCTCTGATTTTTATTATTTCCTTTCTTTGGCTGGTTTTGGGTTGTCTTTGTTCTTCTTTGTAAGAAACTTTAAGCAAGTTTTTTTCCCATGTGTAGAGCTTCATCAAGTATACCTAGATTATATTCCAGAATTGATTTTTAATTGATTGCTTCATAAACATCCTTTGGTTCTTTAGACATAAAAATATGGTTAATCCATAAAAACAGGTAATATGGAAAATACAGTTTGAATACAGTTAAAATTTCAGTGACCAAGATGAGTAACAAAGACAAAAACAATTTCATTTTCAAGATTTATGTAAAAAATTTTTTCTAGTTCTTTTGAACAAGAACATGAAATTAAATTTATCAATCTCTATTTGAATTCTTTAGAAACTTTTGTTCTTTGAAGTATGTTTACTGGTTGAATTCTGTGGTGAACAAGAGTTAATCTCATGTCCTTTATTATTTCCATGCTTGTTAAAGATTTTTCTAAGGTGAAATATCAGATTTTTACTTCAAAAAACTATTGGAGTAATCATGCTGGATATTCTTATTATTTGGTATGATATTCATAGAAAGTGTAAGTACTTTGAATAAATTTCTGTGTTTCAGGTATGTCCAGAAAGTTTTCTATTTTAAATGAATTCTTTTCAATGTTATCTTACAATTAGCCACTTTTTTTGGTAAGTACTTAGTTGGGGGCAAAAAAGAGGTAATTCTTTATAGGTTCATTCTTGGTTTCACTTTGTGAATACAGGATGAAGGTAATTACTAAAGAAATTGAAAATATTGTATACCGATTTTTAAATTTCTTCTCAGACTAGTAAAATTTTTGGTTCACAGACTCTTTCATTCATTAATGAATTTGAAGAAGATAATTGGATATTCTGCACTACTCCTTATTTTGAAGGACAAACACTCATACGAATCTTACTCTTCTGATACCCTCCTAGAAATGGTTAGTTGATATCGCTCATATTTATTATAAAAATGTGTGATTCTTTTGTTCTTAAATCAGAAAGGAGGTTGAGAAGGTTAGTGAAAAGACATTGAAAAGTAATTTTTGTACATTATTCAAAATAATTTGCATTACTTTATATAAATTATATGTGTGTTCTTCTTTCCTATAAGTGTCTGTGTTTGATTTATGGTGTGTATTTTATTCTGACTAAATCTAAGCATGAAAAATAAAATAGTGGAATTATTTCAGGATATCTGAAACATATACATTTTTAGAGCACTTATTTAGATGATAGACATTATAAATAGCTGTTTTACTGGGCATTAATTAGAATACCTCTGATATTTGAACTTTTATAAAGACTTAATCAATTCTTGCTAAATTTCAATTTGAATGACCCTAAATTGTCTGGTTTCAGGATGTGTCTATGAGTGTTGTGGGCAGTGCTGAGATATGTGTGACAGTAGAGCAGTGTCTGAGGATTTAGGAGACTAGTTGTTAGCCTCAGCCTCTGTACCTGATTGCATGGGCCTTGGAGAGTTATTAACATCCGTGAGCCCTTATGCATTTATCTGTAAAATGGAATGATAATATCTATCTTGTTTAGTGTTGTTATTAGGATCAGATGAGCTAATAAAACAGAACAAACTCTGAAAGGAAGAACATGCTCCTTTGCAGCAAGAAGGAACATTTGAGAAAGTGTCTGATTGCAATCCTCTTTACACTTCCGCTTGGGTGCTCAGATATTTTAAAATGGTAATTTGTGTCATTAGCCTCTATTGTGAATGATAGACTGACATTTTATATGTAATTTAAATTTACACAAGTGGAATCAGATATTTTCATATACTGATGCTTATAATCAAATCATGATTATACATTTTCATATTAAAGTAAAAGAGTGCAGCAATGGACATACATTCTTAAAGATTGTGAAACGTATGATATAGAAGTAAAACTTTTTGCAAACTTATCTCTAGAACTAGATTTACTTAGTTCCTAACTGGACTCTAGTCTCTGTAATATATTCTATACTTGACTTCTAAATACATATATATATATATATATATATATATATATATATGCATACATACAAGAATTACTTATTTTGAGCTTTGATGGGCATTATGTATCTGGAAAGAGGATTTTCCCTTGATTTGCCATTTTCAAGATTTTTGCAAGGTAATATTACATAGGTAATTTTGAAACTTGCTTTGAAAGTAAAATAAAAATTTTTGTTTATTTTTATAGGATTTGATACAAAAATCGCAAGGTTCTCTGCCACAAAAATATATAATAGAGCTGAGTGCGAATCCAAGGTAAATACATTTCTCAGATACTTTACTACTTTTCTGGCTTGACTTTTGGTTTTTATGATTCTGTTCTCTGGTCAGCATGTATTTTGAAGTAGTATTTCATTTCATCAATTTATTAATTTTAGAAAGCTTTCTGAAGGAAACTGATTTTCTCTTATGACTATGTCATGTTTACTGCTAATAGTTAACACATAATTGGTGTGGAATAGTAAATATATAGGTTTATGATAAAAATTACCTTATCTTTATAATATTGATTGTTTTTACATTATATTCTTTCTTGATTAACTTTTTGTTTACCTACTTTATTTTGATTAATCCCTGTTTTTTTAAATGAACAAAGCAGCTTAATTATTATTAAAATATAACTATTCCTATGTAAATTATTTACAAGATAACCATTATTGTGCTAGTCAAAGTTCCCAATTTTAGCACTATTGATTTATGTTAAGGTAAATGGGAAAGTCATTTAGTTGATCTAAATACAGGGCACTTAATTGGTAGCTGCTTCTGACTTACAAAGTAATGTTCTATATTTTTACTGGCAATTGTTTAATTAAATCATCTGTTTCTAATGACCAAATATCCATCGCTTAGTACCCAGTATACCTAGATATGTAGTGTGTTTTTGTAAGATAACTTTACTATTTAAAATAGAGATTTAGTATCACTTCTTACAAGTTACAGGATAAAAGAATAATTGTAAAATTCATGATTTTACCTAGTTATACTTTACTAGAAAGCCCGGCGGTCATACAAAATGACCGCTGTTCTAGATATTATAAATTGTAATTAAAATGATTTGTGCAAAGGTGTCTGCTAATTCAAACTGAATTACCCAGGGCAGGCAGCGAGGACGCCCCTTTGCTTACTGCCCCACGGGGTTTCCCCCTTCTACTTGCTTAATTGCTTAAAGTAGAGTGCACTGAAGGAAACCACTGGCGGTACATTTCTTAAGAGCCTCCGCTATCTCAATAAATAAAGGTGATTTAAATAATAAAATGTTAATTCACATGTCAAAGATCTCTTTGTACACAACATTTCTTGTGTAGATCTTTCCATCATTTTTAAGCTCGCCTTGCAGAGGACCATCAATTATTTTTAATTTTACGTCCGTTCTTTCACGAACTCTTGAATAGGCAACATAAAATTGACCGTGTCCAAATGCAGGCTCAGGTAAAAAAATGCCAACACGCTTAAGCGTTTGGCCCTGAGACTTATTGATGGTCATAGCAAAGGCAAGTTTTACAGGAAATTGTCTACGTGGATAATTCTCAATTAGTGGAACTACAATGTTTCCGTACTTGCAACATTAAGAAAATCCTTTCTTGCCACGGTCAAATCGATTAGTTTCTAACTTGAAGTTTAAGGACTGACAGTGTTCACATTTAATATTCATGTCACCAGAGGAATGCTCAAAAATTAAAGTTTCTCTGTTTGAAACTGTTTTAATCCTTTTTGTGTTTCGGTCAGCATTACTCTGGTTTCTTTGCATCTCTCCTGCCTTTGTTCAAGGGACTCATTTTGTCGAGACAGGCTTTTTTGTCTTGCATCTGAGGCAAGCCTTGTTTCTCTATGCTCATCAGTCTCATTTTGCCGAGAAAGACGCATTTGCTCTGTGACTGAAGCAAGCCTTGTCTTTCTCTGCTCAGTGGTTTCTTTTTGTCGAGAAAGCTGTTTTTGTGCAAACAAATGTTCACTTTCCCCCTGACACGCTCAATTTGCGTTCAGCCGTGGCAACTTCACCCCATTGGTTAGTACAGTTACGCAAGCAACCAATAAGTTATCGGCAACAAACAGACAACTTAAGCCTCATATAATAAAGATTAAAGATTTAAAAAAATAAATGGAATCAAAGTATTACAGGAAATTTAAATTTGCTAGTAAAGTTGAGATTTCAATTAAAAATAGACTAAAGCCTTTGCTGACTCTCTTTATTAAGTAGAGACTTAAATATATACAGTCCATACCTTAGAACAGTGATAGTCAACCTGGTCCCTACTGCCCACTAGTGGGCGTTCCAGATTTCATGGTGGGTGGTAGCGGAGCAACCAAAGTATAAATAAAAAGATAGATTTAACTATAGTAAGTTATTTTATAAAGATTTATTCTGCCAAACTGAGCTAAAATCTGACATAAAGTACTTGGTAAGTAATTTTTATTATATGCTTTAACTTGCTGTAACTCTGCTTTATAAATTTTATAAAGTAAAGTTACTTCCCTACTTTATAAATCACCATTACTGTGGAACCGGTGGGTGGTGGTAGGTATAAAAAGGTTCACTACCCCTGCCTTAGAAAAAGAAGGTATTTTTAGTAATACTAAAGTATCACAAAAGTAATACTAAAGAAATACTACATCTTTTTCTTTAGCCAGAAAAACTAGGGATTAACTTGAAAAGAAAGTTTAAGTCTTAAGTTTTAAAGTCTTTCTGAAGTCTTAAAAGCTTTTAGATTGCCAGGCTATAATTAGGGTGAAAGAATGATGATACTGAAAAAAAAATCAGTTATAAAATTACAAAATGTTTTCTTTGTCTTCAAGTAAGTAATGTTTTGATGCATTAGAGATTATATGGCTTTTCTTTAATCATAATGTCCTTAATAAACTGTAATCTATTTGGTTTTAGGCACAATCTTCCTATCTATTAATTTTTTCCCCCATTCTCTATTTTGGTGGGGAAAAGTGTTCTGTTTTTGCTGACTGTAAGAATGGCTTACACTTCTATAAGTAATTTACACCCCACCCCAACCCTATGAGTCTTTCTGTAGGTACATGTTAGGGTGGATGAGATGTGGTAGGGATGAGACCATAGTGGGTTAGAGGAAGAGATGTACCCTGTGGTTTCTCTTCTTCCTATATTGTCTTTTATTAGCCAGCAGTAAGTGAGAATTTATACTGAATTTATGCTAGAGGAAGAAAGTTTAGAGATCTGCGTATTTTAAGAAGAAATATATTTTTGAGCTCAAATATTGAGGAGTTTTAATTATAGGTAAGGATAAATAGAACTTTTGAAATTGTTATTTAAGTGATCACTCTTTGATTATATTTAAATTGTGTTCTTCATCTTAATATTTCTTCAGAATTCTTTTCTACCACATGTCAATGTTACTATTTCCATAGTAGGTAAATTGGGAATATTTATGATTATCAGATTCTTTAGTTTTTCTTTATTACCCATTTTATGCTTTAGAACCTCATGAATAGAACTGATATTTTTAGTTTTAAAATATATGTTTGGCCCTGGCCGGTTAGCTCAGCGGTAGAGCATCGGCCTGGCATGCGGGGGACCCGGGTTCGATTCCCGGCCAGGGCACATAGGAGAAGCGCCCATTTGCTTCTCCACCCCCACCCCCTCCTTCCTCTCTGTCTCTCTCTTCCCCTCCCGCAGCCAAGGCTCCATTGGAGCAAAGATGGCCCGGGCGCTGGGGATGGCTCCTTGGCCTCTGCCCCAGGCGCTAGAGTGGCTCTGGTCGCGGCACAGCGACGCCCCGGAGGGGCAGAGCATCGCCCCCTGGTGGGCAGAGCGTCGCCCCCTGGTGGGCGTGCCGGGTGGATCCCGGTCGGGTGCATGTGGGAGTCTGTCTGACTGTCTCTCCCCGTTTCCAGCTTCAGAAAAATACAAAAAAAAAAAAAATATATATATATATATATGTTTTACTTGTGCCTGACCTGTGATGGCACAGTGGATAAAGCGTCAGCCTGGAACACTGAGGTTGCTGGTTCAAAACCCTGGGCTTGCCTGGTCAAGGCATCTATGGGAGTTGATGCTTCCTGCTCCTTCCCTTCTCTCTTTCTTTCTCTCTCTCTCTCTCTCTCCCCTCTCTAAAATGAGTAAATAAAATCTTAAAAAAGAAAAAAAGCTCAGCTCCTTTAAAAAAAAAAAAAAAAAATATATATATATATATATATATATGTTTTACTTGTTAGCCACAAATTATCTGAGTTACTGATCTCTCAGTAAAATCAGTGAAGAATGGAGGAATGATGTTGGTCTTTAATAAAAAAAAAAGTTATTTAGTAAGTACTGGAAGTTAAGTAATTATCTGTACTTCTCTAAGGAGGTTATAATGTAAAAGGATGAGAAACACTTATCTAAATCTGTATGATTTAAATAATACATGTACATGAATTTGACTTTGTTGTTGGCAAAGTTAGTTGTAGCCATAACCCAACATAATTTAGTTTGTAAGTACTTAAAAAGGACTCCATCATCTACTGATAGTGATGTAGTACACTAATTTAAGTCATAATGTTATGGGAGCTGTATAGTGTATGCAGTCATCATCTTTGTATAGAAAGCAGATACAATTGATAGTTAAAAGTAGGGCACCCTGAATAAGTAATAAATTGTCTAGCCTTAAATAATCCTTAAATGTACAAAGATATTTCTATTTCTACCTCATAATTGACTAGGGAAACCACCTGTGGAAAAACAGAATTGATATAAAGAATTGCAGGATGAGGGACTTGGAGGACATTGAAGTCTGACAAGGGGAGAGGTTTTAGTCTTCAGTGCGCCATCTGTTCAGGCAGGGTGGGAATAAATGTTGCCGTCAGAACACAAGCAGGGAAGCCACATGGTTTGACAAGGCATTAAAGATTTTTTTATGTTCCTTAAACTTTAAAAGCATAATTTGAAATATCATCAGGTATATGATAGAAACTACATTGAGATAACTTCTATAAATCTGAAAAAATAATTTTTTCGAGTAGGAACTCTTTTAGTTTGAGATTAATTTATTTGAACCACTATTACAGATTTACCTTTAAGTGCTTTTGATTCTTAGTAAGGTCATTATTGGTAAGGAATCCTACATCTCCTTCTTTAGGTCAGAAAAAGAAGGGATTAACTAGAAAAGAGACAATTAAGTATAGTGTGTAGACACAAAGGAAATTAGTGTTTTTCTAGGCCTGAGTAAACATCAACTGGATATAAAAAGTACTTTATTCCAGAAAAAGCATGCGGTATCCCCACTGTCATTTATTTATTGAATGGTTCTGCATGGATAGTTTCTCAGCACCTCCAATTTAATTTCCAGGGGTTTGTTGTGGGTTTTTTTTCCACTTATGCTTTTTATAGGTCCTAATCTTTTTTTTTTCTTTTTGTATTATTCTTAAGTGAGAAGCAAGGAGGCAGAGAGACAGACTCCTGCATGCACCCTGACCAGGATCCACCCAGCAAGCCCACTAGGGGGCGATGCTCTGCCCATCTGGGCCATTGCTCTATTGCAACCGGAACCACTTTAGTGCCTGAGATGGAGGCCATGGAGCTATCCTCAGAGCCCGGGCCAACTTGCTCCAGTGGAGCCTTGGCTGTGGGAGGGGAAGAGAGAGACAAAGAAAAAGGAGAGGGGGAAGGGTGGAGAAGCAGATGGTCGCTTCTACTATGTGCCCTGACTGGGAATCGAACCCAAGACATCCACACGCTGGGATGATGCTCTACTGCTGAGCCAACTGGCCAGGGCTGATCCCAATCTTAATTAATAGCATCATTTTTTTTGTTGTCTAGATTCTGAAATCCCAGAACCCACTTGGACTTCTACCTTTCCTTTTCTTCTCTTCCCCTCCCCTCCCCTCTTCTCCCCTCCCCTCCCCTCCTCTCCCCTCCCCTTCCCTCCCCTCCTCTCCACTCCCCTCCCCTTTTGTCTTCTATTTTTCTATGCTCCTAGTTCATTACATGTAGTGGTCAGAGGAATCTGTCTGAAACAGAACTCTGAAAAAGTTATCTGGTGTAAATGACAAAGCTTATTTACTACCTAGCCTCAGAAGCCTTAGAGGGTCATTTCTACTACATTCTATCAGTCAAGCAAGCCATGAAGGTCAGCCAAGATTCACAGGAAGGGTAGTTACTCTCCATTACTTAATGGGAAGAGCATGTACAGGAAGTAAAGGGAATAATGACATTTAATTTAGGGGAACTGTCTATTGTAGTTTACTCACTGGCCATCACAATTCATATATTCCCATGTGCAAAACAGTATAAATTCACGTTGCACCCAAGATACCCCAAGTTTCAGTCCAAAATTTTCTCTTAAATAAGGTTCCAAATGGCTCACTCACATGGCTAGGAATCGATTTTGGATTATTTATGCCAGTATGATTATTGAAGTTAATCCCACTAGGTTATAAACTTCTTGAGGGTAGGAACTATTTCTTTTATTTATTCCCACCACCATGCCTGTGGTATTATTTTCGCGTAGTAACAATTTAAATAAAGATTTGTTGAAATACACTTAATTATTAACTAAAGAGAATAGTCAACTTCAGACACTAGATATGCATAGAACATAGTTCAGATTCTATGAGAAAATGTGGTATCATGGAATGTATTTTCTCCTGAAAATACAGTATCATGGTATCTATTTTGTCATCTAATATCTAGAGGTTGAATGCCAGAAGGCTTCCTAATACACTAAAAACTACTACAAGTAAAAATCAGTTCAATAGTAATTCAATAGAGCTTTTAATTTTCTCAGCATTTGGACAACTGCTCATTTAACAATTTAGAGTTTCATACAGTAAGACCTGAAAATTTTTTATTGCATCTCAGCATCATAGCATTCTTATATAATTAACTTTGTTAAGATTACATTATTGGGGTCTGTTCAGAATAAGTGAGCTCAAAATAATATTTCCAAATACCCAAATGAGTTGACCCTTATCGTATCGGTTTTTATGCATAACACTTTGTTGTTGACTTATAACATATTTAATGACTCTACGTTTTCTACTTTTAATATTGTTATCACAAATAGTTTTTCCGGCAGTAATTATTGGTGTAAAGGGATTCAAAGCTTTAGATCACTTTGTCAGTGGTCATCCATGACATCAATGTATTTTTATACCAAGTCAAAACATATCTAAGGAAGTATCTACTATATCCATCAGTTGTTTAAAAATACGTTTTAAGTGAAGAAATCAGGATCACAGCCTAATTTTTGTTTGGAAATGGAATTTCCAGGAAAACAGAATTCTAACCACTCAGATCCTGGCAGTATTATTTATTATAACATAGGCTTGGTAGAAGCAGTCGTGGCTGAATGACTCAACTGAGATGACAAGACTTGAGCCAATTGATTCAAGTCTGAGAAACTGGAGTCTGATGAGAGAGCTGTAGTGGTTGAGATAGAGCTTGCCTTGTGCTTGACTGTATTTCTTTGAAGGAGGTGGAAAAGTGTTAGCAGTGGTAACCAGTGTAGTAACTGTGCTTGTTGCTCATGGATTTTTATAGTTTCAGTTCAAATCTTGTCATATACTAGAAAATGAGTATAAAAATGTCTTCTCATTGGCTAGCAGAAAATAAATGTATAAAGTCAGGAAGATTGAAAGTTTTCTCTCAAAAATGATGGGCTGCATTTAAAATTATCCCAAGGGAATTAATTCAAGGTGAGAATAGAATACATGGCTTGACTAGGATTTGACACTGGATGGACCTTCTGAGAGCAGCTGAAATGCCCTTACCTTTTAGAGCTGGTTTAGAATTTTCCTTGTAATGGGGATTTTTCAGCTGACAATATTGGAGACTCTTACAAAAAAAAAAAAAGAGCTATTCTAGTCTAGGTCCACCTGTGTATTAATAATAGCACAGTCCATTTATGAATTAATATTTATTACTGGCCTTGGAAGATGAGTGTCTAAACTCCTTTGAAATGCTTTTCTGTTTAAGTAGTAATTGCTCATGAAAAGTGTTTCTGTATTTTCATCTACTTTACATCTGAGTTCTACTTTTTTAACTTTGACATTTTCAAGATATAGAGTGACAATTCTGTGATTATCCATCTAGAAACATGTTTCAACATGACTGTGACCTGTGATATTTTTAGAAAGAAAGTTTTATCCAAAAGACTGAGTAGAGTATAGTACATTATTTAAATAAGCAAACATTTCTCAGGAAATTGGAGATATCTTCAGCATGATTAATTAGTTAATTTTATGTTTCAACTTCTTTGGCTAATGATTGGAACTAGTTTTGGAACAATCATATTTGTTTAGCAGTGTAAAATAATCATACCTGGTGTTTGCCATTCTAAATCAATTATTTATGGGCTGTGTTTGCCTGATTTTTCAGGAAAACTTCAAGGTCTTTGTGAGAGGAGGTCTAGTTAGTGGCTTTACCTTTTTCACAATATTCTTCCTACTCTTAACAATTCTGTTTATTTTATAATATTAGGAATGATAGATATTAATTCCTGAATTACTATTTTAACCTCACATTCACTTAGATGAAATAACATCTAGTATATGTTTTTTAAAAAGTTGACACTTCCATTTTATATGATGGCTGACCAGGGACCCTGAGACTGACTCTGTCAATTTTATATTAAAACACGTGAAAACATAGAAGATGGTGAACAGTCAGAGGAACACCAAAACCTTGGTTTGACATCAACCAGTTGTCACAGCCTAAGATAGCCACAAACTACAAAGATGATCGAAATGTGCTAAAAAATGCAATTACTCACTGACCAAAGATAAATAGATAGAAATAAAAGCAACATATAACAGTCTCTAAAAGCAGGTATGGAGACTGGTTCCTTTCTTTTCATAATGTCTACCCCCAATGCCTTGAAATTCTAGTATGTTACCAACTAGAAGAGTAGACAAATATTTTCCTACAGGGAGAGGAGTGCTACTGTTTAAGGCTGTTTAGTAGATAGGTGGCTATTCTTTTCTTTTCTCCCTTTCTGCCTAAGATCTCTATTAACCTATTTCCACTTCATTGACCATCTAGATGAACTGATACTTTCCATTCCTTTTCTGTGCCCACAGCACCCTTACCCTGTTGATAACAGGCGACTAGCTAGCAAGTGTGTATTTCAGTTGACGTGTGTAATCATTATGAATTATTTATTATCAAATCAGTGCTTCTTGTTATTTTTCTTTTGCAATTTGATTTTTATTACACTGATGAATTCTATAAAAAATATTTTATATAGTGAGTGTGTGTGTATGTGTGTCTTTTGTGTGTGTGATGTTGAATACTTTGGAAATTTTCAACAAAGGTGAATCACTGATAAATAGTGACGAGATGCCTGTACAAGATTTAGGGAGAAATCATAAAAATGAAGAATCAGTGTGTGTTCAAATAGATTAATATTTTAAGTGTTTTAAGTTCTTGTTCAACTTTAGAAAAACCTAAGCTAAAAACCATAGATTATTTATATCATGTATGGTTGTGCAGAAAATATGACACAGGACTCCAACTAGTGATTCTATAGTCAAAGCAGAAGCTTTGATCTTACATCATCAGCAAATTAGGTAATTATAAACATTTGTATATTTTATGGTAAAAAATAAAAAAGTAGGACATCATAGATATACATATATAACTTATGATGTCCTACTTTAACTTTTACTTTTCAAATCAACTTTGACTCTTTCAGCTAACAGATCTATTGCCAGCCTTAATCTTATTAATAAGAAGGCTTCCACTGTGTCTATATTTTGCAACCAATTGGAGACTGAATCTACCAGAAATGAAATAGGCAGGAATAAGAAGTGACCAGTCAAGGAAAGAACTATTGACGATAGCACAGGCGAGAAGAATACCATTATATTCTTTGCTGAAAAGCACCATTTGTTCAGAGCGCCAGGGCTGTAGAGAAGACCGAACCCTATGGGCATGGCCACCTTGGACGGTAGGGACCTTGCAGTCAGTTTGCATCTGTGCAAGTGAACTTATTATTCACTCACTCTTTCTTTACATCCTTCAGGTATTATTAACAATATGGTTATTTTATTTATTGTTATTGTCCACCATCCTTGCTAAAAATTTTGCTCTGTGAGGTCAGGAAACTTGTTTGCTTTTTAATCCTCTGTCAAATACATAGCACAACAAATATTTGTCAAATTAACTAACTCTAGACAAGAGAGAAACTTAAGCCACTACCAAAATAAAGACCAAGGGTACCTTAGCATCCCTAGAGTGGATGTTACATCTGTGAGAGTGAGTAAATGGAAAGTTAAGTTTCACTGGAAACCTATGACAAAGTTCTATAAAATGAAGGAAAAAAAAAAGGGAGTAACATGAAGACTCAGAAGAGCAACTTACCCTTTTAAAATGACTTATTTCAGAGATCAGAAAAAAATTAATGAAACCTATTTGGAATTCTCAAAAAAAAATTTTTTTTCCCCCTAAGTGAGAGGAGGAGTGGCAGACAGACTCCCACATGTTCCTGACTGGGATCTACCTGGCAAGCCCACTAAGCGGCAGTGCTCTGTCTATGCTCGCAACCTAGCTATTTTTAGTACCTGAGGTGGAGGTTCCAGAGAGCACCTCAGTGCCCAGGGCTGATGCACTTGAACCAATCAAGCCATGGCTGCGGGAGGGGAATGGTGGGAGGAAGAAGCATATGGTCACTTCTACTGTGTGCCCTGACTGGGAATCAAACCCGGGACATCCACACACTGGGCCCATGGTGTACCACTTAGCCATTGGCCAGGACCTGGAATTCTCAAAATGTTTAAAATTCATGATCTCTAAACAAAAGCTAAAGTGAGGAGATGACAAGATGGTCTGGGAAGTGGGAAGAGTGCAGTAAGGAAAGATTGCTGGGGGCTATAACAGAACGTCATCATGAGTGATTCTGAAGAGTGAAGCTGATGTTGTAAAAGTGTGTATCACTGAAATGAATTAAAAACAAAAACCCAGTAGGTACTTCTCATCAATGCAGAGAAAAAGAATACCAAAGGTAACGATAAGAAAAAAGATTACAAGTATGGATGAGAAGATTTCAACAAAAGAACTATAGATTTTCTTTCCTTATATTTATTTTTTAGTTACAGCTGACACACAATATTATAGTAGTGCCAGGTGTATAACATAGTGATTAGACCATTAAATATCATATGAAGTAAGCACCTTGACATCTAGGACCCATCTGACATCATCCATAGTTATTATAATGTTATTGACTATATTCCCTGTACTGTACTCTACATCCTTTTGACTCTTTTTATAACTGTCAATTTGTACTTTTTAATCCCTTTCACTTATTTCATTCACTCTCCACAACCTTTCCTGATGGTCTGGCAACCATTAGTTTGTTATAAGAATTATAGATATCTTTAGGGGGGAGCAGAGAAAATGACCAAAGATAGAATTGGTAAAACATTTTCTGAGCTGAGAAGGTCTCACTTTATAGATGAAAAAGGCTAAGTTCTGGGTAATATAAAACAGTCGCCCATAGTATATCTGGGTAACTTAATTCAATTAAAAGGAAAGAAACATATTGTCAAAGTAACCAGGCAAAAAATACAAATATTGTATATGGAACAAAAGCTGTACTGACTTAGGTTTCATTTCTGTGATGCAAAAATATGGAGTATTGAAATCATTTTATACTCAGTTATCTTTCGTATGTGAAGGCAACCAAAAGACATTTTAAAATATGAAAAACACTTATAAAACATACAGAAGGTATTTGTCTTAAAAATATTTTTTTGATAAAGTCAGCTCAGTTGACTCATACATGAATCAAAATTTGGAAGGCATTAGAAATAAGACATTGTGAAACTCAAATAATTGTTGTAATACCAAAGTAGAAATGCCCTTCTAGTTTTGGCAGAACTTTTATAATGTAAAGGTAGTCAATGTTAACCTCTGAAAGAGGCAGAGAGGCAGGAGAATATAGGAAATCATAAATAAATAATTGTTTGCCTTAGGAAGATTTAAAAGATAAAAGCTCCTGGTGAGAGTGATATTTCCTACTCCACTGGCTTCGTTTATTGTCAAGGTAGTTACTATTGGCTCCCCAAATATATGTGTCTACTGATAAAAGTATCTGGAGTTACAGACCCGTACCTCCACAGGCCAGATGAATAGCTCCATGGGATGGCCCTCTCACACATCCTCAGTGTATTTAAAATAGAACTCGTCCTCTGCACTCACACCTGTTCTGTGGTCCCAAGCTCTTGAGTAAAACTTTAGCATTGTCAGCCAGCTTACCAGTCCAGAAGCCTGGGGCCTTGACTTTAGAGTGATCATGTATTCCAGTTTTTCATTTAGTGTCTCCTCTCACTCTTCAAAGTGCATTTGTTTGGACAGTAAATTATAGGGTTTACTCTGAACATCTTTGTTTTTTTCAACTTGTATCCAAACAAACTCCAGGTCTTTTCATTCTATTTCTTAAACGTATCTCAATTTGTCCACTTCTCATCTTCAATGCCACTACTCTACTTCAGGCTGCTACTATATCTCTCTCCTAGGTGATATGATAACAATCCTGTGACAGATGTCCCTGCCTCATACATTTGTTGAGGAATTAAATAAGGTTATGCAGGCCCTGATTGGTTGGCTCAGTGGTAGAGCATCAGCCTGGTGTATAGATGCTCCGGTTTCGATTCCCAGTCAGGGCACACAGGAGAAGCGCGCCCATCTGCTTCTCCACCCCTCCTCTCTCTCTCTCTCTCTCTCTCTCTCTCTCTCCCTCTCTCTCTCTCTCTCCCTCTCTTTCTCTCTTCCCTTCTCAAAGCCATGCCTCAATTGACTTGAACGAGTTGGCCTTGGGTGCTTAAGATGGCTCCATGACCTCTGCCTTAGATGCTAGCAGGAGCTCAGTTGCTGAGCAACAAAGCAGTGCCCCAGATAGGCAGAACATCTACCCCTAGTGGGCTTGCTGTGTTGATCACGGTTGGGATGTATGTGGGAGTCTCCCCTCCTCTCACTAAAATAAAAACAGAAATAAATAAAAATAAAGTTATGCATATGAACTTGATACTATAGAATCTAGCAGTTAGTAGGCACTCAATACAATAGATAGCATGATGTTGTAACTCCTCGGCTCAAAACCCTTTTTTCTCCATTGGTCTATGGATAAACTCCCAGACTCTAATGTGGCTTATGTGTCTGCATTCTGGTTTCTCTAGCATCATTTTATATCAGCCCAGCCTGTACTCTAGTCTTCAGCCCCTCACTTGCCAATTATCTGACATGCAATGTTCTCTCTTACTTCTCGACCTTTGTTGCTTAGGAAAAAAAACAAAACAATACTGAGCACTGCTCCCCTTCCCCACCCCCGGTTCTCCTGATTGACTCCTGTTGATCTCTTAGAACTCAACTTAGATGTTACAGTCCCTGGAACCTTTCCCTGATACCTTTGGGTCGGGGCCAGGTGTCACTCTTGTATGCTCCCATGGGGCTATGTGTTTAACCACTCTTGTCTCACTTCCTACATGTATAATGTTCCTTTGAAGAGACATCCTATAAACCCAGTAAAGTCATGGCCTGGGTCTCATTAAAAGACTTCAATTTTGGTCAACAATAACCATCAATGAATTGGTTAAATATTCTGTGTTCATAAAATTCTATATAAAGTTTTTAAAAGATGCCAAATTATCATTTCTTTTGTAATAAAAGTAACATGGGATTGGTAAATTCTCAGTTTTTATTGGCCAGACTATATCACATGACTAAGCCAAGCATGCAGAATCCAGGGTTTAAAAAACAAAACAAAAAATTGAAGCTAGGATTGTCATCCTGAGTAAAACTGGGTTTCTTTTAGTAAAGGAGAATGTGGGAATGGCTCTTGGGTAGGCAACTACCAGCACTACTCATTAGGCTCATTAATGAGTAATGTTCTAGCTAGACCCTAGGGCATCTACAGTATTTTCTGATTATTGCTTACTCTTTCCTGCCCCCTTCCTGCCTTCATCTCAAACTGGAGTTGTATTCTATACACTTTAGAAACATCTGTGCTGAATAAATCAGTGTGGTGTTACAAGTTTCTTAAAAGTTCGTCCTCAGGACTTTCTATTAGGTAGAAAAATCGTATCAAAACACTTATAATTATTAAAAAACACCCAGAAATTTTCTATTTGTGTCAAAACCAACACATAATTGGGTATTGCAGAATTAAGAATTGAGAGATAAAGTAAAAACTTATAAAATAAGAGCATATATGTCCTATTGGGATTTGGGAAGTTCACATATCAAGAAAATACAGTATTCGTAAATGATGACGATTTCTTAATGCCCTTCCTTATTCTTAAATGATAACTATTACTATTTAAGACCATGTTAAAATATGTTTATTTCTTGGTACAGTCAGCCACCCATTCAGTAACAGGTTGATTTGTGTTCCTGACTTGTGCAGCACTGTGCTGGAATGTGGTCCTGTTTTCTTTCCCTTTTTATTTCTTGTTTCTTTTCTTGCTAAGGACCCACACAGGCAGGGTGTCTTCTGTAAGCAGTCTGCGACTGAGACTTTGCTCTGTAGCTTGCTTCTAAACATAAGTTCTTAATACTTTACTTGAAATTTTTAGGATAAGTTATATTTGTGAATTCAAATTTTATTTTTAGTTTTAGGAAAATGCCACATATGCATATTACATAATACTTTAGAGCAGGGGTCGGGAACCTGTGGCTCACGAGCCAGATGTGGCTCTTTTGATGGCTGCATCTGGCTCGCAGACAAATCTTTAATAAAAAAAATAATGTTAAAAATATAAAACATTCTCATGTATTACAATCCATTCATTTCCTACCGCTCATGTTCATGGTTGCGGGTGGCTGGAGTCAATCACAGCTGTCCTCCAGGAAACACCAAATTTTTATTGAATAATACGTAACATACATGGGTCGTTGTGAGGTCAGGAAGTAAACTTCCCTCCTTTTAATCAAGTAGTCAGCTAATTGCAGAAACCCTTTTGACGAAGAAGCTAAAAGAAAAAAAGATGAGGAGTATTGTACTTTTCAGCAGGAATGGACAGAGAAATTCGCCTTTGTGGAGAGAGCAGGTCCTGCAGTGTGTCTAATATGCAATGATAAAATTGCATCGATGAAACGATCAAATATAAAGCGTCACTTTGACACATGCCATACTACATTTGCATCGAAATATCCAGCAGGGGACAGCAGGAAGAAAGCATGTCAAGAGCTACTGTGCAGAGTGCAAGCTAGTCAGCAGCAACTCCGTGTTTTGACCCAACAAGGTGACTGGAATTCAGCTAGCTTTGCTGGTGCTTTAGCAATTGTGAGAAACGGAAAGCCATTCACAGATGGAGAGTATGCCAAAACATTCATGCTTGATGTTGCCAATGAACTTTTTGACGACTTTTCGGATAAAGACAAGATAATCAAACGAATAAAAGACAAGCCTCTGTCGGCAAGAACTGTTCACGATTGTACCATCATGATGGCAAATCAAATTGAGGCAACACAAGTGAAGGACATAAATGCAGCACCATTCTTTTCTCTCGCTTTGGATGAGTCAACAGACGTAAGCCATTTATCCCACTTCAGCGTGATTGCAAAGTATGCTGTCGGTGACACACTACGTGAGGAAAGTCTTGCTGTTTTGCCTATGAAAGACAATAAGAGGGGAGGATTTATTCAAGTCTTTCACTGAGTTCGCTAAAGAAAAAAATCTACCGATGGATAAACTTATTTCAGTGTGTACTGATGGTGCTCCGTGCATGATGGGGAAAAACAGAGGATTCATAGTGCTTCTTTGTGAACATGAAAAGAGACCCATCCTAAGTTTTCACTGCATCCTACATCAGGAGGCGCTTTGTGCTCAGATGTGTGGCGAGCGGCTTGGTAAGGTGATGTCGCTGGTCATTCGGTGGTCAACTTTATTGTTGCCTGAGCTTTAAATGATCGCCAGTTTAAAACACTGCTGGATGAAGTTGGGAATAATTATTCTGGTCTGCTTCTGCACAGCAATGTGCCTTGGTTGTCAAGAGGGAAGGTGCTCAGCCATTTTGCGGCTTGTCTGACTTTTCTGAAATGAAAAACGTTGAGCATCCTGAGTTAGCTAACACTGAGTGGCTCCTGAAGTTCTACTATCTTGTGCACATGACTGAACATCTGAACCAGCTCAATGTGAAAATGCAAGGCGTTGGAAATACAGTCTTATCCCTTCAACAAGCAGTGTTTGCATTTGAAAACAAGCTGGAACTCTTCATCACTGACATTGAAACAGGTCGCATACTACACTTTGAAAACCGGGAGAGTTTAAAGATGCATGCACAGCAACATCTTCATCTCCAGCAGCTAGCAGGCTTCACATTTAATCTCCTGCAGTCATATAAAGTGCGCTTTGGAGAATTTTGTGAGCGCACTCATCTTTTTAAGTTCATCACCCGTCCACAAGAGTGTGCAATGGACAGCGCCCACCTGAGTTACATCCCCAGTGTCTCTGTCAGATTTTGAGCTACAAGCTGCTGACGTGAAGGCCTCAGATATGTGAGTGAATAAGTTCTAGTCATTGAATGAAGATTTGGAGAGACTTGCAGGACAGCAAGCAGAGTTGGCGAGCAAACACAAGTGGGGAGAAATGAAAAAACTTCAACCCGCAGACCAGCTGATTGTCAAAACTTGGAACAGGCTTCCTGTCACATACCACACACTGCAGCGTGTGAGTATTGTTGTACTGACAATGTTTGGCTCTACGTATGCATGTAAGCAGTCTTTCTCATATCTAAAGAACGTTAAAACCAACCTACGATCACGTTTAATGGATGGAAGTCTCAACACCTGCATGAAGCTTAACCTCACCACATATCAACCAGACTACAAAGCCATCAGCAAAACCATGCAGCACCAGAAGTTGCATTAATGGTAAGAAGTACTTTATTCATCATTGGTTAGCAACAGCATAACAACGTTATTAAAAAGAATTCAGAGACTTATTGTACTTTAATAGTGTTGGTCTTACATAAAATGCACACATTTACTTGTATTTAGTGTTAAACATATTGTATAGCTCTCACGGAATTACATTTTAAAATATGTGGCGTTCATGGCTCTCTCAGCCAAATAGGTTTCCCGACCCCTGCTTTAGAGTCTGAATCAGGACTCATGAAATACTTTAAAATTTCTGATTAGTCAGATCAAGTGGGATGAATAATTATTAAGTAGCTTCATGTCAGTTCTGTTTAGGTTTTGCCACCAAATGTTTTTGAAAAATCTTGATTTTTAAGCTTTCTGGATTTTACAGATAGAGATTGTAGACCTGTAGAGTAATTATTTGGAATAATTATGTAATTGTTGTAAATAATTACTAAGTTTCTTAATAAAGACACAATACAGCAGAAACCACCTTGATTCTTCTGACTGGTGTTAGGTTATTAGCATTTGTTAGCATTTCAGTTTGAGTGCTTTAACTTTTCATCTCTGTTCTGATTTCCGTCCTTTTTGATACTCTTGGAAAATGTCTGTCTCTCAAGAAATCTTTGCTAGTTGAGCAGTGCGGACTTTTCACCCTTCTGCACCGCATTCCCTAAGCATGGAGATATGTAATCACTGACTTTTTCTTTGTAAGAGTCCTTTTCTTGACTCTACTGAGTGTTTCAGCTTTCCAGCTACTTCAGGAGTCCTCAATAAGAGAATTTGTCTTTTTAACACGTTTCGTATTCTATTCTTGTGCCTCCTGAAATATTTTTACAATTCTTGCATCAGGAAGTTTAACATTTATGGTTGGCAGCTTTAAATAACGTAATTTTATGTTAGTTATATATACATTTTTACTGTCATTTAGAAGTTTCAAGGGAATGTCAGTAGGCTCCTAGAAATCTCACAGAGTGATTTTGAAGTGATGTACAATGTTAAATTTGTCTCCTTGGTACTTTCATAAATTCTATGTGAACTTCAAAAGAATCTTCCTAGGCCCCTTGTTATTATTAGTCTGCTGTGGTTTTTGTTCCTAGATACAAAATTATTTTAGATTTTAATAGATTTAGATTTTTATCCATGGAAGTGGTTGAACAGACTGTATTTTAAATGATGATTTTCAGTGTTATTTCTTAAATAACAATAGCAAAGTAGATAGTTGTGTCTTCATTGAGCACCTGCTAAATTGCCTGGTGAGTCTGTGTTTCAACTGAGATTTTACTGTTTATACTTTCTTTTTGTCCCTGAGATTTCCTTCAGATTCCCTTCTATACACTTCCCAGCACTCCCTTGCATGCCCCAGCAACTCCCAGGAACTGGAGTTTCATTCAGTGAGTTAGTATCTTTAGAGCCACCCATGGGTGCATACAGCAGGCACTCAGTAACTGCTGAAAGGGTAAATGACTCACATTATCATCCATGCAAAACTTTTAGTGACTGGGAAGGAGTCCCATTTGCTAAATGAGCTCCATTTGATTAAATTGACTCTTCCTAGTATTTATTTTGTGCCTACTGTATGCCAGGCACATTTCCTACTGAGTTCTATTTGCTGCTAACTATGGAGTCAAGCCCCTCAGTCCCTTGTGGTAGACTTAACATTCCCTCTCAAAAGAGCTTCCTTGGGGGGTTTTCTTGGCTTTTGCGCCTGGCAATGCAAAAACGTCCTGGGGGCATACTAGGTTTAATTAGTGCTGTCAGTCCAGGACTCCCGTGCCTGAGCTGCTCCCCTGGGAGACCGCAATGCCATGTAGCAGGATCCGGCGTTCAGGTGAGGACAAGGATGAAGACACTTCATATGGTCTGATGAGGACAATGTTTATACTTTAACTCAAACTTTCTTGACTAGCCATGAGCATCTAGTTTATTGTTTTCATATTATCATACAGGTAGTTTAGTAGTGTGGTTTTTCTAATGACATTAAAGTGATTTTGCTTGTTTCTTAAAATATATTGCAGTTTCTTACAATATATTACAATATATTGTAGTCCTCATCAAGGACCACAATCAGGAAAGTGCAAAGTTGGGGAAGAAAAATACACGCCTAGATATATGATGAGATATTTCCTTGCAATATGAAGGCAGAGTTAGCATGGGGACTGCCACCTTCAGTCTAGGAATGATTATAATAATTTCCTGTTAAGATATTTGGAAATACGTAACTTTGTAGGACCTAAGAAAAACTTTGGAAAGAAGATGAGGTAGCGTCAATGAAGAGCTGGCATTAGTTTTTGGTATGTCTGCCAGAAAGTGCAAAGTTTGAATGAGTCTGTTCTGTTACTGCCACCATGTCAAAGGTTCTGCCCCTGGTAGGTGGAGTCCTGTAACACACACTGACTGTGTTAGAGTAAACTAAATACCTAGAATGTGAGTGATTTTTTGAAGTGGCTTGTATTGGGGTGGGGTAACTGACAATTGTATGAGATCCCTGGGTCGTTTCTGTTTTCTAGTTGCTCGTGGGCGCGGTCCTCCACCCTCTTGCTCCTCCCTCTCAGTGTCCATGCCGGCTTCTGAGATTGCTGCCAGAAAGCTGATGAACTCAGAGCAGTTCAGAACATAGACTGAAGTGATGTGGCATATTTCAAAGTTTTCCATTCTCCTGAACCAGATTTTTTTTCCTTCTAAATGCAGATTAATAAAGCGTGCACTACAAGAGGAACAAGGAGAAGGATTTTAGTGAAGGTTTCCTGATCCTGAAAAAGTCAGGGAGGGCTTCAAGCCCATCTTGGACTTCAGACCACTTCACAACTTTGTGGTAAAAGAAAAATTTTAAACAGAGCCTTTGGGCTTATTTATTTCATCCTTGTTTGGAGAGTAGCATTATTTTATTTTTTAGGCAAGAAAATTATATGTGCAATGGGGCTACTTTTTACACTGAAACATACTGGGTTTCAGGTTATTTTTGTAGGTCCTTACTATATTCTCACAGTACTTTAGGTAGTTGGACAGCTTGTGTGTTTTTCTTCAAAATGTGTCCTTTATCTTTTGTGGTATTGTGTTTGCATTCACTGTGAGTGATGTTTTCCTAGTGTTTTGTATCTTCTTCACTCTCAGTTTATTGGATTGTCCAGTAGAATGTCTTTCCCAGGACCAATGTTGTGTCTCAGAGTAGTGGTTTGTGTTTTGTTGTATTCATGTTTTTACCTCTTATATGATGCCTCACTAGCATGAAGAGATGTAGCACCAATAAAAAGTTTTATTTTCACCTAAGAATCTCACACAAGATCTATTTCAGTTGTTGACAAAGATATACAAAGTGAATATGTGCTAGTTTTGTCTTTACCAACAAGACAACCTTATTTTACTACATTAACTTTTAGGATCTTTTCATTTGTGAAAATCAGCCTGTTTATGTATTGTATCTTTCTCCAAAGTTACACCGTTGTAGTCATTGGAGGAACAAAATTTTTCTCCAGTAGATGAAAATTGCATTTTGATTGAACATCATTCTTTATGCAGCCACCCATAAATATAATGTCTTTTCAGAAAATGGCTACAGATGTGATTTCTGAATTGACAAGAAAATAGAACATCTTAATGTTTTAGGTAAAACAGATGGTATTTTTGTTTTAGGCAAAACTCTCTTAGAGTGAAAGCAACTTGATTGGTGACAAGACGTTCAGGGTCAGCCAAATTATGTACAATTTTTGTGTCTGTTTCTTTTTATTTCTTTAGTATCGAAGTTTTAGAATAGTTGGAAAGGAATATTTCTCCTTTTTATTGATTTGTTATTTTCTGTTACGTACTGGAAATAGTTAAGAGTTTTCAGTCCTATTTTGTTTATAAATGTTATGAAATATACATGTTGATTTTACTTTGGTTATATTTATGCCTTTGGAAATGCTTTTTCCATTCTGAGAAAGTCCTGAAATATATAATTGTGCTTTTGAGGGTTAACACTTTCTAGTTTTGTGTTGTGTTTGCAGCTTTAAATTCTGATAGCATTGATGATACTTTTTTATTTCCATGTCATCAAGCTTGGGCAGATCTCATTGTCAGGTGCCTAGAAAGGTGCACTGTTGTGGAGGAGACCTGGGCTGAGAGTCAGGGGGCTCATTCTCATCCCTCCTCTGTCACTAACCAGCTTCACGTTTTTGAAACTAGTTTAATTTGCTGTTTGTCGGCCCTGGCTGGCTAGCTCAGCAGTAGAACGTCAGCCCAGCATGGGGAAGTCCCAGGTTCGATTCCTGGTCAGGGCACACAGGAGAAGCGCCCATCTGCTTCTCCACCCCTCCCCCTCTCCTTTCTCTTTGTCTCTCTCTTCCCCTCTTGTAGCCAAGGCTCCATGGGAGCAAAGTTGGCCCGGGCGCTGAGGATGGCTCCATGGTCTCTGCCTCAGGTGCTAGAATGACCCCTGTTGCAACCGAGTAATGCCCCGGATGGGCAGAGCATCGCCGCCTGGTGGGCGTACCAGGTGGATCCTGGTCGGGTGCACGTGGGAGCCTGTCTCTCTGCCACCCTGCTTCTCACTTCAGAAAAATAAGAAAAGAAAAAAGAAATTTGCTGTATGTCTTAGGAGAGAAGAGGCCAAAGTAGCTGGTTCCCAGCGTCAGATCCAGCTGACATTTGATATTCTCGTTTGTTAAAACATAAGTCACTTAGCATTCATTGGGATAAACATCGGGAAAGGAACTTTTGGGGTAGACAACTCAACTCTGGAAAACAATCAAATATGTCTAATAACCAGGACATACGAAACTATTTTCCAAAAATGTCAGCATTATTGCAAAATGAAGACCTATTATTTAGCAATTCCCTCTGTCACCTCTTACCAAAAGTAAGAACTTACTGAAAGGACAGCTGTGTTGTCATTATAGCAGCTTAGGGAAGTAGCCTCAATTTCATCATCTGAAAAGAAATACCCTTTATCTCAGCCTCACCACTGCAGATGGCTGGAGGCTTTTTCAGAGTGAAGGCTCTTTGCTGGGTTGGATATAGAGCCCTCTGATGAGCATTCAGAGAGCCTTAGTGAGATGGGTCTCCTAGTGCTGCAATTAGTGCATCTGTGATTCTAGCACAAACACCCTGAGTGTCTTACCCGCTGGAGAAGAGTCGGGCCCCCTTTCCTGTCTCTAAGAGGCCTTGGAGCCTAACTGCTTGAGTTTGAATCTTGGTTTTACTATTTAAATGGCTATGTGTAACATGCTGAACTCTTTACATCTAACATGGGCTTTTAGAACTTATAAGTTGTTTGTGAAGCTGAAAGGAGTTAATCTAATGAAGCTCACACATACTCTATGCTAGGCACTATTCTAACGGCTCACTTAAGCTAGCTGGTGGTATTGTTACTATTACTGCATCTGAAAAACCTTACTACCTGCCAAGTCAAATTTACTTTGAGTTAAAAATAGAAAAAATATGCAATTTTATTGACTTACTACTTGTTTATTAGTATTATTTTCTAGTACAGCTTTGTAGAATATTTACTTAATAATCTATACTTCTTTATCTAAACTAAACTTCTGTTAGTAATAGTTTATGGGACTCTTGGATTTGAGACTAGTAAGATATTATCAGAAACTAAATACTTCTTGACAACAGCAATTTTAGGTTTTGCTATTGTTGCATGAAGGGCAGCTTTACATTGGATTCAGTCCATGTGCAGTTTACTTGTTCATTTTCTCTTTAAATCTTGTCTGGATAAATAACTCTCTGTGGGATGAGAGTCTTAATATTTTTGTCCATGATTTCTCCTAAATATAGGAAATAAGGTAAAATAAACTTTCACATGTTAGGAAGACAGGTGACATTTATGCACTACTATATTCAAGCACAGTCCTAATTTTTATTGCTGAGGGAAGGGGTGTTCTGTTCCTTGGTGTTGAATTTATTGTCTTCTTAGATAAGGCTACATTTGTTACTTAATAACTAGAAGGCCACAAAATACCACTTTTTATTTTTCTCCTTGCAAATATAAACTCCAGCATTAATTGAAGATGAGAGATCATTACTGTATTGTTTCTAGAGTGATTTTTTTAGGAAAACAGTTAAGTTTGTTTTCCTACTGAAGAAGACCTATTTCATAGAAATAGAAAGGTTCTTAAACTGGGAGGTTTTGGTACCTGTATGAAAAACCTGTGCACATAGGCATTTCTGCAGTGAATGGTGTCTGCATAAGGTTTTCAAAGACTAGATGCTAAATAGATTTTTTGAAGATTAAGAATAACTACCTTGGTTTAAGGGACTATCAGACATTCATTTTTTAGAGAGTATAGGTTTTGGGTTTTTCTCATTTGCTTCTCCTTATTAACTGTGAGTGCCTGAACTGGATCTTGATTGGCACATCAGGCTTGGTGGCTAGAGGATAAAGAGGTGGGAGGGCTGCTCCAGGGAGGGAGGGTCAGAGCGCAAGATGCAGTGCATTTCAGAGATGCCCAGCTCTTCTCTCTGCTCTTTGCCTACCCTGACCCCTGCCTCCTTTTTCGGGACTCAAGATTTCCTTTTTTTTTATATTTGGTTGCAAAAGTCTCTAGTCTTTTTTTTTTAATTTTTTTATTTTTATTTTTCTGAAGTGAGAAGTGGGGAGGCAGAGAGACAGACACCCACATGCACCTGACCGGGATCCACCCAGCATACCCACCAGGGGGCGATGCTCTGCCCATCCAGGGTGTTGCTCCATTGCAACTGGAGCCATTCTAGTGCCTGAGGCAGAGGCCATGGAGCCATCCTCAGCGCCTGGGCCAACTTTGCTCCAATGAAGCTTTGGCTGCTGGAGGGGAAGAGAGAGACAGAGAGGAAGGAGAGGGTAGGGGTGGAGAAGCAGATGGGCGCCTCTCCTGTGTGCCCTGGCCGGGAATCGAACCTGGGACTTTCATGCGCTGGTCCGACGCTCTATTGCTGAGCCAGCCGGCCAGGGCTCTAGTCTTTTAATATAAAACCAAAGCTTATGCCTCATTTTTAATAGGAATAGTATTACCTGGTGTATTAGTTTCCTGTTACTGCTCTAACAAATTAGCACGCATTTAGTCTCTTTAAAAAATATCCACAAATTTAACATCTTACTGTTTTGAAGGTCAGAAATACAAATCTTTCTCACTGGGCTCACAGCATACGAGCAGGGCTGGGTCTTTGAGGGGCCCCTGAAGGGAGAATCTGTTTCTTTGCCTGTTTCCTCTTCCAGAGGCCACCTGTATTCCTTGGCCTGTGGCCTCTAGCACATGTATTTCTGTTTTCCTCTTTTGTTGTCACGTGTCCATCTTCTCTGTTGGACTTTCTTCATTTCTCTTATAAGGACCCTTGTGGTTATATTGGGCCCAGTTGGATAATTCAATAAATTTCTCCATCCCCAGATAATTTAATCCATGTCCCTTTTTGCCATGTAAAGCCACATATTTATAGGTTCTGGGGGACAGCTTGGGGGGATAGTTATTTTGCCTGTCAAACCTGGAATCATAAAATGTTTATATCCAGGGGATAAGTAGATAATTGAGAAGCATCAGGACAAATCTGTGTATATATTCCTCAGGCACATCAAATTCAAGATTTCTAAACCTGGAGTTATTACCTTTATTTTGAAACCTCCTCTCACTGCCCACCTTTAATTGGTCAGTCTGGCTAAGGGCAGCACCATAACTATCCCACCCTAACTGGAAACCAGGACTTAGACTTTTTCTTCTAGTTTAGCACCCAGCCTTATCCAGGAGTGAAAATTGTACTGGTAAGATATTCTGCCTCTTTCTCAGTCTTGGTTCCTGTGCTTCTACCACTCCTGATTGAGGTCTTCACTTTCCCTACCTGGGTTGCTGTAGCTGTCTACTTGGTTTTCCTACTGTGAGTCTGAGTAAATTCGTCCTCCACCTGGCAACTAGGTATCTGTATTAAAAATGAAAATCCAGGCCCTGGCCGGTTGGCTCAGTGGTAGAGTGTCAGCCTGGCATGCAGGAGTCCCGGGTTCGATTCCCAGTCAGGGCACACAGGAGAAGCGCCCATCTGCTTCTCCATCCCTCCCCCCTCCTTCCTCTCTGTCTCTCTCTTCCCCTCCCGCAGCCAAGGCTCCATTGGAGCAAAGATGGCCCGGGCGCTGGGGATGGCTCCATGGCCTCTGCCTCAGGTGTTAGAATGGCTCTGGTTGCAACAGAGCAATGCCCCAGATGGGCAGAGCATTGCCCCCTGGTGGGCATGCCGGGTGGATCCCAGTCGGGCGCATGCGGGAGTCTGTCTGACTGCCTCCCCGTTTCCAGCTTCAGAAAAATACAAAAAAAAAAAAAAATCTGACCATACTACACGTCACTCTCCATAACCTGTGTAATAAGGTCTAAGCTTCTTGCAATGACTAAAAACGTGACTTGAGATTTTTTTCCCTTTCTAGCTCCATATACTGGCATTTTGGAAGTGGACTTCACTGTGTAGATTCCAGTGGTTTTGGATAGTCTGTATGTTCTGAAAATAATGTCCTTTTTCTAAAACCTGTGCGTTTGTTTTTACAGTCATTCTACCTAGACTGTATTTCCCTACTTTCCTTGCTTGACTATCTCCTTCCTTGCTTGACTATATCCACCACTCACCCTACTTTTAAAAAGTTGCACGTTTTTTTGTATTTTTCTTACTATTTAAAAATATGCACACTTTTTCTATAGACAGTGTTTTACATCCAGAGGTATATAAAGTAGTTGGCATAATATTCAGAATATTCACTAAAAATCTAGAGGAAGTATATGTTAATAATTTACCTTCTCTTCTGCTGAATCTACTATTGTTAAACATAGCTGCTGAATTCTTAATTTCAAATTGTCATCATTTTGGAATTTCATTGAGTTCATTTTTAATGTGTTTAATTTCTGTGGTAAATTTCTTTATTTTATTATTTAAAAAATTTTTTTTTTAATTTTTGATTGGAGTAACAGTATAGCCTCTCTAGAAGACATTATTTTTCTGGACCCTACATAAATTTTAAACATGATGTCTAGCACTTAATATAAAAAAAAATTTTATTTTAAATTTTTTTTAGAGAGAAGTGGAGAGGCAGAGTAGGGTGACAGACTCCCACATACACCCTGACCAGCCCGTACTGGGCAGTGTTCTGACCATCAGGAGCCGTTGCTCTGTTGCTTGGCAACCAAGCTAGTTTAGCACCTGATGTGAGGCCATGGAACAATCTTCAGCACCTGGGGCCAACTTGCTCTAACCAAGCCATGGCTGTGGGAGGGGAAGAGAGAGAGATAGAGAGAGAGAAGAGAGATAGGGAGGAGGAGTGGAGAAGTAGATGGTTGCTTCTCTTGTGTGCCCTGACTGGGAGTCAAACCCAGGATGTCCATATACTGGGCCAGCGCTCTACCACTGAGCCAACCAGCCAGGGTCTATTTCTGTGGTAAATGTTTAATCTTTTTATCTAGTTTATTCATGTTTTCTTCTTTCATTGAACATATTAATCATTAATTTGAACTCTTATCAGTTAACTCCAATTTTCAGATTAAGTATGTTTCTAATTTTTTTTATTTTATTCTTCCTGTTGTTTAGTCATGTGGCTCTGTCTTTGTGGTGTCTCAGAATTTTATATTAAGTGCTAGACATCGTGTTTAAAATTTATGTAGGGTCCAGAAAAATAACATCTTCTAGAGAGGGTATACTGTTACTCCAATCAAGGACTATGCTAAATTGAGGCTAATTCACTCAACTTCTTATTTATCTAGCTTACCAAGTTTTAATCTAATAGCCTTGTATATTCCCTTTGCCCTTACTCCTTGGTGGATTCTGAAATCTCATGAGATGTCTCTGAGACCGAGAGATCTCAGAAGCTTTCTGTTTATGTTTTAAACCTTCCTTTCTGTGCAGCCCGCAGTATTTGGCACATGTCCTGATGAGAAAATCAAAGGTATACTTGCAGCCTTCTAAGTCCAGCCAAGTGCTCTTTTTGGCCTCTGTCCCCACAGTGATCCTCCATGGAGGCTTTGCTTGGAACTCTGCCTCTCCCATGCTGAGAATTGGCATCCCCCCAAATAAAATGTCCTTGAGGGCAGGTCAGCAGTTCTCTATTGCAGCGATTTTCGACCTTTTTCATCTTACGCACACATAAACTAATTATCAAAATTCTGCAGTATACCAAAAACATAAGTTTTGTCGATCACAGACATACACAAATAGGCATTATTTTGATTCATTCACACTGGACAGCTATTGTTGCATTGGCTGTTGTCATTTTTTATTTATTTAACAGCTTAAGGAAAAAGAGGTCAGTGTACCTGACTAAGTAGCCAGGTATTGCATGTCCTAGAAATTCTTGGGGCATACCAATGTGCAATGGCACACCTGTTGAAAAGCATCAATCTGTTGCCTTCAAGCAGATGATTTCTGTGTTTTATCTGGCTTTCCTGCTTGTTTGGCATCAGCAACTCCCTCTTCCTGGAAATGGAAGCATCATTTATTTTTCAACCTCAGTTTGATAAAAGAATAATGCTCATTTTTCCTACTTCACTCTTGATATTCCTATTTGATATGTAACACTTTACAAATTTCCTGAATATTATTTTCTTTAATTTTTTACTTTTTATCTTATTGTTTAAGATAGAAAGTTTTAAGCTTTTGCTATCAAATTTGTCAGCCTTTTACTTTGCTATATTTTTCTATTATGATTAGAAAGACCTTGCATCACAACTTACATATTTTTCCTGTTAATAATGTATCTTCTTTGTTTTTAAACTTTTTCATTCATCTGGTATCAATGTTGGCATATTGTGTAAATGTATCCATTTAATCATTTGTTTTGCCCATCTGTTTTTATAAATGTATTAGAGAAATTTTACCCCACTAATAATCATTTACCTTTTCTCACCTTTTTCTCAAAAGGATTTCAGTGAGATTTTGATTGGCATTGCATAAGATTCCTGAATTAACCTTGCAAGAGTTTTCTTTTTTTTGTAGTATTTTAGTTTTCTCATCCAGAATGGTATCTCTTCATTTTTATGACCCTCAGTGAAGTGTTGTCATTATCTACATATATGTGCACATAATGCTCATTTTATGTGAAATTAGTTCTCTATTTTGAATTCTCTTCTAATTTCTAATCATCCTGTCACCTTTTTGTGTGTGTCACAGGAGTATGCATACCTTTGTCTATTATCTACCCTATTATATTGAGGTTAACAGTTTCTGTCTCTGTCCCTTCCTGCAGGCACTTTCAGGACAGGAAGTATGTATTCACAGTCATAAGTTTTTAACTGCACATAGCAGGAGGTGTCTTTCTCTCTATCTTTTTATTTCTTGCTTTTTAATTTAGCTGTACACTGTATGTTGACTTTGTGTGTATGCATCCTATGCACCTGTGCTTCTATCCTCCTCCTTGCCGTGTTATCCAAAGTCTTTTTCAAGGTACTTGTGTTATTATATGTGTGGTTGTGTTAATATCTATCATATAGATTTTATACATGTCTTACACAATAAAACATGTAAGACAGCTCAATGACCTGGATTAATTAAACTGCCCATTCCACTACCCAGTATGATTCATGTACCATGGTTTTTGGTCAGGGTGCCAAGAGGTTTTTATAAAGGAAAGGAGAGAAATTAATTGCTATTGAGATTCTACTTTGTGCCAAGGCTGAGGGATGTGATTTTTCCAAACATTTTATCATTTAACCCTAACAACAATCTTGTCTCCTGATTTTATAGATGAGTGTATTAAGGTTTGGAGAAATGAAATAACTTGTCCAAAGCCTCTCAAATTCTAAGTGCTATGCTGGAGTTTTGAGCTTGAATGTGTTTGACTCCAGAGCCCAAGAATCACAGAACTGAGTGTGATTGTTGAAGATCTAATATATCTCAAAAGGCTCCTTTTGCTCTCATATCTTGATTATTTTTCTGAAGCCTAATATGGTAAGCATTATGTTTTAAACCTGGAAAACTAGGTGGACTGTACTAAAAGGACTTCAGACCTAGCGATTGCAATTTTTGTAAACCTGTAACGACAAATATGTATTCATATTCAGAGTACTATATAAAAGTTACTACTTTTCTTTAAATTATGTTCCACTAATGAGGCTACTTACAGAAGATGAATATATTCTTGTTTGAAATGTTTTTCCTCTTCTGTCATTGATTAAGAATTAGATAAACTGAGCACTGGTCTTTGGTTTGTTCTTCTTAACTTTTGCTGTGATCTTAGATCTTTCACTTCCCATCTTTGCAGAGTTTAATTACATATCTTGTCAACCTTAAATCATTTTTGAGAAATTGAAATAATCAAAATGAGAATGCTTTGATAAAACTATAGAGCCCCACACTAGTAGGTATTATTTACAAAATGATAAATTCTTCTGGTGGGATTTTGTGCCTTACTCATTTACCAACTATTTATTGAATGTTACTCTGTTTTAGGTACTGCACTAGGCACAGGCAGTTACAGTTATTTTTCATATAATCAGGTGTTTCCTTAATTGGTTTTAAACTACGCTTACAGGGGACTTGCAAATATTTTTTATCTTCCTTACACAGTCATGCAAATACATAGATTTTTCAAATGTTTTCTTGGCTGTTGTTTTTGCTTGCCTCATGCTGTGAGGTCATAAGGCAAACTCCTTAATACATATTGCAATATTTCTGCTGTTCTAATGTTTAAGTTTATAAACACGTAAATCAGTTGTTCTTCCAGAGCTTCCTGAAGAGAGGAGCTCTGTGGGCACGTTTGACATTGGTGAGGAGAAAGTTCTTCACACGTGAACTTGGAGCTAAGAGAATCTCCACAGGAAACCCCAGTGGTCAAAAAGGCACTGAGAAGCTTGGCCTGTGAGTGAAGTGGTTCAGAAGACAGCTTTGGAGGCATGACTGAGTTCTCAGCTCTGCGGGGGCACTTTTAGCTGGATGAGTCTTGGTAGTATACCTAACCTCACTGAATCTCGGCTTCTTGATCTGTCTAGTGGGAAGGACGAAAGGCTTGTGTCTTGTCGTTGCCCAGATAGGCAGCACTCTGATAACACCTGGGTCACTCTGACCAAGGGACACATTGCTTCCACTCTAGCCTTTATCCAGTCCGAGATGGAAAACCTGTTTAACCCTAGCCTGTGGTTCATAGCAGGCACTGATTTTATTTGATTTGAGAGGACTTGGATTGCAATAGTTGTCTTTCTTAATGAGCCATGAATTATTTCTACAGAAGGGATAAGAGAATTCCAGATAGGCTCATCTTGATAAAATCTTCTAGGATAGAGCCATATTTATAGTGGAATTCCTTCTTGTTCTTTCATAAAGTGATTCCCAGTTTGACGTGAGCATGCAGATAGCCTTTATTTCCCTAGCCAGAAGTAGATCATTTTCTGCCCTCTAATGTGATTCAAAAGTAGCATATGAGTGCTTTGTCTTCATGAGATGAGGGTTGTTCTTTTTATATAGAGAATTGACATAATTGCCTGTTACCCCAAGTTGTGGGGGTTTAGTGTCATAATGAGAACTAGGAGTCTGGACGTGACTTGATGCAAATGTGGGGGAGTTTGAGCCAAAAGTTCTGAGCTTGCTGTGCAGTTACTTCCAAGGTAAAATAGAAATGAATTGTTCACATTTTTAGGGTATAAATATTACTCTTTTCTTTGGTTAATGTGGGTCAAATATTGATTTTCAGTAAATGAGCATAAACACCATTGATTTCATTTATAACTAAAGAGCTTTAAAAGGGCTCATGTTTGGCGATATTAGTGGTATAACAAATGTTTGATTACCAAACATAATAACAATGAAAATTTAGTTATTTGTGATAGCGTACTTCTTGCCAAAGGAAATATAATCCACACATAATTATGCTTTCTCTATACTCTACTTAAAATATACATAGATAGGAGTTTGTGTGTATGACAAATAAATTTGTGCTGTGATGCGCTTGAAGAACATTCTATGAATCACTAATTATGTTAAAAAATTATTTTCTTAGTGCAGCATTGTACTAATTATATACTCTACACATTTAGTTTTTGAATAGATTCCTGGTATGATAATTACATAATCATTCAGTACAGTAGAAACATCATTATGGTCAAATACTAATTAGCTACTAAAATGAAACAAAATAGAACCTAGTTCATACCTTATTATAAAAAGTAGTTTAATATTGTACAAAACCAAATGTATGATTAAAATTATTATTTGCTTTAAATGTAAGTCATTTCTTTTTCCCATGGGAAACAATCGGTGGTCTGGATGCTTGTTACCTAATTTATCACGTGGGTGCATGTTACATTTTATTATCAGAATCTTTGTGACCAGTCTGTGTAGTGGAGCATCCAGAGAACTTGCCAGTGGGAATTGCAAGCTCAGTACCAGGGTGTGCCTCAGGGCTTCTGCTGCGTTAGGAGACGGCTGACGTCTGGGAACATGGGGTTCAGTAGTAAATCACTCCTTTCTGGGATGCTGATGTGAACATCTTTGTTGCTGAGAATGAGTGAGCCTCAGCTGTTTTTCTTTCCCAGTGCACTTTAGGAATATAGTACAGTCCGGTTAGTAACTATGAGTGTTGGCCATTGTGATTTCCCAGTGTGTTCATCAGCCAGGTGAAATGTAAGCTTCGGTACAGGGCAGTAGGAGCATGCAAATACGGTTGACAAAGCCCTGATGTAAGTCAGTTAAGTGTACGCTTAAGGGCTCATTACCTTCACTCTCCTTGAGAATTGCTTCTGTGTATAAAACAGGATTTATCTAGTATAAAGAGGCTTCAGTGGCCTTTGTAAATATGTGTTGACTGCATGGCTTCCTCTGCTCTTCTCATATGCATAAGGAATCTTGATTATTTTAGAACATTATTTCTGAAATAATACGTGCTACTCCTGATAAATAATATAAGTCAGACATTTATAGATTTTATACTCCATCCCCTTTCTTTATTTTCATGGGTTTTTTTATTATTTTTTGCTTTAGCTTGGCCATTGTAGGCATTTTATTTCTTAATGAATGGTTTCTAATGCAGGTGAAATATGCAGGACACGTATGTAGGATAAAGGAGCACTGCTAGGCTTTCTTAGGCACTAAACAAATGATGCTAGCTCGTTTCTACCACCTGACATAGCTAGTGTGGCTCAGGAAGAGAAGCAGTTCTATCTGACTCCAGTTCTGTATTCTTGCAATTTAAAAATTACATAGGAAAACAATGTTTCAGATCATGAAAATATTCACTAATGAATCAGTGAGTTATAGTATGGTCAGTCATTGTCTTCGGAACATTCTTTGATTTAATTGAAGATAATATAATACAAATTGATTATAAAGTAAAATCATAAATCTTGCAAAGGCTTCAGATTTCCTGAAGTCTGTGACATGATGGTCTGTGTCTACTCTAGAGCATGTCTATTCACAGGAAAAGCCTGAAACTACTGGCAGAGTCATGCTACTGAGAAAACTAAGGATGTTAGTTTTACTGAGAATTTCATCTGAGAATTACTTAAATGTCTAAGAATTGAGAGAGGACTTTAGGAAAAATGATGAAGTCGTTGACTTATTTTTTTTAAACAAATATAGCTATGTTTGAAACCATCCTGTAAAAACATGTTACATGAAGGTATCATAGGTGCTGGTATAAAATGTTGGGAAAAGTCTGTCCCAAACCCCACCCAGTTGGTTTACTTTGTTCACTCTAAAAATAACACTAGTTGCAAATACTGCCTACACTTATTTTAAAGGTTTCCATTTTCATTTCTCTAAGTCCCAATCAAGTCTTTTTTGCCACTGCTATCTATTATAAAATTTTAGCCCCTATTTTGAGTAGATTCATTTCCAGTGATCTTTTTCCCCAGAACTAAGTCTCTTGGATAATAAGGGCCCCCTGTATATGAAATATACATATGAAATATGTGACTCCACATGTATAGCCATATATTTTCACTGTTGTAGTGGTCTAAAATGAATGTCAGAATTTTAGTTGAAATTAATTATGATTAAATTGCGAACAATTTATATATTTCCTTATTCAGCAAGATTAGTTAGGGATCAAGATATTAGATGTATAAAGTTGATTATTTTAGACAGATGAATGAAGTCATATGTGTATATAGATCATTCTGGGAGATGTAAATACCTTCATTACAATTCTATTAGGAAATAACTTTATTACAATTCTATTAATGTCTTCTGTTTGTATAACATTTTATTCTTAGAAAGGAAATCATTATTTCATTACCTTTTGTATTGTCAATATTTGTGATGAAATTTGTATTCTCCAAAACGTTTCTTATAATTCTCCTCTACATGTTGATTCTGTGGCTGAGATCTTAGAAATAGCATTAAAGAACCACAAATATTTTCAGTCCCCAATAGTGAAGCAGCTGTTTTTGCAGGTATCTTGTGGTCTATAATCCTTCAGAGCAAGAACGAAACTCGATGGTCTCGGTCTATGTGAGTTCCCCCACAGTACAAGTGTCTTCCGCTTCAGGAAAGCCTGTGGAAATTCAAATGAGTGCAGTTTGGGAGACAACCAGTACTATTTCACAAACAGCCTATGAGGTATGTTTTGCCATAGAATTTAGAGTAAAGCATCATTATTAAAGTGTAGCCAGTTTATATATGTATGCACGACCCCTAGAGCTGTCAAGTTGTTGTATGTGAATGCCAGAGGGTTTAACTGGCCAGTTAAATAGATTCTGTGTTTCCCCAAATATTAATATTGTTTGTTAGTATGATTAGTCTATGTTACTATTAGTACATACTGGCCTGTATATTGTAACTTTTTTCCTGAAATAATGAAGTAATCATTACTCAAAATTTTGATTTTTTTTTGTCTAACACAATTTAATGACAATTACACATATTGAAATTGAGATTATTCCTGGCCTGTGGTAGCACAGTGGATAAAGTGTTGACCTGGAATGCTGAGATCACCTTTCTGAAACCTGGTCAAGGCACATATTGCAAGCAACCACTGAACAAATAAAGTGAAGCAACTATGAGTTGATACTTCTTGTTTACCCCGCCCCTGTAAAATCAATATATAAAATCTTTAAAAACAGAAAAGAAAAGAAATTGAGATAAATACCACCCTTCTACATAACTTACTGTACTTTAAACTTTTTATTGCAAAAGAGAGACCTAAGAGAATTACTTCCGAAAATACAATGTCTCTTCTTCAAGATATAATTATGGAAAATCTGGGCACAAGGATTAGACATTTTGGGGGGAAAATTTCTTAAAATAAGCAATATCAAACTAAACCCTAACATCATTAGAAAGGTTGAAATTTTAGAATCTGGAGTCCATTTTAACTGTTACTTCTGAAGACATAGCCGTAAGCTAGGAACTCTAAAAAAAATCTACTTCTGTTAAACGCTGTTACTGGCTGCTTAAATAAATTCATTATCCTTTAAGTAGAAATGAAAAGTTCAATACAAGTTTTGGTCAGGTTTTACAGGAAACACCCCATCTAGAAAATGGGACAGTAGCTCCTGAAAGGCAGGTGTTTTGTGTCACAGTGTGTGCATCCTCAGCCTTGTGTCTGCTAGATCTCAGACATTTGATGGCTGGTGTTGACTGAACTAATATGCTTAATATTTATTACATTGACCATTTATATTTTTAATGTATTGAAATAGAGTATTGTAAAATATTCTGAATAATTAGGACAAAATCATTGTTCATAATAAGCCCTTACTTTTCAGAGAATTTCCTCCTCTGAACATTTATTCTGAGCACTGTAGGACAATTGAGGGTAGTCACATATTTTCATTTATCGGATGAAAACATTAATGCCTTTGACAGTCCTACCAACTTGAAGTTATTAGGTTACAAGAATAAACCAAGATGTTGATACTTTGCCCGTGAGTTACCAAAACATGTTTATGGAATAGTATTATATTCTCCTTTTAAAAAGTATGGTAGTTTATTGTTTTCACCAGAAATACAAATAGTTTTTCTTTCAGTAGAGTACATTTTTCTTTAATTAATTTCATTTTCTGTCTTTTAAAGATCTCTTTTCTAGCACAGATGCCACCATTGGGACTGAAAGTGTATACACTTTTGAAATCAACAAGTTCAAATCCACATTTAGCTGAATATATTCTGTATAATGGTAACATAGAGAATAAAGGAATTTTTAACATGAAGACTATAAAAAGTGCTAAAGAAGATATAACTCTAGAGAACTCCTTTATTAAGCTTAGGTTTGGTCAATCTGGGCTTATGGAGGTACGTTCTCAAATTCATAGGTTTATCATTTTATTGTAATATGTGCAGATTACTTACTTATGCTGAGGGGGAAACGTCTATGCAAATAATCTGAGAGAAAGGGTAACAGCTCTATGAACTTCCTTGTGGTCTATAGTAACTACTCGCTTACTCGCTCCTCACAGCTGTGGTCTGTGGTTGATGCTGCTTTGAAAACTGTTTGTTTCTGGTCCACAAGATAAGTGTAGAAGCTGTGACTATTTAGAAGTGTTTATGGAAACTTAGAAAATATTTACCAGTAAACTTATGCCTACTGAATCTAATAATAAAATAATTGAGTGTATAGTCAGTATATTACTTTAAATTTTACTTTTCTAGTAATTCACTTTTATTGTACTTAATAAAAATATGGGTTCATGCATATTGGATATAAAAAAATAAGCTGGTTCCTCTATTACAGAAAATCTGAGAAGTAGTGGTCTAGATGTCTTCATTTTTGTGTATCTCTTCCTTGATAAAGGGTGCTCTGACATTTTGTTACTATTGTGAAGGTTTTAAATTCCAACATTAACTATAAATTTTGGGGTGTTCATTCAAGAATTGGAGATTAGAGATTTATTAGCATTTTTCAATCTATGCCAAGGTAATTTTTTAAATCAACGTACATAGACCCAAGTGCAACATTGTTAATATCATAATGATGAGTTGTCTTTACATCTCTTCTCTTTAGGAAATGATAAATAAAGAAGATGGTAAACATCATGAAGTAAAAGTACAATTTGCATGGTATGGAACCACAAGTAAAAAGGACAAAAGTGGTGCCTACCTCTTTCTGCCCGATGGGGAGGCCAAGGTTAGTGCTGATGAGCTGAGGTATTCTAGGAAAGAAGACTTCCCACTGGACCATTTTTCTTCAGAACTTTTAGTACATTAAAAATAAAAATAAAAAAAAAATTTTTCCCACCCTTGACTAAAAGGTAGTATATGCAAATTTTGGCACATTTTAAAAATGCAGAAAACTGTGAAAAAAAAATAAAAGTTACCAAATATTCCATAAGCCCATGAAAACCTCTGCCAGCATTTTGATGTATCATTGTCTTTTATGTCTATCCCTTTCCCCCGTTTCAAATTTTGTCTTGCTGCATTACATATTTTTCATTATGACGGTGCTCACAATCTGATGATGTATTTTTTTAAAACACAATTTTAATATATACACTGTTGTGTTTAAAAAGTTTTGGCTGGTGCTGGCCAGTTGGCTCAGTGGTAGAGCATTAGCCCAGAGTGTGGACGTTCTGGGTTCAATTCCTAGTCAGGGCACATAGGAGAAGCAAACATCTGCTTCTCCACCCCCCCCCCCCCTCTCTCTCTGCAGCCATGGCTTGAATGGTTCAAGGGAGTTGGCCGCAGGCACTGAGGATGGCTCCATGGCCTTGCCTCAGGCATTAAAATAGCTCAGTTGAGGAGCAATGCAGCAGCAGCCCCAGATGGGCAGAGCTTCGCTCCATAGGGCTTGCAGTGTGGATACCGGTTGGGGTGCTAGCGGGAGTCTGTCTCACTGCCTCCCCACCTCTCACTTAATTAAAAAAAAAGTTTTAGCTATAAGATGGGTAAGGTCTGAGGATTTAATATATAACATGGTGACCATAGTTGATAGCTATATTGTATAATTGAAATTTGCTGAGAGTAGAGTTTAAATGTTCTTACCAAAAAAAAAAAAGAGAGAGAAAGCATGTCTATGTATGTATATGTGTAAAATAAAAAAGGAATCTTCTATTGTTGTATATACACATTTTCTGCTAATACTTTACTACTGTAACATTGGGATAAGCTTTCTCCATAGTATTTGTTTATGCAATGCTGATTATTTCCAGAGAGAATAATTTTCTAGAAGAGTCATTTTGTGTTAGTGGATGAGGCCTTTTAAGGCTTTTGATACATACTAATTTTCTCTATAGAAAGACTGCATGTTCACGCCACCAGTGTTTTTTGAGAGTAGCTTTCAAATATACCATTTCATGCCATGAAAATTAGCCATATTGAAAGCTTTACCTGTAATAATAGGTGAAAAATATTTCACTCCTCACATTTTTGTGATTATTAGTGAGGGTAAACTTCTTTATACATTTACCTTTCATATTTCTTTTGAGTTTTTATTTGGTTTTTGATCATTTTTCTAATAGTATGACCTACAGATTTGTAAGTATTCTTTACATATGGCAAAAAAAATTAATTATTTTCCCGATATATATTGCAAAATTTTTCAGTGTGTCATTTAATTTGTTAATTTTTTAGTTTTTCTGTTAATTTTTTGTAGTCAATTCTATATTTTCTTTTTAGATTTCCTTCTTTGCATTTTTATACTTAAACATGCTTTCTCAGTCACACTAAGGATTCTAGTTCTTTGTTTGTTTTTGGTTTTTTAAGTCAGTGAGGAATTAATGGTAAACTAGAAGTCATAGTAGGCGTTCCAGGATGGTCAGGAGATCAGGGATTTCACACTCACTAGCTTGTGTCATTGAATAGGCATTTTGTTTTGACTGACTGTTCTGTGCTATGGAATATTATGCATGGAGCATCGTAATAAATTTATCTAAAATTATTTTACTTCCAAACAGCTCTAATGTTATATAGAAAAATAAAGGGAATTATCATATATTTACAAAGAGAAAATAAAAGCACATCAGAGAAAGAGGCAGCTGGGTATATCAGAATAAAGCCAGAGCCCAGAACCAGCTGCCCCAGGTTTCAGCCTCTTTATTATTTCCTAGCTACATGTTAACTAGGTACAAGAACTTTGTAAATTATAAAGCATTATAATAATTTCAGAATATTTTCCTCTAGCCAAAGAGATACATTTAGAAAAAAATTACAGAGTTTTGAAAATCGTATGCTACTTAAGTAGTTCACCTCACAAGTCTCACCTTTTATGCTACTGTTGAACTCTGTAAGGTGTATAAAACTTAAGAAAATATAACTCTTCATAAATGCTTTAAATTTGTTTATATGTCACATAAGTTATGTGTTTCAGTCCTGTGTTTTTATATCTAGATTTTAAATAATGAAAAGTAAATCAGTACTTTTTTCAAATTTATAAATGTGCTATATATTTGCTGTCTCTTTCAAGTAAAAGGGCAGGATGTTTGTAGAGTAATAAACCTGTGATTAAACTGTGCTTCTGAATCCTGCTTTCTGTTTCTGAAGATGACTCCCTGTGGTCATCCTCGCCACCTGCCCCGGCCCTTGAACATTAGGGGCCATAGTTATAATAAATGTTGCCTGGAAAAATGTCACCGTTGTAGAACGATTGTTCTTTCTAATAAATAACATGGATAATTAGAAGGAGCACAGCTGAAAAGAATGTTTGTAGCTTGGGGAAGGGGTACAAAGAAAACTGGATAGAGGGTGACGGAGGACGATCTCTCTTTGGGTGATGGGTATGCAACAGAACTAAATGACAAAATAACCTGGAAATGTTTTCTTTGAATATATGTACCCTGATTTATTTATGTCACCCCATTTAAATAAAAATTTATTTATTAAAAAAAAAAGAATGTTTGTAGCTTTAGGCCAATCAAGTTGTGACATTTTTTTCTATTTTCAGTAATTTTTGTATAATGAAAAACTTTTTATTTTTATAGCAAATGAATATTATACTTTGTAAAGTTTGGTTTTCACTTAAAATTGTAAATACCAGGTTACATGTATTTGCCATTTGGGGATAAACATTTCTTGGATAAGTTAAAAGCCAAATATTTTTCTAAAAAATGTCATTTCCTCTTCAGCCTTACATTTACACAACTCAGCCCCTTGTCAGAGTGCAGCGTGGAAGGTTTTATTCGGATGTGACTTGCTTCTTTGAACACGTTACCCATAGTGTCCGACTGTACAACGTACAGGGTAAGAGAACAGAGAAATGTAATTGTGAAACATGTACATCAGCTCTTGAATTCTTGCTTTTCTTGTTTTCTTTTTTTTTTTTTAACAAATTAGCACTTCTGGTTGAAGATGATACAATAATCTTTCTAAACTTGATATCATACTTATGTGATTTACAGCATAGTATTTACCCTTTGATAATCAGTAGTGCTGAAACTTTTAACTCTTCCCTACATACACATGTTCTTTTTCCTTTATATCTTCTCTTTCCTACTGTAATAATTGTCTTAGTTATGATCTCATTAACTGGAAATTTTATTTCTAAGACCTAGAAAAGTGTAACTTTTTATTTCATGGAACGGAAATTGTGTCAGATACAGCTTTCAATTATTGGGTCACTAATAGGCACACACACGTGCAGTCTGCCTTCAATGTAGAATGTGTTGCAATAGCATCTATCACTGGAATTGAATGTTATAAGAATGTTCCAAACTAGTTCTGTTTATTCACAACTTCTTAGCTGTTAGAGTTAAAATCAGGCAATTTTTTATTACTTTCAGGGCAGTGTTAAACAGCATCTTTATTATCCAAGTGATAGAAACAGCCTTTGACCCCTTTGAGAACTGAACCATGGACATGAGCACTGACCCTTCCATGGGACCTGGGAGGAGCTGTGGTTCCCACTCTCAGAATTGTAATATTTTGTGATAGTATGTTGACTGATTTTGAAATCAGTGTTTTTAGACTGGAGTACTTTTTCAGTCGCAAATTTCATCCTAGTAACCAGGCAATTTACTATGATACCAACCCTTAGAAAAGGACCTCATGAAAATACCACTTAAATTTTTTCTTTGCTGTTACGCTAAGCCAAAAAAAAAGAAAGAAAAGAAAAGGATAAATAGGCCCTGGTCAGGTTAGCTCAGTTAAGAAGAGCATTGTCCTGAAACAACAAGTTTGTCGGGTTTGATCCCCAGTAAGGGCACACACGGGAAGCAACCAGAAAATGCATGACTGAGTGGAAAAACAAATGCTTCCAATGTTCCCCTTCCCCCTCCCCTCTCTCTCCTTTCCATCTTTCTCCCTTCCTCTCTCTGTCTCTATTTAAAAAAAAAAATGAAAAATTAAGCCTGGCCAGAAAGCTCAGTTGGTTGGAGCATCATCCCAGAGCACTGAGGTTGCCGGTTTGACTCCTAGTCAGGGCACATAACAGGAACAGCTCCATGTTCCTGTCTCTTTCTCTCTCCCTGCCTCTCTCTCAAAAAAAAGCAACAAACCAAATTAGCCTGACCTGTGGTGGCACAGTAGATAAAGCATCAAACTGGAATGCCAAGGTCGCCGGTTCGAAACCCTGGGCTTGCCTGGTCAAGGCACATATGGGAGTTGATGCTTCCTGCTCCTCCCCCGTCTCCCTCTATCTGTCTCTCTCTCTCTCACTCTCCTCTCTAAAATGAATGAATAAATAAATAACTGAGCAATATTTATATTTAAAAACCCACCTAATTAATTAATTAAGAAAAGGAAAAGAAAAAAATTTTTCCTGGGCCTTCATACAGCTGGACAACTAAAGCATTATACAAAATAATGATAAAATGTATAGGCAGACACTGTTTACTTTGTTAGGTATTATGGAGAAGCAAAAGGGTGCTTATTCAGAGAAGTTTTAAGCTCAAGTTTAATTTTCTAAATTTCAGTGTCCAAATTTAATTTTTCTTTTTAAAAACTTTTTTATAGTACAAATGTCATTAACATTTAGCTTTTGTTAGAATTCCGGATAGGGACAAACTTTCTCATGTGATATATAGTAAGATATGTTCTCAGAATAACTCACGATTCATAGGTTGAAAGGGAACGAAAAGGTCCTCTAGAAGGTGGGATAAATTATACTAGATACTAAACGTGACCTGTAGCGTTATCTGCAATCATTTTGCTACCTACAAGAAAGTCTGTAGTCCTGAAGTAATTTTTTTTGTCAAGATTCCTAAAAACTAGTAAGTTAGAAATAATATTTTAACCATCCTTTTGTACTCTTGCATCAGCCACTGTGCAGCATCTTTGAGAGCTCCAAAATTGCGTTTTCAGCTGTGGCCAAAGGTTTTACTTTATGGGTAGAAAATAGGATTATCGTGCAGGAGTTGTACTTACCTAATTTAAATCTGCTTAAAACTATTGTTTCAGTAGAAGAGAAGTTCTCCCTTGAGTGCGGCAGGGTGTGCACTTCGGCACAGCCTGTGTCATCGAGCTCGGTCTGCCACGGTCCCTCATCAGTTGTATTCGGGCACAGGCCCTGTCTCAGTAAATGCCTAAGCAGTACATCCGAAAACTCCCAGCTTCTCCATCAGGTATATTTGCCTGATCGCTTTTGATTTATTTGCTTCTGTCGTTGTCACTGCAGCGTCTTAGTGTTTTGGGTTGTCCCGGGGACTGGATCTACAGGCAGAGAGTGGTTTCTGTGTGTTCGAGGGCCCTCTTCTGCTGCTGTGTAGAGCTCGCCATCTTGCATCGGGGTCATTTTAGAAACTAGTAGGCTCTGACTGGCCTTCTTACTTATCCCAAGAAACACATTCCTTACTTAGAACTAAGTGCTTATCTTTTCTCCTCTCCTGTTCCGTCTCTTCCCGCTCCTCCCCCTCCCCTCCACCCCTCCCCTGGGCCATCAGAAATGCCCAGCAGCTGACTGATAGTCCTTTAAGGGGTGCAGGGAATGGGATTTGAACTGGCTCCTGGCCCTCCACCCTGGCTCTCTGATTAGTCAGCTGCTTCTCTATTAGTCAGTTAAGAAATAGAGGTTTTTCTGAACAGGGCACTTATTAAAGCATTAGCGTAACAAAAACAATTTAAAAAATATGCAGACCCCAGATTGTGCCTAGATGTCTCAATGTGTGGAGTAAACTTGAACTGCAGCATTTTTTCCTCTGGATATTTGACTTTTGTGGTTTGAAAGCAGAAAACAAACTGAGCTGGGAGGCCTCCCCCCCCCCCACCTGCTGGTTTGTTTTGGGTTTGGCATTTAATTTGAGTTTCTCCATTTGCATTCTGTCTGGATGATGGAAACAGTAAGAGGTGCAGTTTAAAGTCACTTTCTTAACATCACTTAAGCTATTAAACAGCACTTCCTTCAGAAGATTGTGGGAAATGGCAGATAAATTAGGTACAATGTGAAGTAAACAGAGTGCTTCTTCAGATCAGTTTTACTCTACTTGCCTGATGTAAATGTGACACCAGCATGTGTAACTCTCAAGCCCAGAGCATGTATTTTTTCTTCCAACCTGAAAATGGAAAGTTGGTGGGAGATGGAGATAGCAGGTCACCTCAGAGTCTTTCTTCCAAACTGTATACCCTCTATGTTGGTATTTGAACCTGTTCATAAACTTCTCTCCTGGGAGAAAAAAAAAAAGAAGAAATAAAAAACAAGTGCAGTTGTGGAGATGGAGCCTTTTCTCAGCAGCCTTTGTGACCCACTTCTATCCATCCATCATTTTCTTTCATACATCATTGAATGAGGGCTCAGGTTGTCTGATCCTGGCTTATTGTGGTTTAATCAAATCTAATTAAGACCTATGACAGCGATGTGAAGTATTCTGGGTGGTTGACTCTAGGTGTCAAACTACCTGAAAGGGGTTTTGGTCTTGCTGCTCTGGGTGTCTGTACTGAGAAATAACTTGGTAGCTCTTCAGTGGTATTTTGGCCTCATATAAACCAGGCATTTGGTGATTGATCAAAATTCATAAGCAGAATATAGCTTTTCATCTTAGATTCAAAGAAAACTTCAGCCAGCTTCTATGCTGTTATAGACTTGCTTTTGTTTAATATTTTTCCAAATATCAAAAATACATATTCTCAAATTTAACTAACTAAACTATTTCTGGATATATGCTAATGTTGCTCCTTTAAACTGACCAGATGTAGTTATTTTAATGAGTATTAATGACCAGACTTGTGTTTGTTGTTAGTACCAAATTTATGGTCCAGAAGGGAATCTGGGCTAGGGGACAATTAATATTTTATGATTAGATATAACTATTAATTTACTAAAGCAGTAAATTATTATTAACTACTTTATTATAAGAAGCATTCTTTTAAAAGACTGAAGTAATGCTAACCTGTCAAGACATCCTTATATTTCTTAATCCTTTTTTTAGTTATTTGGTCTTCTCTCCCCAAAGTAACTTTTGCCAAATTAAACTTCAGAAGACAACAAAATTAAACACTTTTAAAATTATATAAATTGTATAAGACTCACTTTCTTTAACTGTAGGAAGACTAGGTGGTCAGTTTGGTATGCCCATCAAAGATTTCAAAACAAACTGAGCTGGCACCCCCCCCCCCCCCACACACACACACACACACACGCACACGCCTGCTGGTTTGTTTTGGGTTTGGCATTTAATTTGAGTTTCTCCATTTGCGTTCTGTCTGGATGATGGAAATAGTAAGAGGTGCAGTTTAAAGTCACTTTCTTAACATCACTTAAGCTATTAAACAGCACTGTGATTTTCTTTTCATTATCATTTAGATATTATATTAGAAAGATTTCTAGAAATATTAAATTAGAGGAAATCGTGCTTACTAGCTTTAAAAGCTCCAAAAGATCAGAGCAGTTTTAGAGATTTCTAATGAAACACAATGCTTTGCCTTATATCAGGTTAAATAAGAAATGCATTTTATGGAGGCCATTATTTAATGAATGCCCTTTTGGAAATATCTGATGGTTTCTAAAAGATTATTTAGTTTGTAGCAAATAACATTTACCCAGAGGGAAAGATAGGAGACATGGGGGTTAACTTTTCTTGAGTATAATCATCTTTCATTAAATTGAAGCTTTAAATGTTACCAAATAGTCTGCTTTAGCTTTTGTTGTTAGTCTTGTGTTGCAAGATAGACTATGATACAAGCAGAAGCCCCTGTATCTCCTTGTGCTACATTGATATTGTACCATCACAAAAAGTATGCTGCCTGACCTCTGGTGGCGCGGTGGATAAAGTGTTGGCCTGAAACATTAAGGTTTCCGGTTCGAAACCCTGACCTTGCCTGGTCAGGGCCCATATGGGAATTAATACTTTCTGCTCCTCCTCCTTCTCTCTCCTCTCTAAAATGAATAAATAAAATCTTAACAAAGAAAAAAAAGGTACATGCCTTGCAGTGACACAGTGATCAGTAAGTGACATTTACTAGCTGTGGCTTCATTTGTCTTCAGAGCTGTGATTATTAGACTTTGGTGCCCTAGTTTTCCGACTTCAGCAGCCACTTTGAAGAATTAGGTTGCTATGGGTTACCAATGTGTCGTGTACGTTTTCAGTGGCACAGGGTTTAGGTTCCAGATCTGTTGTAATATGTACTTGCAGGGTCCCCCCCCTCCCCCCAGGACTCTGTTCTCCTATGTAGGTGTGTGTTTGTGAGCAAGTCAGTGAGTGAGTATGTTTCACTCCTTAGGAGAAATATTTTAAATGCAATACTTGCACCCATTATCCGCCTGCATATCATAAGAGTACTTATATGTAATGTATCTTGCTAAAAGAAAGTAGCCAGAAGGTAAAATGTAATGAACTTCCAGACAAAAAGTATGGAAGAAAAGACTTTCCTTTAACTAAAATGACTTACAGTTTCTTTATAGATTTAGCAAAGTGAAGTTGCTTAGTCTTTTTCAGTTTTGAATATGTAAGCAAATTAATTCATAATATGATCCTTACTTTAGGAGAGTCAAAGTGAACTTTATCCAGTAAATATTTAAGAGAATCACATTGGAAATAGGGATCTGAATCCTTAGTTTCACCTCTAAGCAAAATATAGACTTTGTTACCTAAACTATAGAAAGACTAGATGGCCAATTAGGTATAACCATCTGAGAGTCTTCACAAAACATTGTGTCACGTAAAGTCAAGTCTCTCTGGTGCTTGCTTGACTGCTTGCTTCTAAATTCTTCTAAAATCACTTGAATCTGCGGTTCCCATCCTTGGAGTCCTTCCACTTGTAAACACGGTCTCGGCTTCACTGAAGTTGTTTTTATTTCCATTAAAAAGATTTTCATGTGGATATTAAAATGGTTTACAATCAATCGCTCATTTTTTCCCCAGACTACATTTCATAATTAGTTTGATTTAAGAGTAAAGAGCATTCAGTTATGGCTAGGCAGACTTAGGTAATTAAAACTTTTTGTAATATCATGCAGTTGGCTGCTAAGGGTCCCCCCCCCCCCCCGTTAATTGGAACTTTTAAAAATTGAAATAAGTTGCTGTGTGTTGAATCTGATTATTCCCTACAGACATGAAAGAGAAGGTGATTTTAAAGAACTGCAAGTACTTTCTAGTTACACAGGTTCAGAACTCAGAGGTTATCTTGGGGGCTGTTTGACAGCAGCTGCTGCATTGAAGGCGTATCTTTAGCAGGGGAAGAGCATCCCCACAAATGAATATAACGTGGAAGAAGGGCACAGGGCTGGCAAACCCAGGGGAAGAGCATCCCCACAGATGAGTACTAACGAGGAAGAAGGGCACAGGGTTGGGAAACCCAGGGAAGAGCTCCGACTCTGGAGTCAGCCCACCTGCATTTCATTCCCAGCTCCCATCCCAGTGCGGACCTTCACAAGCTGATCTTGTGCAGGTTATTAACCACCTGGCCTTGGTTTCATTATGCCGACAATAGTAGAGTCTACCTCATAGGCGTGTTGGAGGAATACCTGAATTAACACACATAAAACCTGGCACTTACTAAGTGTTGTATCTCCTTAAGAGGATGTGTGGGTCAGATGAGTTAGTACGTGTTACGAGAGAGTAGTCATTGAGGGTTGAGGAAGCTGAGGAAGATTTTTGATAGGGAATTGAATTGGTGAGATGCTAGGTCTTGGAGAAATGCCTTTCAATGGGCATAAAGGAGGAAAACTATCATGAAGCATGAAATTGCCTTGTTCTGGTAAGACTTTGAAGAACTCTGTGTCCATTATGTATTTCTTTCAGTTGGCATCTAATTATTTTGTTTGTTTGTTTCAATATTTTAAAAATTGTACAGTCCCCACTGGAGTAAGGTGGGTGAGAGTTATGCTGTAGCGGCTTTTTTTTTCTTTTCCTTTTGTTTTGTTTTGTTTTTCTGTTAAGTTGGGAGAAGGAATAGTGAAGGTGTGAACCAGAAAAGGAAGAACCCCGTGCCCGTGCCTCCCTGCCAGGTCCATTTCAGGCACATCATCTTGGGGAGTGGGACTCTACGGAATCCAAACATCCTGACTGGGAGCACGTTTGGGAGGGCATGAGGGCAGACCATTTGGATTATGGTTGCATTCTTCCCTCCCTTGTCCTAAACTAGCCCAAGCCCGGATTGTGAGGAAAGTAACAGAAAGCTCCAGGGTTGTGAGTTATTTTATTTGCCTCACAAGAGAAGGTTTTAGTTAGACCTATCTCTTTTGGATTTAAAAACATGTTACTAGTGCAGATGTTTCCTCTAAATCAGAGATTCCAAAAGCCCTGTTGTTTCTTAAAATCAGTGTTTATTAGAAAAACATGAGGGTAGCTTCCCAGTTTTGTAGTGTGTTTTTCAGTTATTAAGCCTTCAACTATGTCATACTTAATTGGTTTAATCTTTAATTAAAATTTATAATCCATATGATTGAAATTCTATACCTTTCCTATTACGCATTTACATTTATGTCATTGTAAGAATTATTGAAACAAAAAGCTTAAAATATCTCTACTAGTGCCTAGCTTATTTTAAGTTGATCAATAAGTAGTGATGGCTATTTATCTCAGGGGTAGTCAACCTTTTTATACCTACCGCCCACTTTTGTATCTCTGTTAGTAGTAAAATTTTCTAACCGCCCACCGGTTCCACAATAATGGTGATTTATAAAGTAGGGAAGTAACTTTACTTTATAAAATTTATAAAGCAGAGTTACAGCAAGTTGAAGCATATAATAATAATTACTTACCAAGTACTTTATGTCGGATTTTCGCTAAGTTTGGCAGAATAAATCTATAAAACAACTTACTATAGTTAAATCTATCTTTTTATTTATACTCTGGTTGCTCCCCTACCACCCACCATGAAAGCTGGAACGCCCACTAGTGGGTGGTAGGGACCAGGTTGACTACCACTGATTTATCCAGTGCTTTATAAATAAAACAAAGTGGTCCATCATCATTTTCTTAAAGTTGAGACTTGGAATGAAATTTGCTAAAATTTGTATTTATGAAAGCAGATGTTGAAATTTTCACTTGTGGAGAAATAATCAATGTGAATATTTACAAACCTGGAAATCAGCAAGGACCTCAGGATAAATGAGATCTTATAATGGATGGTAAGTTGAGTAGGCAACATGGAGGAAAGGTCATCCAATTGTGGGAATGACCATTTTTATTTTTGGTACTTTCAGATGTGAGTGTAATACTTTTAAAATATAGTCATGATAATATCTGATTTTTAGGAACATCTTCATGTTGACCTACTTGATTTATCATTTTTGTGAGCATTGTTATTCAGGGATATATGCTGAAACTGTGTCAACTCCCAGTTAAGTTGGGTAAATTCACAGAAATGCCACACAACTACATACATAATGGGAAAGGTATTTTTATTTTCTTAATGATTTAAATATAAAATACTCTCAAAATTGGAAAGAAGCTATTCAAAATTAGAACCTCTGTTTGTTTGTTTTGCCAGCTGCTACTGTCTTTCTCCTGTAAAGTCACCTTCCCTGTTCAGACAGATTAGAAGAAAAAGGTTTAGAACAATGTTGGGCAGATAAAATGTATTATGCTCACTTTGTTAAAGACGGCGCTGCCCATGAGGAAGCCCATCGCCCAGGTGATTGCTTGGGATGGGCGTGATTATGTTAATATGTGTGTGTGGGGGGGAGGGCTTTCGCACCAAAAGGTTTTAAAAGGAAGAGAGATCATGTTGTTCCGGGAGAAGAGTGATTATGTTCTAGGAGGAGCGCTGTAGGAGAGCAGAGAAAGGCCACGTGGAAGAGTAGAAGCAGCCAAGATGGCAGAGTGCCAGTTATCTTGAGAGAGAAGCCAGTTTGTACAGAAAGAAGGAGATGAGGAACAGAGGTGAATAAGGCTGGTGAGCTTAGAAACCTTTGATTCTAGGAAACTCAGATAAGTCAGTGGCTTTGGGAGCCCTGAATGGAAAGGGAAGTGTTTTCCCACTGTGTGTATTTCTTGCCTGCGGGGTGCAAGCTAGGATTAAAGCTAATGGCCCACCAGTTCTTGGCTCTGTTATTTCATTACCGTCTGTCCGAATCAAACCTGAACCTGCACTGGCCAGGCGGCTGTGATGGTGGCCGTGGCTACTGACTTTACAAACAACAACGAGATAGGTAACAAAGTTCCATTTTTGCCCAAGGGCCCACATTTTAAGGACACTTACCAAAGACCTTGTTTTCAATCTTAGTTTTGGGGGGTTTTTTTGAGGATTTATTTTATATCTTCTGTCAAATTCCAGTTGAACTTTTGTTTGAAGGTTTAAACCCTTCTCTTGTCACTTTTCATTTTCCTAGGTGGGTGTGGCCACTTGCTAGTATTTCACTTATTTTATCTTGATCTGATGATGTGTCCTAATCACATACTGAGTACCGCAATTAGGATATTTGATTCTTACTTAGGTATGAGTGAGGCTCTCTCTTCCTTTTCCTCTCAAGCTGCTGTTACTACCATTTGAGTGTAGTGCAGGTGGAGTCCTATTTATCAGGTATATTCTTTGGAAAAGTTTACTTTGTATTTCCAAATTGCTAGAATAAGGTGATCTGGAAAGGTGGAGAGAGTTGAATCAACTGAGATTCTGCAGTTCTGCGTTGCATTAGGCTCTTCAGATAGGTTTTATAGGGATATGACAGCGAGGAGAGGAGTTTGTGCAGAGGAGGTGATGCTAGGATTCTCCAAAGGCCATCAGTTGCTGCTCAGAGCTGTGCCACTGGGCTTCCCATCTGCATTCCTCAGTCATGTTCGCCCTCCCTGATGTTCCCGCTACCTCCTCTTTCTGACACAGGGAATATGTCAGAGTTGTCCTTCAGTTTTTCTCTCTACTCCAGGAATGCCCTTCTTGGTTTCCTTCAAACCGCTACTAAGCAACGAAGTCAAAAGGCTCCACTCCTTCCTGACCCACCTGGTAGGACATGGCTCTAAAGCAGGGGTCTCAAACTCAAGTCAGCATGTGGGCCACAGAGCAAGATCACAGCCGTTTGGTGGGCTGCACTAGGTCTACAAAAGGCAACTGTTACGCAACACTTTTCAGTGTCACAAAACGACCAGAAACTGTAGTTCGTGGATTAGTCTGCGGGCCGCAAAAAATTGTTCGGCGGGCCGCGAGTTTGAGACCTCTGCAAGAGACCAGCATCATTTTGAGAGTAACTCTAAGACCCTGAGACTATTGTACTTTTAAAGCAGGTTCCCTGTGACAGGGCCAAGCCTGACCCTGACCCCACCCCTTGCCTACTTAGTTTTGTTTTTTTCCCTGCCTTATTAGAAAATATTCTTTTTAAAATGCGCAAAATTATTTTTATGTATATAAAAACAAATAACACATACGTATACTCGACAAAAATTGCACAGAGCTAAGGTAAAATTTCTCTGGAATCTGTGTCTGCCATCTATCCACTGCTCAAGACAAGTAGTGTGGATACCTGCCTTCTCCTGTGTTCTCTCTCTCTCTCTCTCTCTCTCTCATACACACAAGTAGTGTGGATACCTGCCTTCTCCTGTGTTCTCTCTCTCTCTCTCTCTCTCTCTCATACACACAAGTAGTGTGGATACCTGCCTTCTCCTGTGTTCTCTCTCTCTCTCTCTCTCTCTCTCATACACACAAGTAGTGTGGATACCTGCCTTCTCCTGTGTTCTCTCTCTCTCTCTCTCTCTCTCTCTCTCATACACACAAGTAGTGTGGATACCTGCCTTCTCCTGTGTTCTCTCTCTCTCTCTCTCTCTCTCATACACACAAGTAGTGTGGATACCTGCCTTCTCCTGTGTTCTCTCTCTCTCTCTCTCTCTCTCTCTCTCTCTCTCTCACACACACACACACACACACACACACACAGGCACCAGTAAAAAATGTAGTACTGTGTTTGTGTCTGTTTTCAGCATAAAGTTTATCACACTCTACAAGCACTGTGTTAGTTTTTTTATCAAATCTTTCTTGCCAGGATAGAAAGCTATTTCATTCTTTTCATTACCCCCATGTCAGATAACTTCTGCATGATGAGGGACATCTTCACTACTTACGTTTATAGTGGTTTAGCACCTACCACGTGCCTAAAATGCTGTTAAGAACAGGAATGCGAAGATGCTTTGGAAGCTAGTCTGTGGGAAGCTAACAGGCTCGAGGGAGGAACAAAAACAATTGAGGAAACTCTTGGCTTCCCATTTAAACCTTTACGCCTATGCACTGGCTCTGTTCTTACTTTGCATCGCCTGTGTTAATAAGGATGAACAATCTTCTTTCTCTTACCTCTAAGGACTAGCAAGAGGTAACTTATCTTTCTTTGTTGAAACCCGGGAATGGTATCACCTGCCGCCCACGTGGGCTACTCTGATAAAATAGGCACTATTTTCCGGGATTGAAGTCTTTATGGTTCATGCTCAGGTAGAACTATTTTGGTGTAAACACCTTTTGCTGCAATATACTGCAAAGACCCACAGCCCACTGGAACCACTGGGCCTGTGTCCCTCCTTCCGGGGAGTTCTCCCCACAATCCTTTGTGCCTCTTTGGGAATGGTATGTACTCCTTAGGGAATTTTTTTTTTAATTGTGGGAGAGACAGAGAGAGTCAGAGAGAGGGACAGACAGGAAGGTAGAGAGATGAGAAACATCAATTCTCCGTTGCAGTTTCTTAGTTGTTCATTGATTGCTTTCCTATATGTGCCTTGACCGGGAGGCTACAGCAGACCGAGTGACCCCTTGCTCAAGCCAGCAACCTTGAGCTTAAGCTGGTGAGCCTTGCTCAAACCAGATGAGCCCGCGCTCAAGCTGGCGACCTTGGGGTCTTGAACCTGGGTCCTCTGCGTCCCAGTCCGATGCCCTATCCACTGTGCCACCGCCTGGTCAGGCTCCTTAGGGAATTCTTGACACAGAATCAGAAAACTTGGCAATACTCTCCCTCATACATTTTTTTTTAATAATAAGTTATCTTTGAGAACTCAGAGATACCTCTTTGCTTTTATTACCATTACAGGTTTTATTTGGTTTGTTCATATACATGTATTAATTTGATCTTATTTTTAAAGTCTATTCAGGCACAGAATTTAAATGATTATCTTGCTGAATTTTGAATGGATATAGATGCTTCTTTTAAAGAAGCTTTAAGCATATGTTGAGCATAATACTGAGCTTCAGAAAGATGTATTTCTCCAGGGAAATAATTTATTATTGCTAGAGGTAATGTGAAATTATTAATTTTTTCTGAAGCACATTTTTGTAAGTGTGTTCCAGAGATACATGACTTGAAATTAATGACACTCTCCTTTGTTAAGACTTTATTTCATTTTGTGTATTCTGTTGACCCCTGAGAGAATATCCAATCTAGGGGAGAATATATAAAGCAGTGCTAAAATCCCTACAAATGCTTTCAGTAGATTAGAGTCTACTTGTCACCTTTCTGTTTTCCCCAATGCTACATTAGTACTGTTGTCCCTAGTGCTACATTTTGTAGAAGCTTGTCAATTAAAATTCAGTATACAATTCATTTGGTTTTTGAACAATATTCTAGTTAATCTAAGCATACTGAAATGAAAATTTGCATGTAAGGTAATACATTTCCTAGTTCAGAGAAGTTGCTGTTGTTCTATCATCAGTGTACATGATATTTTTTAACTTCCCAGTAGTAGTGGAGATATATTTGGGTCAGCTAACTTGGCAGGTTCTCTGGTAACTCTCAGAATGAAATATAAGTGTCTGTTTAAGTGGTAGAGGTTCAGACTGTGCTCGTAAAGCAGGAAAAAAAGATACCCATTTCCCCCACCCATGCAGATTATACTCATATTAGCTTTATGAACATAGTGAAGAACTGAAGTTTAGTTCTCATTGAGGTTGTTGAGTTTGCAGAGCAACATGTACCAGAAAAGAACTTCTGTGATCATTCTGAAAATACTCAGCCCATTTAATATTGTCACTACATTATTATGTGTGCTTTATAATTTCTAGTGTGATTTTCACACAAATCTATTGTGCCTGGACCAGCTATATTTACATTCTTTTCCACAAATCTCACAGATTCCAACTTCCTTCTTTCACCATTTCCTTTCATCTTCTATAAGCTCTGGGGATTATTTTTGGCTCCTAGAAAGTCTTCCTCACTCCCTTCGTCCCAGCCCCATTCTTTCTTACATAGCCTCTTTGTCTAAAGAGGGCTGGTTGTCAGCATAGAGCAGGGGTCTCAAACTCAACTCAGCATGTGGGACGCAGAGCAAGATCACAGCCGGTCGGCGGGCCGCACTAGGTCTACAAAAGGCAACTGTTACGCAACACTTTTCTCACTGCAGTTGAAAACAAAAAAAAAAATCAGTACAACAAGCACAATCGTACATGCATTTTACTCAGTGTCACAAAACAACCAGAAACTGTAGTTCGCATCGCAACTGCTGTTAACTAAGCTAATATCTAGCTAGGATGCTAGAGAAATGAAAAATACAAGTAGGCCCCTAGGCTTACTTAATTTTATCCAAAATATTTTGAACTTCGTGGATTAGTCTGCGGGCCGCACAAAATTGTTCGGCGGGCCGCGAGTTTGAGACCCCTGGCATAGAGGGACAGATGGTGTTTGAGGAGTAAGGAGAAGTAGGTAATAAGTAACAACTGCAGGGAAGTGTCCATTGTCTTGGAATCTCAAAAAACTAGCTGTATGAAGTACAATAGGGGGCCAATCTTTATTCTATCACTTTCTTAATTGTTCTCCTCTTTGAAGACCCTGTAATATCTCATGTATACACTTGATCTTGTTAAGAGTATTGGGCTTCTTTATAACTCCTCTTTCCATCTTTAAAATAGACCCAAGGCTTCCCTGAGGATCCGGCAGTGCAGTTAGGACAGCATGATAGAAATTAGTAAACACCTTAGGCTTAATTCGAAAAAAAATGTGTGACACATCTACCCTCTGCTTTCTACAGCCAAGGGTACAATGACTCAGTTTATAACAAGGAACCTTAAGAGATACCAAACTCAACTAAAATTGATTCAGCTTCTGGGGAGCTCTCCAGATTATACTCCAGAGTACTAATATAATATCATTTTCAACCATAAATCATCTCAGTGGCTCTCCTGTCTCTTTTTCTACCTATAGATCATGAGCAATAATCCATTGTCTCTTGAACCAACAGAGTATAAATTTCACTGCTCATAATTTCTAGTGTGTAAGGAGACTGGTGAAGAAGTAGGCTTGAATGGCTCTGTTGGGGAATGACGATGCAGACAAGAGGTGGACCGGCCTGCAGTGAGGCTGACCTTTTCTCACTTAATGTCCTCTTTCCTCTCTAGAATTCATTAGAGAATCATTTGCATGTTATCTTTCATCTGCATTTATCTCCACCAACCTCTTCATTCTTGTGTTAAGTTATGTGTGCCCCTGAATAAATGTTACCTACTATCTGATAATTCTTTTTAAAAAGGTAAATTGTGATACTGTTTAACATATAAGAGATGATAAAGATATATGTAACTTTTAAATACATTCTGGATAGTATATTTAAGAAAGTAGGCAATTAATTTACTTCTATTTATACATTCTTTTAAATTTAGGAATAGATGGACAGTCTGTGGAAGTTTCCAATATTGTGGACATCCGAAAAGAATATAACCGTGAGATTGCAATGAGAATTTCTTCTGGCATAAACAGCCAGAATAGATTCTATACAGACCTAAATGGATACCAGGTAATTTTCTTTAAAATGTCTTAAGTAATGGGCTTGACCAGGGGTGGCGCTGTGGATAGTGTTGACCTGGGACACTGAAGTCCCAGGTTCAAAATCCCGAGGTCGACAGCTTGAGTGTGGGCTCATCCAGCTTGAGCACAGGCTTGCCATTTTGAGCGCGGGGTCACTGGTTTGAGCATGGGATCTTAGACATGACCCCATGGTTGCTGGCTTGAGCCCAAGGTTGCTGGCTTGGGCAAGGGGTCACTGGTTCGGTTTGAGCCCCACCCCCTCCCTGGTCAAGGCATGTATGAAAAGCAGTCAGTGAACAACTAAAGTGCTGCAACTACAAGTTGATGCTTCTCATCCCTCTCCCTTGCTGTCTCTCTTGCAAGCACTCGTGCTAAAAAAAAAAAAAAAAAAAAAAAAAAAGCCTAAGTAACGGTCATATTAGTGCATAACTTTTATGTATGGTCTGGCCAGTTAATTTTGGGTCCTTTGAATAATATGCTAAAGGTTGTAAATTATGTCTGAACTAAAACTGAACTTTAACAAATACTTGTAGGTTCTGTATTACCCAGATTTCCAAAATTATAACAAATATATGATATTTGTAAGAATTTATTTTTTCAAAGGAAGATTTGGTGGCTCTTATGCATGTTAAATATATTGATGCCAAAGTATATATGAATTTATCTAATAGAAAAGAAACATAGTTAGGGACTGATGGATTATATCTTTTTTTTTCTCATAGGAAATTGTCCTATGCATGTTTAGCTTATTCTCTACATATTTTTAAATATATACTGTAATAAAGGGCTCTTTTAAATTTCAGTAAAACTTTTACCTCTCTTTATTGGGGTGTGTATATGTACCTTTATATGCATATATATATATATATGTACATAGACATACAAATACAAACATATCTATGTAGAAATGTGAGTAGATATGTATTTAATTAAAAATTTGTTAAAATAGTAATGACAAAATTGATTCATCAAATTTTTTCTGATTGTCAGTTCTCTATTTTAATAGAGCTCTTTTGATTGTTACCTAAATCTCTATTTAGGATGTACATGTGTGACAATATATCTTTGAAATAATACTGTCGCAAACATTAGCATATTTTTGAGACATTAGCATTTTAGAAATTTCTGGCTATGAATAGAAATAGTTTCACAACAAATGCTTTTACTTTGTCTGATTTTCAACTGGGATGAGTGGATGGGATTGTGATAATTTTCTCTTCTACGATTTCCTGCAAAAGTTAAATTTAAACCTTTTCCAAAGCATAAAAATTGAAACATACATTTTGAATTAACATGTTAATTTTACTACAGCTGTTTGGTTTTCAGATGAAGCCCCTGCTTTATGGTGCTTCATTTTCTTTGTGTACCAAAGAAAGGCTTTTTAAAGATCTTCCAGAGCAATTATTTGTACGTGTGGGTGTATGCATGAATGAAAGAAACTTAGTAAAAATGAATAAAATGTGAATTTTCTTATTAAGAATCGAACATTTGAATAAATAGAAAAATATAATTTTTAAATCTATAAATAAATATTTCTGCTCTTAAATGAGGCCCTTTTTAAGCTTTGGAAAGAGTGGTACTTGGGCAAGACTAAAAATCTAGACCTACAGGTGGGGGAGTGAGGGTAATAGCCACAGAGTTGTGACTTTTAAATGTCCTTTTTATTAAAAGTATATGATTTAATTGGAATAGGAAGATCAGATTCAAAAGTAGAAATGGAGAGTTCTTTCAAGCTAGCTTCTTTTTTCCCTCCTTCTTTCCTTCTTTCCTTCTTTCTTTCCCTCCCTCCCTCCCTCCCTTCCCCCCACCCTCCTCCCTCTCTCCCTCCCTCCCTCCCTCCCTCCCTCTTTTTTAACATTGTTTCTTCACCAGTTTATTAATTTCCTAAGAGTGTGATTAAGGCATTACCACAAGCTGGGTGGTTTAAAACAACAGAAATTGGTTCCCTCACTGTTCTGGAAACTAGAAGTCCCAAATCAAGGTGTGGGCAGGGCCACATCTCTGCAGATGCTCTAGGGAAATATCCTACTTGTCTCTTCCGGCTTCTGGTGTCTCAGGCCATCCTTGGTACTCTGCCTTGTAGACACAGCGCTTCAGTCCATGCCTCCACTGTCATATGCTCTCTCCTGGTGTCTTGGTATATGTCCTTCTGTGTCCTAATTTTCCTCTTCTTATATGAATACCAATCATTGGATTAGAGCCCACCCTAATCCAGTATAATTTGATTATATCAACAGGGAGCCTATTTCAAAATAAAATCACATTCCTAGGTTCTGGGTGAACATGAATTGGGGGGGGGGGAGTCACTATTCACAACAACCAATAATTTGAAAGACTTACTGCAGAGTTGTTTTGAAGATTAAAGATCTTATATGTGAAATTTCCAGCGCTGTGCCTGGCATTAATGGGTACTCAGTATGTGTTAACTAATACATTAACTTCTTCTTTGTTTAAGTTTCATGTCAAATTTTTATGAGTTTAAAAGAGGTGGCATTTTTATCTGGTGTGAATTAAATTCCTGATAACAGTCTGCTTATTGTCCCCTCCTGATGTGTGAGTCTCGTTGACCCAGACTAACTTAGGTCATGTCAGTCTTTCTCAGTAACTAAAATTAGAGTTGTATTTCATGCATTCGGATACTAGACCAAGAAAAATTGAAATTTGGAACTATCTGCAGTGAAACTAAACAGGAATGCATTGAGTAGTTTTTAAATATAAATATGCATTTGATTATTATAATGTAATATGTTAAGAGGATTTGATAGAGAGATCTGGCATATTTATTAAACTGATTTTAGAAGAATTTCAAGAGGTGTTTGTTTGTTTGTTTGTTTACTTTTAATTCAGTGAGACGAGGGGAGGCAGATAGTCTCCCACATGCGCCCCAACTGGGATCCACCTTGCAAGCCCACTAGGGGATGATGCTCTGCCTACCTTGGGTGTTGCTCCATTTCTCAGCAACTGAGCTCTTAGCACCTGAGGCGGAGGCCATGGAGTCATCCTCAGCCTCCAAGGCCAACTCGCTCCAATTGAACCATGGCTGTAGGATGGGAAGAGAGAGAGAGAAATGTGAAAGGTGGAGGTGTGGAGAAGCAAATGGTGCTTCCTCTGTGTGCCCTGAGAATTGAACTTGGGTGATTCACACACCGGGCTGACGTTCTACCACTAACCCAGCCAGCCCAGGCATATTCTAAATTATAAATTAGTTCTAACCTTACAAAGGAAAGGAAACTGTCACTTTTTCTATTTGGAAGAAGTCATATATAGCCAATATTAATTTTTTAAGGCACACATGTAAATGTCACTCCCTTTTTTAAAGAAGAGAATTGTATGGTCTTACAGATTCAACCTAGAGTGACAATGAGCAAATTGCCTCTTCAAGCAAATGTCTACCCCATGACCACAATGGCATATATCCAGGATGCTGAGCATCGCCTGACTCTGCTCTCGGCTCAGTCTTTAGGGGTATCGAGTTTGAAAAGTGGTATGTATTGTTCAGATTTGTTTTTCTCTTGTGTTAGTTCCAATTGTATGATTTTTCTGTTGGTCATGTGTATTATCATCTTCAGTCACCAGCTTTCTTTTGAAAACCAGACTATTAGTTAAATTTGGGTTTTGTGAGAACAACATAAAGTGATGGATTTCTTCAATCTTAGGTGAAAAACAGAGACCTAAAGTTCTTTGATACCAATTACTTTTTTTTCCCCCCTCAAGATAATTTACCTTTCCTGATAGTCCATTATTTAAAGAATGGGCTATTGTTGTGATTAAATGGATGCAGAAACTCAGACTCCTAAAAGTTTAGATAACTTAAGTTTCTACAGGTGGGAGGTTACAGTTTAAACTTAGGTCCTTTGACTCACTCTCTTGTCACGACCACCACCACCTCCACCACCAGAAAGAAGAAAGAGAAAAAAGATGATACAAATAGGGGGATAAAGGTGTGACAGACTGCCTGACCTGTGGTGGCACAGTGGATCAAGTGTCCACCTGGAACACTGAGGTCGCTGGTTTGAAATCCTGGGCTTGCCTGGTCAAGGCACATATGGGAGTTGATGCTTCCTGCTCCTCCCCCCCTTCTCTTTCTCTCTCTTTGTCCTCTCTAAAATAAATAAATAAAATCATTAATAAGTAAATAATTGGTAATAGACACAACTTTACCTTTGAGTAGTGAGTTTTTTTCATGCTCGCTGACCCCCAGGAGTATTTTTTTCAAAAAATGAAACTAGTTCTAGTTACAGTTTTATTAACTTAAAATCATGTTTGTTTGATAACCAATTTATGGAAACAAGAACATACCTTTGCCTTTTTTTTTTAATGTTGCCTAACACATTTTTAAAATAAAAATTTTTGTTATCTGTATGGTCCGGAGGCATGAGGATGTACAAGAATGTCTATCTGTACTACTCAAAGGGTTAAAGATTCCAAAACAGAAAGTAAGATGGAGAAAGAAAATAGATAGTAGGTACTGATTAATTTTGAGGAAAAGTTTGTATTGGGAGTCTTTTGTCTTTTATAATACATATTTTAAATTATTATTTATAGGTCATTAATTATTCTTCCTTCCATACATGCAAAGATTCCCTGAGATAAGCGTCAGGCAGATAAACGAATGCAGATGCCTAGCATATGCTTTGACCTTTTTATATTAGGCATATACATACATACATTCGGTACTTCCACACATATAAAAATCAGTACTTCCCATTTTTCTTGGTGGCCTTTATCAGACAAAATCATGAGATTCTGTCATAAAGATATGAACGTAGTTATACAAATAATATGAAAATCCAGACTCAGACTAGAGGGTGGGGCTGGAGCACACTGGAGAGCATGCTTCCCATGTACGGTGGGGCGGCCACCACTTAGCACCGGCACGTGGCCTGCACGGGGGAAGGGGCCCAGTGTTGCCAAATGTTTCAGTCTTGAAGAACCCAGAAATCTGAAATTTTATATGAAGTTGCTCAATCTGTAAATGTTGATTTAATTTTTTCAGTATCAGAACATAAAGCATCTTTGTGCCAGATGTGACCCTTAATGCACCCATTTTAAAACCCTGCCTTTAATTCTCAAATGTGGGCTCTAACCAGGGCATGAGTTATTAAAACGCAAGCAGTCATGAACCAAGAAGCACTGTCTCACTTCCCTGATAAACATGAGCTGAAAAATAAAGCTCCATCCCTGCTGTAGACACCCAAAAACCCTAGAGTTTGAGTAGTTACAAACTTACAAATAATTTGAGTACAGCCCAGGAGATGATTGTCACTTCTTAAATGGACTAATATTTGGAGGCAGGAAGAAGAGTTAGTAGTTGCCAAGGATTGATGTACTAATTTGGGTGTGAAGTGATCAAATTCTAATTGTCCTCTTGGCATGCAGAAAATTAGTCCCAGTGCCTGAGAAGCAAGTTCTAGACAGTTGTCTTCTACAATATGGAGGAAATAACAATGAAAATTCTAACCATTCCTGGTTGTTTTATGTACTGAATACCTGTAATGCTGGTGGCTGAGGTCCACATTGGATTCAGGCAGACAGTAGAGAAACTGCAGAGCCAGAAAGCGTTGGGCCATTACCATTTAATAAAGTCTCACAATGGTGGACAAGCACACAGGCAAGGGAAAACCTCTTCTCAGGAAAATGAACAGCAAAACAATTGCTCACAGTGGTGGGCAGGCAATCCACAGTCCACCATATGCAATCCACCCTAAACACAAGTACCCATAGCCTTACATAGATCTACACATGGTGCTGCCACACATGCTCACACACTAATCAAGCAAAGTACTTGCAGCCAGTAAACCAGCAAGCAAGCCTAACACAGTTTTCCCCATAATACCCGAACTAAGAAAAAAGAAACTAAAGCATTGGTCTGATTATATAAGAGTTATAGTTATTAAAGTCTTTATGTATTGCTCTTTTAGGTTGAATGATTATTTTATAAGTAACACATGAATAAATGGATAGATGAATATAGATATATTTTTAAGGTATATATGTAAATTTAGGGTGTTTTTTTTTTTCCAGTATAATCTCAAGACTGGATTTCTTTTTTTGTTTATTTGGTTTTCTTTTTAGTTTTTAATCTCATTACCTAACCATTAGCTTACAATTTAAATTGGAACTGATGTGGAATTAGTGCACAACAAATGAGGGACCACCAATGACCCCTTTCTGAGCTAGAGGAGACAGAGCAGTGATGATGTCACATAGTCTCAGGGAGGGACGGGAGTTCATGGTCAGAGTTACCAGATCCTAGGTCTTCAAAGAATCACTGCATATCATCTAACCTACGCCATATTTCAGTCCAATTTAGACCCCACCCATCTGTATTTGCTTTATTACTCAATATGTGATGGGCATTTCATAATGAACCTCATAAAGATTTTGATATTCCAAATGCTGACACCAAAAATTTTGGAGTCTTAATATAGTCCTTAGATTAATTATTTTAATTTTAGGTTAATTCTTTTTTAATAATTTTAATTTTGATCTGTCCTGTTTTTAAATTTCTTATCAGATTTTAATAGACATTAATGAAGAAAAGCAGAAATATAATCATGTTTTATGAATTTATAATAGCTACTTTAGGCCATTATTGAGAAAAAGCCTGGGGTACTGTGGGTTATATTGATCTGTCCCCATGACCAGAGGAGAAACTTAAATTGAGACTGTGTTACTGTAGTTACATGATCCTCAATGAATGTTTGTATGAAATAACCCTGGCCAGTTTTTCTGTTTGTTTCATAGGTCAGATTGAAGTTATCATGGATCGAAGACTTATGCAAGATGATAATCGTGGCCTTGAGCAAGGTGTCCTTGATAACAAGATTACAGCTAATCTGTTTCGAATACTACTAGAAAAAAGAACTGTCGTGAATATGGTAGGGAAAAAATAACTTGTCACCCACAATTTGAAATGATGACCTTTCCCTTTTTTATTTCTTACAATTTTCAGTATTGAGATATGTTTATAATAGATTCACTAAGAGAGAATTTTTATGTGCATAACACACATATAGTGTAAAATTTCCATTTAGGTCATTTTAATATTTTTTCTTGTTATGGACACTTAAAATAAGATTAAGTAATCAGTTTGGGTGAAATTTCCTGAAATTATTTTGAGAAAGTTGAGTTTAAAAATAGAATTTAGTAAGATATCTATCTAGAAGATTATGTTTGATTAGTAAAATGGATTTGAAACCTTAGTGTACTTATTCTGGTCTTAGACTCATCAATTGAAAATGGATTTATTTGTCTGTCTTCTTGTTTAGTTTTCATTCTTCAAAGCAAAAATTCAGCTTTCCATGTTAAAGTCTCGCCAAAGCTATGTTGGACATGAACCAGTCTGACAATATGCTTCTTCAAGTGGCAGTAAAGTACCTCAGAGTCCTTCATAAATTACTGATTACCAGCTCAAATGGGCCTTGAAATGGCTCTTTTTCTTTTACTCCTCTCTCTCTTTCTGCACTCTCCATTTCAAATCTTTTCTTTTTCATCCAGTGACCTCACTGTTTACTTTAGAGAACAGCTATTCGACAGTGCTCAATATGCTCAATACCAGGCCTTTCATTTCTTCCCTCCTGTTACAGTAGAGATGTTTCCTTCCTTTCATCTTAGGCCAGTCCCTCTCCTTGTCCTGGGAACTTGGCCTAATCTCCCTCCTCAGGATGCTGTTAGTAGGTATTCTACCTCCTTGCCCCTCCCTGTCCCTCATAGGAAATCCTTTCTGTTTGCTTTTAAAAATGCCCATTTATTTTCTCCCATTAAAACTTAAAACGGCCTTGGCTGGATAGTTCAGTTGGTTAGAGAGTTGACCTAAAGCGCAGAGGTTGCCAGTTTGATCCCCAGTCAGGGCACATACAGGAACAGATTGATGTTCTTGTCTCTCTCTCTTTCTCCCTCTCTTCCTCTCTAAAAATCAATAAATTAAAAAAATAATAATAAAACTTAAAACAGCCCTGGCTGGGTGGTTCAATGGATAAAGGTTCGTCCCTGTGCACTGAGATCATGAGTTCAGTCACCAGGCAAGGCATGGACAAGAAGCAATCAATGAGTGCACAACTGAATGGGACAACTAAGTGGAAAAATGAATTGATGCCTTCTCTCTCTCTCAAATCAATGGAAAAATAAAAAAAACCCAAAAATCTTAAAACAGAAAATAGCCCTCACTCAGACTCTCGTTTTTCCAAATCCATGCTCACTCAAACTCTCATTCCCAATTCCCCTACGTTACTATCTCCCCTTCCCTGTCAAGCCAGAATTTCTGACATGCATTTATTTCATCACTTCCCTCTCACGCTTAGTTCGTTTTAATTTGGCTTTAGCCTCCACCACACTCTTGCCAGTGTCACTCACTAGATGCAGCAGATGTTTTCAATTGTTCACGTACTTCACCTTTCAGCAGCATTTGATACTGACCATTGTCACTTCTTAAAACATTGTCTAGCCAGGGCTTCCCTGGTTCCATGCTCAATAGGTTTGCTTCCTTCCTCGTGGCGGTTCTTTCTCTGTGTCTCCTGTAGTTCTTTAGCCATTAAATATCAGTGCGCTCAAGGTTCGGCCCCAGGCCTCCCTTTCTCTTTTTATATGTTCTCCCTCTGCAAGTTCTCCTATTCCCCTGGCTTTGCTGACCACCTCTATGTACATAGAACCCACAGATACATATCTCATCTGTCTGGTTGTTTGCTCATATTTTTTCTCCAGTTCTAACAGCACATCAAACCTAACCAATCAAAAATCACTCTCCCTGCTGACCAGGTGGTTGCACAGTGGATAGAGCGTCAGCCTGGGATGCTGAGGACCCAGGTTCAAAACCCTGAGGTCGCTGGCTTGAGTGCAGGCTCATCCAGCTTGAGTGCAGGGTCGCCAGCTTGAATATGGGATCATAGACATGACCCCATGGTCACTGGCTTGGGGCTCAAGGTTACTGGCTTGAGCTGGAGCCCCCTGGGTATGAGAAAGCAATCAGTGAGCAACTAAGATGCCACAACTATAAGTTGATGCTGCTCATCTTTCTCCCAGTCTGTCCTTCTCTCTCTCCCTCTCTCCCTCTCCCTCTCTCCCTCACGTGCAGAAAGAAAACCACTCTCATGATCTCCCTACCTGCTGAACATGACCCTTCTAGTGTCTGCTCCCTCGGTGACTAGCCCCACTTTCCATCCAGTGCCAGCCACCTGGGAGTCCTGACTCTCACACTTCTCCTGCATCAGCCCCTTTCTCACAAAAGGAATCTCCAGTGCTTGGCTCGTTGCCTAAACATTTCCAATCCATAAACTAGCTTACTGTGACCACCCTAATCTCAGCTAACATGGTGCGTTTTCTGGATCTAGCCTGTGCATTTACTCTGCTCTCCTCTTTCTGCCATATTGTCTCTTAATCTAGGAAGCAGAGTACTTTTGCTTTTCAAAACCAAATCTAACCTCATTCGACCCCTCTGATGTCTTCTCACGGCTCTCCGTATAAAGCGAAAGCCTTACCACGGCCTACAGATACCCTCATGATATGGGGCCTGCCAGATGCCCTCCGCATTTTGCATGACTCTCGCTATTTCTGCTCTGGGTGCTTCCCATGCAGGGGCTATGTCTCCCTCTGCTTCTGGGCTAGCGGAGGGAGCACCCAGCACATGTCGTATGAATGAACACCAAATGTGTAAGTGAATGAGCTGTGATGGCACACTGGGCCGCTGCCTTTATCTCAGGTACTACTTCCTGCCTTGTCATTGTAGGCATGTTCTCTCCCTATTAGATTCCAGGGACTTGTCTCTTTAACTTTCATGTGCCCCGCAGGGCCTGTGGTAAGCAGGTTATAAGTAAAATACTAGTTAATTGAATGAAATGACAAAAGCTAATTAAAGTGAGAAATTCTTCCAATAGCTAGAATTTTTCAGGAAAAAGATTTTAATATTCATTTTAGATGTCAGGATTTATACTAGCTCTTGTGGCTCATGGTTTAAATCAATTCCTGACAAGGGAGTTCGTTTCAGGACTGAAACTGCATAGGAAATCTGTTGGAGTGCTGGCAGCTACCTCTTTTTCTCCTGAAAATGTTTCTGACTGTTATGATCTTCCTATATAGATAGTTATTTACCAAACTGTTAACTATAGCAATAAGAATTTTCATGTCAAATCCATAAAGCTTTCACTTAAAAGTTAAATAATTGGTTTATTCCTATTCAAAACTCCTTAGAGACTTATTGATTTAAATGTAATCCAATGTTTTTATAATCCTGTGTTGGTTAAATTTTTCTTTTGCTCAGCTATAGATTCTTGGGCTTAAATCAATAGTTTCTTTTAAATAAAAAATGAGCTAGAGAAGAGAAAATACATTTTAATTTCTAGTGAAATTGATTAAAAAGACATTTGATAAAGAAAGATTGCATAGGCTGTGGCTGGGTTGCTCATTGGATAGAGCATTGTCCTGGCATATTGAGGTCGTGGGTTCGATCCCCAATCAGGGCACACACGAGAAGTGACCAATGAGTTCACACCTAGTTTCTCTCTCTCTCTCTCTCTCTCTCTCTCAAATCAGTGGAATTTTTTTTTTAATAAAAGAAAGGTTACATATAACAAATTTTCCAGAAAGTGTTTTTCTTTTCTTTTTCATTTTAAATTTTATTTATTCATTTTAGAGAAGAGAGAGAGAGAGAGAGAGAGAGAGAGAGAGAGGACAGAAGGGGGGAGGAGCAGGAAGCATCAACTCCCATATGCGTCTTGACCAGGCAAGCCCAGGATCCCGAACCAGCGACCTCAGCATTCCAGGTCAATGCTTTATCCCCTGTGCTACCACAGGTCAGGCCAAAAGTGTTTTTATTTTCAATTCAGACTTTAAAGTCTAAAATATTGATAGTAGAAATTGAGGTTGGGAGATACTCTCTGGACAAGAAGACATTTTAATGGGAAGCCTTGAGCCTGTCAGAGCCTCACTGGAATAACTCTGGATGACAGAATAGAGAAGTGCATCTTGTTCTGCAGAGAGGCAGAGAAACCAAGGACTGGACGATGTACAGATAGATGCTCAGTGGAGGAGTGTGGCTGTGTGAGGTTGACTGTCACCCGTGGTGTAATGATACTTAGTGGTCAACAGAAGTGAAAAATAGGAATTGTCTCTTTGGCATGACCCTTTATGATATGTTTGTTTGACTCTTACACCCACCATCTTCCTGCTGGCAACTGGTACATAACCGGGCATGTGTAAGTGCTATAGTTCTCAGTATTTTACATATCAGTATTTTACATATAAGGAAAAGAAGTTAGGAGAAATCAGATGAAAAACTCAAATGCTTACAGGGCTCTTGGGAGTGATGACATGAAGGAGGTTGGTCAGGTTTCAGGGCAGATGCTAAAGTTAGGTGACTACAGGATCTGTGGGGAACACAACGCAGCCACCCGGAAGCCCAGCTGCTGCAGCTGGTTGTTTCTGCATGGGAAAGCGAAAGCCTAGTGTGACTGCAATTTCCAGCAAACAGTTTGGGGGAGTTTTTGTTGTCATTGATGATTTTAATGGGAAATTGCTTGGATTTTTTTTCCTCTTATTGAGAGTTGGCTGAAAAACAGACTTTTTTTTTTTAAACAGACAACTTTTTAATACCATGCAGACCTACTGAAACGTTTCTATAGGTAGATGAGGCCCACAAACTACCAGGTTTTAGCTCAGTGCTGCATGGTATTTGTCTCTAAATCTTTAGATTCAGTATATTTTCACTCTTCTTTTTTTCTCTGTTGTTTTACTCTATCCTTCCCCCCACACACAATTTTTTTCTCTTATTTATGTATATTTCATTTGCCTATTAAATTAGTAGATGAAGTTCAACGAACATTATCAAGTTTTTAGCATATGTCAGGTCATACTGAATAAACAAAGGTGACTACAAAAAATCTCTTGCTGATATAATTCTGCAAGTTTTGATGCAGATGGAATGGGAGCCTGTGGTGTTGAGGGATCAGCTAACACAGGTGGGCTCGTTGAGGCACCAAGGGGCCTGGCAGGAAGTTTGACGATGAGGTAAGAGCGGAATCCAGCGGAGAACTGAGCTTGTGGTTCGGACGAGAATGTTACTGTTCACAGTGCTCTGCGGCGCTGAACTGCCACTGTTCTATGAACCCTTCCTTGTCTTGCTTAGGACAATAACTGAGACAGTTCCTGAATTCCCAGAGTACTTATATTCAGGATGTTTCCTTTGATGAGAATTCTCATGTACATGTTTTTGAGGCTGAATCCTGTTTTGTTTGGTTTTAATCCAAAACTAGTTAAAAGGGCATTTTATTCCCCCTCGATGGTTGGAAAGGTGTCTGGGTGGCGGTTCTCAGCGCAGGTCCACAGAGCAGTGTGGGCTGACTGTGTGAGATTCACCCGGAAGGAGGCGGCACTTAAGCTTCGCCTGTCTAGGGTTCCAGCCCTGCCTAGAAATGGGTGCTTTCTAAGAGCTCCCCAAGCCATTCTGGTATTATGATCAACTTGGGGGAAGCACTGACGGTTACAGGAACTGATTTGGGTTTGGAGGAAAGGTAAATACACTGTATGCACATTACTGCTTCTAAGACAGGGGTCTCCAAACTGTGGCCCCCTGAGGCCATTTATCCAGCCCCCGGCCGCACTTCTGTAAGGGGCACCTCTTTCATTGGTGGTCAGTGAGAGGAGCATAGTTCCCATTGAAATACTGGTCAGTTTGTTGATTTAAATTTACTTGTTCTTTATTTTAAATATTGTATTTGTTCCCGTTTTGTTTTTTTACTTTAAAATAAGATATGTGCAGTGTGCATAGGGGTTTGTTCATAGTTTTTTTTATAGCCCGGCCCTCCAACTGTCTGAGGGACAGTGAACTGGCCCCCTGTGTAAAAAGTTTGGGGACTCCTGTTCTAAGATATAGATAATCCATCAAGAAGTACCCCACCTTCTCACTGAAGTATCCAGGGATTCCTCCAAGAGCATAGAACAAATGCAGATAGCTATCTCTGAATGTTTCTTGACCTGCAGTGGACTTTATGCCTCCCAAATCTGATAAGCAGGTATTTTCCTTTCTGTTAGAATCTTTTATCTGTATTACTCAAAAATGATTTTGTCAGCAGTCCTGACCTAGATTATGAAGTTCTTTGATCTTGGAGTACATTTAAAGTGTCTTGTTGAAAATGTCCCCTCTCTATTTATGTCATTCTACAAGGTGTATTAAATTTTAACATTTTTGGAGAATATTATTTTACATGCTTTATTTAATCTTTCCCTATAAAAAAAGAAAGTGAAATAGATACATTCTTTTACAACTCTTTTTGACCACATATTTTTTGTTGGTACCTTAGTAGTGCAGTGTCCCTCTGCTGCCATTACATTCTTTTCTCTCTGGTCTAAATTGTAATGACATCTACAGTTTGCTACTGACAGGATGCTTGTCACTCTTCACTAACACTCTCTGTTCAATGCTAATCTGACATTCTGAATTTTAAGCTCTGCAGCTTCTATAAACTCTGTGTTTTTACTCAGATAAGTAGCCAAGTCTTTCATTTGAGAAAAAGGATGCAACATCAGAAGTTATCAGTGAAATAGTCATTTTAAAAAATAAGATACAAAATTGCCCTGGCTGGTTGGCTCAGTGGTAGAGCGTCGGCCTGGCGTGCAGGAGTCCCGGGTTCGATTCCCTGCCAGGGCACACAGGAGAAGCGCCCATCTGCTTCTCCACCCCTCCCCCTCTCCTTCCTCTCTCTCTCTCTCTTCCCCTCCTGCAGCCAAGGCTCCACTGGAGCAAAGTTTGCCTGAGTGCGGAGGATGGCTCTGTGGCCTCTGCCTCAGGCGCTAGAATGGCTCTGATTGCGGCAGAGCGACGCCCCAGATGGGCAGGGCATCGTCCCCTGGTGGGCATGCCAGTTGGATCCCGGTCGGGCACATGCGGGAGTCTGACTGCCTCCCTGTTTCCAGCTTCAGAAAAATACAAAAAATAAAAATAAATAAGATACAAAATTAAATTTATCTTAGATGTCACTGGTGAACGAAAGACCTTTCTTCATAAATTATGTTCTCTTCTTAGTGCTTTCCGTTGTCTGCTTTAACACCTTAGGTGTTATTGGTGAAGGTTCTGCTTAGTCATTGATTTAATTAATTTTGTATATCACCCAATAAGTATGTCCCCAGCCTTGGTAGACTTATTGAATGTTAGAACATGTTGATATATGCTTGTCTGCAAGAACACACCAGAGCAAAGACTAAAGTATTTTTAAAATGTACTGAATAATTGTGTATCATATAAACATATAACATTTAACAGTTTCTGTTTTGGGAATAATGTAGAGTGAAATAGTTGACAATGATTTACCCAATTTAAAGAAAACAGATGATTTAGATATGTCACCTGTATTTAAAATATTACTGATTTTGAGAGTATTTTTTAAAAATTCTATCACTGGGTAACATTTATGAAACATAGCTTTGTATCAACATGTGACTTTATGATCTAGTTAAGTGTATAAATGAAACCATGAGGACATGATGGGTAAAACCCGAGGAAAAAGATAGCATCAGATGATATGAAAGATATATGGACATCCCAATCCACATGCTTGAAAGAGTTTTGTAGTAAGTTGAGAAAGAGTTTCTGCAAAAAGTTATAACTTGTCCTAAAATGTTCGTGGGAAAAGTTGTCAGGATTTTTAGTATGAAAGCAACAGAAAAGAAGTATTTCTAATGTACTAGTTAAGTGGACACTATTCATTTTCTTGTATTGCTTAGAATTGAACTTAGTAATCTGCTCTGTATTTTCTACAATCATTATTTATAAAATCGAGGTATTTATATACTTTTTATATTTCCTTTTTGTTTAAATCCTATCAGGTAATTTAATTAATATCATGAGAACTGCAAATATGTAACTCTTAAACATGTTTTTTATTGATAGGAAGAAGAAAAGAAGGCCGTCAGTTATCCTTCCCTCCTCAGCCACATGACTTCTTCTTTCCTGAATCACCCCGTCTTTTCAATGACAGCAAAGACGCCCATGCCCACTCTTCAGCTGTTGGGTGAATTCTCCCCACTACTGTCATCTTTGCCCTGTGACATTCATCTGGTTAATCTGAGGACAATACAGTCAAAGGTATATCCCAAAATCTATCTGTAAAAAAAGTACTTTTTGTAATACACCTGGTATAAGGGGATGGGAAGAAGAAAAAATACTGTAACGTTTACTATGCTTCAAGGAATGATTAGGAGAGCGTCACCTTTAGGCAAAATTATTATACCTTTCATTTGAATATTGTTCTAGAGCAGTGCTGGTCAACCTGGTCTCTACCGCCCACTAGGGGGCATTCCAGCTTTCATAGTGGGCAGTAGCAGAGCAACCAAAGTATAAATAAAAAGATTTAACTATAGTAAGTTGTTTTATAAAGATTTATTCTGCCAAACTTAGCGAAAATTCAACATAAAGTACTTGGTAAGTAATTATTATTATTATATGGTTTAACTTGCTGTAACTCTACTTTGTAAATTTTATAAAGTAAAGTTACTTCCCTACTTTATAAATCACCATTACTGTGGAACCGGTGGGCAGTTAGAAAATTTTACTACTAACAGAGATACAAAAGTGAGCAGTAGGTATAAAAAGGTTGACTACCCCTGTTCTAGAGCAATGGTTTTTAGCTGTTGTGTCACAAGAATTTTTAAAGCATGCAGTACCTGACTATTTAGTCAGGGAACTGACCTCTTCGCTTAGTTTGTCAAATAAAAAAAATGAGAATAGCCAACGCAACAATAGCCTATTTGGGGGGAGGGGGGGCATCAGTTCAGCAAAACATATATTTTTTGGTGTGTTACAAAATTTTAGTAATTTGTTTATGTGTTCCAAGAGATGAAAAAGGTTGAAAATTGCTGCTCTATAGTTTAGAGCATACCCAGATACGAATTTATTTTATTCTCAGAAAAGTTCTGTGTGGTGGGCGGGTCAGGGAGTAGCATCTTCCTTCTCCTTGTGGATGGGGAAGCTGTCCTGAAGTTACTTAATTTGTACGTGGGAGAACCAGGCCTTAAGATGGTCTGTAATGGCATTTTCCATTCATTTCTCCAGGTTAGCCAGTGTTTCGCGGGAATCAGAAAAGAGGAAGCACAGTGTTCATGTTAATTCAGTACCTTTTTACATTTGTAGCTTTCTCTTGAAAATCACTGCAACCTAAATCATTGCATTGAGAAACCAACTATTTAGGAGAAATATAAAAATATACTAAATAAAGAGCAAGAGCACATTTTATTAGGTATGGAATTTTAATTCATTCATTTAGACTACTTAGTTTATCTATATGCCTACTTTTAAAGTAAAAAATTACATTTGTAAAGAACAAAAATGAGACACTTGACATTTTTATGTTTTGTGGAAATGTCTTGATATTGTGGATTGACATGCACTTAACTGGAAATAGTAAGTGGTTATGTATAATAAATGGCTTGATTATGGAAAGAAAAGAATGTTCATGTTTGAAGATAGTGTAGGAGGCAGAAAATGTTTAGGAACCAACTACTAAAGCAAACCAAATAAAGTAAGGATAAATGCCTACAAATTTGGACAGTTAAGACTTTTTTTTTTTTTTGTATTTTTCTGAAGTTAGAAAATACATGCTCCCGACCAGGATCCACCCGGCATGCCCACCAGGGGTGATGCTCTGCCCATCTGGGGCGTCGCTCTGTTGCAACCAGAGCCACTCTAGCGCCTGGGGCAGAGGCCAAGGAGCCATCCCCAGTGCCCGGGCCAACTTTGTGCCAATGGAGCCTCGGCTGCGGGAGGGGAAGAGAGAGACAGAGAGGAAGGAGAGGAGGAGGGGTGGAGAAGCAGATGGGCGCCTCTCCTGTGTGCCCTGGCCGGGAATCGAACCCGGGACTCCTGCACGCCAGGCCAACGCTCTACCACTGAGCCAACTGGCCAGGGCAGGACAGTTAAGACTTTTAAAATTATGTGTACAAGATAACGAACTTACAAGGCTAAACTTTCAGGAGTCAGTTCCATAGTTCGTTACTGGAGAACTTGCTCCAAACGCAGAGAGCACCCAAAACTGCAGGCGGAGGCGCGGCGTTTGCTCCCGAGCAGGAAGCGGCTCTTGGTGTTTGTTGCTTTTGTAACTGCTGTTGGCTATTGATGATCATTCTTCACTTCTTTTGGGAAAGAATGCAGTCTGAATGGTTAATAAAAGGATAAAGAGCTTTTGTCTATGTCGGAAGATATATATGGCTTGTAATAATAAATATAAGCTAATACTGGAGGCCTATCTCTGTCACGAAGCTTGCTTGGTCCTGTGAGTGAACACATAGACTGTATTTAATGCCTACCGGGTGCCAGTTACTGCTAAAGGCACTAGGGATATAGTCATGAACAAAATAGACAAAATACCCTGCCTTTCTGGAGCTTAGATTCCAGTGGGAAGAGAAAAAAATAAGAAAAATGTATAATATGTTAGTGGTAAGTTATGGAGGAAAAAAAAAGGAAACAATGGCAATTCTAGAGGGCGATACAAGTCAGAACAGGGTTGTGTAGAGAGAGGGCTTGCAGAAATGGTGATAAAAGACACAGAAGTCAGAGAATAAACAACAACATAGATTCTGGGGATAGAGTGGTCCAGGTAGAGTCAAGAGCAAGTATGAAGTCCTGAGCGGAAGAGGAGGTCAGAATGGAAGCTGCCAGTGCGCGGCTGCTCCCTGATTCTGCACTGTATCCTCCTGCCTGGAACAAAGCCTGCACAGTGCAGGGCTCTGGGACAGAGTGCTGAATGAGTCCATTTTGTGAGTATTCTTTCTCGGTTCTGCAGTCGTCTTTGTGGGTGTACTTTTCGACTCATGGAAATAACACACCAGAGACGGATAGCCTCCCTGCAGTGACCTGTCAGTAATTTATGAGCTAAAGGGAATGAAGGGATTGAGTGCAGGCCCCCAGCTGCCACCTCCTTGCACAGATGGTGAGGTACATTAACAACCTGAAGGACTTGAGGATTTCTGGGGCACATAGTGGCTATTTTTTCTTACTATGAGATGACTCCTTCCAAAAAATTGGAAGTGATGGTTTTTTTGGAGCAATGCCACCTGACCTGAGTGCAGGAATTTCCCTCTAGAGTCCAAGGCTGGTGGTTGTTTCCCAGATCACTTCTTCTAATGATCACCCGCTCCTCTACTCCTTCCTGTTGTTGGCTGCCTTCCTGTGGTACGAGTCTGATCACTTCCCATTGCCTACCAGACATGTGCGACCCTGGGGCAGTTGGCCCTCTACTCTAGTCTGGCCTCCGCTCACTGGCCACCTGGCTTCCCATTGCTCTTCTCTCCTTAGGACAGGTGTGCCACCTTGACTACCTGCTGGCTGGTTGACTGCTGACTCAGCTACCATTTATAAACTGGAGCTGGTATCACATAGGCCTGCTTCAGTTCTGTTGTGAGAAACAAATGAAATAATGCTGTGAAAGCACTTTGAAAACACAAGTGCGCCTGATGTTGGTGCAGTGGATAGAGCGGTGGTGGTGCAGTGGATAGAGCGTCAGACTGGGATGCGGAAGACCCAGGTTCGAGACCCCGAGGTCGCCAGCTTGAGGGCGGGCTCATCTGGTTTGAGCAAAAGCTCACCGGCTTGAGCCCAAGGTCGTTAAGCTCAAGCAAGGGATTACTCAGTCTGCTGAAGGCCCACGGTCAAGGCACATATGAGAAAGCAGTCAATGAACAACTAAGGTGTTGCAACACGCAACGAAAAACTAATGATTGATGCTTCTCATCTCTCCATTCCTGTCTGTCTGTCCCTGTCTATCCCTCTCTGACCCTCTCTCTGTCTCTGTAAAAAAAAAAAAAAAAGCACAAGTGCTTTGTAAACCTGTGGTGTTATCCTGATGATGCCTACAGAGTATACCAACCCAGGTGCAAACGAGGGTTTTAGCAGAGTGAATAAACAGCAATTTAACAATGTAGATATTTGACCAGAAAAATAAAGACCAAAATGTTAATGCCTAATGGTAACTACTATGCTGGCACATGATCAGAGCTAAATATTTGGGGCTGTTTTGCATTACCATATTGTTGCCAGTTTTTATATTAATCTTCAACTCTTAGCCCACATTTTCATGGTTATTTTAGCTCTCTAGTAATCCAAGGGGATTGATTGGTCCATTCAGAATCACTTCCTTAAAGAATTGTTTTGTCCTTTAACTTTTGATACTGGAACATAATCATTGATGGAAGTTTGGTACTTAAATATGTCAAGGGTAATTCCATGGTTACACTAAAAGAGAAGCACAAATGACTCAATAAACTCAGAAGCTTGACCTTTATACATTTTCGATTGAGTTTCTGTTTTTGTGTACTGTCAGCTCCAAACATATAATAATGAGTTGTTCATGTGGAGATTGCAGTGCAGTTTTCCCATTGAAATATAAATACAGTTGACCCTTTAACAATCCAGGGATAAGAGGCGCCAACCACCCATGCAGTCTAAAATCCATGTATAACCTAAGTTGATCCTCCACATACGTGGACTCCCAGCTACCAGTTGATCCTCGAACAATGCATCTATGAACTGTGCGAGTCAATTGGACGGAATGGGTCCATTGAAAAAATCTGTGTTTAAGTGGACCCACGCAGTTCAGACCCCAACTTGTTCAAGGATCAACTATAATGTCAACCTACAGGTTGAGTTCCAAGCAAGACCAGAGGCCCACATGACTTATAAATGAGTAAGCATTTTCTTTACCACCACCTCATAGTATTTCCATGATAAATCCCTCTGAGGACCACCCTGGATTGATAAGGGCACATCTCTCTTCCTGCCTGACCTCCTGAGCAACATGAGGAGGACGTACTTGCTTCCGCTTCCCCTTGGCCACTGTGTAAAGGTTCCTCAGTTCCACACCTCAGCTGATCTCCCTTACTCATCATGGAGAAAGGAGTTACAAGCTCAAGCAGCAGTCAGAGACGTGGGGGGAGCTGGAGATGTGCTGACCCATTGAGGTGGTTCAGTTCCAACGACCAGTCCTCAGATCACACTAGGAAAATTTTAGAAAAAGAGACTTCTACAAATTTCCCCATCTCTTTGAGATTCTGATTGTGTGGGTGGGTCTGAGATGGAGAGAGCCTTGGGAAACTAAGGCTAGAGAGATTAAATGATTAAAAGAAAACTACCCTCAGGACCCACCCCCCTGGTCCTCTGAATCTGAATGCTGCATGTTGCTGACTCAGTAGGAAATTTTTTTTTTCTTCTTTTTTTTTTTTTCAGAGACAGAGAGAGAGTCAGAGAGAGAGAGAGCAATAGATAGGGACAGACAGACAGGAACGAACAGAGAGATGAGAAGCATCAATCATCAGTTTTTCGTTGCGACACCTTAGTTGTTCATTGATTGCTTTCTCATATGTGCCTTGACCGTGGGGCTACAGCAGACCGAGTAACCCCTTGCTCAAGCCAGCGAGCTTAGGTCCAAGCTGGTGAGCTTTTTGCTTAAGCCAGATGAGCCCATGCTCAAGCTGGCGACCTCAGGGTCTCGAACCTGGGTCTTCCTCATCCCAGTCCCACGCTCTATCCACTGTGCCACCGCCTGGTCAGGCGGAAATATTTGAATTTTTAAGAGTTACTAAATCTCTTCCTTAAAGTCTTGATTTTTAGGAATTATTTTATATTGGTAATGAGTTTATATGTTTATATCAGACTATCTTTACTAATTTATATATGGTTTTGGAAAAAATTAATTATATGTCATATTTGTAGTCAAATGAAGAAGGGCAGGTCATCTCCTGAAATCCTGCCTCACAACATGCCGTGAGCCCCAGCACATTCCAGCCACTGTCTGGAAATTTTACTGGTGGTCTTCTCGTCCTGTAGGCCCAACCTCCAGCTCTCTTCTCTTTATCACCCCCTTTATTTGTACTGTGAGGAGCTTGAAATAGTAAAAAGAAGTCTCAGTAAAAGTTTGAAAACTGGGGACCAGGAGCCCCATGCAAGTGCACTAAAACAGGAAAGTCGTGTCATCAGGAGAGGGTAACAGTTAAGGGAGGAAGATGCTGGAAGAATCCCATGGAAGGAGGGGTCAGGAGGAACCTGCAGACTAGAATTACAGGTTCAGCCGGAATGCTGACATTCTGGGACGAGAAAGAGCTGGGCTGAGCTGTTCAGCCGGGCTTCACGGAGCCAGACTGCTCCGGGCAGTGACATGTGGTTTAACTATTGTGTTTGTGGATTATTTCCACTGCTTTTATGTTAGCTATATTTTTATATACATATACATTTATATCTGTATCTGCCTTTATAATTTATCTCTGTGTGTGTGTGTGTGTGTGTGTGTGTGTGTGTGTGTGTGTGTGTGTTTAACTCTTTATTCTCTGTGGAATTTCTTTTGATTTGTGCTTAACAGTTTCTTGGAAATAGTTAACCAATCATTTCAACATCAGCACCACTTATTGAATAAGATTTTCTCTCCTGACTTATTTATACCTCTTATAAGAGGCAGTGTAAAGTTTTTGCTTTATTTTGCCTTTCTTCTAAGAATTGATTGGTGCTTTATTGATCTCTCTAGCTTCTAGAAAGGTGAAAATTGTGCGGGGAAATTCTCTTTGTTGTACATATCTAAGAACTACCATTCACCTTCTCCTTTCTGTCACGTTATGTTGTTGATCAAAACAGGATAACCGTTATTGGACATTTTAATGAGTGCCTTGGAAAATGAATTTCTACTCGTTATTTCCTGTCTCAGGACTTATAACAGTGTGCCATTTTCTAACCTTTCAGCTCTTGGAATGCACTGAAATATGAGTGTTGTTAGGCATTTTCAAAGCATCTGAGCGGGTTGGAGAAATTTTCTCACCAGATGTTTAGGCATGTCTTAATCTATATACACCTTACACATCCTGTGAGGAGAGGGGGGTCACATTTCTCCTGGAGAATTGATCAAACATATAGCCCTTCTCATCCTCAGAAAATAATGTGTGCACATATAATGTTTACTCTAGCTTCTAGGAGTTTTCTGATTTGTGAATCTCACATTACTAATAAGCAAACTGAGTTTCCTTTGGTGTGAGACAGTAGTGATACAACTCACATTTTGAGCTCGCATCCACCTCAGTAGAGGAATATTTGCTTATAATCTTAGGAAAGCCTGTCATACGCGTGTAATTTTCACAGTGGCTTTAAATTCTGCTTAAATCAGGATGACTCGATGATGAGTCAGTTGTAGATGGTTAGAAATGACAATTTCTGAAGTTTGCTTTCTGAGTTGATGTATACATTGATAAATCATAATTTTAGCTTTGCTGGATTCATTGATTAACTCCCTTTAGCAGCCTTGCCTCAGAGGCTGATCTCCTTTAGTTTACAGCCTTTTGTTAGGGTATGCCACAGTGGCCTTCCCTGATCCCCTCCTAGCTGGCGTCTGTGAGCACCAGTCCATACCGAGAGCCGAGCAGAAGAATGAAGCTGTTCGAAGCACAGACTTAGGTGTCAGACTGCCTGGGTTTGAGTGCACCCTCCCCCTACTTGTTGTCTAAGTGACATAGAGCAAGTCTCTCGATTCTCTGAGTCCCAATTTTCTCATTCATAACATGGCAGTGATAATAGATCCCACCTTAGAGACATTCTGAGGATTGAGTTGATGTTTGTGCAGCATTTAGACCAGCAGCAGGCATGTAGGAAGCACTATGTGTTGACAGATGAAGGTTCTCAATCGCAATAGTTGCACGAGCAGTTATAATTGTTACTAATAATGAAGTAAAAAATGCCAGTACATTTTTTATAAATTAGAGAAAGTTGAAGTTTATTGCTAAGTAAAGCTTGATGCTATTTGAATTGTATTCCTTATATAGTATAATTCCTCAGATTTTTCAAAACGAAATACCTAACATTGTCTCTATGTCAGCACTATGCTAAACACTTTCCATGAGCACTACTGAGCTCTCACAACACACTATGAAGGCAGGCAATGCTGCACCTCATCGTGTAGAAGAGGAAACTAACTGACCTAGAGATGGCAGGTAACTTTTCGAAGCCACGTAGCCAGTAAATGGCAGTGCTGGGAAGCACAGCTCTGCGTCTCTGACTCCATCCTCTACCCAGAACCTTATAGCTTCTTGCATGGGGACAGAAGGGGAGTGATAATGTGGGAAATGTTGGAGAATACACTGCCGTTTTTCTGATGTCTACTAAGTAATAATGGGACACTCACCAATACCTGGGAAAAGATCAGGAAGGGCTTAGAGTCATTAGGGAGAATTGTTAAGTATGAGGGAGAATGCTTTGTGAAAGGAATGTTCCTGCACATATAAATATGGTAGTGCAAACTGTTGTATACCACCTCAACTACTTTAAAGGTTGTGTAAGATGAAACAAGTTAATCCATGGAAAGCATTCTGCAGTCTTGCTCATAGTAAGTGCTCAATTAGTTTTAGCTGCAGTTAAAGGCAGTCCCCCCGGTTTACGAACAAGATAGGTTCTATAGGTCTGAAAATGTTTAAGTATTTATATGCATAGAAAGGCAAAAATAAATACTATGTTAAGACAAACATTTGTCTTAAGTTGCATTTAATAGGAAATGTACCTGTTTCAACTTATATAGAAATTCAACTTAAGAACAGTCCTACAGAACCTGTCTCGTTCATAACCTAGGTATTGCCTGTACTGCTGTTGTCACTGTGGTTGGGCCTCAATCCTCAAAGTACTGTTCACAAGTCCAGCCTAGCTCCTGGAATTTTCAGAGGTTAAATGCTATACACAGAGTCACAAAACTAGTTTGTGGTGGAACCAACCCTTGCATCTGATTCAGCTTTCTCTGAGCCTGACGTCTTCATTCTGCAAGCAGATTCCCTTCCCTGACACTCACCCAGCTGCAGGAGAAGCCTCATAGGTCCTGTGCAGTCCAGAAGCTTCATGTTTTATCCCCTAAACTCAGTTCTGTAATGGATTTTTCCTGTGTGACTCTGGAATAGCCAAGCCTTCCTGAAGGGGTTCAGCTGCGACTGTGATCTGAACTATTTTATGAAGACACTTAGTGTGTAGCTAACCTAGTACAATGCGTGGTACAGTTTCAAAATTTGAGTTTTCTTCCCCCCACCTTCCTCCTTCTTTTCTGAAGTGCATATATTACTTACACATTAATGAATGTAAGAGCGGGTCTTTTAAAATCTGTTTCCTCTCCTGGAGTGTGCAGTGTGACTCCACGAAGAAGGGAGACGTGCACTGGAAATGAGGAAACTGGTGCTCAGGAAAATGAAATGACTATGCCAGGGCTTCACAATTCACATGTCAAACAGTTCTCTTTGTTATTCTTCTGGTGCTCTTAGTTTGTTATAAATTAAGTATTTTCATATGTGCTGTTTTCATGCTAGTTTGAGACTGTGTGAATTGTATAGACATTCTATTAGGAATCTTTATCCTATGATTTAAACTTGCTGTATGTATCTTGTGGTCCTGTGATGACTCAGAATTTCTTAAATGGCTTTTTTCTCTCCCTTCAAACAAAATCTTAGCAATACACTGCAAAATACCAGTGTGGAATATCATAAAACAGGTTATTCCAGCCAAGAATGTGAGGTAAGAACAGCTTTAAATTGTTCAGGCACATTAACATCAAATCAGTGGTGGGAATGCTGGCAGCTAGTCAGGAAAGATGTCGCTATAGCACATTAAAAAATCTTACTCCCTAGTGAGGATGATCAAGAACTTGGCATATTCATATCTGTGGCCACAGAAGAGAAAAAGGGATCATTTTCATCCCTGTGTCAGTGCTGGGCAGCACACGACTCTCCTTGAATAACTGCATATTTTTTCATTATTTTCAAGGATTTTTAATTCATTTTGCCTATTATCATAAAACACATTCCCACAGTAGGAAACATAAAATTTATTAAGATAATTGTAATCTAAAATATTCAAAGACCTGAACCGCTTATGGCATAATTACTTAAAGAGGATGCAAGAAATTTTACTGCAAGAAGGTGTATACTGGCATACTTCGCAGATATTGCAGGTTCAGACCACTGCAATAAAGTGAATGTCACAATAAAGTGAGTCACATGAATATTTTGTTTCCCAGTGCATACAAAAATAATGCATTTATTATACTGTAGTCTGTTAAATGCACAATCACTTATGTCTAAAAGAATGTACAAAGTTTAATTAAAAAAATACTTTGTCACTGAAAAATGCTAACCAATAACTGAGCCTTAAGCAAGTCATAATCTTTCTGCCAGCGGAGGGGCTTGCCCTAGTAACGTCAAAGATCACTGATCACAGATCATCACAGCAAATATAATCATGAAAAAGTGTGAAATACTGTGAGGACTAACCAACATGTGACACAGACACATGAAGTGAGGAAAGGCTGTTGGGAAAACGGTATCAATAGACTTGCTCGACTCAGGTAGCCAAAAACCGTGAATTTGTAAAAAACAGTATCTGTGAAGCACAGTAAAGCAAAGTGCAGTGACACAAGGTATGCCTGTATAAACCCTATAGCTGACTTATCATGTTTTGTATTTTTCTTTTTGCCTGCACAGGAAGAATAGCTTCTGTAATAGGAATGTAAATCATACATCAAGCTAATAAATGTGATTGGCCTGACAAGTTATAAGCATAACTAATTCAAATGTCTCTTATATAAAAATAATGAAATAATACATTAAAGATGAAAAATGTTATGTAACTAGCAAAAATCAGTATCCAATGAAGAAGAAGCACATTTCAGTTTTAAGATGGATGCTACGTCATCATTCAGTGACCAGATAAGGACTAAATTCAGATGCACATTAAAAAATCTTATCTAACCCTTGCCGGTTGGCTCAGTGGTAGCCCGTCAGCCTGGCGTGTGGAATCTTGGGTTTGATTCTTAGTAGGGCACAAAGGAGAAGCAACCATCTGCTTCTCCACCCCTCCCCTTCCCCCTTTTCTCTTTTACTCTTCCTCTCCAGCAGCCATGGCTCGAATTGTTAAAGCAAGTTGACTCCGGGTGCTGAGGATGGCTCCATGGCCTCACCTCAGGTGCTGAAATAGCTCGGTTGCTAAGCAGTGGAGCACAGCCTCATATGGGCAGAGTATTGCTCTGTAAGGGACTTGCCGAGTGGATCCCAGTCAGGGACATGTGGGAATCTGTCTCTCTGCCTTTTTGCCTTCCTGCCTCTCACTTGATAAAAAAGAAGAAAAAAAAATCTATCTCCTAGTGAAGATGATCAAGAACTTCATTTAAACTGATATATGCATTAAAAATAAATAAAAATGAAATGCTTTCTTTGAAGAAACTTGATAAAATTATGTAATATGTGGACAAAAGGAAACCCAAGTCCTCAAGGACTGTAGGAAAATCAAGGCATGAGATGACTTCATAAGAAACTTAAACATAGTATAACACCTGACTCCTTGGGGGAGGTGGACAAGCATAGTGAACATGGAACTGGAGGGGAAATGCTGGCATCACGGCTAAGTAAAGTGAGCCTTTGTGGTTTGAGAATGCTGACATCAAGACAGTGAAGCGTGCAGTCGTGATAGTATTTGTTTTAATGTCACTGTGGTGTGTTGGCATTCTGCTCGTTTGCAGGTGGATGGCAAGCATCCCAATGAGGCGGCCTTGATCCTCCACAGGAAGGGGTTTGATTGCCGCTTCCCCAGCCGAGGCACGGGGCTGCTGTGTTCCACTACCCAGGGAAAGGTGAGCTTCGTGAGTGCTTTTTGTTGTTAGTGTGCTTTGAAATCCCTGCTGTCTGCAAACGATCCTGACTATAAGATAGTGTTTCATTGCCTCTTCATTGATTTGTTCCCCTCAGCTGCACATTAGCTCATCTCCGCATCTTAAGGAAACACTTTCTCAACCTTCAGTCTCCTCTCCTTGTCAATATGTGTATGTTTGAAGACAGTGCTCTCACTGACTCTTAGGCTTTCCATTTCCAATCTACAAAGTATCTCCCTACCCCTGCCCCCAATTTTCTCCTTTCTGGATATACTCATGTATGAACTAGTTCATGTAACCCAAGTCCTGTGATGGCCAAGACAAGTTTGATACTAACTGAGGTAGCAGTAGGGAAGCACCAAGGAGCATTGAGATGGTGGGGGGATACCACCACCTGCAAGGCAACTGCAGTTCGCTTCTATCAGCCGTTCTCCATGGAAGCAGACAGGTCTGGGTCTTCTGATGAAACCACATTGGTATGTGAGTCCACACTGTGTGGGCCAAGCAGGTTCTCAGGCTGACCACTACTTGCTGACTGCCCATTTCTTACTTCTCTTGAAGTTGGTCTTCATGACAGTCCCATCAAGCTTCTCCCTGAAAGAAAGCAACCCCCAGTCTCCTGTGTCAGTCTCTGAGCAGGCTGTCAGTCAGAACAGTCGGCTGGTTCCAGTGCGCAGGCAGGTCTGCCTCCCTGGGCAGCTCGGCTGACCAGCTCTTCTCCAAACCCTCGTGCATACACTACACCTGACTCAACGCATTCAGTTTTAACCCTAGAAATTAGAGCTCACATAGGATCTGAAAAGAAGAGAAAATACTGTAGAAGGCCTAAGTTTACATAGCGAAACTTCTCCATTTCTTTTAATCACCCTTTGTAGAGTTGGTGCTAAGAAAGCACTGATATTTTCATTTTCATTTTTTTAGCACATCTGTACTTCTGCCTACCTTATTGTCAGTCTGAGTGTACTTGGTTGTGGGCTTTTGTATTCGAATGTTAGGCTTTGAGTCTCAAGGGGCTAAATCAATCCAGAGACACATACTCAACCTGCCCAGCCTACAAACGGGACTCACCAACAAGATGGGCCTTCCTTGCGGCAGCCTGTGTCCTGTCTCAGCTCTGTTGAAACTGAAAATGTGGACAACCACGTGTGTTGGGGTAAATGTTGACTGAAAGAGGATGGGGGTGTTTTTAGAGCATCTTGGCCCATAGATGTCTCTATTTTTTATTGGGAAATGGTCTCTGCACATGATAGGTTTGCAAGCAGAACAGAAAGGAAAGCCGTACAGGTGCCTCTCCATTACCATTCTCCATTGTCTCCAGTCAGGGTGGTCGGTGTGTCCACGCTGCACAGATGGGTTCCGTCTCCCTCCCCTCCTGATTATTTTACTTAAAAGAAACTTCAAGCATAGTGTTTTACTCAATCTCATACTATTTTTCACTGTAAAATATATGAATATAGAGCTATGTTATTAATCTTTCATCAAGGTTGATTTAAATATGCAAATTTTTATCACTTTTTAGATATCGGTACAGAAACTTTTGAACAAGTTTACTGTTGCAAGTCTCATCCCTTCGTCACTGTCCTTGCTGCATTCACCTGCAGACGCCAGAAATATAAGTGAGATCAACTTGAGTCCCATGGAAATTAGCACATTTCGAATCCAGTTGAGGTGAACCTGGCTTTCGGATTTGGATTTGGATTTGGAAGCATTGGCTTTTATATACTTCTTGGTTTAACGTGCAATAAGGAAGCACATTATTTTAGCTTCTGGCTACTGTGAGAACATGAAATCTGTGACTTTTTTTTTGAACCAGTACAATAAGAAAAAAAAAAGCCATGCTATAAACCTGTTTGATGTTTTTTTGGTTTTTCTTTTTTTTGAAGTTCTTTCCATCAACTACCACTATCAGTATGAATTGATGCAACAAAGAAATGTCTAAAGATAACCTCTCAACAGATTGTATCTCAGGTTAAATGCTAACTAATTTTATCTGTGTTTGGGGTTGTGAAGAGATTGTTAAGAGTTTTTGTGTTGCTGATCCTTCGTTAATTTTACAAAAATACCCATTTTTACCAAAATGGAATTAGAAGCTGGTGGGTAATAGCTAATGGCCAAAATGGTTGCAATCAATCATACATGTTAGGAAATAATTATGTGTTGAATACGTGGAAAAGTGCAATCCATCAACCCTTATGAAATATATATAGTTGATTTTCATACCTTTTTCTAATGTACCACTTGACCCTTCCCTTCCTACCCTTTGTAAAGTATTTCCAGAAATAGCAGATTTTGAATCATTCAGTAATAGAAAAAGAGGCATATTTTCATTACTTGACAATGTGGGATAGGTGCAATTTATTCCATTGTCACTAAAATAGAAGCAAGTCCATAGGTACCACAACCTATTTTAGGTACCACAAGGTGTCTTTTTACACAGCTCATTTGAATACAGATATTCTGAGAAGGGGTTTTCTATTTTAAAAATACCATATCAAAATAAATGTGCCTTATTTTTTTATGAGTCGTGTTAAATCTTTAGTGTCCATATTACCATTTGGGGGAGGTTGGGCAGGGAGAGAGTAGAGGTACTTTCTGTGACACATCAATTGTGAATTTTTTGCCTGACAATGCTGGCCACATTCTGATCTGTTTCATTAAATTTGTAGTGATATTACTCTAAACATTTTGACTATTTGAATGTACTGAGATCTCAGAAAACAAAACAAGGGAAAAAATATTGTTACTTAAAATATGCTGCTGCCAAGGAGACTGCAACTTGAAGCAAAGATTCTGTAAAGTGCAAAATCCACACCGTTTCCATTTCAGAGGAGTTAACCATGTTGAAGAGAGGATGCTTTAAAACAGACCGTTTTGAAACTCAATTTTAGGTAGCTCATCGTGATTTATCATATTAAAGAATATATTTGTTTAATGAATTCCAAATTTTTGTATGTGTGTACTAATCTTGAAGTGAAATTCTAAGCCCATGTGCTATTACAGTACTTTGGATAAAATTTATTTGGGATTCTTATTAACTTGACATTAAAATAAATGCAACATTAGCAACAGTTAGAATATTCAGTTTTAATGTAGAAAGGATTGTTTGAGTATGTACACTTTTGAAAGTTCTCTTTGTATTAACTAATAATTATCTGACTTTAAACTTCCATTTACCTCCTGTTATTCCAACATCTTTTTAGATAAATTAAAACCTAATTTCTATTTCACCATGTAGTCTGATTAATATCTGGATTTTTAATCAAGATGCAGCTCCTAATATTAATTTATGTTAAATTCATAAACTTTTCTCTCCTTTAATAATTAAGGAAACAATACTAGTGTTGATCAAGATATTACAAGGGAGTGATTTCATGCAATAAACATGTACTGTAAGTTCCCTTCCTCATTTTGGGGGGATAAACAACTAAAAAAAGAAATAAACACTTCCCTTTTGTGGATGTTGACAGATTTTAGGATTACCAGAATTAAATTCCAGGATTAAGATCAGTGTTTTCATCACATCTTCAATGTAAAACCTTCCTATGGGAGTTCACTGTGGTTCATCATTTTAAAAATTCTGATCAGTTGAGATAAAAAGTCTTGATGCAATAACAGTGGTTTTGCCACTTCTGGTTGTTTCAGATTGATATGTCCCTTGTCTTATTCGGGTCTTACTCAGTGTGTGTTGCCACCAACTGCTTACAAGTAAAGCAGGAATTCTCTTTAATAAGCAAGTTTCTGCTTTTTATCTTTAGAATAAATTATCAGGGAAATGAAGAGAGGATGCTCTTGCTTTGGGTTGTGGTAAAAAAAAAACTGACTACATCATTCACTATCTCCGGCACACACTAAAACCCGTGCACTTCAGTTGTGATGTCAGTGGCTTATTTGTGTGCTAGGTTTTATTGTTTTATTACATTTATTAGCACAGATGTTCAGTTGACCAAATAGTTCATTACTTTGTCCTTTTTTTAAAATTTTTCATGTAGAGTTATAACTGTAGTGTTTGAGAACTCAGCATCCTTGTTTTCTACAAATACTAAAATAAAATGATGTAAAGTGTGTTGTAAAACATTGTAATTACCGTCCCATGTCTTTGTTGAACCTGTGCTGAAATGTTTTCACATTTTTTAAAAAAAATTATTTATTGATTTTAGTGACGAGCAGGGGGAGAAAGAGAGCTAGGGGACATGGACCTGTTCCTGTACGCGCCCTGCCTGGGGACCAGATGGGCAGCCTCGGGCTCTGGGGCGACGCCCGCCCCCCGGGGGACCAGATGGGCAGCCTCGGGGCTCTGGGGCTTACCCCTGCCTGGGGACCAGATGGGCAGCCTCGGGCTCTGGGGCGACACCCGCCCGCCGGCTGCCCAGCCAGGCTTCACACTCTTTTGTCTGGAAGAAAATCTTTGCTTTCATTTTATGTTGCTTACCTTGGAATCAACAGGTTTTGATATTTTCACTTGGAAGATTTTATATCTTTTTGGGACTATGTAATATAAGATCGCTAATAAAAGATAAATCTTATCATGTACATGGCTCTCTAGAGTAGTTCTATTTTGTACACAAAATATATTAGAACATTGGTAGGGTAGAAGAGGGAGGGCCTGTCTGTCCCTTTTTCAGTGGATTGCCCCGTCCTTAGTCCAGCTCTCGTTAGAGAAGACAGATTTGGAGAGCTCAGTGGCACATGCGGTGGTGGTGAGTTCCATGTCTGGCTTTGGGATCACCTTCGAGATTGGAATAGGAACCTGGCCTGGTTTCTTGTGAGCCAGTTAGGAGGAGCAGACTGTGGTAAGAGTCCGTATATTCCAAGACAAATATGAAGAAGAAAGGGAGCCAAGACGTGAAGCTGAGAACCGCCATGTGAGCTGATCAGAAGGTAAGGCTGGTGGGAAGACTGGAACCCGGAGGTCTCCGCCGGCCCAGAACAGCACACGGCGCGGTGGCTTTCGGGAGTTCCTTCAAAGAGTGGAGACGGGGCGGGGGAAGGATAAATATCCTAGAGGTATGCGCGGGTTAGCCAGCAAACCCGACATGACACACAAGGAAGTTGCGGCTTGCTTTGGGTGACATATATTTAGTAAGGAGATTAATCAGTTTGTAAATTTCTATACACTGAACTATGAAAACCTAGAAAAATATTAACAAAAATTGCATTAGCAGATAATGAAACTTATTTTCAGCTCCATAATAGTTATCTACATGTCAAAGTAATTTGAATATTAAAACTGGTAAAAGAAAATTTTCGGTGGGCGTATGTTCACATGCCTCTTAAAACCCTGTGATACAAAACCAACGAAAGGGGTTCTGTTTTCAGCCGTTAAAGGAGTGGTTCGGAGGGAGCAGAGGGAGATCTGGTAAGGCCATGCTGCTGCCGTACTCCAAAGCAGACCACAAGTTCCCGGAGAGGTTATCATAGATGAGACGCCGTCAGCATACATTGGCTTACGCAAGCAAAAATAGAAACTGTCTTGTCCCCAGTAACAACTATTCAAAGGTAGAGAACACAAGTATATCTGTAGCCAAGCATAGGATGATGTCATCCAGGACCTATCTCTCGGTTTTGCTTTCCTCTTGAGTTGTTCTCATTCTCGGGCAACATCTGCATATTTTATGGCAAGATGGTTACCAGCAGACCTGTTTGTATCCATCCAGCTTAGTGACCCCAGTAGAAAAAGAGCACCTTTATCTAATTTTTTAGCAAATGTCCTAGGATTGGTGTCTGGCTGTCACCTGGCTTATATGCTAATGACTGACTAAAGGTAGAGTTAGGTTCAACTAAGTCACATGGAAAAATGAGTGAGAAATAGCTCCCCCTTCACACAGTCTCCCCCAATAGAACATGAGATTCTACAACCAGAGAAAAGGGAGTTAAATACTAGGATACTTTGGATACTAGGCAGGCAAACTATAGTAGAAATGTATTCTAGAGGAAAACGAAGTGTGTGGATTTAAAGAAAGCATACCCAATTTCAGTTTCAGGAAAGGTTTCACAGAAGAGGTAGGCTTGGAATAGTTCTTAAAAGATGCATTTGATCTTAGCAGAGACAATATATGTTCTCTGTTAAAAGACCCAGAGTGATGAAAGATGGTACCAGCAAGCCTAGAAAACTAGAAATAATTTCTTCTGTCTGGACTAGCACTGTCTGTCCAATAAAACTTTCTGTGATAATGGCAAGGTTTTCTTTTTCTTTTTTTTTTTTTTTTATTTACATTCAACACTATTTTATGCTTCAAGTGTACAGCACAGTGGGTAGACATTCACATAGGTTTTAAAGTGTCCCTCTGATAATTCAAGTGCCCATCTGGCACCATTGAGAATTACAGTACTGTTAACTACGTTCCCTATGCTTTCCTTACGTCTCCATCATGGTAAGGTTCTTCATGCATGTGCTGTCCAGCATGGTAGCCACCAGCCACGTGTGGCTCTTAAACATTTGAAATGTGGTTTGTGCAAAAGTTTACATAGCAATGTGGCTATAGCATTAGCACTGGGCTTGTATTAACTAGTGGGGAATCAACTAAAAATGTCAGTTAAGGTTACATTGTTGCCATCTTGCTGCTCCCTGTGGTCCGCATACCAGAGGCATTGGTATCACCCGGGAATATGTCAGGAATGCAGAATCTCAGGTCCCTCACCAGACCTGCTAAGTCACAGTGCATTTCAACAGGAGCCCCGGAGGAGTCACTGGCCTAGAAACTTCAAGAAGTCAGATCTCTCTATCTTGTTAAACTTTTCTAAGTAACTCTTTGTAATTAGTCCTATACCCTACAATCCTCTGCTACCAGAAAGCATCCCATAAAGCCCGTCCACTTGTCCCAGCACCACCCAGTCCAAGCCACCTTCTTGTACGTGGCCAGCTGAATGTGACGCCCTGTGCTCAGCCTACTTCCAGTCCTGCCCCTTTCTGATTCTTTTCTGTTTCTTTTCTGTTTGTTTGTTTTCACAAAGGAGCCAAAAAATGGCATTGGAAAAGCTTCTTTTCCTGTTGAAACCTAGAATGAGTTTTCAGTTACACTTAGAATAACACAAGCTTGCACTATGGCCTAAAAGCCTTGCGTGACCCGGTCCCTATCCCTCCCACCTACCTCAGCTTTAGGAGGGGTGTGTGTGTGTTAGGAAATCCTTTCCTGACCCAAATCAACCTTATATATACCCTCTCCCTTTTACTGTTTTTGCTGGGTCTCAAACACACCAAGAACTTCTCTTAGGTTGCTCCCAAGGTTCCTCTCAGACCTTCCCAGGGCTTGTGCTTGTTATTCAGGTTTGGTTAGGTGTCAGCTCCAGAATGTCCCTGGACCAGCCCAATTATACCAGCCCCAGCCCACCTGTACTCTGTCACTGAGCCTTTTATTAGCCTGCCTCTTTCTTTCTTTTCTTTTTTCTTTCTTTCTTTCTTTCTTTCTTTCTTTCTTTCTTTCTTTCTTTCTTTCTTTCTTTCTCTTTAGGGTTTGGGGGGAGAGACAGGGACAGACAGGAAGGGAGAGATGAAAAGCATTAATTCTTCATTGCAGCTTCCTGGTTGTTCATTGATTGCTTTCTCATATGTACTTTGATGGGGGGAGGGACTTCCAGCCAAGCCAGTGATCCCTAGCTCAAGCCAGTGACCTTGGGCTTTAAGCCAGACCATGGGGTCATGTCTGTGATCCCATGCTCAAGCCAGCGACCTCATGTGGTGAGCCTGTGCTCAAGCTGGATGAGCCCACGCTCAAGCCGTTGGCCTCAGGGTTTCAAGCCTAGGTCCTCTGCATCCCAGGCCACTGCTCCATCCACTGCATCACTGCCTGGTCAGGCTAGCCTGCTTCCTTGCTTAACAGAGGCATATTTGAAATGAAGTAGGTTTGTCTTCCCCACTAGACTGTAAGCTCTACCAAGGGCAAGAAGCCCAGCTATTTGTTCAGCATTGTATCCCCACCCTTGGAAAAGGAGGTGTTCAGAAAATAAGTGTACAGGAAATGTATGAAAGTATGTGGATCACCAGTAAATGTTGAGGAAAGTGGAAATTTTCAAAATTGAAGGCTGTAAAAATCACTTATTTCTTAATTGCATTTTTCTGTTCATGCAATTTTCCTGGTTAAAAACCCTCAGGAAGGTCTCATTACCAGAAATTAAAAAATAAATGTTTCAAGCTCTATTCCTAATCTCCCTAAAAGATGTGACTTCCTTATGGCAGATACTGTAGTTGCTTATCAACTAGCCACTGCCCCCCCCCCCCCCCCCGCCTTCTTTGCTAATAAAACTTGATTTTATTCATATATGAGACAGCTGTGAGCCTCAGGAGATAAACTGTAATTGGTCTAAATTAGTCATGTTCCTCCTCTAGGCTGGGTGATTGATTTAGGAATTGACGTGTCACAATTTTAGCCAGTGAACTACCATGGGAAGTCTGTCGGGGGCTTCTGGGAGAGTCCTCTTCAGAAGAGAAGAGCATGTTACCCTCACTCAGCTGTGTTCAAAGGCAGTATTGTGTAAATGTTGAGGCTGGAGCTGATGCAGCCATTTTGCCACTCTGCAGAGACAAACCTGAGGACAAAAGTTTACTGACCAAGCAAAAGTAGAATCTGGCTCCCTGATGATGATCTGCTCAATAAACCATCTCCAACTTTGCTTTATGAAATAATTAGTCACTGTACTATTGAATCCATTTTTGTTTTGTTTTGTTTTGTATTTTTCTGAAGTTGGAAACAGGGAGGCAATCAGACAGACTCCCGCATGCGCCCTACTGGGATCCACCCGGCACGCCCACCAGGGGGCGATGCTCTGCCCATCCCAGGCGTCGCTCTGTCGCACCAGAGCCATTCTAGCGCCTGAGGCAGAGGCCATGGAGCCATCCCCAGTGCCCGGGCCAACTTTGCTCCAATGGAGCCTCGACTGCGGGAGGGGAAGAGAGAGACAGAAAGGAAGGAGAGGGGGAGGGGTGGAGAAGCAGATGGGCGCTTCTCCTGTGTGCCCTGGCGGGGAATAGAACCCGGGACTCCTGCACGCCAGGCCAACGCTCTACCACTGAGCCAATCTGTCAGGGCCGAATCCATTTTTGACTTTAGGATTTTGTTACAAAAAGCTGAAAGCATTTAAACTAATGCTCCTCATCGCTGCCTTGGCACCATGCTGTCTTGTTTAGATACTTTGCTGAATGGGTATATTGACAGCCAGACTAAAGCTTGGCTGTGAAGTCAGTTTCTCAGAACATAGTCTCTAACTTTGTCCCTACTGCTCCAATCACTTTGCGATTTTGATCAAAATATTTAATAATACTGTACTTAATTATATTGCATAAAGATTTTTTTCAAAGATAAGGTGAGAAGGATTTTGGGGGGTTTTTTTTGTTTGTTTTGATTTTTGTGCCATGACTCGGATACAAACCGGAGAAGGATTTTTAAGAAAATGAATCAAGGATGTGTATACCAGCAAAATGCCTTAAGATTGCAGCATTCCTTTGGCATATACACTTGGTGAGTGTTTCAGTTCAAATGTGGAATGGGGGCTGGGTCCTGTGTAGCAAGGTGGGACCCCCAAGTGTCAAGCAAAATCTGGAGGCTGAGAGGAAGAGAACCAAGGAGCAAAGGCGGGAGCAACGAGTCGGAGGGCTGGCGTCTTTGAAGTGTGTCAGCGGGCTCTTTAAATATTTTGAGATTTCCCAAACAGACTTATATCACTAGAAGGACTGTGGATGTGAATTTCTAAGTCTCCAAACAGGCGAAGGAGGGAAATTGGAACAGTGCTATTTAAAAGGCCATATTTTAAGGGCTCTGTGTGGAACCTCGTGTTCTTGGATCACATGCTGTATGCAGCTTTCCAATGAGTTTATTCACAAGCTTAGTCTTGGGCTCATTTTCTGGTCCCAGATCTGAATGACAATGCTAGCAAGCCAGATGTGTCTCTAGGGTGAGGATGTGTGCAATCCTTTTACTAATCAAATGAAGCCCTCATTAGTTGGATTTCAAAGCATGATCCGAAGTTGGGAGCAAATCTTTGTTTTGGTCCAAAACTCTCCTTGGAGCAAAAGACCCGAGCACTTGCCTTCTTTGGGGTGGGTATTCTTGCCTCATGCAGGACTGAAATGATTCCAGGCTGGCTGTATGGTGAGTGTTCAAGAAAAACGATTTGACTCATTCATTCATTTTGCATTTCTAAATGGATGGTCTAAGTTCAGTTAACAAGATTACTTTGAAGTGAAAATCTATTTTCTTAAGTAAAATCTAGAAATTCATCCTCATTGAATTTGTGGAACTCCTTTTAATAGAGCCTAAAGGCAGTTGGTTTTACATTCTGCATTGAGCTTTCAATAAACATTAACTGAAGTTGTCGTTTTGGGCAGAGTACTGGTGCAAGGATCTGGGAGGAGGATCTTTAATAATCCTGTTCTGTCTGGTAAGGGAGAGGATTTCTGCATGGAGCGAAGATGCCCTAAGAGTGGAGAGCAAGAGGGCCCCTTAGTGTTGGCGGCACACATGAGAGATCCTGGGAACCCAGAGGAAGGAGACTGCTTCTCAGGACTGATGGGACAGAAGGCAAGGGAGTGAAAGGATCTGAACTGAGCCTGGAAGGATAGGTCACCAACCAGCTGTGGGGAGGGGGGAGGCCTGACACCAGCAGCACAGAAAAGAGCAAGCTCATGTCTGGTAGAAGTTTGTGAAGGGAAACATTGGAAGTAGACTAGAAATGTTTCCTGTAATCTGTGTGCAAACTTTGGACTCTGCAGAAGGAAATAGAGGTGTGTGCACATTAATATTGATTTGTACCCTTACCAGGCAGTGCACAGTGAGTAGAGTGTCAGGCTGGGATGCTGAGGACCCAGGTTCGAAACCGAGGTCACTGGCTTGAGTGTGGGCTCATCTCAGCTTGATCGTGGTTCGCCAGCTTGAGCGTGAAATCATAGACATGACCCCATGGTTACTGGCCTGAGCCCAAAGGTCACTGGCTTGGAGCCCAAGGTCACTGGCACCGCTGGAACCCCCCACACCCATCAAGGCACATACGAGAAAGCAATCAATGAACAACGAAAGCGCTGCTTTAGTTGATGAGTTGATGCTTCTCATCCCTCTTCCTTTCTGTCTGCCTGTCCCTCTCTGTCTCTCTGTCTCTCTCTAAAAAAATATATGTATTGATTTGTAAACACAAAATTGCCAAGAATTGTGAAGGAAAGGACACATGCATCTCTGAATTTTTTTTTCTTCATTATAGCCATGTGATGCTTTGTTAAGGCAATTCAGAACTGTAAATGTCTTATATATCAGCCTGTTGACTTCAGTAATCTAGTGGTTTTATCAGTGAAAGAGTGGCATCTAATCCAAACCTGGACCAAACAATTTTACCGGATATGGAAGTAACTGGCTCCTTCCCTCAGTCCACAGTCAGGCCGCTTCAGGACAGTCTCGGGGTTAACTTATCAGCCATAAACTCAGGAATATTTGTCACCCAGATTCAAAGTTAAGGAATTAATAGGATACATTATTAAAATACTTTTAGCTTTGAAAGGTCTATTATTTTCAAATGTAGTAGAACCTGTCATAATTCAATCTTGTAGGCCTGTGTCATTCAAGTGTAATAATGATAAGATTTTATAATTCGGTGAAAACTACATAAGGTGAAAGACTAGCCTGCCTTCTCTGAAATCTCACCCTGTTTGTGTGATGAGAGATGAGTGAGGTTTCAGCAAAGGTGTAGCCCCAGTTCTTGTAGCTTTAACAAGTACAGGAGAAGTGAAGGCCTCTGGGATACAAAATTTCAAATTAGAAGGGAACAAACACAAGGCCCAGGACAGCACCAGGAAACACAACAGGAAACACGACTGGTCTTGGACACACACAACTATGTACCTGGCTTTATTAAAATCTCCACAAATTAACAATGAAATGAAGGCTGTTCAATATTTAAAAAGAAAACTACCTATTGGAGCACCTCATGTCACAGGACCAGGAGGCTGTAGGGGTTTAGTTAGAACCTGCCAGGGATCCAAATAGAAGGCGAACTGTTCCGGGCATGTAGAGCCCTGAGAGCTCGGAGTGTGATGTTGCCATCAGTGTGGTTGTGACAACCAGCCACCTAATGATGTTTGTAAAGCAGCAGGAGGCTCATGGCAGTGGGCAGATCTTGACTCGTCTGGGGGCAGGGGAAAAAAAAAGGATCATTACATATTGATCCCTTTGTTTCTCTTCCTTATTCAGAAGTAAAACGATGATGATAATAACATTAATAGACAACATTCACTGAGTGTTATGTGCCAGGCACTATAAACACTGGACATACTCAGGTCATTTAATACTCACAGCCACCCTACAAAGGCTGGGCTATTATTATGCCCATTTTACAGAACAGGAAAGTGAAGGTTAATGACACTGAACTCCAACCATGGACTATTTAGGGTTCTTAGAACTACAGTCCGTTGCCACAGCTAGCCCACTGCCTGCTTGGTAGATAAAGTTTTATCAGAACACAGTGATACCATTTGTTTACACCTTTCTATGGCTGCTGTATAGCTACATAGAGTTGAGTAGTTGGGACAGAGACCATGTGGCCTGCAGTGGCTGAAAATATTTACTGAACGTCCTTTAGAGAAAAAATAAGCCTCTTGTCTATCTGACTACAGAGTCCACTGGACGTGGAATTCCCAGAATTTTCACTTTGGGGACTGTTTTAATTATGAAAGCCAAGGGGCAATGTGGCAGTGGTAGTGGAGAGAGCACTAGATGGGGTCCTGGCAATCGGATTCTCCTCTCAACTCTGTTAGAAAGTAGCTGTGGAAGAGTCACCCACCTCCTAAGAAATCTTTTCCCTGATCTACTAATTAAAGCCACCTTGCCAAGTTTCCAAATTAGAAGGCTTCCTAAACACTTTTTCTGGTTTGCTAAAAGCTATTTTTGCATATCAAACAAAATGCATTTTTGCTGGTTCTCCATGGCAACATGCAGAGCTTGCCAAATAACCTTTTGAAGTCCTGTTGTGTCTCCATGCTTTAGTGATGGAACCTTTGGGTGGATAGCTGTTTGAAGATAGGGATAGAATTATCTGTTTAATGCAAAAGCTTATTTTTGTTTTGTTTGTTTGTTTTTGTGACTGCCAGTATTTCCTTCCTCTGTAACAACATCTGCCTGAAGTTTTCTCTGGGGTGACTGATGCCTGAAATGAAAGAGTAAGATGAAAAATCCTGAAAGGATTATGGGAAAACCATTGAGTTTTAACCTGTGAATCCACACCAGTGTTTCTACACACCATGGGTTTCAGATCAATGCAGGGATCTGTGGGACAGGGGGTTCTTCTATTGAAGGACTAAGACAAATCACTTTAAATCTGGGAAAAGCTTAGTCTTTGGCCATCTGTGGTTAACAATCAGTCTTGGTGCAGCTTTGCCCTGAAAGGTTCAGGGAAAAAAATCTGTTTAGGGAAAATACAGTGCCAGAGCTATTGCCTCTGCAAAGATGATTTGTTAACAAGGCTGATGACAGGAACTTCATCTTGTTCCATGGTACATTTCAGTGGTTTAAGGCAAGAAATGTGTGTTAGTTTGTTGAGCCTGTCTTGACTCTTCTTTAGAGTATGAAGATTTGGAGTGGGAGCAGGAACCAGATAATTAAATGTATTTCTTCTTTGAATACAAGTGCAGGCCAGTTTGAGTCTTGAGAAGCTATATACAGTGTGTCCATAAAGTCATGGAGCACTTTTGACCGGTCACAGGAAAGCAACAAAAGACGATAGAAATGTGAAATCTGCACCAAATAAAAGGAAAACTCTCTCAGTTTCATACATATTTAGTGCAGTTTGATGTGGGCTCACGCATAGATTTTTTAGGGCTCCTTAGGTAGCTATCCCGTATAGCCTCTACAGACTCGTCACTGACTGATGGCCTACCAGAACGGGGTTTGTCCACCAAACTGCCGGTTTCCTTCAACTACTTATCCCACCAAGTAATGTTATTCCTATGTGGTGGCGCTTCGTTATAAATGCGCCGATATTCACGTTGCACTTTGGTCACGAATTTGAATTTAGCGAGCCACAAAACACATTGAACTTTCCTCTGTACTGTCCACATCTCGACTGGCATGGCCGTGGGTTGCTCCACTGTATACAGTGTTACGTCATCATCTGCGCATGCGCACATGCTGCCACATCATCCTACAAAAACTGGGAGGGTTTTCCTTTTATTTGGTGCAGATTTCACAATTTTATAGTCTTTTGTTGCTTTCCTGTGACTGGTCAAAAGTGCACCATGACTTTACAGACACACTGTATTTTAGAAACAGCAAAATGCCATCATTTGGGAATGAACTTCCATTTGGCTCATATCAGCCTGTTGAATCTCAAGTTAATAAAGCATTGCACATCCTGAACCTGACCCCTTCTTATGAAACAAGGCCTTTGTAGAGGGTTGAATGCTGGGTCCCAAAAAAGATAGGTCCATATCCCAATCCCTGGAACCTGCTAATGTTACCTTATGTGGGAAAGGGCCTTTGCAGATGTAATTAAATTAGACACCTCAAGATGAATTAATCATGGATGATCTGGCTGGGCCCCAAATCTAATGAAAACTGTCCTTAGAAGAGACAGAATAGAAAACACACAGAGGAGGGGGCGAGGTGAGCAAGGAGGCAGAGACTGGCGTGGTGTGGCCACAAGTCAAGGAATGCAGATTGCTACCAAAGCTGGGAGAATGAAGGAAGAGGCTCCCCCAGATCCTCCGGAGGGAGGGAACACGGCTAACACTTTGATGGCCGACCGCCGGTCTCCAGAACTGTGAGAGAATAAGGGACTGTTGTTGGAAGCCACCCAGTTTGTGGTAATATGTTATAGCAGCCTCAGGATATTAATAAAAGTACTGCTCAAAATACCATTCTCCAACCAGGGGTCCCCAAACTTTTTACACAGGGGGCCAGTTCACTGTCCCTCAGACTGCTGGAGGGCCGCCACATACAGTGCTCCTCTCACTGACCACCAATGAAAGAGGTGCCCCTTCCGGAAGTGCAGCGGGGGCCCGGATAAATGGCCTTAGGGGGCTGCATGCGGCCCGCGGGCTGTAGTTTGGGGACGCCTGCTCCAAGCCATCCCACGGTGCTCGGTGCTCCTGGAGAGGTCCGGCCGGCTCTCCGCCTCTCCTGGCGTCTGGCAGAGGAGGGCGGGGCCGAACGTTTCCCATAGGCTTGTGACACACAGGTCACCTCGCGGAAGTGAGAGAAGCGGAAAGACAAGGATCTCTTTAGTATTTGATTCATTGTGTTGTAGATTGGCAGTTCAGTTGTCCTTTGGCAGTTCAGAGTACAACTTGGAATAAAAACAGGAAATGTTTCCAGTGATTTGCCACCATTTACCAAAACATGTTACTCATCTAGACAAAGATTGCATTTCACACTGGTGGTAAGGAGGTAGACCTTTCAGTAAATAGCAGGCTCCTTATTTGGAGAAAAATAAAATTGTATATCTCCCTCAAACATACGCAAAAATAATTTGGACATTAAAGATTTAATTGAAAGACTTAAGACTATAAAAATAATAGAAAAAAATCCAGGAGACTATTTTAATCAATTGGAAGTAAAGAAGGCCTTCCTATGCATGGTATGAATTTGAGAGCTATAAAAATAACTAGGCACATTTGATTATAAAATTTAAAAATGATATGACCAAAGATGCCATAAACAGAGTTACAGGAAAAACAAAACAACATATGGCCATAAATATTGCAAATGTATTATTTATTAGTGTATTCAACTGTCTGGGAGTACCAAGTAGGAGCCGGACACTACAGTCAGTGCTGGGAACAAAACACTGAACAAGACAAGTGCAAGCCTGACCTCATGGAACTTGTGAGCTAGTGAGTGAGGAACTCACAGTGATTTACGACTCAAGTACTTTTGAGTATAATGAGTATTATAAAGGTCAAGTCTGGATGCCATGGGAATGTGTGAGGTGGATAATTATTGACAGAGGAGAGTTAATTAACCTCTCTAATGTACAAAAATCTCATGGAAATCGATGAGAAAAATATTAACAGAAAAATTGACAAAGGACATGTACTGCAAATTCCCAAATGATGAAATATAGTTCACCAATAACCATGAAAATGTTTATCACCATGAAAAATCAAAGATATGCACATTAAAATTAGATATAATGTTTTACTGTCAGATTATCAAACAAGGAAATGAGTTACAATAAAAACTGCTAACAATGAGACATAAGGAGTTGGGCAATCTCACATACTTTGGTAGCAGCATAAACTGTAGATTATCTGACAATGCATATATCCATATTTATAATTTAAAAATGCGCTCCTCTGTTTAGTGTGTTATGGACTGAATGCTGTGCCCTCCCCCCCATTCCTGTGTTGAAGCCTTATCCCCTGATATGATGGTATTTGAAGAGAAGCCTTTGGGAGATAATTGGTATGAGATGAGGCTGTGAGCCTGCATGTTGGATTAGTGCCTCTGTGGAAAAGGACAACAGGGAGCTGGTTCACTTTCTGCACAAGTACACACTGCAGGAAGGCCATGTGAGGACGTAACGTATTACAGAGTATTATACAACAACTGATAGGGTAGACTTTACATACAGACATGGGAATATGTCTTAAGATATTTTGTTAAGTGAAAAGTATAGCTCCATATGTATAGTATGATTCATTTCTGTAAACAATATATAAAAAGAAAAATATTCGTATGTATGCAACCATCCATCAAGTGCTACTATGCCCCAAGTACAGGGCTGAACACCTAATGTAATTTATCTCAGCTCATTTATGCCATATAACAGTCACGTGTGGTAGGCAGTGTTATTAACCCTATTTTACAAATAAGAAATTGGGGACCAAGAGGTTAATTTGTCTAGTCACACAACGAATAAATGGCAAAGCTGGAATGTGAATCGTGCTCTTAACTATTACACTGCATAAATGTTCAAAAGGGACAAATACCAGCAGTTATTATTTTACAGTAGGGATGGGAATAGGAATTTAAACTATAGGGGCCTTTAATATTTTGATGTTGTTTATTGTGTTTATTGGTAATATATGATCGTTGTTAAAAATTCAAAGATGCCTAGCGTGCGGAGGACCCGGGTTCGATTCCCGGCCAGGGCACACAGGAGAAGCGCCCATTTGCTTCTCCACCCCTCCGCCGCGCTTTCCTCTCTGTCTCTCTCTTCCCCTCCCGCAGCCAAGGCTCCATTGGAGCAAAAGATGGCCCGGGCGCTGGGGATGGCTCTGTGGCCTCTGCCCCAGGCGCTAGAGTGGCTTTGGTCGCAACATGGCGACGCCCAGGATGGGCAGAGCATCGCCCCCTGGTGGGCAGAGCGTCGCCCCCTGGTGGGCGTGCCAGGTGGATCCCGGTCGGGCGCATGCGGGAGTCTGTCTGACTGTCTCTCCCTGTTTCCAGATTCAGAAAAATGAAGGAAAAAAAAAAAAAATCAAAGATATTTCTATTTTGGAAGAAAAAAATGAATGAGATAATTCCATGACCTTTGTCTATCTATAAGACGATGTTTACAGTCAATAAATTTTTGATGCTGTCACAGTAATGTGAAAAATATGTAAAGCTATCATTTAGGATCATTTGTTAATTAAACTGTTATAAGAAAACCAGCTTATAAATGAAAGAAAAAAAAGCTTTAACCTCAGTTATTTTTCTAAAAAACTACAACAGAAGAAAAACCATAAAAAATCAAAGCTGGAGATCACTACTGTGGATTCCCTAAGTTGGCATTATTCACAGGGATATGATTTTCTAGCCATATGCTTTGACAGGCATTGATGTAGCTTGGTGAAAGTAGGTGTATATTGAAAATAAATTAGATCGGAATAAATTAAAAATCTGAATGTAAATCTTGGCTAGCTAGGTCATTACATAACAAATTATGTATCCTCTTGAAACCTTACTTGTTTCGTATTTAAAATGGGGATGTCAGTTTCTAACTTTCTGAGTCTCCATACTTTAAATTCTCTGATACACCCAGCACATTGCTAACCACTTAGCAGGTGCTTAATAAACACTGGCTGTATTTACAGAGATACCATTTAAGCTCTCAAGCAGAAAGTTAAATTGGTCATCTCAGATGTTCTGTCCTCAGCTACCCTCGTCCAGAAGGAAGGTGGTTTTCTCCCACTCCCCAGCACCAGCCGGCTGCCGCACCATCCAGACTGCATATTCATTACTATGGTAACAACTGTGGGCTCCCTGCTTCCTGCTAAGTGTTTATTCTCCCATTTTTTCCTCTTCTCAGAGCCAGACTTAACTTTATGGCTCCCACTCCAAAGTCCTTTTGAAAAGAATTAAAAATGCAAAGATTATAGCACGTGGAAATTGAATACAATCTCTTTCCCCCTCAAAGTAAGATAGCACTATGGTCCTCCCCCTCCCCCCCCTTCTCCACCTCCTCCTTCTCCTTCTTTTGTAAAAGAAACCTAACTAAATATGGTACTTCCACTCTTGGAACAACAGAATTACCTTGTTTGGGAAATATAAACCAGGGGCAAGATTTTTGATGCTCACTTAATCCTACTGGATTTGCTGACCACTCTGTAAAGCCTTAACTTCGCCTGGAGCCTTCCCACTGTGGAGACTATGAGAGCAAAGACCCGGAGTCAGGAAAGCAGCCAGTGGACCTGAAGGTCCACGTGCTGGCTGGCTTGTGGCAGAGAAGGTTGACACAGGTGAGGAGTGGGCAACAAGGCTGGAGTGCTACAGGAGGGCCAAGTTGTAAAAGAATGGATACTACTAATGTTGCTTTCCTAGGGAAAGTCATTTTTCATTGTGCCAGATTTCTCTGTAATGCTCTATGGAGTCCTGTTCTCCTATGTTTCTGTGAATCCAGCATCTGCAAGGGACAGAAAAGCAGAGAAACTCAACAACATTAGGTCTTAAGCAGTTTACCATCTATGGCCCTCAAGTAATGGTTACACTTTCATGAATTATTTTCTTAACTTCTAGTTTCTGAAAAGCAGGTCTATCTAAATTATTATTTTTTACAGGAATAATATTTTTACCAACATTAAACTGACAGTTTTTTATTCCCAGAAATCATATTGCTCTGTGGCTCTGCACTTATTAAATCAATGGACTTCATCATTTCACAGGAGGTTGAAACAGAGAAGTCATTTCTTGGCCATCAGTGGAAAAACGTATTTTAAAAAGTTCACAGTGAGAGCATTGTATTAAAATCCAGGCTTTGTTGATAGGGGGCAAAGAGGCTGTTTAAATTTGCCAAAATTCTTTTTACAAATCAAATGCCAAGCCTCAGGAATCTAGACCCTTGGATTTTATTATAAGGGACATTTCCACCTGAGAGGGAACCCTTTATATTTCTGAGAGGAGGTGGCTGGGAGGAGAAAGGGGAAGACATACAAGTCACCAGACATAAATATCCCACTTTCTGGCATCCATGGAGTTGTACTTTGCCGGAGTATGTGGTAGAAAATGTTACCGAACAGTGGACTTATCCTAAGGTATATTTCAGAGCCTCCCACTGTTAGCATGCCATTACATCTAAAATGGTGCCAGACAGGATTTTAGAAATGGCTGAAGAAGGGAGGTGTCTAGATGGCTGAGCTTTAGATGTCACCCTACTTCTCCATATCCTACCATATGCTGTACCCGTGGCAGGGATGGGAAATGAAACAAGCAGTGGGCCAGCAGAGGCCTAGGGTTAGAAAGGAGACATCACAGGCGTGCCCTTACTACTAGGAGCCAGGACTTCAGCAGAGGGTGTCAGCATGGCATCTCAAGGGACCAGTGGGAGGAAAATCACACTTCAGTGAGTGCCACTACTGTCACCTGGGCACCTGACCAAACAAGCTACAACTATCAGAGACCAGCAAGGAACAGAGGCTGATAAATGACCCTGAAGACCCATTGACCGTATGTGTCACACACAAGCGTACTTTATGTCGAGGCCAACCTGAGCAGGATGAGGTAAAGAAACACAGGTAGAACAATACTTAGAGGGAGATAAAATTTTGAAATATCCAAGACGGAGGCCTCTTTGGATAGCAAATAAGTAGTGAATAAAGAATGATTATTTTTACTCAGAGTGTATGACTGTCGAAGCCTCTACCCAGCATTCTTTTTGTTCTTCCCTCCCTCCTACAGCAGCTTCCTTAACCACACAGAGAGCTTGTTGGGTTGGGGAGGGCATGGGGTACAGGACAGAAAGAGATTTAGCATGGTGACAAGTCTCTGTAAAGTAATAGTTTTCTCTAATTGTTATTTTCCAGCTATTTCATTTCAGCCATTTTATACCCTTGTTTTGTTTTGTTTTTAATTTTTTAATAATTTTATTTTTAATGGGGCGACATCAATAAATCAGGATACATATATTCAAAGATAACAACTCCAGGTTATCTTGTCGTTCACTTATGTTGCATACCCATCACCCAAAGTCAGATTGTCCTCTGTCACCTTCTATCTAGTTTTCTTTGTGCCCCTCCCCCTCCTCCTTTCCCTCTCCCTCTCCCCCCTCCCCCCGTAACCACCACACTCTTATCAATGTCTCTTAGTTTCACTTTTATGTCCCACCTACGTATGGAATAATGCAGTTCCTGGTTTTTTCTGATTTACTTATTTCACTTCGTATAATGTTTTGTGAGTTCCCTATTGCCATTTTATAGATTTCTTTCTGTTAGTTTTGTGTCTTGTTTGATCCTTCTCTTTCGTTTTTCTATCTTTTGTTTTTATTTGGTTGTATTCCATACATCTTTCCTCTGTTGCTATCTTTTTTATCTCATGTGCTTCTGTGGTGGTTTTTTCAATGGTGGTTACCTTTAAGTAATGAAAAGAGTTCCTACCCTGTTCATTGTAGTGCACTATTTTGTGAGTACTTTTGCACTCCATCATCCTTTGCTACTGTTAATCTCCATCCTCTCCCCCCTTTCTTTTTGTTGTTGTCACAGTTTAAATTTGGTTTTATTGTGTTCTTCTTGGAGCTTTTACTTGTGGCTTTGTTGTTTTTTTTTTTGTTCTTTGTATCTGATTGAAGATCCCCCTTTAGTAATTCCTGGAGTGGGGGTTTTCTGATGATAAATTCCCTCATCTTTTCTGTATCTGTGAATGTTTTTATTTCTCCTTCATATTTGAAGGATAGCTTTGATGGGTATAGTATTCGTGGCTGAAAGTTCCCCTCTTTCAGGACTTTAAATATTGGGGTCCACTCTCTTCTAGCTTGTAGAATTTCTGCTGAGAAATCTGATGATAATCTAATGGGCCTTCCTTTATATGTTGTATTCTTCTTTTCCCTGGTTGCCTTGAGAATTTTTTCTTTGCCGTTGGTTTGTGCCAATTTCATTATGATGTGCCTTGGAGTAGGTTTGTTGGGGTTAAGAAAACTCGGAGTTCTGTTTGCTTCTTGAATTTGAGGCTTTAGTTCTTTCCACAGGCTTGGGAAGTTCTCATCTATTATTTGTTTATGTTCTCCATTCCATTTTCTCTCTCTTCTTCCTCTGATATAGCTATTATTCTTATGTTATTCTTTTTGATGGAGTCAGATAATTCTTGTAGGGCTATCTCATTTTTTTTAATTTTTGAGTCTCTTTCTTCTTCTCTCTGTTGTGCCTCAAGTTGCTTGTCTTCTATTTCACTAATCCTCTCTTCTATCTGACCTGTTCTATTAGCTAAGCTTGTTACCTCGTTTTTCAGCTCATGAATTGAGTTTTTCATCTCTGTTTGATTTGTTTTTATAGTTTCAGTTTCCTTGGAAATATATTCTTTGTGTTCATCGAGTTGTTTTCTGAGCTCCCTAAATTGCCTTTCTGTGTTTTCTTGTATATCTCGGAGGATTTTTAAGATTTCTATCTTAAATTCTCTGTCATTTAGCTCCAAGGTTTCCAATATATTAAATTTTTTCTCCATAGATTTTTCCTCATCTAGCTGTGTTACCTCTCTTTCTTTTGTATCCATGATATTCAATTTTCTCTTCCTTAATGGCATCTGAGGGTGGTTTTGTTGATAGTATTAATGAGATTTAATAAAGAATAAAAAGTTAAAAAAATAAAAAAAATCAAAGAGTTGTTTTTATTAAAAAAATTAATAATGAAATAGAGAAAAATAAAATAAAATTAAAATAAAAAAAAAAGGAAATTATTCTCCCCCCCCCCCTCCTTTTTTCCTCTCCTCTCCTCTCCCCTCTTTCTTGAGAAAATCTTGTGGTGAACTGTGAATTATATTGTACTAAATAGAACAAACAATGCCTGTAATGGGGGGCCTGAATTGGGGAGAAGTAATAAAGGGGCAAAAAAAATAATAAAAATAAAAATAAAAGGGTGTATGGACCCACAAAGAGCAAATAAGAAAAAAATTTGGGTCAAGAATAAAATGATTTGCTTTTAGGTGTTGGTTGACTAAGAGTTCTGATGAGAGGAATAAGAAGGAAACAGGAAAATGGGGGAACAAATTAAAAAATTACTATTGTATTTAGTGGAACAAGAACTAGATAAAATGGAGAGCCAGGGATGAGAGCACTGCTAGTGTGTTAAAAAGGTGACGTAAAAACCCCCCAAAATGCCACAAATATAAGTTTGAGTCCCAGATAAGATATTGTTCGTTATTGAGGTTTGAATGAGAGGAGACGTAAAGGAGAAAGGAAGAAACTAATATAGAGGTAGAAAAGAGAGAGAGAGAAAAAAAAGAGGGAACCACTAAAAGAAGAAAAAAGAAAAAAGAGGAGAGAGACAGAGAGTTAAGGGTTTTGGAGTGCAACCCTCATAGAGAGAAAAGAAGAGGAAAGAAAAGATAATGGGAGATGTAACACTTATGGGTAGTGTAGTTCAAGGAGAGGAGAGAGTAAGACCGGCAGAGAGTTAAAAGACCAAATTGGAGGAGGAAAAAAAAATCAAGAATGAAGATAAGAGAAACAAATGAACAAATATAATAAAATGGGATAGGTTATAAAGTCTGCAGATTATTGTTGATTTTGAGAGATTATCTTCTTGCTTTTTCTTTTCTCTCCCTCTTCCTGGTTGGTGACTCTGTACCCCGGGTTCTGCCCCTTTGGCACACTCAGGTAGAGGTTTGCAGTTGATAAGTCTCTATGGCGATGTTGTGTATTGTGCTTCAGTCTCGTTGGCAGTCGAGGCTCATTAGCATTTATAGACTCCGCCAGTGAGAGAGTTCGTGTTCCTGGAGCCTTTCTCTTAGTCTTTCCTTCCTCAATTAGTAGCCTGATAATCCAGCTATGGGGTTGCTGCTGCCTCTGCCTGGATAGTAAGAGGCTCAAAGAGCTGGCAACTCCCCACTCTATTCCCACTCAGCACAGGGCTCTGGGTGAGGCTCAGTTAGTCAGAGCTGCTAGCATAATCAGGCAGGGCTTCTGCCTACTCAAAGACCTCTGGCTCTGCCACTCTATGGGATAACACGGGCACACACTGCCGAGGCTCTTGGAGGAATCTCTTGCCCACTATCTGCACGCGCAGACCAGGATATCAGGCCAGCCGCCTCACCCTCTGAGTGAAACCCCCGCCCGCACGGAAAAGTTCCAGCATTGGAATTGGCTCTCGCTCCGTCCCCGAGCGCGGCTTTTTCAAGGCACTGGGGCTGCCCAAGATTCCGCTTTTGGCCCACACAAAGGCCCCTGACTCTGCCCTTCTGTGGGTAACACGGGTGGGCACTGCCAAGGCACTCGGAGGAATCTCTCGCTCACTATCTGCGCGCACAGACCAGGATATCAGGCCGGCTGCCTCACCCTCTGAGTGAAACCCCCACCCGCATGGAAAAGTTCTGGCATTGGAATTGGCTCTTGCTCCGTCCCCGTGCACGGCTTTCCCAGGGTGCTGGGGCGGTCTGGAGATTCCGCCTTCGGCCCACACAAAGGCCTCTGACTCTGCCCGTCTGTGGGGTAACACGGATGCCCACTCCTGAGGGGCTCAGAGGAATCTCTCACTCAGTCTTTGTGTGCGCAGACCAGGATATCAGGCCAGCCGCCTCACCCTCTGAGTGAATCCCCCTCCCGCACGGAAAAGTTCCAGCGTTGGAATTGGCTCTCGCTCCCTCCCCGTGCGCGGCTCCCTCAGGGTGCTGGGGCAGCCCGGAGATTCTGCTTTCGGCCCACACAAAGGCCTCTGACTCTGCCTCTCTGTGGGGTAACACAGGTGCCCACTCCCGGGGCTTAGGAAGGAATCTCTCGCCCACTATCTGCGCGTGCCGACCCGGAGATCGGGGAAAATGGCTTCCCCACTTGTCTTTCTTTGTCTGGGTTTGGTGCGAGTGTTAGCTTGTATTGCCTGGGTTGCGACAGGAACAGTTTTTCCTCGGCTTGGATCTCTGTGCCACAGCCTGGTTTGGCCGTTTGTGCCGTGGCCTGGATCTATTCACCCCCTTTGCCCACCTTAGTTTCTATATTCTCAGTTCCCAGTGAAAGCCGCCCTGTTTAGGTTAGTGAGGAAGGCGGAGCATTTCTTACTCCCTATTTCCTTCGGGGTTTGATTATATATTTAGCCAATTTTTCGCTCGACCATACCTTTGGGTGTATTGCAAAACATCTGGAGGCTCCAAGGATAGGTTTTTCTGTTTCTGGTTGAAGATCTTGTTGAGTTTTGGGGGAGATTTATCGGTATCGCTTCCTACCGCACCATTACTCTGATGTCATCTCCTATACCCTTGTTTTGAGAAAAGCAAAATTGGCTTTTGCACGTCTTACAGAGGTAGTCTTGTGCATCATCTTGGAATCTGGGAGTAGTTTCTACCTGTTGTCTTAGAGCCTCAACCTGAACTGAGACCAAGTCCCATTCTACCTTCCCGTTTTGTTCTGTGGAGACAGGCCTGGGTGGTGGGGCGGTGTGTCCATAACCCCTGAGTGCTCATCTCCCTCTGTTTCCTAATGTCCAGGACTTTCCCTCCTCTGCTACTTGAGATGTGCCTCCTCCTTCTGCGAAGTCAACCCAGCAGTACGTGTTTTATACCAAAGATTCTGTAACTCTTTCCAATTTGTTAATTCCTTGGTTGATATCTCCCCACCCCCAAATCTGAGGATATGTAACTTTTGTTCCTATTGCTTATTCAATTAACGACTCCTGTAAAAAGGTGAGGGCCAGCATCCTTAGAAAGGGATGTTGGGAAAGGTTTTTCTAAAACTCTGGGCGCTTAGCCCCTCAGTCCTAATCACCTCGTGCTTCCACAGGTTCCTGCTCTCTTCAGGGGAGCTGTGCTTGTGTGTAGGAACAGAAAAGATACTGGCCGTTGCCTTCACTAATCTGGTGTCAAACACAGAAAGGAATCATGTTGTGAACCCTGTTTACCAGTTGTATTTCAGCCTGTATACGCATATTTTGTTCCACTTCTTTACTTGCAGTAGAAGAACAAACAAAAACACACTTTAAAAAATGACTTTGACAAAACAGCACAAAGCAAGCATGGCCATTTTCTCAGACTAAAATTTTTCTGAAGTATTTTATTTTCTGTTGAAAAGAAAATAATAGAAATAGATTAAAATGATGTAGATTCAGAGCTAGAAAAATAGCAAAATCAACATACTGCATTATATTGTTATCAATGCTTTGTTTAGCTACGTGAAACATGTTTTGAAAGTTTTCAACTTTCCTTCAGATCCTAAAAAGAATATTGCTTGTTCACATTAGACTCATATACTTTGGAAAATAATTTGAATTAAAGAAGCTAAATATTTAGAACAATTTTGATTAGATTGCATATTAAAGAGAGTTTATATATTCACCATTAGTAATTCCCAATCTAATATTGCCAGTGAGGAAACTCTGAACAGCTGCCATCTAGAATTCTAAAATATCACTCGTTGATAAATGTGCAACATAAGCACTATAGCTCAACTAAATGAAGTGCAATTTTCTCTTCAGTCAGAGAAAGGAGCAAGTTCAAGATTACTTATGCATTAAACAGTCCATTTGGGGAAGCTAATTAGAGAGAGAAGACCTTGAAATAGAAGTCATCAGAAAAAGCTAGCAGATGAGTCTTTTTGGAGACTTATTTTGTCCTTTGAAACAAACAAGAACACCTGTGAAAAGAGCAAGTTGCCCTTATCCAAAGTCTGGTGATGAGGTTGAGAAGATTTTCTGATCCTGGAGAAAAACAGAAAACAATAATAGTTCATTCATGAGATTGTCTTTAGGGACTCCGGAGCCTTTTGAGTATCAGGTTTCCAAGTCAGTAGAACAGGTGTTCAAATTAAGTGCCAAAAAAAAAAAAAAAAAACAACAAAAAAACCTGGGTGAAGAATTTGGATTGTTCTCTTTCCCCCAAGACTGCATAAGGACTGAGCATGAATAAAACATACAGTGTTAAGACAGTTATATTTTTTTCATACGAAATCGAGCACATGAAAATAAGTACATGAATTCTATCCCATTTAATGCACTCAGATTAGTATAATACTCATTTCAACTACAATGCCTCTGGAAGCAGCCCTAGTTTATTTAATATTACATCTTATTTTTTTGTATCACATCAATCAAGAACAAGAAATGAAATTCTTGTGTAAGCTGTATTCACATTATTAACATTAATATGCATATGTCTAGAAAATTTAGATGATATTTTTCTTAACAAATTTGTGTTAGATTATCAGTAGCTACAGGCTTCCTAATATTATTTCTGAAAAGGCAAAAGAATATTTTGGAGAAGGGTAAGTGTGTAGTGTGTTGATTGTTTTTTATGAGGGGTGTCTACCAAATTAGTGATCATTCCCATAAAATATCTCTGAGCTATGCCTGTCTTAGATTCTAAGGAACGGACAAAATGCCCCCAAGAAAAGACCAGAACCACAAGTTTTTTTGTTTTGTTTTTTTTCTTAGAGCTTCTCCTTTCTGAAGAGTTGGCAGCCCAGCCCTGAAGCAATATAGGCCAGAAGTTCGATTCTTAAACTTTATTAGTGTCAAAAACTCTCAGATAACTTATTAAAATCTCAGGCCATGTACTTCCTCTTCAGAAACACTATTTTTATTGTTTAAAAAAAAAAAAGCTAGTTTTTTTCTTCATATGCAAGTAATGAGGCTAAGGAAGGTCACTTCTGGTGATTACATAATGAGGCTTAATGAACTTGACTCCTCTGCACTTTGACCCGCCAAGCGTGAAGGTCAAGAAAGTTGCTTTCGGGTCACACTAGTCACTGCTCTCTTACCCTCTCCTCAAGTCTTCCTTACCTTTTTATGGGAGGTATCTTCATCGCGAGCAGCAAAAATATCCTATCGACCTGGATAGGTTACTGCAAATATATGCTTCTTGAAAAAAAGCTCCAAATCTTTACAGTCTATAATCTCACCAACGTGAATCACCTCATTCATATTTAATTCCCAAAGCCAGGGATGATATTCAAAACATTTAACAACTAATAGGCACCTTCATGGATACTTTATATCAGTGGTCACCAACCTTTTTTGGGCCACGGACCGGTTTAATGTCAGAAAATATTTTCACGGACTGGACTTTAGGGTGGGACAGATAAATGCACAAAATAAAATTATGCGACCGGCATAAAAACTGTGGTATTTTTAAATATAATTGTCAAACTTACCAGACAAGCATCAAGAGTGAGTCTTAGATGGATGTAACAGAGGGAATCTGGTCATTTTTAAAAAAATAAAACATTGTTTAGACTTAAATATAAATAAAATGGAAATAATGTAAGTTATTTATTCTTTCTCTGCAGACCAGTACCAAATGGCCCACGGACCGGTACTGGTCCGTGGCCCGAGTGTTGGGGACCACTGCTTTATATGGCAACGTGCAATAGTGCTGACACAGGGACCTGGAGGCCCCGTGGGGTCTTTGATTGGAAGATCACGGAGCCTCATGGGTAGGGGCCGCAGGGAACACCGCAGGGTCTTGGGCAATGGCTATTTACCAGCTCACTGAAGAAGTTCGATATTTTAACCATTCATGCTGTGGTTCCAGTGTGCGCTGCTGGATTGAAGCCCTGCTCACGGCACTATGAGGGAGAGAGTATAACCGCTAGCTCAGAGCTGAGGAAGCTGAGGCTCCAGGAGGCTAAGTGGATTTGCTATGGTTACTCCACGAGGACACAGGGAGGAGGAGAGCCTGGGGGACACCCAGACTTGTAAGATGCCAAAACACAGGCTCTTTCTCTGTGTGGATTCTCTGTAGTCTGTTAGCCAGGCCCACATTTAGCCAGCTCCTCAGTATCTAGTCTGCTATATATTTTAAAAATTGTTTTTATTGATTGATTTGAGAAAGGAAAGAAGGGAGAGAGAATGAAAGAGAGAGGGAGAGGGAGAGGAACATCGAGCTGTTCTTGTACGTGCCCTGACCAGGGATCAAACCTGTCACCTCAGTGCTTCCGTATGACCCTCTTAACCAACAAAGCTATCCAGCCAGGGCTCTAGTCTGATATGTAGGTGTAACCTCTGACCCTCCCTCATTCTGTGAGCGTGGCCTGGCTGGATAAGGCTGCAAGACCCAGAAATTGAGTCTGCTAAGAAAAGGTGGTTGCTGCCCCACCCCCATCTCAAGCAGCTGCGGTGACCAGCCAAGCTGCGTGGAACCCCGTTCAATGGCTGCATTCGTAAAGAAAGACAGAAGTTTGAGGGACCAGTTTTTCTGAAGTTTCTTTGGGAAAGGGAGGCTTAAATACACTTCTCTCAGATGTATTTCTTTTCTTTTTTCAATTTCCCTATAAGAAGTGTACAAAGGAAATGAATTTTCATTATTTTTATTGAAAATTCCTCTCCATTTGAAAAGTTTCAGTGTTGTTCTCAAAGTTAACATATATTCATTGTGGATGATTGAGAAAAAATAAAAAGCCACTCTACAAATTACTTACATTCCTACTATTATTTTTAATTGATTTTAATTTATTATGTTTATATAGATTCAAGTGTCCAATCAAATACATCCCTCCACCCCCCCTGTTCCCCTCAACATCGTCCTTGCCCCTCCCCTCAATGCCCTCCCCCCTTCCCTCCAGAATTTGCTTTCCTGCTTTCCCTCTGTTCACTTTCCCTCTGGTCCCTTTGATGCCACCTCTGCCTCTATTCTGTTCCTCAGTTCACATTGTTCATTGGATTCCTCAAATGAGTGAGGTCATATGATATTTTTCTTTCCCTGCCTGGCTTATTTCACTTAGCATAATAGTCTCCAGGTCCATCCATGCTATCACAAAAGGTAAGATTTCCTTCTTTTTCACAGATGCATAGTATTCCATTGTGTATATGTACCACTGATTTTTTTTTTTTAATTTTCCGAAGCTGGAAACAGGGAGGCAGTCAGACAGACTCCCGCATGTGCCTGACCGAGATCCACCCAGCATCCCACCAGGGGGTGATGCTCTGCCCATCCGGGCGTTGCTCTGTTGCGACCAGAGCCACTCTAGCGCCTGGGGCAGAGGCCACAGAGCCATCCCCAGTGCTCGAGCCATCTTTGCTCCAATGGAGCCTTGGCTGCTGGAGGGGAAGAGAGAGACAGAGAGGAAGGAGAGGGGGAGGGGTGGAGAAGCAGATGGGCGCTTCTCCTGTGTGCCCTGGCCTGGAATCGAACCCGGGACTTCTGCACGCCAGGCTGACGCTCTACCACCAACCGGTCAGGGCCTGTACCACTGATTTTTAATCCACTCATCCACTGAAGGACACTTGGGCTATTTCCAGACCTTAGCTATTGTAAACAATGCTTCCATAAACATAGGGGTGCATTTCTTCTTTTAAATCAGTGATTTGGTGTTCTTGGGATATATTCCTAAAAGTGGGATGACTGGGTCAAAAGGCAGATCCATTTTTAATTTTTTGAGGAATCTCCATACTGTTTTCCACAGTGGCTGCACCAGTCTGCATTCCCACCAGCAGTGCAGGTGGGTTCCTTTTCTCCACATCCTCACCAGCACTTATTCTGTGTTGTTTTGTTAATGAGCACCATTCTGACTGTGTGAGGTGATATCTCATTGTGGTTTTAACTTACATTTCTCTAATGATTAGTGATGTTGAACATTTTTTCATCTGTCTATTGGCCATCTGTATGTCCTCTTTGGAGAATTATCTGTTCATTTTTTTTGCACATTTTTTGATTGGATTGTTTATCATCCTGGTGTTCAGTTTTACAAGTTCTTTATAAATTTTGGTTATTAACCCCTTATCAGACATATTGTCAAATATGTTCTCCATTGTTTGGTCTTTTTATTTTGTCCATATTGTCTTTAGCTGTGCAAAAGCTTTTTACCTTGACATAGTCCCATTTATTCATCCTGTCCTTTATTTTACTTGGCTCATGGAGATAAATCAGCAAAGATATTGCTGTGAGAGATGTCGAAGAGCTTATTGCCTATGTTTTCTTCTAAGATGATTATGATTTCATGACTTACATTTAAGTCTTTTATCCATTTTGAGTTTATTTTTGTGAATGGTGTAAGTTGGTGGTCTAGTTTCATTTTTTTTTTTTTTTTTTTTTTTTTGGAGGCAGCTGTCCAATTTTTGCAGCACCGTTTTTTAAAGAGACTATCTTTACTCCACTGTATGCTATACCTTCTTTGTCAAATATCAATTGTCCATAAAGGTGTGGGTCTATTTCTGGGTTCTCTGTTCTGTTCCATTGACCTATATGCCTGTTCTTATGCCAGTACCAAGCTGTTTTGAGTACAGTGGCCTTGTAGTATAACTTGATATCAGGAAATGTGATACCACCCACTTTATTCTTCTTTTACAAGATTGCTGAGGCTATTCTTGTTCTTTTTTGGTTCCATATAAATTTTTGGAATATTTGTTCTATACCTTTGAATTAAGTCATTGGTATTTTAATTGGTATTGCATTAAATTTATAAATTGCTTTGGGCAATATAGACATTTTAATGATGTTTATTCTTCCTATCCATGAACATGGTATATGTTTCCACTTGGTTGTATCTTCCTTGATTTCTTTTATCAATGTTTTATAATTTTCTGAGTATAGGTTTTTAACCTCCTTGGTTAAATTTAGTCTTAGGTACTTTATTTTTTTTTGTTGTAATAGTGAAGGGGATTGGTTTCTTAATTTTTCTTTCAGATAGTTTATTGTTGATATATAAAAATGCCTTCAATTTCTGAATATTAATTTTATATCCTGCCATCATGCTAAATTTATTTATCAGGTCCAGAAGTTTTTTTGACTGAAACTTTAGGGCAGTGGTTCTCAAATTTTTGAAGTTGTGGCACATTTAAAATTCTACAAATAATTGTAGGTGTACTTGTACAAATTTCTGAGAAATATGTTATAAAAATTAAGTCAAATGTTAAAGAAAAAAATATAAAGTGTAAGCATGCTTTTTATAGATTCTAAAAAGCATAACTCAAAAAATAACATAAAAATGTTTTTTAATGTCAGAATAAATTTAATTTTGTCATATTTATTTAATTTAATTACCTTTCTTCTACTTCCTCTGGGCTTTACTTGCTGTTCTTTTTCTAGTTCTTTTAGATTCAGGGTTAAGTTGTTTATTTGAGGTTTTTCTTGCTTCTGAAGGTATGCCTGTAATGCTATGAACTTCCCTCTCACGACAGCTTTTGCTGTGTCTCATAAATTTTAGTTGTTGTATGTTCTTTTTCATTTGTTTCAAGAAAATATTTCATTTCTTCCTTGATCTCATTGTTAACTTGTTCATTATTTAATAACCTGCTATTTAGTTTCCAAGTGTGAGTGTTTTTCAGGTTTTTTTTTTATTGTAGTTGATTTCTAGTTTCATGGCATTGTGAGCAGAGAAGATGCTTGATATGATTTCAATCTTCTTAAATTTATTGAGACTCATTTTGTGTCCTAACGTGGTCTATCCTAGAGAATGTACCATGAGCACTTGAAAAGAATGTATATTCTGCTGCTTTAGGGTGAAATGCTCTGAAGATATCTATTAAGTCCAGTTTAATGATACTGCATTTATCTTACATTAACTTGTTAGATATACTAGAATTGGTTTCTTGGCTATCTGCCTGTTGATAGCTTGTTGATCTGCCTGTAATTTCTTTAAAAAGTACATACCACTTTGATTATTTCAATAAGAATCATGGGGTTACTATAAAATAATTACTATCTATGCTTAAATTATCTTTTAAAAAAATCTTAGTTATTTTAAGTGAAAAGTTACTTTCTAAGATATATATGTGCCCAATTTATTTATGCACACTTCATTACCAAATAATTTGGAATAATTTAGACACAGGTAACAAAGCATAATGAAATAAAAATGAGAAAACAATTTAAGAATAAGACAAATTCAGGGGTCAAGTTAAGACATGAAATGATTGTCACAGTGAACTAGAATCACATTATTCTAAACCTTCCACTGGTCGAAGCACAAAAGAAAAATCTGACCAACTACAAGATTGCCATGTTAAACAATAAAAATTGGGTTTTTTTGAGAAGCACTGCTTCCCTGATACTCCAAATGGCAAATGAGTCACTCCTTCCCCGGACTTCCAAGGCACTTTTCTGTTACTATTACAATAACCCTAGGAACTAGCTGTCAACTCTTTGAGGCAGGCAAGGTACAAGCAAGTCCCTTGGGTAGCACTCAGAAAAGCTGGGATACTAGCTGTGTGGTCCAAATTCTTTGCTCCTTAGGGAGTCACTTGGAGCTGGCTCCCTCTTGATCATATGACACTGTACCAGGGGTGAGGAAGATGGGGAGAGGGTGGTCCTCTATTTTCCTTCTGGTTTTGATACGGCTGTATTTGCACTTGCTCAGGGCACAGGAACCTCTCAACTAGTTACTGTGTTTTTCACAGAGGATATTTATCCATTTGTTGCTGTTCAATTGTTGTGTTTGTGGAGGGAAGGAGAGAGTCCAGGGCTTCCTATTCCACCATCTTGCTGATGTCAAGAAACCCTCAGCCTAGACTTCTAACTTATTCCTGGAGCCATTCAAGGTCCGAAATTCTGTTCCTATTACTCAGAGCAATAGGAACAGGATTTTAAACTCTATTCTCACTCTTCCCAATCTCAGCCCTGACAGTGCGCTGTATATGTTCATATTAAACAACACCAGATGATTTTTATTTTTAGAGTGACGGAATTTTAGGGATCAAATCATTTTCAGTTAAACAGTGTGACATTAGTAGTTGATAGATTCAGCTTCAGCCTCAGGAGCTAAGTCCTGCTCACTCATCTGCCTTCAGCAATGCTGTAAGTTAGTTCAAAAGGACCATTTGGAAAGGTGAGCTATCAGCTGCTGGCTCTCTGCTCCTCAGATAAGGGAGGCCCATTCCCTTGGCTTCTTCTCTAAGTGTAATGTGCTCACAGCATCTGTCAGGACTCATTACTTGCAAAAGAAGAGGGCTTACCTTAAAGCAGCTTAAGCACAAAATGAAACTTAAGCAACTAAGTTTCATTAACTTACGTAACTAACTCATGTAATTTATGCAACTGCAAAGTCCAGGTAAAGTTGAGCCAGGCTCAAATCAAACCATGTCACCAGGACTCCACACTTTATTTCTGTGCCCTTATCTCTCAGCTCTGTTCCTTTCATTGGCATCATTCTTAGTTAGGTCCTTTTCACATAGCAGTTTCCAGAAGTTCCTGCCCTATATCCCACCGGCATATTAACCCCATCATAAAGTTGCTCTTTTCATTTTATTTTCCTCTTTTCTAACAGTATATAGCCAGAGTGCTAGGATATGAGACTCATTGGTCTTTCTCAGAATCGTCCTTCCCTCCAGGGAGTTGAAATCCTCTCATTGCCCATTCCCAGAAATTCAGGGCTGGGATCAGTCTGGGTGCAACTTCATAGATAGAGCATGGGCAGTGGTGGTTCTCTAAAGGAAAATTGAGTCATGGAGTTAAAATAGGAAGAAATGGATGTTGGCCAGGTGTAATGGTTAATTTTCTGTGTCAACTTTACATGATCACAGGGTGACCAGATATTTGGTCAGATATTTGGGTGTTTCTGGGTGGGTGATTTGGGGTAAGATTAACATGAAAATTGGTAGACTGAGCAGAGCACATTGCTCTCCCTAATAAGGGTGGGCCTCATCCAATTGGTTGAAGGCCTGACTAGAACAAAAGGCTGACCTTCTTGCAAGTAAGAGACAATTATCTTTACCTGAATGCCTTTGAACTAGGAAATTGGCTTTTTTCTGCCTTTGGACTCAAACTGAAACCTCAGCTCTTCCTGAGATTGAGTCTGCTGGCCTTCAGATTGGAACTTATATCTTTGGTTTTTCTGTTCTCAGACCTTCAGACATGAACTGGAACTATACTATTGGCTCTACTGAGTCTCCAGATTGCTGACTCACCCTGAAGGTCTTGGAACATGTCAGCCTCCATAATAACATAAGCTAATTTCTTATAATAAATATCTTTATATATAAGTATATTAAAATGTACATATATATAAGTGTTTTAAAAATAACAAACATTTATTCAGAAATGTGTAACAGAGTCTCCTTCATCCCTTAATGCTTCTTCCTTTTTTTTTGAACAAAAAAGAAACACAGATGGGGAATATTGGTTCTGTTTCTTTGGAGAATCCTGACTAATACAGCAGGCAAAACAGTAGAAAACTTCTACACTCTCTACTTCCTGTTTAAGCCTTTCCATTCCTTTTAAGTTCCTGTGTTTTCTTTATCCACATCCTCTCCTTCCTATCCCTGAAACATGTAGGCAGCCTACTCCAGAGCTCATCCTTACCCTCTCCTGTAAAGCTCTCCCTTATTTTATTCTTGAAGAATTGACATCATCCACTTTATCGTTTCAAAGGGCACCTGCCCCATGTTAAATGTTTTATAGAATATGAATAGAGAATATTGGTTCTTTCTCACAAACAGGGCAAAAGTCAGATAATCAATCTTCTCTTCTCTCTTAACTTTCTTTCTTACTCATCTCTAATCAAGAAGTTTGCAGTATTTTCTAAAGCCATATTTTGTCCCCAGCACAACTATTAAGGTAGTAGTCAGGTCCTGTGACCATTTGCAATAAACCAGAGTGACGACTGGAAAGACCAGTGGAATTAGCTTGGAGAGCAAGTTCATTGGCCCTTTAGAGTGGCTAGAGCCTGTTAGGGTAGAGTGAAGACCAGAGATGGTGCTGTTGTGCCTGACTGGGGAGCAATATCATTTATGAACATATCTGTAAGACCCATCCTCCAAAATATCTCAGGGAGGGGGTGGGAAATAAAGCTGGAATTAAGAAACGGGGATAATACTATTCCATGCCTCAGGACTGTTGCCCAGAAGAGCTATGGCATTCCAATCACACTGAAGCCCACACAGACACACCATTTTTCTCCTCTGAATCTTTGCTTATCGTATTTCCCCGTGTATAAGATGCACCCTTTTTTCAAAAACACTTGGAGTCTAAGAACTGGGTGTGTTTTATACAGTGGTTGTGGCATTTCAAATGACATAGATGGAACTGAGGATGGGGCAATATATGAAGACAGTGATTTGTCATCAGACACAGATGAGAGCAAGCTAATGGATGGGAGTTTTGACAGTAATGAGAAGTTGTATAAATTTTATGATGAATAAAACTTGAGTTCAATAACTTCATGTAATACATTTTTTTTTTCAAATTTTGGGCCCCAAAATCAAGGTGCATCTTATACATGGGAGTGTCTTATACATGGGGAAATATGGTATATGGTTTTGTTTACTTAAATTCCCTGCTCCACCTTAACCTAGTAAATTCTTTTTGTTTGTTCTTCCTAAATATCTCACAAATATATTTACTTTTGTGTCTCCCAGCAATGAACTGTCATTATAGTCTTCCTAACTCACCTTGTAATTCCAGCCCATCCTCCACATGACTTGACTTCTCTTTTCTTTTTTTAATTTTATTTATTCTTAAAAATTTTTTTTATTTATTCATTTTAGACAGGAGAGGGAGAGACAGAGAGAGAGAAGGGGGGAGGAGCTGGAAGCATCAACTCCCATATGTGCCTTGACCAGGCAAGCCCAGGGTTTTGAACCGGCGACCTCAGCATTTCCAGGTCAATGCTTTATCCACTGCGCCACCACAGGTCAGGCTCTTGACTTCTCTTTTCAAAATACAAATTGGCTTCATGCTACTGCCCAGTTTAAAACCCTTTGAAGGGCCTGCTACAATTTGGAAAAAGTCCAGACTCCTTCCTATGACAGATATCTTTCACGATCTGAATGCCAGTTACTTCTCCAGCCTTTTCTCAAACTGACCTGCCCATTGCTCCCATTTTCTAGCCACAGTGATCTTTTGAGTCCTTCTTGATCACCCAAAATTCATATACTTTTTAGGAACTTTTCAATTAACTGCTCACAGTATCTTGAACATTTCAACCCTACTTTTCAAATAGCTGGTTCTTCCTTATTTCCCAGTTATCCATTAAAATCACTTCCTTAGCAAGACCTTCCCTCACCAGTTGGCCAAAGTAGGTGCCATACCCACCACCAGCACTACCTAACATGGTTAATACTACCAGGTCATTCTGCTCATTCAATACTTAGTGTTCATAAAAAAGCTGTAACTAATTAATTTGTTTACTTGCTCATTATCTAATATATAATGAAGACAGGGATTGTTTCTCTCTTGTATCTCCCATTCTTAGCACATGCCTGGCACATGGTAGATGTTCTCCAAATACTGATTGACTGACTGACTGAATCAATGAATTCCAAAAGGTCAGTATCAAATGCTAGCTTCTTATCCATGGTGTCTTTTCTGACTTTTTCCAGGCAGAAGTGATGTCTCCTTTGTCTGAATTTCTGTACAGTAGTTCTTTATCTGCACTCCTTGATAGCTCTATTCTTTGCCTCTTCTGTTAGCATTATTAGTGGGTTTATTGCATCCCCTTAGTTCCTCAAATACCTAGAGCAGTACCTTACTGATCTTCTGATACTTCTGGCACAGAAAAGGCACTCAATAAATCCTTACTGAATTGATTTGAAAATTGAAAGAGTTTTCAATAGATCTGGCACCTAAAAAAAATGTTTGAGAAATTTCTTTAAAAATAGAACCACAATAAACGCTGGACTCCTGGACAAAAATGAGCCCCTTTCCCGGCCATTTTAAAGGTTTGAGATAGCCTAAACACCGATCTCCACTGATCCAAATCGGCTTCATTAAACACTGCCTGGGCTTGTGAGATGGATGGTGTGTGGGCTGCGGCCTGACAGGTAGGAGAAAAGATCTTCCGCCTCCAGGTGCTCCTGGCCCCAATTAATGGCCCTGCCGTGGAAACTTTCAGAGGACTCTGTTGTGGTCATGAGGTTTGAACAGTGCTTCTTTTTCTGGACCTTTCAGAAGTTTCCTCTCAGTGAGGAGGAAGCCTGCATATAAGTGCATGGGTAGAAAGTGAAGACTTAAGGAAAACGGATGTTATCTGTCCTGAGCAGCACATTCTTATGTGAGAGACCTGGCCCTGGCCGGTTGGCTCAGTGGATAGAGCATAGGCCTAGTGTGAGGACGTGGACTCAATCCCCAGTTAGGCCACACAGGAGAAGAAATCATCTGCTTGTCTTCTCTTCTCTCTTCCCCTTTTCTCTCTCTTCCCCTCTCACAGCCAGTGGCTCAGTTGGTCCAAGCGCCGGCCTCAGATGGGGGGTGTGGGCGTTGGCCGGTTGGCTCAGTGGTAGAGCGTTGGTCTGGCCTGCGGAAGTCCTGGGTTCGATTCCCAGCCAGGGCACACAGGAGAAGCGCCCATCTGCTTCTCCACCCCTCCCCCTCTTCTTCCTCTCTGTCTCTCTCTTCCCCTCCCGCAGCTGAGGCTCCATTGGAGCAAAGATGGCCCAAGCGCTGGGGATGGCTCCATGGCCTCTGCCTCAGGCGCTAGAGTGGCTCTGGTCACAACAGAGCGATGCCCCAGATGTGCAGAGCATCGCCCCCTGGTGGACATGCCAGGTGGATCCTGGTCGGGCGCATGCGGGAGTCTGTCTGTCTCCCCATTTCCAGCTTCAGAAAAATACAAAAAAAAAAAAAAAAAGATGGGGGTTGTGGGTGTATCCAGTTGGGGCTCATGTGGGAGTCTATCTCTCTATCTCCCCTTCTCTCACTTAAAAAAAATGAGAAACCTTTAGCACTCTGAGTTCATTTTCTTTCATCTGTAAAAGTTATAATACATACCTCACAGGGTCATCGTATTAACATAATATATGTTCACTTTGTATACATAGAGTAGATGGTAAATACGTGTTGAGAGTCTGCCTCTCGTCACCCCAGCCCCACCCATTCCAGGTGAGAGCTCTGCCGGTGACCTCCAAGGTAGACCACTTCAGGGTACATAGCGAGAATTTGTGGAAAGGAGAAGAGTGAAAGATGTGTGTGTGTATACATATGCGTGTGTATGGCTCATGCTTCTACATGTGTTATATAAAGGGAAAGCTTACATTTGTTACACATTTTGATATACTAACTGAACGACGAAACTATGGACAATTAGCATCTGTCCCTTTTGCACTGAGAGGAGAATATAATTGGAATCTGGATCACAATATGAAGAGTGGTGACTTGCGGGCTAATGTTAGTTTGTAGAAAGAAAAGGCAGTCTTAAAGTAGCAAAAGTGAAATCTTCTTAGTCAAGCCAGGAATAAGAATGAATTTTGCCCTGGCCAGATAGCTCGGTTGGTAGAGCATTGTCCCGAAGAATGGAGGTTGCGGTTCGATCCCTGGTCAGGGCACATACAGGAACAGATGTTTCTGTCTCTTTCCTGCTCTCCCCCTTCTCTTCTCTAAAATCAATAAAAAGACATTAAAAAAAAAGAATAAATTTAATCTGAGGCAGACTGATGAGTAGCCTAGAAAAACTCAAATTTCTTTTTTGAAAAATTGCTCTGTAGCAAGAGTAAAGAATCTTTTACTAGATGTATAAGTCTTTCAGATCAGTCTTCATTATTAAACAGGTTTAGGAAATGGGTAATTAAATGTGTTCCTGCATTATATATACTAGGACTGCCATAATCAACTACTGTAGACCAGGTGGCTTATACAACAGAAATGTATCATCTCACAGTTCTGGAAACTAAAACTCTCAAATCAAGATGTTGATAGGATAAGTTCTACTTGAGGGCTGTGAGGGAAGGAGCTATTCTGGGCCTCACTCTTTGGCTGGTAGATGGCTATCCTTTCCCTCTGTCTTTATATTGTCTTCCCTCTTTGTGCATTTCTCTCCAAGTTTTCCTCTTTTAAAGATACTAGCCATACTAAATTAGGGCCCACCCTACTGTCCTCATTTTGAGTAGAGTCCCTCTCTAAAGATCCTGTCTCCACATATGGTCGTGTTCTGAGGCATTGGAGGTTAGGACTTCAGCATATGAATTTGGGTGGGCAGATACAATTCAACTGATTTTCATTACAGTTTTGATACTTAAAAATCTTTGCTAGATGCTATGCTCCTAGCTTAACCAAACAGGGGCCAAAATATACTAAACTGGTCATTTTTGTGTCTTTGACAAACAGTTCTGGATGGGTATGGAAAACAGATAGCTTGGGTTCAGAGCACTTCTAGTAGTAGTTTACTGAAGGTTCAAAAATTCCTTCAGACATTAAGGTTTATTTCTCCTTATAAATACGATGTGATAAGTTCATCTATGGACCAAACGAAGTAAATGCATGGAGGGCCAACAAGGCAGCATTTTCTGGAGAATTATCCCCACAATAACCTGACCGGTTTTCAGGGAATGTAGCTTCTGGGACACATTCTGGGTGCCTTGAGTTGTCCTCGTCTTCACCCATGGGATTCCATCATAATGGGCAGGAATCTAAAAATAAAATACAACCAAAAGTGAAGTAAACCAACAGACATAGAACCCTCTGAGCTTGTATATGCGAGAATAATAGGTGGAACTTGAGGTAAATCTCTCACAATACTAGCTGTCAATTAAAATAGCTATCTTTGCCTGACCAGGCGGTGGCGCAGTGGATAGAGCATCGGACTGGGATGACAAGGACCCAGGTTCGAGACCCCGAGGTCGCCAGCTTGAGCGCGGGCTCATCTGGTTTGAGCAAAAGCTTACCAGCTTGGACCCAAGGTCGCTGGCTCGAGCAAAGGGTTACTCGGTCTGCTGAAGGCCTGTGGTCAAGGCACATATGAGAAAGCAATCAATGAACAACTAAGGTGCCCCAACGAAAAACTGATGATTAATGCTTCTCATCTCTCCGTTCCTGTCTGTCTGTCCCTGTCTATCCCTCTCTCTGACTCTCTCTCTCTGTCTCTGTAAAAAAATAAAATAAAATAAAAATAATAATTAAAAAAAATTAAATAGCTATCTTTAAGGTTTTGTTTGACTTTAAAATGCTATGCAAATGGATTGGCATTGTTTCTTTTGGCTTGTGTGTGTGTGTGTGTGTGTGTGTGTGAGATTGTAAGATGTGGAAAATAATACATGTATTTGTTTTGTTGTTTATGAAAGCTTAGTTAAAAAGGACACACAATATTGAAGAAAAAGATTCATAGGGAGAAATGGCCATCTGCTCTGACATTTAGACAAAAGCATGCACAGCAAAGTGATAGGGAGCTAATGCAACAAGTTCCAGAACGTTAATATTTCAGAGAATTCTCTGCAGCTATTTGTTGTTTTGCTGTTCCATCCCACTAACCGTTAATTTGGTGGCACAGTGACCCTAGGGCCGTTTAGTAGATGAAACAATGGAGTTTGATCAGAATGAAGGAAGACCTACTCAGTCTTTTAGTGAAGGCACAAGCTGTCAATGGGAAGAGCACATTTTGCAGAGGCAGTCCTCAAGATGGCAGGGTGTTGATACAGCAGAATGTCAGAATGTCTTTGGTGAAGAGGTTTAGCCTTTTTGAGCAACGAGCACATCACCTCATGTAAAGACAGGACAAAACCCTCTGAAATCTTCCCTGGAGCTTAACAAATGGATTTGAACAGGCTTATGGAAATGGATGCATAAATATTTTTCTTTGCCCATTTCAGAGCATGCTAATCAGAAAGGCTCTTTGAAAATAATATTTTTATCTGTATCTCAAATTCATCCATACCCATTAGCTGCTCAATTAGGTGAAACAAACTTTTAGTTGCATGCCAAGGGCTTAATTTAATTTGCCTGGGATAAGCAGTTGGCCATAACTGTGAAACCCTGTGTTTTTTTTAGAAATTAAACCAGAGTAGTGAAGCAAAAACTCCTAAAATACAGTGTGGAAGGTAAAGCAGACCACCGTTCATATTGTGTGGACAGTCAAAGTGATTTAGTAAGCAGAATGCAAGCATGTTAGTTGAGGAGCCACTGAGCCATTTCACCCGCAGGTGTTGTAAAGTACCAAAGGCTACAGAATTAATATTAATATTTTAGGAGGCTTGGAGGACATTTTATTAATTTGGGTTAAGGTGTGAAGAGAAATTGTGAGAATAGTCTCTGTACTGTGTGATTGGCATAACCAGGATGGATCTTGCCATTGTATTGTAAATGAAAAGGGAAGGAAAGCATAGATTCCCTGACATTCCACCACACCTGTGGGGAAAGGAGTGAATGGCTAGCCAGGTGCAGGAAGGGAAAAGCCAAAATAAACCTTTTCTTATAACTATGAGCCATTTGCGGGCATTTGTCCCCACGGAAACTACCTCTCTTATGTAAATGCATGTGGTTAATACCTCTGACTCTGGACAGAGAGATGGCGGATGAACACTAGAAAATATAGGAAGGCCTTTTAATATGTAAAGAGATATCTTTCTACCATTGTGTTGACTTGTAAATTTTGTTTTCTCCAAAATGATGTATGGTTTGCAAATTGAACGTGGTCCTATCATGTTAAAGGACATATGACTATAACCAATAGCGGTAAGGGGCTCCTAATTGCAATTTTTGCTTCTGTATTTCCCACTTACAAAACTATAAAAACTAAGTAGAACAAAGGGCCAGCGCGCTCTCCGTCAGATTTCTGTCGGAGTTCCCGCCGCTTGGCCAAGCTGGACAATAAAACTTTAATGTGTAAACGACGGACTTTGCTCCTGTCTTCCATGTTTCGGGTTCCTCCGAATTTGGATTAACATTAGTCACATCCTCCTGATCCTGTTCACTTTCCAGTTACAGATTTTTTTAGCTATAGCCCTGTAGATTCTAAACCAGATAACTCAAGTGACATTAGTTCATGAAGACAAAAGAAGCTTTTTGTTTGATTATGGCTGGGTGGGTGTTGAATTCAAACACTCACTGAGCAAACTAAAAGTTGTCTTTATAAATCTTTAGCCTAATGGAATTTTCTTGGATTCGAGGTGTAAATTTGATTAAATTGCCTTTCAGTTATCATATAATGTACTTAAAGCATTTCTAGACAGTGAAAGAAATTTGGCCCAAATGCAAAGGAAAAAAAAATTAACTTTGCAAGAAACTGTTTTTGTGTTTTCTGTTTTTCTTTTAACCATTTAAAATAACACCCAAGATACACAATTCTTACAAAAAGGAGAGTTGGAAAGTTGATTCTTCATGGCTTATAAAATAAAGATATTTAGATATGAAGTATCTCCCTATAAAAACATAGGAGTTAACAGCAAAGCCCATTCTAACATGTCCCTGGCACACGGGCTGTGGAAACGCAGGAGGAACCAGGTCTGGACGTCAGAGGCTCAGGCTAGGAGTCCCTCTCTGATACTGAGATTAGCTGCTTGACCTCAGACAAGGCGCTTGACCATGTTGTGTTAGTGTCACAGTATGTGAAAAGGTGAAAGAAATACTATGTCTTATACAGCCCAAAGGGTTGTCTTTATCAAAGAGGAAAAGATGAAAGTGATGAACACTTTTCAAGTGGAGACAGAGGCGGATTTAACAGCTGGGCGTCCTGGGCCCAGACTTCTGAAGGAATCTGCAAAACCCCAAATTTGCACTTTTTTCTAATGACACCAAATTTGATTTCATATGTGTAATTTTAACATTAATAGTACATACTATTTTTTATTTATTTAAAAATATGGTTAACATGTATTTTTATTTTCCCTGCCTCTTTCTTTTTTTTTAAGGGGCCAATATTTTCTGCGTCCAAGGCCTCAACTGACCTTAATTCTCTCTGAATGGAGAAATGTGCAGCAAGAGTTGAAATGAGAGTTGTGAGGTAGAAAAAGAAAGAGAAATGAGTTTAGAGAAAATTTTGGAGTTAAGAGCCAAGAGCCAAATGTTCAGAAGAGGCTGAGGAGGAAGGACTGAAGGACAGCTTCAGTGAGTCTGCATAGAGAGGAGCTGGCGTGAGGATGGGTAAGACACTGCGGCAGTGGGCAACATGGGCACATGGAGCCCCCGCGGGAGGGCGTGAAGTCGTCTGCCCTGACTGTCTTCACAGTGTCAACCTTCTGCTTGCTGACCCCACTCTCTAATGCAGTGGTTCTCAAAGTGTGTGCCAGGGTGCACTGGCGCGCTCTATAAGATTTCCAGGTGTGCCCTATGGTATTCCAGAGAAATATGTGCCTGTTGGGGACCAAACCACCAACAGGGTTTTTGGACTTTAGATTTTTGGGGGTCAGAGGTGTGGGGAATTGGCTCTAAGCTGACAGTCTGCCCAACCCCCCACCTCACTTGCCTGATTAGGTTGCAAAAGGCTGTTAAACTGTGGTGCTGGATTGTTTACACTACCCTCCATGTTCCCCGGAAAGACTGGAGGCAAGTTTCTTCTGTCCTTTGTTTGGTGTAAAGTTAAGATGATATGTATGGTGGGGGTTTTCAACACTCACACAATTAAGAGTAAAAAGAGAGGAACTCTTCAATTATTGACAAGGAAATGAGAGTTTGCCTTTCAAATATGTGGCCAAACATTGAAGAAATTGCTAGGACACATCAGGCTCATGTTTCTCATGAACACAAGAATGAGAAAACTTAACACATTCGTGCTGGGACCTGCCAAATTTACTAAATCTTACTAAGAATGTATCTATACATATAAAGAAGATAACTTTTTGTCTTTTTTTAAATTTTTAACTCCTTTTTTACAAATTCTAAAAAGCATAACTCAAAACATGTAACATGAAAATGTTTTTTAATGTCAGAATAAATTTAATTTTGTCATATTTATTTTGTTTTAATTACCATAAAAGCACACTTGGACTTTATACTTTTTTCTTTAATATTTGACTTAATTATTATAACATATTTCTCAGAAATTTGTATTTGGTAGGATTTTAAATGCACCCTGACCTCAAAAATTTTGAGAACTACCGCTGTAATGGTTGACAGTGAAATTTGTTTAGAATCCTGGTGTGGTCAGAGCTAGAGGGGGAATCAGTGCTAATAAGGGTACCTGTTGATGACTGAGTCCCTGGACTGTTCCCTGACAAACCTGCTGTTTGGGAACAGTCCAGGCAATGGCTGAGAGTAATGAGGTGATAATTGAAGAGACAGAGTAAAAGGCAAAGAAAACCAGTGGGTGTTCAATGCCCAAAGCTTCTCAGCATGCTGATCTATCCAGCAGAAAAAGGAATAGAAAGAAGTGGTTAGCTGATGGTCTTTCATTTGTAGATTTACTTGCTTAATTGCCAATGAGGGAGAGAGGCTGCTTGCAGGTGAGCTGCCAAAGTGAATGAATGTGAGTAATGTTAAGAACTTAAGAAAAGATAAATTTTAGGCAACTTTCTGGAAAACATAGGTTGGTGATAAGAGCTACTGAAATGTGAAATAGTCTTTCAGTGGAAAGAGCTGAGTGTTATCGTGTGAGATATTTAAACAAGATGAGCTAAAGCATCTGCTAGAATCCCATCCAGAAGGGAGATCCAGACCTGGTTGGCAAGAAAAGTGCGAGCTGATGTCTGGGAGCTCTCACACCTCTCCTTCTTGACTTTGAAAAGTTGTGGTCAAATCCCAGAACAGTTTCACAAACCACATTTAAAACCAGGGGCCATGAGATTCATTAGTCATTCGGGTAAGCTTTAGGATTCTGTGCCAGCTGTGGAAATTCAAGCAGATGTGGCAAAAACAGCAAAGATTACCTTTCAGATTTCTATCCTCTTTGCCTCTCACTCTGGTTTTATCCTTGAAAGAATCTGAGCATATTTTTAAAAGGGAAGTTATGGTAGAAATGGGGAAGGGGAGGAAATCTGTTTAAAAGAGAAAGCTTCCAACTTCCCAATTTATATCAAGGGGAGAAGAATCGTAAATGCCCTGGTTTAAGTATTGTAGAAAGTGCCTTGATCTGACCATACAGGAACTGTGCCCAACCCAGAACAATTGTCACTGTTGATTATGCATTAGAGCATTAGGCCCAATGAATTGGCAATTCCAGACCATCTTTTCTCTGCTGTTCTAATATGTTTTTAGTCTGTCCCTTGTCTATTTGCTAGCAGAATGAACTATATCCCTGATAAGACTGCCATTTGAGAAGAAATGTCTCCAAAAGGACTGGCAGAAGAGGAGGGATAAGAGTGCTCCCTTGGTAAGTTGTTACGACATTGTCAGCTCTGAGTTTCTAGTTGAGGCTGTATACGGCCAGTAGTCAACGGCTGTCACAGCTGCCTGGCTTGTGCAGGTTCCCATTAGATCCAGCTAGACGGTAATGAAATAGCAGAGCCAAAAACTGGTGAGCCATCTTTTATTCTAGCCTCATACCAGCAGGTGAGTAAATACACACAGCAGGAAAACACTTCCTTTTCCATTGAGGGTTCCTAAAGCCACTGACTTTCTCCCGGTTTTTCTAGAATCAAAGGCCCCACTAGCCTTATTCGCCTGTGTTTCCCATCTCCTTCTCTCTGCACAAACTCTACACAAACTGGCTTCTCCTTCAGCACCCTACCATCTTGGTCGCCTGCCTCCTCTGCAACAATCTCTGCCAAAATGGCCTCCTAGCTCCTCCTTCTTTTAAAACTTTTCATCGCAACAATACCTCCTCCAGCACACATTAGCATAACCAAGCCCTTTCCCAAGCAGAAAGGTAATTATCAGTATCACTTGGCAGCATCATCACATGAGCAATGGCGATTTTTAACAAATTGAGCATAAAAATCACATTTTACAAACTTATTTGCCCAACAGGCTGATTGGATGCATATCAAAGTGGAGAATACTCATTTTAAATAAATTTGTCAAAAGTTTACCTTTCTTAATTTCCACAAGATACTAAACCAGTGGCTTTGAAATGGCCCCTGAGAGTGGCATTTTCATCGCATGTCATTGACACACGTGCCGTGTAGGAAAGCAGAAAGAACCACAAGGGCCTCAGCGTCTCAGAGCATAAGTCCTGGCTTTGATACTGACGCTAGCTGTTTGACTTCAGACAAGTTACTTAACCAGATTGTCTCAGTTTTCTGGTATGTGAAAGGTGAAAGAAATAATACCTATCATTCGTATATAGCCCACAGCATTGGCTTTATTAAAAAAGAAAAAACGGAAGCAATTAGTACATTTATTCTGAAAGAAAAGCACTTAGTTTTGACAAATTGGTCCTATCAAAGCCAACTCCTCTATCCGTTTAGGAACTGAAGCTTATCCTCTTTTACATAAACTCCAGCAATTCTTCATTTCCCATCCTGTATTATTATAGTCAGTGTGGGTTTCTATAACTGGTGGCTTAAACAACAGACATTTGTTTCTCACAGAGTGGAGGCAGGGATGTTTGAGATCAAGGTGCTGGCCTATTCAGTACCTGCTGAGAGCTCTCTTTCTGGTTTGTGGATGGATGCCTTCTTTCTGTATTCTCATATGGCTGTGAAAGATCATTTCTTGTCTCTTCGTATAAGGACACTAATCCCATTCATAAGGGCTCTACCATCAGGAGGACTTAATCACCGCTCGGGGGGCCCACTTACCAATATTATCACATTGCAGATTAGGGCTTCCACATATAACTTTTGGGGAGACACAAATATTCAGTCCATAGCATCTATCTATTTTCTCTTCTCTACTGGATTATAGGCATATATACTCAATATTTCCCATCTTAAAACAAACTACAGCATGACTGGATGACTCAGTTGATAAGAGCATTGTCCCATAGTGTAGTGGTTGTCAGGTTGATCCTTGGTCAGGGTACATACAGGAACAGATCAAAGTTCCTTTGTCTGTCTCTGTCTCTCTCTCTCAAATCAATAAAATAAACATTTAAAGAACCTACAAAGACAAAAGCTTCTTTGACCCCAAGTCTCATGTCTTCCTCTACCTACTATCTACTTTCACTGTTCATCCTTTTTTTTTTTTTTTTTGTATTTTTCCGAAGCTGGAAACGGGGAGAGACAGTCAGACAGACTCCCGCCTGCGCCCGACCTGGATCCACCTGGCACGCCCACCAGGGGGTGACGCTCTGTCCACCAGGGGGCGATGCTCTGCCCCTCCGGGGCGTCGCTCTGTTGCGACCAGAGCCACTCTAGCACCTGGGGCAGAGGCCAAGGAGCCATCCCCAGTGCCTGGGCCATCTTTGCTCCAATGGAGCCTCGCTGCAGGAGGGGAAGAGAGAGACAGAGAGGAAGGGGAGGGGGAGGGGTGGAGAAGCAGATGGGTGCTTCTCCTGTGTGCCCTGGCCGGGAATCGAACCCGGGACCCCTTGCACGCCAGGCCGATGCTCTACCACTGAGCCAACCGGCCAGGGCCTCACTGTTCATCTTGATGAAAAAACAGTCCAAAAGAGCTGTCTGCACTTTGCTTCTACATGCTTATCTTTTATCTCTTTTTTAACCCATCCCCTTGGGTTTTGTCCTTATCACTGTATGGCCAATAGTTGTGGCTGTCGTAGCCATTTACATGCAGGTTCTCATTGAATTCGGGCAGACAGTAAAGAAACAGTGGAGCCAGAAAATGGTGGGCCATTCCTTTATTAAAGTCTCACACCGGCCAACAAGCACTACACAGGGAAAACACTTCCCTTTCACTCACTAAGAGCTCCCAAAGCCCTGACACATTCTCCGGTTCCACAAACAGGAGAACCTTTTTCAGTTTCTCCTAGAATCAAAGGCCCCACCAGTCTCAAAGGAGCTTGCAAAGTCCCTCAGCTCAGGTTCCCCATCTGCACACCTTCTCTTTCCCTGCCAACATCGTTTCTCCTTCAGCACTCTGCATTCTCTCTCTCTCACTCTGCAAACATGGGTTCTTTCTCTTTCTCCTTCTGCTCTCTCTCTTCAAAACTTTCTGGCCCAAAAACCTCTCCACCAGCAAACTCTAGCAAAACAATGGTGCCTCCCATGTAGCAATTTTACAGACCACAAAAACCTGGTGCTGCCCAGTCCCCAATGAAAACTATAAGCGAGCAAACATAAAAATCATATTTTACAAACTTCTTTGACCACACCACTCCTTTGGAACCATCTTGGTAAAGTTATCAATTACTTCCCTATTGCCAAATCTAGTGATCACTCTACAGAACTCATCTTCATGAGCTCTCAAGTATCATTTGACATAAATTTTCACTTCTTGTTTTTTAAATGCTCTTTGCTTGACTTCTAGGCCATCATGATATTCTGATATTCATTCTACATCCTCAACTGCTTCTCAGGCTTCTCTGCTGGTTTCAGCTTTTCTTTCTGACCACTACTTAATAGTACGTTGGGGTTCATGTCTCAGATCTCTGTTTTCTCGATAGCCTCTGATGATACCATCAAGTTTCCTATATCTCCAAACTCAATACCTTCTCTGAACTCAAAACTCACATCAAGGTACCTTGTTGGCATCTACAATATCTAATCTAATAAACTTCTCATACTTAGCATATTAAATAAATCTCAGTTATTTAGATCAAAATTACAGAAGTCAACTTTTAATTTTTTGCTGTATTTATACCTTAGATCTCATCCTTTAGCAAATCCTATCCATTCTTCAAATTATTGCTCAAATTTGATGATGCCTCAATTTTAAGACTACAGTTGTCCCTCACCATATTGTGGTTCACTTTTCACAGTCTCACTGTATTGTAGATTTTTAAATTCTATATATCTAATTTTGTATTGCAGATTTTTCACTATATCATGGGATTTTGCGGTATATAAGTGTATGGCCAGTATCCAGGGCCACCATCACAGCCGCCTGACCTGTGCAGGTTTGCATTTGATTCGGACAGATGGTAATGAAACAATGGAGCCAAGAACTGGTGGGCTATTAGCTTTAATCCTAGCTTGCACCCATCGGGCAAGAAATACACACAGTAGAAAAACACTTCCCTTTCCATTCAGGGCTCCCAAAGCCATTGACTTATCTAAGTTTCCTAGAATCAAAGGTTCTACCTCACCAGCCTATTCACCTCTGTTCCCCATCTCCTTCTCTCTGCACAAATTCTGTACAAACTGGCTTCTCCTTCAGCACTTCGCCATTTTGGCTGCTTCTCCTCTCCTCCACATGGCCTTTCTCTGCCCTCCTCCAGCATGGGCTCCTCTGCCACATTTTATAGTGTAGAAATCAAAACCTTTAATCCAACATACAAACAAGGAAGTCTCTGATACAAAGTCACTTAGAGTGGGAAAGGCTTAGTCTTAAAACTAAGCCTTAGCATTGTTTGTTATAATTCACAGTTCACCACAAGATTTTCTCAAGAAAGAGGGGAGAGGAGAGGAGAGGAAAAAAGGAGGGGGGAATAATTTCCTTTTTTAAAAAATTTTTATTTTATTTTATTTTTCTTTATTTCATTATTAATTTTTTTTTTAAAAAAAACAACTATTTTCGATTTTTTTATTTTTTTTATTTTTTTTAACTTTTTATTCTTTATTAAATCTCATTAATACTATCAACAAAACCACCCTCAGATGCCATTAAGGAAGAGAAAATCGAATATCATGGATACAAAAGAAAGAGAGGTAACACAGCTAGATGAGGAAAAATCTATGGAGAAAAAATTTAATATATTGGAAACCTTGGAGCTAAATGACAGAGAATTCAAGATAGAAATCCTAAAAATTCTCCGAGATATACAAGAAAACACAGAAAGACAATTTAGGGAGCTCAGAAAACAACTCAACGAACACAAAGAATATATGTCCAAGGAAATTGAAACTATAAAAACAAATCAAACAGAGATGAAAAACTCAATTCATGAGCTGAAAAACGAAGTAACAAGCTTAGCTAATAGAACAGGTCAGATAGAAGAGAGGATTAGTGAAATAGAAGACAAGCAACTTGAGGCACAGCAGAGAGAAGAAGAAAGAGACTCAAAAATTAAAAAAAATGAGATAGCCCTACAAGAATTATCTGACTCCATCAAAAAGAATAACATAAGAATAATAGGTATAACAGAGGGAGAAGAGAGAGAAAATGAAATGGAGAACATACTCAAACAAATAATAGATGAGAACTTCCCAAGCCTGTGGAAAGAACTAAAGCCTCAAATTCAAGAAGCAAACAGAACTCCGAGTTTTCTTAACCCCAACAAACCTACTCCAAGGCATATCATAATGAAATTGACACAAACCAACAGCAAAGAAAAAATTCTCAAGGCAGCCAGGGAAAAGAAGAATACAACATATAAAGGAAGGCCCATTAGATTATCATCAGATTTCTCAGCAGAAACTCTACAAGCTAGAAGAGAGTGGACCCCAATATTTAAAGTCCTGAAAGAGAGGAACTTTCAGCCACGAATACTATACCCATCAAAGCTATCCTTCAAATATGAAGGAGAAATAAAAACATTCACAGATACAGAAAAGATGAGGGAATTTATCATCAGAAAACCCCCACTCCAGGAATTACTAAAGGGGGTTCTCCAATCAGATACAAAGAACAAAAAAAAAACAGAGCCACAAGTAAAAGCTCCAAGAAGAACACAATAAAACCAAATTTAAACTGTGACAACAACAAAAAGAAAGAGGGGGAGAAGATGGAGATTAACAGTAGCAAAGGACGATGGAGTGCAAAAGTACTCACAAAATAGTTCGCAACAATGAACAGGGTAGGGACCCTTTTCATTACTCAAAGGTAACCACCATTGAAAAAACCACCACAGAAGCACATGAGATAAAAAAGATAGCAACAGAGGAAAGATGTATGGAATACAACCAAATAAAAACAAAAGATAGAAAAACGAAATAGAAGGATCAAACAAGACACAAAACTAACAGAAAGCAAGATATAAAATGGCAATAGGGAACTCACAAGTATCAATAATTACACTAAATGTAAACGGATTAAACTCACCAATAAAAAGGCACAGAGTAGCAGAATGGATTAAAAAAGAAAATCCAACTATATGCTGCCTACAGGAAACTCATCTAAGTAACAAGGATAAAAACAAATTCAAAGTGAAAGGCTGGAAAACAATACTCCAAGCAAATAACATCCCAAAAAAAGCAGGTGTAGCAATACTCATATCGGATAATGCTGACTACAAGACAGGAAAAGTACTCAGAGACAAAAATGGCCATTTCATAATGGCTAAGGGGACACTGAATCAAGAAGACATAACAATTCTTAATATATATGCACCAAACCAAGGAGCACCAAAATATATAAGACAGCTACTTATTGATCTTAAAACAAAAACTGACAAAAACACAATCATACTTGGAGACCTCAATACACCGCTGACGGCTCTAGATCGGTCATCCAAACAGAGAATCAACAAAGACATAGTGGCCTTAAACAAAACACTAGAGCACCTGGATATGATAGACATCTACAGGACATTTCATCCCAAAGTGACTGAGTATACATTTTTCTCCAGTGTACATGGATCATTCTCAAGAATTGACCATATGTTGGGCCACAAAAACAACATCAGCAAATTCAGAAAAATTGAAGTTGTACCAAGCATATTTTCTGATCATAAAGCCTTGAAACTAGAATTCAACTGCAAAAAAGAGGAAAAAAATCCCACAAAAATGTGGAAACTAAACAACATACTTTTAAAAAATGAATGGGTCAAAGAAGAAATAAGTGCAGAGATCAAAAGATATATACAGACTAATGAAAATGACAATACGACATATCAGAATCTATGGGATGCAGCAAAAGCAGTAATAAGAGGGAAGTTCATATCACTTCAGGCATATATGAACAAACAAGAGAGAGCCCAAGTGAACCACTTAACTTCCCACCTTAAGGAACTAGAAAAAGAAGAACAAAGACAACCCAAAACCAGCCGAAGAAAGGAGATAATAAAAATCAGAGAAGAAATAAATGAATTAGAGAACAGAAAAACTATAGAAAAAATTAATAGAACAAGGAGCTGGTTCTTTGAAAAGATCAACAAAATTGACAAACCCTTGGCAAGACTTACCAAGGAAAAAAGAGAAAGAACTCATATAAACAAAATCCAAAATGAAAGAGGAGAAATCACCACGGACACCGTAGATATACAAAGAATTATTGTAGAATACTATGAAAAACTTTATGCCACTAAATTCAACAACCTAGAAGAAATGGATAAATTCCTAGAACAATACAACCTTCCTAGACTGAGTCAAGAAGAAGCAGAAAGCCTAAACAGACCTATCAGTAAAGAAGAAATAGAAAAAACCATTAAAAACCTCCCCCCAAAAAAAGTCCAGGCCCTGACGGCTATACAAGCGAATTTTATCAAACATTCAAAGAAGACTTGGTTCCTATTCTACTTAAAGTCTTCCAAAAAATTGAAGAAGAAGCAATACTTCCAAACACATTTTATGAGGCCAACATAACCCTCATACCAAAACCAGGCAAGGAGGGCACAAAAAAAGAAAACTACAGACCAATATCTCGAATGAATACAGATGCTAAAATACTAAACAAAATACTAGCAAATCGAATACAACAACATATTAAAAAAATAATACATCATGATCAAGTGGGATTCATCCCAGAATCTCAAGGATGGTTCAACATACGTAAAACGGTTAACGTAATACACCATATCAACAAAACAAAGAACAAAAACCACATGATCTTATCAATAGACGCAGAAAAGGCTTTTGATAAAATACAACACAATTTTATGTTTAAGACTCTCAACAAAATGGGTATAGAAGGAAAATATCTCAACATGATAAAGGCCATATATGATAAACCATCAGCTAACATCATATTAAATGGCACTAAACTGAAGGCTTTCCCCCTTAAATCAGGAACAAGACAGGGTTGTCCACTCTCTCCACTCTTATTTAATGTGGTACTAGAAGTTCTAGCCAGAGCAATCAGACAAGACAAAGAAATAAAAGGCATCCATATCGGAAAAGAAGAAGTAAAGGTATCACTTTTTGCAGATGATATGATCCTATACATCGAAAACCCCAAAGAATCCACAAAAAGACTACTAGAAACAATAAGCCAATACAGTAAGGTCGCAGGATACAAAATTAACATACAGAAGTCAATAGCCTTTCTATATGCCAACAATGAAACAACTGAGAAGGAACTCAAAAGAATAATCCCCTTCACGATTGCAACAAAAAAAATAAAATACTTAGGAATAAACATAACAAAGAATGTAAAGACTTATATAATGAAAACTATAAACCATTGTTAAGGGAAATCAAAAAAGATATAATGAGATGGAAGAATATACCTTGTTCTTGGCTAGGAAGAATAAATATAATCAAGATGGCTATATTACCCAAAGCAATATACAAATTTAATGCAATTCTCATCAAACTTCCAATGACATTTTTTAAAGAAATAGAGCAAAAAATCATCAGATTTATATGGAACTATAAAAAACCCCGAATAGCCAAAGCAATCCTAAAGAAAAAGAATGAAGCTGGGGGCATTACAATACCTGACTTCAAACTATATTATAGGGCCACGACAATCAAAAGAGCATGGTATTGGCAGAAAAATAGACAATCAGACCAATGAAACAGAATAGAAAGTCCAGAAATAAAACCACATATATATAGTCAAATAATTTTTGATAAAGGGGCCAACAACACACAATGGAGAAAAGAAAGCCTCTTCAATAAATGGTGCTGGGAAAACTGGAAAGCCACATACAAAAGAATGAAACTGGACTACAGTCTCTCCCCCTGTACAAAAATTAACTCAAAATGGATCAAAGATCTAAACATAAGACCTGAAACAATTAAGTACATAGAAGAAGACATAGGTAGTCAACTCATGGACCTGGGTTTTAAAGAGCATTTTATGAATTTGACTCCACAGGCAAGAGAAGTGAAGGCAAAAATTAATGAATGGGACTACATCAGACTAAGAAGTTTTTGCTCAGCAAGAGAAACTGATAACAAAATAAACAGAAAGCCAACTAAATGGGAAATGATATTTTCAAACAACAGCTCAGATAAGGGCCTAATATCCAAAATATACAAAGAACTCATAAAACTCAACAACAAACAAACAAACAATCCAATAAAAAAATGGGAAGAGGATATGAATAGACACTTCTCCCAGGAAGAAATACAAATGGCCAACAGATATATGAAAAGATGCTCATCTTCTTTAGCTATTAGAGAAATGCAAATCAAAACGGCAATGAGATACCACCTCACACCTGTTCGATTAGCTGTTATTAGCAAGACAGGTAATAGCAAATGTTGGAGAGGCTGTGGAGAAAAAGGAACCCTCATACACTGTTGGTGGGAATGTAAAGTAGTACAACCATTATGGAAGAAAGTATGGTGGTTCCTCAAAAAACTGAAAATAGAACTACCTTATGACCCAGCAATCCCTCTACTGGGTATATACCCCAAAAACTCAGAAACATTGATACGTAAAGACACATGCAGCCCCATGTTTATTGCAGCATTGTTCACAGTGGCCAGGACATAGAAACAACCAAAAAGCCCATCAATAGATGACTGGATAAAGAAGATGTGGCACATATACACTATGGAATACTACTCAGCCATAAGAAATGATGACATCGGAACATTTACAGCAAAATGGTGGGATCTTGATAACATGATACGAAGCGAAATAAGTAAATCAGAAAAAACCAGGAACCGTATTATTCCATACGTAGGTGGGACATAATAGTGAAACTAAGAGACATTGATAAGAGTGTGGTGGTTACGGGGGGGAGGGGGGAATGGGAGAGGGAAAGGGGGTGGGGAGGGGCACAAAGAAAACTAGATAGAAGGTGACAGAGGACAATCTGACTTTGGGTGGTGGGTATGCAACATAATTGAACGACAAGATAACCTGGACTTGTTATCTTTGAATATATGTATCCTGATTTATTGATGTCACCCCATTAAAAAAATAAAATTATTATAAAACAAAAAAACCAAAAAAACCAAAAAACTAAGCCTTAGGCTATAACGACCCTGCCTGCGTACAGCCTGTCCCCCACACCCAGTGCAAACTATAGGCGAATAAACATATACATCATAATTGCAAACTTATTTGACCAACAATAAGTATTTTTATATATTTATTATTTTAATTATTTTTGTGGTAAAATGAGAAAATAAGTGTGGGAAAGGTTTATAAGAGTGCGGGGAGGGTTTATAAATTCTTAAAATATATATAAATAATAAAATAAATATTAGGTCGCTATTTTGCAGATTTTTCCCCGGGGATTTCTGGAACCTAACCCATGTGACAGATGAGGGACAACTCTGCTATACTATTGTATCACCGTCATTTCCCTTAGGACTGGTGCAAAAGTCTCTTCAGGGATCTTCTTGCTTCTGCTTAAAACTGCCCCAAGTCTTAGCTCCACACAGCAGCCTCACTGATGTTTTTAAAACCTAGGTCAAATTCTGTCCCATTCAGAATCTTTCAGTATGTTCCTATCACATCTATGGTAAAATCCAACTTCCTTATCAATCAACAAGTTTCATATAATTCAGCTTCTACTTACCTCTCTAATCTAATTTCTATTTTGTCCCCATTATATATTCTATTCTGGTCAACTTTCTTAGGTTCTGTGAGCAGGCAGGCTTATTTCTTCCTCAGGACCCTTACAATTACCCTTCCCTCAGTCTGAAGTGTCTCTTTCAGATCTTTGAAAGACTTTGCTAACATTCTTTCCCCAAACATCCTATGAAAACAGGCCTTGCCTCCTGCTGTTGCACCAAGGTCTGTTAACCTACTTATATTTACTTCAGAGTATTTATAAGTATCTACCTAAAGTTACATCTTTCATTTTTTTGTTTTTATTTGCTTTTCTCTGTCTTTCTTAACAAATGTAAGGTACTGAAAAATGACTTTTAAAGTTTACTGTTATTCAGTACCTAGAATAAGCCAAGTATATAGTAGGTACTCTATAATGGTCTGATGTGTCTCCATCAAAGGTGATAACACTAGTGGGTGAGGCCTTTCAGAGGAGATTAGATCAGGGGGGGTGGAGCCCTCATGAGTGAGATAACAGGAATACCCTCACCAGTTCTTTTCATAGTTCCCACAGAGCTCCTTCACCCCTTCCACCATATGAAGACATAAGAAGGGGCCGGCTATGAACCAGGAAGAAGGTATCACTAGTATGTGACCATACCAGTCTTTGATCTTGGATTTTCAGCCTCCAGATCTGTGAGAAAAAATTTTCTGTTGTTTATAACGTCACCCAGTCTGTGAAATTCTGTTACAGCAGCTTGAAAAGTGTAAGGCATGATCCATAGTACTTTTTTGCATCTTCTTAATCCACCACATCTCTTAAATTTTTTAAGTATGTTTAACTTCTGAAGCATAAGGAGACCAGGTCTTTCTGGGGTGAGATAATGTCTGCTGTATTGGCTCACTGCAATGTGCTAGTCTTCATTCGCATAGTGATGTTGAGTAGTAGCGTTTGTTTAGCGGCTGATTCTTTATAACTCTTGTGGTGTTCTTCTCTCTATGGAGTCCTAGATATGTCGGTGTATCATAGACATTAAAAAAATTAACTATTTGGATATGCTTTGGAATTGGCTTCTGGTGAAAACATTTAGAAAATCTGGTTTGTTATTTCTTTTTGTTTTAACTTTCTGAAACACAAATGCGTCAGTTTAAGGACTGTATGTTGAAGCAACTAGACTTGAGCTTGGAGGAGAGTAAACTGGCAAAGAAGTAGGCCAGGCCAGAGGGTGGTCCCAGCACTGAAGAAAGAGTAACTGAAGCATGGTACACAGGCTGATATGATCCTAAAAGCAGAGCAAAGAGGCATACCGGCTGGAAGGTGGGAGACCACTGGTGAGGGAGACGGGCACGGGGCTGACCCACAGGACTGCATTGCTGTTTGCAGAAGACAGAACACAGTGGCAAAGTTGAGACACACTTTCACTTGGGGAGACCCTCAGTTCTTTCTGGAGCACTAACCACACTCTTTATTCAGCTTGACTATTAGGGGATTATTAAGTGTCCACATCTGCCAGCTTTCTGATAGGAAGCTAAAAAAGCCATCCCGTGTCCTCCAAGTGTTCAAAGTCTGATGTGTTATTGTCTGTCCTCAATAAACCGATGTGTGGAAGGAGTCTTTTTAAAACCAAATAAAATTGGTTTAATTTCAGGAAAGATGAAGATGATGGAAAGCGGCTGAGGTTAGAGGCCCAAAGGGAGGCAGAGTGCACAGAAAAGACTTGAGGAGGAAAGCAGTCCCCCTGAAAATGAAGAATTCTTGTTTTTTCATTATTATTTTAATATTTATCAAGGCCTTAATCAATCAGTACAGCTAGTGCTTCACTGTCAATAGGGAAATTTTTTCCCTTTTCTCTTTGGCTTATATCAGTATAGAAGCGTGGATACTGAAATAGGAAATCTGAAGTCAGTTGATTGGGCACTTTATTTCCCAAAGTGTCTCAAAACTTTTATACAGGGTGTTTGAATGCAGGCAAACATTTATAAATGCTGCTCTTATCTTCTATGCTCCTCGTTATTTTTGACAACTCCTTGGAGAAGTTTGCATGACATTCTGTTTGACGTAAAATCAGCATGTGTCTCAAGTAAATCAACAACAGCTGTTTTAAATAGCAGATTGTGTCCCAAAATATCATTATGAACCAGGGAAAGAATTGCTTGGAAACTTGTCATATCAGATTACACCTATGGAACCTAACATCTGGACACTGTGACCATCGGTAGACAGAGTTCAAGTTGACTGAGAGAGGGTGGCCAGTTTAACAGAGCAGCGATCTTTGGGAGAAATTCCAGTGTGATCTCAGGGTTAGAGATGCCAGCAAAAAAGAGACCCAGCTACATCAAAGGAGCCATGCTTCTATTAGTTGGAGCTTGTACTCAGGATCCTGGGGACTTCTCTAAATGGGTCAGTAAAGCATTTTAAAAAGTGGGTATTCAGAGACATTTAGAGCAGTGTTCTCATAAATGTTCAGTACCTTCTTTCATTTAAGAGTTTGTAGTATAATATGATGGACTCATTGTATTATCCAGTATTATGAAGGAAGTTTCAGTCCTATGACCTACAGATTGTTTTAGGCTCCGCATAGAACCAGCTCACCTCTAGTCATTGGTTGGGATTTCTTTGGCAATGCTTGTGGCACTGCCCTCTGCTTGGATAGCAGGCCTCTGAGGAGGGGTTAGGTATTTTTTCTTCGCCTCTTAACAACTGCTTCTTTGAGCAATATGTTTCTCTTCCACAATGCTGCCACATGCAGGCTTCACCTGTTGAAACTACTCCATTGAGTTGCAGGACAGCAGCTCTAGACTTCGGTGTCACGTGCATATTTCAGGAGCTTCCGAGTGGACCCAGTGTACCTGACCCTTTCCTTCCCTGGAAAGCCTCCCTCTGCCTTATTTCTCAGGGTGGCTGAGGAGCATTGTTATTTTAGCTGACTGAAACAGCACCAACTCTCACGTCTGATAACTCCCTCTTTGCCCAGGCAGGCTTGTCCACTGGGTACAATATAAGTCCCTGTGCCACCTCATGCCCATTAGGATGGCTACTTTAAAAAAAACAGTAAATAACAAGTGTTGGCAGGATGTAGAGAAATTAGAACATTTTGTGCACGGTTGGTGGCAATGTCAATGGTGCAATCGCTAGGCAGAACAGTGTGGTTGTTGCTCAATGAATTAAAAATAGAATTACATTATGTCCCACACTATAAGTAATTCCACTTCTGGATATATGTGCCAAAGAACTGAAGTCAGGATCTTGAACTCACCTCAAAGATTACTTTGGTTGTGAAGCCTTCCCCAACTCCATCTAGCATTCCTTCTTTCTACTGTCTCTTCATATCTTACACAGTATGTTAAATGCCTGGTTTGTGAGGCTGTTTATCCCATTACACCATGAGCTTAAATATAAGGACCATTTCCAAATTAGTTAAAACTTTTTAGGTTGCAAATAAAGGAAATCTATTTAAACTAGCATCAGAAAAGAAAACAATAAATCAGGGCCTTGAAGAGACATCTATCTGTATATCAAAGGAGCCAATACATAGCAGCATTATTCACAATAGCCAAAATGTGGAAGCAACCACATTGTCCATTGACAAATGAGTGGATAAACAAAATGTGGTATATACGCACAATGAAATATCACTCAACCTTAAGAAGTAAGGAAATTCTGACATACTATAGCATGGATGAAACGTGAGGACATAATACCAAGTAAAATAAGTCAGTTACAAGAAGAACAAATACTGTATGATTCCACTCATATGAGGTACGTAGAATAGTCAAATTCATCAAGACAGAAAGTAGGGTGTTGATTGCCAGGGGCTGGGGGTAGGAGGAAACGAGGAATTGTTATTTAATGGGTATAAAGTGTGTCTTGCAAGATGAGTCGGGTTCTGGAGATCACTTGTATAACAATGACAATGTGTGTAACACTATTGAACCGTACACTTAAAAATAATTAAGATGGAAATTTCATGTTTGTATATTTTACCACAACTAGAAAAATTTTAAAAATTAAACAATAAAACAGTCCCTGTGACCTGTCTCTGTATCTCAAGGCATTGCCACATTCGACCTCATGCCCGAGGTTCTCTGTGACATCACCTCTGCTGTTCATGGACTGATGACTCTGGAAAGCTGGGCTGCTGGCCCTAGCTAGTCCCCTTTCCCACACAGACTCCGGCCTGAGGGCAGTCCTCCCAAGCCCCGCTCCCACCCCCAGCCAGGGTTCAAGCTTCCTGCTACTCGAAGGAAGGGGTTTGAACTTACCTCCGTTGGTCAGATAGCCCCAAAGGAGTTCCTGAGACCATCAATTTCTATCACTTATATCAAAGTTTTGCCTGTTGCAAGTAAAAATGTGAATATAAATGTTCACTGGTGCAGTCTGTGTTTTCTCACAGTTTTGGGGCCCTTTTCTTTGAGTGCTTTGTGTGGGACTTGAAATACTTTCTGGTCCCAGCCTTCTCTTGCCATAGAAAAAAATTATTTAAAAAAAGAGCTTATTTATTTTAAAATATTTACTATTAAAAATATAGAGGAAAAAGCTTAAAATTTCAGTGTCTTCAAAATACCTTCCAGGTGGGTCCAAATCATACCCACCCTTTAAGGCACAGCTCAAATGCTAAAGGATCCTCTGAGTCAGAAGTCCTCAATAACTTCCTCTTTGAATTCCCATAGCATTTTATCTGAAACTCTCTTAAGATGTTTATAGTTTTTTATCTGAGATTATGGTTATTGTTATATATCTATCTTCTGTGTAGGCTCTATACAATAGGTTATTGTATTGCTGTGTCTCCAGTAATGCCTGTGCATGAAGGATGCTTAATATATGTTTGCTGAATACAAAATACAGAACGCCTTGAAAGGGTTAAGCTCATTCTGCAAAAATCAAATTGGAAATGGCAAAATTTCTGGCTCTGTAGCTCTTGGGTGTTGCAGATATCTTTGGACAAGCATAGTGGGTCCTTTCTGGCTCTTCCCAGATTATTCTTCCCAGGCAGCTGTGACTCACAGGAAGTCTGACTCCAAGTGTGAAGTTGTTAATGAGACAAATGCAAAGTGATTCTGACCACTCATCCAAGCTACCATGAAATCTAATTAACAAGCGTGGTCTTGACCAACATGTGAGAATAAAAATTCACATGCATGCTAACACTGCCAGGGAGACCTTTTGGAGGAAAAAGGAGTGTCATTGAGTGGCACAAATGCTCGTTTCACAGACAGAAGCAGCCTGGCTGTTTTATTGAACCCCGGCAGGGAGAACTATTTGGCCGGGAGATTCAGACTTAACTCTTTCAAGTGAACAACAAAGGACTCTCCACCTTTCAAAACGCCTATCTTCTGTCTGCTGCTCTCTTCTTCTAGCTCATGCCAAAGGTCAGGGAAAGGACAAAGTATAAAGTTAAGCCAAAAAATATGTATTACGAACGCTGCTACTTTTCCCTGGAAGCTTGTTGGGCAGATAAAACATATGCTCACTTTGTTAAAGATGGTGCTGCCTACGTGAAGCCTGTCTCCCAGGTGATGATATTAGTTGCCCTTATGCTTAGAATGGGCATGATTGTATTAATGTGTGTTGGGGGCGGGCTGTGGGCAGGCAGGATCTTTGTAGCCTGGGGCTTGGTTTTCAGGCTAAGCCTTTCCACCCTTTTTGATATGGGGTGGTTCACTCTCATGAGGAATCCCATTATGCCTCAGATAAGTGACTTTGTATCAGAGACTTCCTTGTTTGTATATTAGATTAAAGGTTTGGATTTCTACACTATAAAGTGGGGTAGACCGGGAGCTTGTTTTCTCTCGGTTCCTGAGATTAGCATTAGAGAGGAGAGCAGAGAGAAGGCCACGTGGAGGAGGCCAGGAGAAGCAGCCAAGATGGCGGAGTGCTGGAGGAGAAACCAGTTTGTCCGGAGTTTGTGTAGAGAGAAGGAGATGGGGAACAGAGGTGAATAAGGCTAGTGAGCTAGAAACCTTTGATTCTAGGAAACTTGGATAAGTCAGTAGCTTTGTGAGCACTGAATGAGTGGGTTTTGGAGCCCAGTGTGTGTTTTTACTTGCCCACATGGTGCAAGCTAGGATTAAAGATGATGGCCCACCAGTTCTTGGCTCCATTGTTTCATTACCGTCTGTCCAAATTTAATGTGAACCTGCACGGGCCAGGCGGCTGTGATGGTGGCCGTGGATACTGGCTTCACAAGGCTAATTTCTGTTCAGAATTCTTTACCCCTAGCAAGAAGGCAAAATAATAAGCAATGGAAACAGCATTTAGATTGCTCTTTCTCTGGGAAAGAGATTTGACAAACCCTTCATGGGAGCAAAGCACTGTCACTCTTTACCCCTCATAATTAACAGGGTTATGCTTCCCTGAACTCTTAGAACCAGTTAGTTACCTTATCCCACCCTTTTCCCTAGACCCTAAAGGTACTTTTCAGTGCTATCAAATGGTGGAAAATGCAGTGTTCATGCCTTCTGGTTTACTGTATTCACTGCGTAATCTTGCAGAATCAGGGAGTATGTGGATGAATCCTGAAACTGGCACCTCACCAGGCCCTTTCTGTGTTGCATGTATGCCCCTCCCTTCATTACCCAACTGTATAGTGTTTATATAGGTGCAATTTTCGTCATTATTCAGTATTAATTTGAATGCCAACAATAAGCAAAGTACAGAACGTATATGTATTTAATATTTCTGCCCACAGGGATGTGCATAGCGACTGCAGAGTGAAATGATTAATAAAGAAATGCAATGCTCAGAGGACGAGGGCGCAGACGGAGGTCCATGCTTTATTCCTCTCGCTGGAGGAGCCTGGCAGAGGCTCCCTCTGTCCCAGAGTGTGATTGTCTGCACTCCCCAGCCCAGCCCAGTCCTGCTTTTGCTCTCACATCAGATGTGCTTGCAGACACCAACACTGGCTCTGGCTCTTCTGAATTTCTGAACCATATGTCTACATCCTTTGTTTTGAAAGGGGTTTGGGTCATTCTCCCAGAGATATTGACTCATACCCAAACCAGACAGTCAGTGCTCCCTGCTATGGGTATAGAAACGATGATGTTAAGAGACAGCCAATGTCACCAGAGCTCCTTTGATGTACTGATCATAGGATAGTCACAGACCTAGAAAAGTGTGTTCAGGTATGTCTTGTGATCTCACATGTTTGAGGTGATTAAAAGGGTCCCGGGGTTTTCTCCAAGGAAAATACAGAGGCTTTGGACCAGATTCATGTGGGAACTTCCATTTCCCTCTTTCAATATCTTTTTCCCTCAAAATTTAGTATGATTCCTGAAAATAAGACAGTAATCCTGAGATACTCCATTCAATAATATGTCTTTCAAGTAATATCTATTGAATATCTGCTGTGAGCAAGTATCATTGTCCAGGAAAATTAAAAGTGGAAATTATATATATATATACACACACACACACATATATATACACACATATATATACATATCTATATATATGTATATATATAACATGTATATATAATATGTATATATATGTATATATATATATAAATTATGTATAGTTAGGGTACTAATATGGAATAGATTGTACTAATAGAAACTAAGAGTATCTAGCTATCTATCTACACACATGTGACTATCACAAGGAATTGGTTCATGTGATTATGGAGGCTGGGAAGTCCTATGATTTGCTGTCTGCACACTGGAGACCCAGGAAAGCCAGTGGTGTAACCAGGGGCACTCATGGTGTAAGTCTGTCTGAGAAGAACGATGTCTCAGTTCACGCTGTCAGGCAGAGAGAGTAAACTCACTTTCTTCTGCCTTTTTGTTCTCTTGGGGCCCTCGGTGTGTTGGTGGGAAGAGCACCACACTGGAGAGGGCAATCTGCCTTACTCAATCCACTAATAATAATGCCATCTATCTGGAAATACCTTCACAGACATACCCAGAAGTAATTATTTAATCAGATATTGGGCCCAGTCGAGTTGACACATAAAATGAACCATCACAACAGGTCTCTATGTGCTGGCTATAAATGAGTACTGGCTGGACCTATCCTCAAAGTGCAAAACTGCTTCAACTATTTCTTCCTCGCAGGGAGACTACAATGGCCTCTTCTCATCCAGATCTTGCTTGCTTCTTCACTGTTACTTTTATTTCTTTTCACCGGGCATGATGAACTTGTGGTTACCTGAGTGAGCTACACATTCCCAAGCCTCTGAGCACAAGCTTTGTTCTTTGAAGGGAGTGGCTCCTTGTGTTTGCATCCCTTAACACATACTTATCCTGCCTGACCAGGTGGTGGTGCAGTGGATAGAGCGTCAGACTAGGATGCTGAGGACCCAGGTTTGAAACTCCAATGTCTCCAGCTTGAGTGCAAGCTCATCTGGCTTGAGCACGGGCTCATCTGGCTTGAGCAAGGGCTCACCAGTTTGAGTGCAGGGTCGCTGGTTTGAGCGTGGGATTGTAGACATTACACCATAGTTGCTGGCTTGAGCCCAAAGGTCACTGGCTTGAGTCCAGGGTCTCTCTGGCTTGAGCAAGGGGTACTCACTCTGCTGGAGCCCCCTGGTCAAGGCACATATACGAAAGCAATTAATAAATAACTAGGATACCACAATGAAGAATTGATGCCTCTCATCTTTCTCCTTTTTAGCCTGTCTGTCCTTGTCTGTCTCCCCCATCTCTCTCTCTCTCTCTCTCTCTCTCTCTCTCTCTCTCTCGCACGTGTGCGCTAAAAACCCCCAAAACAAACAAAAACAAAAATACATACTCGTCCCTCAAATCTGAGGTTGAGTTCCCTGCTCCGTGAAACATTCCTTTATTAATTCAGGCAAATCTGGATGCTTCTTCTTTAAAATTCACATAATACTTTGCTTACAGTTTTAAAAGCTTGCTAAGAAATATGTCTCACCCCATATCTATATGCACTTTGAAGGAAAAACCATATATTTTTATTTCTCTTACCCCCTTTACCTTCCCCAAAGACTTGATAAATGCTCAAGAAATATTTGGTGATTGAATAATAATAATAACCCCCCCAAATAATTAAATGTAGAAAATGATTACTATCTGAACAGAGGTACTCTAAGTGGCAGCTGCCATTTTCTGAAGGCTTATTCTGTACCAGGCATTGTGCTAAGCTTTTTCTATTCCTCCCATCCAGGTACTCACCTGTCCCGACCCCGCTTAGCTTCCGAGATCAGACAAGATCCGGCGCGTTAGCTTTTTATATTTCTTATCTCACTGTTATTGCTCATGTTATAGATGAGGAGACTGAGCTTGGACAGGGTAACCTGCTTGTCTGATTCGATATGGCTAAGAGCAATGGAGTAAGATGTGGAGTCAGCTGTCTGGTTGCCCTTAACTACCATGTAGCTCTGTCCTCACTGAACCTGAGCTGACCGAAGAGAGTGAGCATATAATTTAGAACGTGATGGCTCCTTTAAAAAGCTGCAATCAAACCCGTGTGTGTTATGGTAAATGTATTGCCCATTATGTCTGAGTCTGACCTATCACTTCAGTTGATGGTTTTAAGAGGAAACAAAACCCCAGAGCTGAACAGGCGCAGAGTAGACAGAGCCCTTTCCTTGGCATTTAGATCACCGCGTCCGTGCAGTGTTTAATTGATGCCTGATCAAATTCACATCTCATTTGAATGTTGAAATTAAAGTTCTCTACAGTGAACTCTGAGGGATTTTGTCAACATGAGATAACTCTCTTCCAAGATAATGGCTAAATTTAATCTCACATAAACCTGATAAGAGGCAATTCTCCTGACAACCTGGAGCTGATAGGCTGCCGTGGGGGTAGTGTGGAGGAGCTGAGTGTCTGCGGAAGTGCTGGGCCTGGTAGGGGAGGAATTGATGGGCAGAGACGGACAGGGAGCAAACGGAAGGCCCAGGTTAGGAGGCCTGGCTAGGCCTCTGAGAACAAATGTAGTTCAGTCAGAAGTATACACAGAGATGTGCTGTAATCTAAAGTCCTAGAGGCATTTTGGGATGTATTCATTTCTATTTCTTTCTACCTCATTTAAAAAATAATAATTATGCTCTTCTTCCTCAACAATGCTGGCCCTAGGAGTTGGTTTCTCTTCCTCAGGGCAAAATAAAAGTATAATTTTCTCACCTCAAACCCCAGTGGTCCCCAACCCCAGGGCCACGGACCGGTACTGGTCCGTGGGCCATTTGGTACCAGTCTGCAGAGAAAGAATAAATAACTTACATTATTTCTGTTTTATTTATATTTAAGTCTGAACAATGCTTTATTTTTAAAAAATGACCAGATTCCCTCTGTTACATCCGTCTAAGACTCACTCTTGACGCTTGTCTCGGTCATGTGATACATTTATCTGTCCCACCCTAAAGGCTGATCTGTGAAAATATTTTCTGAAATTAAATCGGTCCGTGGCCCAAAAAAGGTTGGGGACCACTGTCATACCCCTCTCTAGAGTCACTTGAGCCAGAATGTATATTGTCCATGATGGATTAGGTGCAGAGGAGTTAGCCAGTGATCAAATTCCTAGATCCTACCACGTGCACTTTTAAAAAAATTTAAATCCTCTTATTTGGACTTTGCTAGAGCTTGACTTTGAATGGATTTTTGAGTGTGATCAGGGTCTGCAAGGCCCATGCAGGACCCTAACCCTTGCCTCCTGGGCCATATTTACGGTAGCACTCTTGGTAGGCCCTAGCCAGGGGTGTGTCTGTATGGCTCCCGGAAACGTGGTGAGGACTGTTGGGCAGATAAAATATATTATGCTCACTTTGTTAAAGATGGTGCTGCCCACGTGAAAGCCGTCGCCCAGGTGATATTAATGTGTGTTGGGGGCAGGCTGTGTGCAGGCAGGATCCTTGTAGCCTGAGGCTTGGTTTTAGGACTAAGCCTTTCCCACTCTTTTTGATATGGGGTGGACTTTGTATCAGAGACTTCCCTATTTTGTATATTGGATTAAAGGTTTTGATTTCTGCACTATGAAGTGGGGCAGACTGGGAGCTTGCTCTCTCTTGGTTCCTGAGATTAGCATTAGAGCAGAGAGCAGGTTGGAGAGCAGAGTAAGGCCACGTGGAGGAGGCCAGGAGAAGCAGCCAAGATGGCGGAGTGTTGAAGAAGAAGCCAGTTTGTGCAGAGTTTGTGCAGAGAGAAGGAGATGGGGAACAGAGGTGAATAAGGCTAGTGAGCTAGAAACCTTTGATTCTAGGAAACTTGGATAAGTCAGTAGCTTTGTGAGCACTGAATGAGTGGGTTTTGGAGCCCAGTGTGTGTTTTTATTTGCCTGCTGGGTTTTTACTTGCAAGCTAGGATTAAAGCTAATGGCCCACCAGTTCTTGGCTCCATTGTTTCATTACTGTCTGTCCGAATCTAATGCAAACCTGCATGTGAATGGCCACGATGGCAGTTCCTGGCTTCACAGGGACAAAGAATGCTGCCATTCTGTTGTTCAGGGATTTCTACTTGTGGAGGTCCATGGAGCTTGCTTTAGTCAGCATTTCATTGCAAAGCATCATTTGCAATCCCCCCAACTCCTCTCTCAACCAGACCTGATTCTCCAAGGACACTCAAGGTGAGGAAAGAAGGCGGAGAACTTGTCAGTTTTGGTGGTTACTGGTCACATTTGCTTCATCCCTGCAGCTGTGGGAGGCTCATGTCCCTGTTACCACTTCTCACAGTTGGTGGGGGCTGGGTGAGGCCTTTGGCTGCCACAGCTGAGACCTAGAACTGCTTCACACTTGGGACTAAAGAGAAGATGCTGCAATTATGGACTGGAATTCACCACCATCTGCATCACTGAGTTCCTCGCTGTAAGGCCAGTAGCCAGGGCCACGATAACAGCAGCCTGGCCCGTGCAGGTTCGCATTGGATTCAGACAGTTGGTAAAGAAACAATGAAGCCAAAAACTGGTGGGCCATCATCTTTAATCCTAGCTTGCACCTGGCGGGCAAGCAAAAACACACACTAGGCTCCAAAACCATTCGTTCAGTGCTCACAAAGCTGCTGACTTATCCGAGTTTCCTAGAATCAAAGGTTTCTAGCTCACCAGACTTATTCACCTCTGTTTCCCATCTCCTTCTCTCTACACAAACTCTGCATAAACTGGCTTCTCCTTCAACACTCTGCCATCTTGGCTGCTTCTCCTCTCCTCCACGTGGCCTTACTCTGTTCTCCAACCTGCTCTCTGCTCTAATGCTAATCTCAGGAACCAAGAGAGCAAGGTCCAGATCTGCCCCACTTTATAGTGCAGAAATCAAAACCTTTTAATCCAATATACAAACAAGGAAATCTCTGATACAAAAGTCACTTATCTGAAGCATATTGAGATTCCTCATAAGAATGCACCACCCACATCATGCAACAGTCAAGGGTGTGGGGAAAAGCTCAGTCTTAAAACTAAGCCTCAGGCTATAACGACTAGGCCTGCTTACAGCCTGTCCGCCACACACAATGCAAAGTATAAGTGAGCAAACATATATATATATATAAAATATTTACAAACTTATTTGACCAACATACTTTGTCACAATTTTGTTATTTTTTTTCCTTCTAATCAGTCATGCAATCCAAGAGTGTGCTAAAATGAGTTTGGATCCAGGAACTTAGGATATTGAGGAATACAATATGGACACAGACACAATAATTGAGAATAATAGAAAGAAGTCTAAATGACTGAAAAATTGTGTGCAACCATTTGAAAAGGTTGAAGGAGGAGCCTGCAGGGCTATGGTAGGTAGCCAAGAAAAGCATTGAAAGTAACTAAAGCTGGTCTTAGAGAACGTGCCCGATTTGAGTGAGGGTTTTGGGGTGAGAGGATGTCCTAAGAGGTAAGAACAAAGGGGAGGCCACAGGAAGTTTTTGTTCAATGTTAAATAGAGGCAGTACAAATCTAAGCCAGGGAAGGACAGGCTGTCAAGGTCTTTAACTGCAGACTAAGTTCCTGAGGGCACCGTTGTTCAAGGCAAATCACTGTGACTCCCTGACATGTCAAAGATCTGCTAGGTGACCCCTCAAGGTCACTGAGCAGCCATGGTGCAAGACTGCTGTGGTGTATATGTGCAGTCATAAGCTCAAAGCACTTCTCTCTTAACCATATGCATTTGCTCCCACTCACAAGCCTTTTGAAGCTTGCTGAAATACAGGTGCGCTTTTGTTTTGATTACGAATTCGGAGAGCTGCTGGAGGGATTTTTTGAATGGTGAGGTTGCTGTTGCTTCTGCATTTGCTCATATTGTTCAAACTGCTGTGGACTGAGAGGTAGGGGGAGGGAAGCCTTTGACTTCAGAGGTTTAGGTGGGAGGTCACTTTCCCACTGTTGCTTCTCCCCAACCTCCCCCCACACCCTTTGGAACCAGAGGGTGCTGGCCTCTTTCAGAAAAGGTTGTGAGCTTCCTCCTTGTCACCCACCCATGCCCCCACAGTGCCAAGTGCTGATGGGAGGTCCTGGCAGCTTTTAGCTGAGCATTAGCCCTAATGGGTTTGGCAGGACTTTGAAATAATCAAAGCAAAGAAGAGTGTTATATTTTGTGTGTATGTGGAGGGATGTGGTGCTCAGAACACAGGACATGCCTCACAGCCATGGCCCTGCCTGGAACAGCTCCACTGCCTGATGCCAATGGTCTGTCCCAGCTGAATAGAAATCTGGAGTGGCTTTATCAGAGAAGTTATTACGTGATTAGAGCTGAATAGGGCCACAAGTCTTAACTTGTATTTAGCACTCCAAGGGTAACGTGTCCCTTGTGTTACTAAATTACTCCCTCTGGCTCAGTCAATCTACAGAATGAATGGGGGACAGGGCTTAGCGAGGAAGTATGTGGAGGGAAGATGGGCAGGTGAGGAATGGGAGGAGCTGTGGGGGACATGGGTGGGCTTTGTCTGGGGGAAGTGAAATTCTTTGGGCACTGAATTCAGTCCAGAAATTAGATACCTGACATGTGTCAGAACTAAGTGCTCACTTTGTTAAAGATGGCGCTGCCCACATGTAAGCTGTTGCCCAGGTGATATAAATGTGTGTCTCTGTGGGCTGTGGGCAGACAGGATAATTGTAGCCTGGGGCTTTGTTTTGGGATTAAGCCTTTCCCACCCCTTCTGATGTGGGGTGGTACAATCCTATTATGCCTCAGAAAGTGACTTTGTATTAGAGACTTCCCTATTTTGTATATTGGATTAAAGGTTTTGATTTCTACACTATAAAATGGGGGCAGAACAGGAGCTTCCTCGCTCTTGGTTCCTGAGATTAGAGGAGAGAGTAGAGAGGAGAGCAGAGAAAGGCCACGTGGAGGAGGCCAGGAGAAGCAGCCAAGATGGCGGAGTGTTGAGTGAGAAGCCAGTTTGTGTAGAGTTTGTGCAGGGAGAAGGAAGGAGATGGGGAACAGAGGTGAATAAGGCTGGTGAGCTAGAAACCTTTGATTCTAGAAAACTTGGATAAGTCAGTAGCTTTGTGAGCACTGAATGTGAGTGGGTTTTGGAGCCCAGTGTGTGTTTTTGCTTGCCCGCTGGGTGCAAGCTAGGATTAAAGACTATGGCCCATCAGCTTTTGGCTCCGTTGTTTCTTTACCGACTGTCCGAATCCAATGTGAACCTGCATGGGCCGGGCTGCTTTGATGGTAGCCCCGGCTTCTAGCTTTACACTAAGGAAAGACAGAACTTTGACCAGGTTGGCTAGTGAGTTTTTAGTTATATTGGCATACTGTGCAAAATACCTTTGAAAGAAAGGACGGGCTTTCAATGGGGTGGAGAGGAAGGGCATTACCACCTGTCTTTCCTCTGGCTTTGTGGCAGGAAGATTGCGTTCCAGCCATAGCCACTCAAGCCTGGGACTTTCAGGTGTGACTAACTGCCCATTTTAGTGAGCTTGCTCCTTTGTCCCCAATCCTGGGGCACAACTCAGGGAGACTTCAGGAGAACCTCAATAGATAACAGTTTGAGAACAGCCAAGGAGTGAGAATTGTCAAAGGCTATCATTTTATCATTCAACGTCACCTCAATAAATTCAATTAAAGTTAAAAAAAAAAAAGCTATGTTCGGTTTTACCCTCATTTCTGCCGAGGCTCCCTCCTTTATCCTTGATGACATTATCTTCTAGCTCCACATGCTAGTGGTCAGGACAGAACTGTTGGAAAATTCTTTCAGAGCCACCAGGAGGATCCGGGTCTGGACTAGGCGAGGCTTTGTCAGACTGGGCAGCACACATACTCCCAGCCCAGCATGGCTTTGCTGAGGACTGGCCCCAAGGCTGGCCCTCAGGATCTTCCTCAGGGTCCTTTTTGATTACATACAAACCAAGCATAATGGAGAACGGATGTGGCCATGGACAGAAACCCAAGGGAAGAACAGGTGACTAGGCGTGGGCCCAGGGTTGGCAGGGCCCACCTGAAAAATGTTCAGAGAACAACACAATGTCTTTCTCTCTCTGTGTCTTGCTCTGGGACTTGCCAGGCTCTGACTCTCCACTTGGGGTCCCGTGTTTGCTTTATTTTTCTGTCACTCCACCAACTTCAGCTGTTTCGTCAAGCACACAGCAAAAGATGACCATCTCTTTGCTCTCAATTTTACAAAGCCCTCAGTTCAGGCACAATCCAGCTGGTACTCTCAGTGACAATTCCAAAGTCACAGATAGGAATCCGATTAGTTAACATTAAGTCAGAGTAGATCAAAGGACTCAGAGGGAGAAACGCAATGATTTACTGCCCTAGTATATGCCTAGCAGCCTGGGTCCGGAGCAACAAGAAGGCCACGGTCAGAGGGTGGCAAGGAAGGGAAGAAGAATGAGCAGTGGAGAAACATCATCAAGTATTAGCATGACTGCCTAAACTGTGTGTAAATGTGTGTTTATGTGCACATACATGTGTATGCGTATAGGTGTGGGCTTATGGTTGGGTGTAAACCTCCAAAACTGTTTACAGAATCAGATAGATAACCAGAGAGAGGAAAGTTGGAATCACTCTTTATCTTAGAATTTTTTTGGCCCTGGCTGGTTGACTTAGTGGTAGAGTGTCAGCCCAGCATGTGGATGTCCTGGGGTCAATTATCGGGACAAGAGAGGCTCCTGTTTATCCACCACTCCCCCTCTTGCTTCTATCTCTTTTCCTCCTGCAGCCATGGCTTGATTGGAGCGAGTTGGCCCTAGACATTGAGGATGGCTCCATGGCCTCCGCCTCAGTTGCTAAGAAGAGCTCCATTGCTGAGCAATGTAGCAATGCCCCAGACAGGCAGAGCATTGCCCCTTAGTGGGCCTACCAGGTGGATCCCCATCAGGGCACATGCAGGGGAGTCTGTCTCTCTGCCTTTCCTCCTTTCACTGAATAAAAATAAACAAATAAATAAATAAATAAAATGAAAATAAAATATAAAAATAAGAAATTTTTTCTTGAAGTCATCTCCCTATTGTTTACTTCAGCAAAATTCCTCATTAACATGGCCCTCATGAATCTGGAGATTTGGTCCCAGATTATCTAATCATCCTCTGGCTTCCCAGGGTGGATAAACTGATATACGCTGTGGAGTATTTTGTGAATTTACATTTCCTTTAATATGCATTGGGCACAGATGGTTACCAGGTTGTCTCCGATCCATTAGTTTCATCAAAGGCTTATCAAAATTTAGTGCAAGTGGGTTTAAAGGGACAAGCTTTTAGGATTGGAAATGTGCATATAAATAAAAATGTTGCTGTAGCAGTCCCATTGTTAACAAAAGAAAAATGATCCACGTCCTCTTCTGGGATAGCAGAGTCTCTGAATATATTTATTTCAAGATTTAGGTGCTGGGGGAGCAGGTCACAAATCACAGAGCAACCATTAATGAGCCTCTGTCCCTACCTGTTAAACTTATTAACTGCTTGTTACCTACAGTTCTATATCCCACCCGGGGAAACAAAATGGATGCTTCGGCAATGCAAAAGCTGAAATATACAGATGTTAATCAAAAGCGCAAGGGATGCCTGGAAATGCAATCAGAAGACATGTGCCGGCTGAGATTATTGGGGGACTGAGAGGCTGCTGGGAGGAAGGATCTGATGCTGTCTGATCTGAGATTTAGCTAATTAAATTCACCAGTCCTTTAGTCAGTGTCTTCCCTCTCTGTCATGCTGAGGACATGAAAGGCACAGTTCCTGCCTTCAAGGAACCTGCATGCTAATTGGGTGGGCAAACAGCATACCTGAATCAAATGGATTCTGATGGAAAGCAAATTCAGGACAGCTGAGCAGGGGCTGTGTGAGTAAGTTCTACAGTATGAAAAATAGGAGGGTGTGTGATAGTGGAAGGAGCCCTGAGCTAGGAGAGAGGGGACCTTGGGTTTCTCTCCAGTTCCCCCATAGGATGGTGGCTGTCCAATTTGTTCTCTCCCAGTCTGTTTCCTCATTGATAAAATAAGAGTTTAAACTTGGCCATTGCTAAAGAGTATTCATGAAATACACTTTCATATATCTGTGAAACGGGACCAGGGACAGAAAATTATTTAAAGGAAGGGAGTCCTGATTTGAGTGTTTGGCAAAGTATAGAATTTAATTCACAGAGCAGAAGGAGGCAGTCCCTCTTGGCAAGGACACTTGCAATGAATCGGGCCTAGAGGGGTGTGTGTGTGTGTGTGTGTGTGTGTGTGTGTGTGTGCAGAGGAGATGGCCTGCTTGTGGGGCTGGCAGCCGAGGAAGGAGGGGAGTGGGTACAGGTTATGGGCAAAGAGATAGAACCAGGCAAGGGGCTAGGCAACGGAGAGTAAAACACTCGAACCTATAGCTTTGTCCTTTAACCCAAATATTTCAGGAATCCTCCCAGTCACTTCTCTACTTTCAGGCAAGCTTCTTTCTACTAAAAGCAGCAGCAGCAGCAGCAGTCTTTTTAAAGTAATTGGAAGGCAGAGATAAATGCTGAAAACTAAAAAGCCTTGGCTCTATGATTAATTAAAGGAATCATCTCAAATTTAGAAAATTGCTTAAATAAAAGGAGATACAAAATTGCATCAATGTGCCTCCATATGTTAATTACGGCTATTCTTCCTTGTTTTTCTGCTGCTGCTGCAGCTCCGTTCCATCTATCACTTGGTTTCAGGTGTCATGATCAATTGACTGTACCATAAACAACATGTTGTACACGTGGCAAATGATAACATCATTTAACTCGACACAGGGGAAAAAAATTATCTTTTCTTTTTTATCCTTCCAGCTTCTCAGAAGAGAGAAAGGACAGCTTTGAATTAATTTCTTACTGAGTCAAGCAGACATTTTTTTGTGGACTCTATGGAAGCAGAAAAGCAGGATCCAGCATAGATCTAGACCCACTCTGAGGCCAGCTCCACCCACAATATGTACCCTGGTGCCCAGAACAGTGCCTGGCACATAGGAGGGGCTCAACTGCTGTATGTTAACCGAACCACCATTCTTAGTTTTAGTTTCTCAGACAGGTGGTCAATTACATAGAGAATTGATGTTTATCACCCAAAGGGATATTTTTTCGTGGGGAGGATAGCAAATCTTTTCTGCCAGCTGAAAATAGGTCAATAGAGAGGATCTCATAATGACCTCTACTTAACAGACACGTAATTCCTCATGGAATGAACTGGCGCTCTTGTATTGCTTCTTTGATACAAGCAGACTGAACCTCATAGCACACTGGATGCAGATAGCCAGTCGGCCACCCAGCCTCATGCCCGTGTTCTCTCCCTGGGTCACCTGTATGTTTGTCCTTAAGATTATAATTATAGAATTAAATTAAATACCACATAAGCTGATAATACATTTAAGAAAGAAGAGGTATTTCCCCCGCCATAGAAACAATATGTTCATTGCTCTGAAGGAACGTAATATAATCAGGTGCTTAAAAAGTATAGGTTAAATTAGTGGGTGAGACACTCGTAAATGATTGTAAAGAAGTAAACACCTAAAAGCAATGCACTTTCAACTTTAAAGAAACTAAATCTGTGAATAATTGGGATGTATGGGTTATATATGTGCTTAATGCAAGAGAGACACTATGCAACTCCAATGGACAAACACCCACTCAGAGAAAGTACACTTAAAGTTTCAAGGGAAAGAAATATTGAAGCTATATATGTATAATTTTTGAAAGTGGTTTGCTGTTTTCATAAACTTTGTACAATTAATCCGTCAACTATTTTTCCTGATTGGTAGGCAGCATAAGAGGAGTTCTACTAAAAACACATTTAGGAAATTCAAAAAGAACTAAGACCACACAGAATCAGCAGTATATTTTTGTAGTGAAAGCATATAATTGGTGGTCAGAACCCTAGAAACTAAGCATTTAAATGAAATGTGACCCAAGCAGTGTGCCTTGTATGGAAGAAATGGTGCCTTCAATAACACATCCATCTTGCAGTCAACTAGCTGTTTGTCTTCCACATAGCTTTTGCTGTCTCTTTTCAGTAATACGTATTTACAAAAAGGTTTATTTAAAAAATTTTCCAACCTTACAGAAAATTACAAGTATAATGTAATGAACTTCCACTTACTCTACCTGGATTCACCAATGTTAATTTTGCAATTGTTGCTTTGTTTCTCTCTTTCTCCCTCTTTTTATACTACACACACTCTCTCTTTGTCTTTCTCTTCTTCTTCTTCCTTTTCTCCTTTTTCCCTTCTCTTCTTCTTCCTTCTGTTTCTTTTTCTCTCCCTCTTCCTTCTTCTCCTCTTCCTTCTTCTTTGTCTTTCTAAATAATTTGAGAGTAAGTTGCAGATGCCATGACTTTTACCACTAAATACTTCTGTGTGCATCTTTTTTAGTTTTTCTTTTTCTTTTTTATTAATTTTTGTTTTATTTTATTTGTGTGTGTGTGTGTGTGTGTGTGTGCATATCTTAAAAACAAGAACATTCTTTTACATACCTGGGCCAGTTAATATTGGTATAATATTTTCTTTTTTTTTTTTTTTTTTTTTTCATTTTTCTGAAGCTGGAAACGGGGAGAGACAGTCAGACAGACTCCCGCATGCGCCCGACCGGGATCCACCCGGCACGCCCACCAGGGGCGACGCTCTGCCCACCAGGGGGCGATGCTCTGCCCATCCTGGGCGTAGCCATATTGCGACCAGAGCCACTCTAGTGCCTGAGGCAGAGGCCAAGGAGCCATCCCCAGCGCCCGGGCCATCTTTGCTCCAATGGAGCCTTGGCTGCGGGAGGGGAAGAGAGAGACAGAGAGGAAAGTGCGGCGGAGGGGTGGAGAAGCAAATGGGCGCTTCTCCAGTGTGCCCTGGCCGGGAATCGAACCCGGGTTCTCCGCACGCTAGGCCGACGCTCTACCACTGAGCCAACCGGCCAGGGCGGTATAATATTTTCTAATTTACACTTCATACTTAGGTATCATTTCAATAATATCATTTATATCATTTTTTTTTTCTTGATCCAGGATCAAATCTGGGATTATGTATTGTGGAGCCAGCTGTGTTAGGCTTGCTCATGGTATTACCACCTGCAAGCACTTTGCCAAATTTGGTATGTGAGTGTGTGGCTGCGCCACATGTGTATGGCCTATATAAACCTACAGGTGGTTGTGCATGAGAGAGATGGGGTATTCCACAATGTATGGATTGCTTACCCGCCACTGTGAGGGGCTGTTTTCCTGTTTGTTTGCCTGAGGGGCAGTTTCCCAGCTTGTATGCTTGTTCGCCATTGTGAGACTTTATTAAATGGAATGGTCCAACCCTTTCTAGCTCTGCAGTTTTTCTACCTGTTGGTCAAGTAAATTTTTAAATATGATATATGTTTGCTCGCTTATAGTTTGCATTGGGTGTGGGGGACAGGCTGTAAGCAGGCAGGGTGGTTATAGCCTAAGGCTTAGTTTTAAGACTAAGCTTTTCCCCACACCATTGACTGTTGCATGATATGGGGTGGTGTACTCTCATGAGGAATCCCATTATGCCTCAGATAAGTGACTTTGTATCAGAGACTTCCTTGTTTGTATATTGGATTAAAGGTTTTGATTTCTACACTAAAAAGTGGGGCAGACTGGAAGCTTGCTCTCTCACCACATGGAGGAAAGGAGAGGCAGCCAAGATGGGGGAGTGCTGAAGGAGAAGCCAGTTAGTGCAGAGTTTGTGTAGGGAGAAGGAGATGGGGAACAGAGATGAATAAGGCTGGTGAGGTAGAAAACTTTGATTCTAGGAAACTCGGGTAAGTCAGTGGCTTTGGGAACCCTGAATGGAAAAGGAAGTGTTTTTCCACTGTGTGTATTTCTTGCCTGCTGGGTGCAAGCTAGGATAAAGATGATGGCCCACCAGTTCTTGGCTCCATTATTTCATTACCGTCTGTCCGAATCAAATGCCAACCTGCACTGGCTAGGTGGCTGTGATGGTTGCTGTGGCTACTGTCTTTACATTTGGCGTAGTCTGTGGCAGGATTCGATACAGTTCGGTTTGGAGCCACCACCACTTTTGAACGGTGGACTAGAGGACTGGCTGCTGTTATGGTTCCCCATGGCTGTCCTTTTGGGGGCTGTAGGCTGGCTGACTTTTACAGCCATGTGTGAGGAAACCGAGAGCTCTGTGGAAGAGGCTGCCCAGGACCTGCAAACTGAGCAGTGGAAGGAACTGGAGCAAACGTGGGAGAGAGAGATGCTGACCCTGGAGCTGGAGCAAGCACCAGAGGAGGCTGACCAGGCTCGTGAGATTCGCTTGGAAATGGAGCAGCCACTGGAGAGGGAATCACAGGTTTGTGAGTAGCAGATTGCCCTGGACTTTGTGGAGAGCCAGCAGCGGCAGGAGGCAGGGGCTGAGGCCGGGCCTGGAGCTCCAAGGCTGGCAGCAAGAGCTGATGTTTTCAGTTCCTCTTTGGAGGATGAGGAGAATCGGGCTGGAGTTGCAATCTGCAGTCTCCAGAAGGTGAGAGCCCAGCAGCAAGGAATACCTACTACACTCCTAGTAGGTCTGTGATTTTGGGACATAGGGGTGGAATCCGTCATGCTCTCTGGAGCAGAGATGGAAATACTGACTGCCATTGCCACATGCTCCTCCTTGGGACAGTATAAGACCTGCCAGGATGGCAGGAATGAAGGGGGTGGCTGAGGCCTCATGTGTATGGACTGATTTCCTGGACTATGACTGGAGTGGGAACTGGCTCCTTTGTTGGATGGACTTAAGGATTTAAGACAATGTGAAATACCCTGATGAGGGTGGGGGACGGCTTAGCTGGAGGACCTCCCCCTGCCCCAGGAAGCTTTTCCCATGGCTAGTTTTGGTCAAATAAGTTTTTTAAATATGATATACATATTTGCTTGCTTATAGTTTGTATTGGGTGTGGGGGACAGGATGTAAGCAGCCGGGTCATTATAGCCTAAGGCTTAGTTTTAAGACTAAGCTTTTTCCCACACCCTTGACTGATTGCATGATGTGAGGTGGTGGACTCTCATGAGGCATCCCATTATGCCTCAGATAAGTGACTTTGTATCAGAGACTTCCTTGTTTGTATATTGGATTAAAGGTTTTGATTTCTACACTATAAATGGGGCAGACTGGAAGCAGAGAAGCCAGTTAGTGCAGAGTTTGTGCAGAGAGAAGGAGATGGGGAACAGAGGTGAGTAAGGCTGGTGAGGTAGAAACCTTTGATTCTAGGAAACTCAGATAAGTCAGTGGCTTTGGGAGCCCTGAATGGAAAGGGAAGTGTTTTCCCTCTGTGTGTATTTCTTGCCCGCCGGGTGCAAGCTAGGATTAAAGCTAATGGCCCACCAGTTCTTGGCTCCGTTGTTTCATTACCGTCTGTCCGAATCAAATGTGAACCTGCACTGGCCAGGCGGCTGTGATGGTGGCCGTGGCTACTGGCTTTACATTGCCGTCTGCCCAAATCCAATGTGCACCTGCCTGGCTTCAGCCACTGGCATTATACTCATTGTACTCTTTTAATCTACAATAGTTCCTCATCCTTTAATTGTCTTTCACAGTATTGACATTTTCAAAGAACACCTGTTCAGTTGTTTTATAAAATGCCTCTCAGTTTGTGTTTTCTCACTCTTACCTCATGAGATCCTTTCAGGTCAGGTATTTTTGGCAGGAATACCATGTAAGTAATACTGTGTCCATCTCAACGCATTATACCAGGTGGCATGTGATGTCAATTTGTCCCATTCCTGGTGATGTTAGCTTAGATTGTGTGGTCATGGGGCATCCACTGTGAAGTTATCACTTTTTTGTTGTTGTTGGTGTTAATATTTGGAAACTCTTTAAGTACTCTGTATCCCATCAAACTGTCACCCAAAAGTTTTATCATCCTTTGACAATCTTTTCTGAATTAGTTATTACTCTGATTGTCAAATTCTGTACCTGTTTCTCTCTACCTCCCTACTTCCAAATGGTGAAATCTGAGCATGTGCTAGAAACTAGATGTGAGGACGGGAGAAAAGAACATGCATTTCCTCCTGTCCCACTTCTTGGTCTCTGAAGCAGAATGAATTCCTGAATATATTCAACCTATTCACAAGTTATATTCTAAATTCTTGGGGCTCCCATACTGGATCTTCTCCCCTCCTCCTCCTACAGTGTCTAAGTGCTTTTAACCCTTTTGCTCTCCACCCCTTGTATTTCTTCTATTTCCTTTGTCCAGCCTTAAAACATGGGAGATCAGTCAATTTCTATCCATTTTTATTTCTCTGACTAGAGTGTTTTGGGGAACGTAATGCTGGTGGTTGAGGCTGGGCAGGTTCCCATTGGATTTAGGCAGACGGTAGAGGAACTGCGGAGCTGGAAAGCATCGGGCTGTACCTGTTTATTGGAGGCTCGCGAAGACAGGTGAGCGAATAAACAAGGAAAGGAAAAGAGCTAATAAACAAAGGAAAATCTATTTTTCACAGTAAGGGCAAGGAAGCAGGGAAACCGTACCTCACCGTGGCGGGAGAGCGATCTGGGAAAATCCCTGCCCAGGGCAAGCACCCGCAGCCTCACACAGACCACACACACATGCACTGCAGGCGCCCACGCAGCAATAAGGCAAAGTGCTTGAAGCCTGTAAACCTGTGAGCAAGCCTAACACAGCTGTTTTCCCCACAGGGAATATACCAAGTCACGAGACTAGAGGGTGGAGAGGAACACACCATCAGATGGCTTGCTTTACAAAGGTTAATCTCCTGATAGCAGGGGATCTCCTTTTATTACCTAATTATACTAAGTGGGTGTCTTTTTACTTCCCAGCCTTGAGATACATCTTTTGCTTTACTTAGGGTACTTGTGCTTTATTTGGTAGAATGCCAGTGGTTGAGGCCAGGCAGGTTTACATTGGATTAGGGCGGATGATAGAAGAACTGCGGAGCCAGAAAATGTTGGGCCATATCCATTTATTGGAGGCTCGCAAAGACAGGCTAACAAATAAACAACAAAAAGGAAAGAGCTAATAAACAAAGAAAAATCTGCTATTCGCAGTAAGGGCAAGGGAGCAAGGAAAACGCACATCACGGGGGCGATGGTGGGAGAGCGATCTGGGAGAATTGCTGCCCAGGGAAAGCACCCGTAGCCTCACAGAGACCACACACACGTGGCGCTGCCACATGCTCACGCACTAATCAAGTGAAGTGCTTGCAGCCAGTAAACCGCGAGTAAGCCTAACACAGCTGCCCCACAGTCTCCCATTGATTTCCTTTTCCAAAAATTTTACTTTTGGCATCTGCTCTTACTATAATAAGACTAGGGTAGGGTGGTTGGAGTGAAGTCACTTCATCTCAGCTGCAAAAGAAGGAAGCAGGATTCAATGATTGCTTAAAGGTCCCCCCCTAGGTTTGTGAATCTAAATGTGAGTTCTTACTATAATCATTTCATTCTAAGAATATCAATAACGTCTTTGTTTGTGTGGTGCATAAACATGACCTACACCGAAGTTAATTCTGATGTTTAAACCCTGGTAAAACTCTTTTAGACATGGCTCTCCTAATTGGTTCTTGGAGTGAACACTTTTGATGAATAAATTCTCCCAAGACAAGGAAGAACAAACTCTGAGATCATTACCATATTTAGAAGACAAATGCATCACCTCATGAAAATGTTAATGAACAGCATTAATTGGAAGCAGAGGTCAGGCTGGGAGTTCCCTGTAGATCCTGGGAGCCCCAGAGGACCCTGGCGTAGACAGAGCACATCTTTCTAGAACTGGGCAGGAAGTGTTAAGCCCCTTAGGCTTCCTGATCCTCTTCCTTCCCTTTTGCTCTGTGTCTGCTTTGTTTTTATCTTTCACCTCCACACTGCCTGCCCCTCTTTAGCCGTATGCTCCTTGTGTCTGCTATACATTTCTGGCATGAGCCTTAAGGATCAGTGATGCAAAGGGAAGAGAACAAAGCAGGGAAGATGTTGACTTCAAAAAAAGAAATAACGAGACATTGACCTGTAAGTTATTTGAGAATGGACTGTGACATCTATAAGGCGTATTATACCTGAGGATTCGCTTTCTCCATGTGTTTTTCTAGCTATTGTTTCTCCTTTTGAGAGGTCAATTCATAATAAAAAAAATATACAAACAATAAACCCCCTGGCTTAATTTTAGCTCCAATGGTCACTTTTATTTCTTTTGCTTTCATACAAAAATTATGCTATCCTACTGTGTTTTATTTTTTGTTACAACTGTATTTTACTTATTCTGTTACTGCTTCACATTCTTTGCAGAACAAGAGGGATCCAAATGACAAGCATGAGCAATTTGTCCAACTGTGAAAAGCAATCAGTGTGTTTCTATTATCCAAATGATAATCTACACATGTACAGTGTGTGCCATTTGCCAGGTGCTGTTCTATCATGTCACATATATTAACTTAATTCTCTAACAACCCCTGTGAGTTAAACATCATTATTACCCCCTCCTTACCTTTTATAGGAGAGAAAATTGAAGCCTTAAGCAATTAAGTAAGGCCTGCAAGTTCACACATTTAAGGAGTGGTGGAGCTGGGACTTGTAATCATGAACTCTGAGTTCAGACTCTAGCCTTTCAGGCGGGATGTTTGATGTTTTCTCCCTCTGGTGTAGTATTACGGGTGTGAGCAGTGAAAGCACGTGAATAAACACGTCAGTGCTGGGGGATCCGGGATCAGCTATTCTGCAGCTGAGACAGAGACTATACACAGCTACTTTTCAGGAACTAGAACACATGTAGATTCAAATACAGTCTAATCGCCTGACCTGTGGTGGCGCAGTGGATAAAGCGTCGACCTGGAAATGCTGAGGTCGCCGGTTCGAAACCCTGGGTTTCCCTGGTCAAGGCACATATGGGAGTTGATGCTTCCAGCTCCTCCCCCCTTCTCTCTCTCTCTGTCTCTCCCTCTCCTCTCTAAAATGAATAAATAAAAATAAAAAAACAAAAAACAAATACAGTCTAATCGATTTCCTAAGCCCCAGGAGACTGTACTAGAGATTTCAGCTTTAACATGGAATATTGGTGTTGATTCTGCAAAGGAACTTTTTGCAAAAGACTGGTAATTTTAAACTCTGATAAGAAATATGCTTACATGAAACTCTCACTTTCTCTTGGCAGTTTGGATGTGTTGTGTTCTTCATCTCCTATGGCTGTCCCTTGTCACAGCTTCAGCTTGTTCCACCCGATAGGCAGTAGTTGGTTTGCCTCTAGAATAGTGCCATCTGCAACTGTTCAAACCTGTAATTTCATTTGACTCTTTTGCCAGAGAGCAAAGCCCACTTGGTTCAGAGGCCGTGGTTGAGGGCAGTTGATGGAGCCAGAGGCGGATTTAACAACGGGCGCACTGGGTGCGCACTCTGGGTCCCGACTTCTGAAAGGCCCTGCAAAACCCCAACTTTACATTTTCTTCTAATGACACCAAATTTGGTTTCGTATGTGCAATTTTAACATTAATAGTACATAATACTTTTTATTTATTTAAAAATATGGTTAACATGTATTTTTATTTTTCCTGTCTCTTTCTAAGGGGCCCAATATTTTCTTCTGCACCCAGGGCCTCAACCAACATTAATCTGCCTCTGGATGGAGCCTACCTTCCTTGAGGACTATGCGTTGAAGTGTTTCCCTGAGATATCCATTTACTTCAAAGCTGGCCTGGGCTGCTTCTGTGCCCGCCCAGATTTACACCAGACTCAGCCTGGGTTAAGGCAACATGGACGGAAACTTTGACTTTTATATTTGTAGATACTGAAGTGGCTTAACTTAAAGTCTTAGTTGATTCCATGTGCTTTGATATGCCGATGAGACTATCTGGGTAGAAGGAAAGAACTGCAAATTTCCCTCTGAGATATAAACATCAGCTTTGGCCTCTCTTCAGCTCCTGCCAATAGAGGAAATAGCGCCAACAGAACCGGCAATCTTTTCGAATTGTTTTTCACTCTAGCCCACAATGCTTTAGCTAGGAATGATGGGAAAGAGAAGGAAGCAAATATAAATGTAGCATTGGTTACATGCCGTTTGTACAAAAGGATTAGTTTGTTAGCACTTAAATCTGAACTAAGAAATAGCTCTAGAAGGCCTTTATGTTTGCTGGAAGCCTGCTCCTCTGCTTGGAAATCATTAAAAGTCCATTTAAAATTTTTCTGTCTTTAATGATATCTCAACAGTGCAATTTCCTTTCAAGCATGATTATTTTGAATGGCTGCACTGGTTCAATTGTGTCTGTCCGTGTTCTCTTAGGAATGATTTCTTGGGACCCCAAGATGGCTCAGTGACTTCTATTAGGCTGACAACCTTTTATCTGTTTTCCAGGTTATGACACATTGCTCATGCACAGGGCTGTGTGTGTGTGTGGTGGGGGGAATGTAGGAGGCCCCTGGACTATATCTTGTACCTTTGCTCCTTAGTTAGGATAACTATTCCCAGTTTTCTCTGACTAGTCCAAATTTATGCCTGTTGTCCCAACATAATTATAAACAATGCTTCTTTCCCTCTAAAAATTGTTTCGATTTGGATGGTAAATTATCTGGTTATATGATTTCTAGAAAACCCAGAACAGATGGCATCCAGTGGGCATCCTCTGGGTGTGGTAGGAAAGCGGGTTTTAGAACTAGACAGTTTCTTCTATGCCTTGGATTGTTCATGGGTGATGGGACAAATAATTAAAAATCTCCTGCAGCTGCAGTTTGCTCATCCAGAGAATAAAAATAACAAGACCTAAGAGTTTTTTTGTTTTTTTTTTTTGTGAGAATTACCTGGGTCAATAGATTGTAAAAACATCCAGAAGTGTGCATAGAACCCAACAGGGAGTTATGACGTTTGTTTAAATACAAAGTCTTTTCACCTGCAGTGAGAATAGGGCTGGATTGTAACTAGCTGCCATTTAAATGAATTTTTGTGATGGCCATGGGGCAGGGAATTGAGAGAAGAGAATTAGAGGCTAAAGGAGGAAATGTGTTAGCAGCAATTGTAGTGCAAGACACAGGAGTGCTCATGGACATCGTTTCCACTCAGGGCTGTGTAATAATTGCGCATGGGTCCTCTGGGGCATATTGGAGGTTTCTCAGTGTATTTCACATCTTTAGTCTTTTGACACTTTTCTATTCTCCAGGCTTTCTGTCATGTTCCTTTGAAGCTGTTGCAGCTTCCTCTGAAAACATGGCATTTCTGAGGACAGGCTTGTGGGTGCCCTGAGACTTGAGTCTCCAATAACAGAAGAAAAGTAATCTGGAAAAAAAAAAAAAGCCAGATCACTAGGCTGGCAAGACCAAGTGAAAAATTAATCCAGATACAACCATTCTCAGCTGGTTAAACATGAATTACAATAAAGTGACAGGTGTCATGTAGCTATAAAATGGAAAGGTCCAGAAACAACCAGATCCTCCTTTTTACTCTATTTATCTATGACCCATGTACTACTTCACCTGGAATAAAAGTAATAACATGAGAAGGTCAAGTCTTTTTTAACATGTTTTTACTTAATAGTCCTCCTCATCAATGTTCTCCTCATTGATGTATTATAGGAAATATTATCCATGTTGCTACCATTCAAATGTAACCACTGTTTTGGCTTTATCTGATTGTATTTTTATAATTTTGTGTCCCCCCTCCCACATTATGTTTTTATTTTACCATGTTGAAATTCCATTGGATGAATTTTTCAAAACCTATGTAATTATTTTCCAAATGTTCAACTTCATTTGTTTTAAATTCATGAAATATCAATTTTTCTGTATAAATCCTTGTCTGCATTGGGATTACAGTTAGCCTTTGAACAATGCGGGGGGTGGGGGGGGGTTCACGGCTTTAAACCCTGTAATGCCGGTGGCCAAGGCCAGGCAGGTTCACACTGGATTCAGGCAGAGGGTAGAGGAACTGTGGAGTGGGAAAGCGGAGGGTTATTGCCATTTAATAGATTCTCGCAGCCACAGACGAGCAAGTGGAAAACAGCTTCTCACAGCAGCAGGTGAACAAATAACAAAACGACCCCTCCACAATCTGCCCTGAGTGATAGCACCCATAGACTTACATAGGCTATACACACGTGGCTCTGCCACGTGCTCACGCACTAATCATGCAAAGTACAAGTGAGCAAGCTTACAAGTTTGCCCAAACCCTCCCCACCATTGAAAATCCTTGCATAACTTTTGACTCTGCAGGTAGTCATTTGCATTCGCTGTTACAACCAACTGCGGATCAAAAACTATATTTCTGGTTTGTGGGTGGGAATGCAAAAACATGGCTTTTGATCCTTGGTTGGTTGAATCTGTGGATGTGAAATCAGCGGATATGAATGGCCAACTGTACTTACTGTAAAGAATTTGCATCTGAGTGTGCCCATGTAGTTCAAATCGGTGTTGTTTGAGAATCAACTGTGCCCTGGCCGGTTGGTTCAGTTCAGTGGTAGAGCATCCGCTTGCATGTGGATGTACAGGATATAATTCTCAGTCAGAACACACAGGAGAAGTGCCCATCTGTTTCTCCACCCCTCCCCCTCTCACCCTTTTTTCTCTTTCTCTTGCTTTCTCTTCCCCTCCTGCAGCCATGGCTCGTTTGGAGCGAGTTGTCCCTGGCATTGAGGATGGCTCCATAGCCTCACTTCAGGTGCTAAGAAGAGCTCAGTTGCTGAGCAACAGAGCAACACTCCAGATGGGCATAGCATCATCCTCTAGTGCAGTGGTCCCCAACCCCTGGGCCGCGGACCGGTACCGGTCCATGGGCCATTTGGTACCAGTCCGCAGAAAAGAATAAATAACTTACATTATTTCTGTTTTATTTATATTTAAGTCTGAATGATGTTTTATTTTTTAAAAAAGACCAGATTCCCTCTGTTACATCTGTCTAAGACTCACTCTTGATGCTTGTCTCGGTCATGTGATACATTTATCCGTCCACCCTAAAGGCCGGTTCATGAAAATATTTTCTGACATTAAACTGGTCTGTGGCCCAAAAAAGGTTGGGGACCACTGCTCTAGTGGGCTTGCCAAGTAGCTCCCCATCAGGGTGCCTGCGGGAGTCAGCCTCTGCCTCCCCTCCTCTCATGGAATTAAAAAAATAGAAAGAGCCAACTGCATTTTTTTAAATAAAAATTAAGGAAGAGGAATCAAAGTCACAAGTATAAACCTTTTAAAGTTTTTTATGCATATTGAAAAGCTGAGAAGCTATTTTAAAATACTGCTGTAACTTCACAACTAATTTAATGTTATTTCTTTTCATAGCCATTTTAATGATATATAGTAGGCACTGTCTAATAATTACTGCAGTTAATACTTACATTGCTCTGTAACATATTCTGGTCAAATTAGCATACACGTTAATCTGAAATTTTCCATAGAAAAAGTCTGATTTCTCCTGCATTCAATACTGATGGTTTCTACTACATTAAATAGGTTGACTCTATTACTTTTGTGGTTTCTAATGGTCCAATATTCTTGGATTTTTTTTTTAAGTGAGACGAAGGGAGATAGTGAGACAGACTCCTGCATGTACCCTGACTAGGATCCTCCTGGCAACCCTGTTTGGAGCCAATGCTCGAATCAACCAAGCTATTTTAGTGCCTGAGGCTGACAGCGCTCAGACCAATAGTGCTATCCTCAGTGCCCAGGTCCACACTAGAACCAATCAAGCCAATGGTCATGAGAGGAGAAAGAAAGAGAGAAGGGGGAGCGGAAGGGGAAGAGAAGCAGATGATCACTTTTCCTGTGTGCTCTGACTGGGAATCGAACCCAGAACATCCATACGCCAGTCGAATGCTTTATCCACTGAGCCACTGGCAAAAGCTCTTCTGGGATTCTTGATGGCCCGTTTTTTCTTGCTCATTATTGTATTCAAATTATTTAAAAAGTTGGGCCAGCAGCAAGAAGGGAGGAGAGGCAGGGCTTCCTTCTTTAGGAGCAGCTTCAGTAGTCTCAGGTGAGCATACGTCTCATAGTTGCAGTGTATTTTGACACAAATTGTGGAGAAGATGTTTTTGCTTTAAAAAGAAGACTTTTTACATTCTGTTAGCTTTAAAATACTTGGATGAGCCCTGGCCGGTTGGCTCAGCGGTAGAGCGTCGGCCTGGCGTGCGGAGGACCCGGGTTCGATTCCCGGCCAAGGCACACAGGAGAAGCGCCCATTTGCTTCTCCACCCCTCCGCCGCGCTTTCCTCTCTGTCTCTCTCTTCCCCTCCCGCAGCCAAGGCTCCATTGGAGCAAAGATGGCCCGGGCGCTGGGGATGGCTCTGTGGCCTCTGCCCCAGGCGCTAGAGTGGCTCTGGTCGCAACATGGCGACGCCCAGGATGGGCAGAGCATCGCCCCCTGGTGGGCAGAGCGTCACCCCCTGGTGGGCGTGCCGGGTGGATCCCGGTCGGGCGCATGTGGGAGTCTGTCTGACTGTCTCTCCCTGTTTCCAGCTTCAGAAAAATGAAAAAAAAAAAAATACTTGGATGAGTATTTTAAAAATTGGGCAGAAATCTTGGAATGGATTTCCATACATAGGGGCTCAGGATCTGTGGTCACTTTGTGTCTCTTTGAGGTAAAAGTTCAGGTCCAAAATAACAGCACCCACCTTTCTGCGGCTCTCTCAGAATTTGCCGTTGGCAGAGAGAACCCTCCTTCCTGCAGAAGAGACTAGCCCTCTGAATTGTCTTTCTCCTTCTCTGGTGAAAAATAAAGCACCTGGCCAAAAGAGAAGGCTCCCCCAGAGGCAGGACCAGGCCTCCACCTCTGATGGTCATGCCAGCCCGGAGAGCAAGGGTCCCTCTGGCCCCGGCCCTGTGCTCTGGTGGTCGTGCCAGCCCGGAGAGCAAGGATCTCTCTGGCCCCGGCCCTGTGCTCTGATGGTCGTGCCAGCCCGGAGAGCAAGGGTCCCTCTGGCCCCGGCCCTGTGCTCTGGTGGTCGTGCCAGCCCGGAGAGCAAGGATCCCTCTGGCCCCGGCCTGTGCTCTGGTGGTCGTGCCAGCCCGGAGAGCAAGGGTCCCTCTGGCCCCGGCCCTGTGCTCTGATGGTCGTGCCAGCCCGGAGAGCAAGGATCCCTCTGGCCCCGGCCTGTGCTCTGGTGGTCGTGCCAGCCCGGAGAGCAAGGGTCCCTCTGGCCCCGGCCCTGTGCTCTGATGGTCGTGCCAGCCCGGAGAGCAAGGGTCCCTCTGGCTCTGGCCTGTGCTCTGATGGTCGTGCCAGCCCGGAGAGCAAGGGTCCCTCTGGCTCTGGCCTGTGCTCTGATGGTTCTGCCAGCCCGGAGAGCAAGGATCCCTCTGGCCCCGGCCTGTGCTCTGGTGGTCGTGCCAGCCCGGAGAGCAAGGGTCCCTCTGGCTCTGGCCTGTGCTCTGATGGTCGTGCCAGCCCGGAGAGCAAGGATCCCTCTGGCCCCGGCCTGTGCTCTGGTGGTCGTGCCAGCCCGGAGAGCAAGGGTCCCTCTGGCCCCGGCCTGTGCTCTGATGGTTGTGCCAGCCCGGAGAGCAAGGGTCCCTCTGGCTCCCGCCCTGCTCTGGCGGAGCAGTGCCTCACTGGTGGGGTGACTGCCAACAGATTTCCTTCGGAAAATACATTCAAATTTCTACTCTGTTGCGCACTAAGAAAACAGTGCTAATTATGAGCTCAGATAAGTTTGGGTCAAGATGGATATATTTATGATTTTAGTGTTTTCTGCAACTTCGATAACATTTTCACCAACATTATAAACTTCCCTCCTTTTGGCTTAAACATCTTTAGTTTCTTCAGTAGTTATTCTGGTAGAGTGGTTTCTAGAACATTTCCTCTGGTCAGCCCCCCACATCTCCACCAAGCCTGTTGATCTCATCTGGAATGTATGTAGTTCACTGACATTTTTCTTGAAATATTTTGTCTGCATTAACATAATACTATATGTGCTGTCTAGTCTGGCTAGCGCACATTCTAATAGTACAATATGTTCATCAGGATGATACTGTTGAGACAGTCCAAATTAAATTGTCTTCCCCTACCCTGCACACCTTACTATTACCTTGTAATAAATCTGTTGTCTGCTATGACCTTGAGAGTTACTGCCAAGACTGTCTCAAAACTCTGTATTCTAAACTTGTAAAAGTACCTTTTATCTTTTCTATTTATTTGGATACAAGATTCTACATCTATTTCATTTTTAAAAAATCTATTTTAAGTCTAAGGTTTTACTATTGTGCTATGTACCTAGAAGGTGCTTAATAAATGCTTGTTAACAAAATTCTTAATATATGTTTTTAAAAAATAATTGGGTGACTATGGAGTCTTTCTGCTATTTATTGTTGGAAGTAGCTATAATTCCTTTCATCCTTTCCTTATCCTTTTCACTGTATTTTAAATGCTTCCTGAAGTTGTCAGTGTAGAAATCTACTTTTCTTTATCTCCCTATTTGCATTAATGGAATACCAGCATTTGACTCTAATGGTCTGAGTGCCACATTGTAAAAGAAAGGAAAAAGAGAGTTAAGCATGCATTGCCCTCCTTAATAATACATGTCTTCTGTTCTCTGGATAGTTTATTATTTGGAAACTGTGGGCTCTGGTATCTGTCCTATAGCAAACAAGAAACAGCATAGGGTAAATCAGAATGATTAGCATGCAAAGGGCTGATTCTGGGATATTCACTATAGCCTGTCCTTTCAATGTGTCTTCTTTTGACATCTTCACCCTGGGTATCCTGGCAACAGAGTACTTCATGAAAACAAAAGTCCCATAGACATTGTTTGCTGAATTCCATCAGAATAATAAAATGACTATTTTATTCAAGCATTTGCTGAAGACAGTAATTTAGAAAAATAGCAAGAAGGCAGCTAAATGTACTTGATTTCAAAATGACTGACACCGAAGGAAACCCCAGGCCAAGGATGGTGTCTTCGGGTCATATAATTTCTCAACTTATTTATTTATTTATTTATTTATTTATTTATTTATTTATTTATTGTGGCAAAGACAGAGAGAGTCAGATAGGGACAGACAGACAGGAAGGGAGAGAGATGAGAAGCATCAATTCTTCGTTGCCGCTCCTTAGTTGTTCATTGATTGATTTCTCATATGTGCCTTGACCCGGGGGGTTACAGCAGATGGAGTGCCCCCTTGCTCGAGCCAGCAACCTTGTACTCAAGCCGGTGAGCCTTGCTCAAACCATATGAGCTCGCGCTCAACCTGGTGACCTCAGGGTCTCGAACCTAGGTCCTCCACATCCCAGTCCGACGCTCTATCCACTGCGCTACCGCTTGGTCAGGCTAATTTCTCAACTTTTATAGGAGGATAGGAGAGTGAAAATGAGATGATTTATGGGCTAAAGTGGGAAGGAGACCAACATGCAAGAGTAAGCAGTCCCGAAAAGGGCCTGTTTATATCTTGTGGGGCAGATGTCTCCATAGAAGCCAGAGATGGGTCTTTGCTGCCTGTGTGTGAATGCCGTTGGAAGAGACCAGCTTCAGCTGCACGCGGAGCCTCCTTCTCCCTAGGGCTCCATTTGCTCTTGAGGAACGCAGCCAGCTGGGTGCTAGGGACGGCACACTGACCCTTTCTAGGCTTTTGAGGGTCCGACAACCTTAGTAAGACATTTGAAACTTCTGATCCACTTAGTGCAGTAATGTCAATGTACCCTCAGGGCCTTACCAGGTTAACTAAGCACCTCCCTTATTCTGTGTTCACCCCGCCCCCACCCCCCCAAAGTCAAGTCTTTACCTGAAGTCGGTATAAATAATTATATTAACCTGTACCATCTCAACAAAATTCAATTTAAAAAAGCACCTCTCTCAGATTCTAGCTATCTACTTGCTTAAGCACTGGGGAGAGGAAGGCACGGTGGATAAAACAGTGGTTAACATGATCTGTTTCCCATTTTTTCAGACTTGTCCTATGATTCCATATCTCCTTTGTCATCAAAGGGCTGACTACATTGGTGCAGGGACTCTCTGCTATCTGCTCTTCCCATTTTCCTACTGCAAGGAATTTCTTTATTTTAGTTTTAGCAAGAGGAGGGGAGATAGAGACAGACTCCCACATACACCTTGACTGGGATCCACCCGGCGACCCTTAAAAATGCCAAGCATTTTTAGCACCCGAGGTGGAGGCTCCATGGAGCCATCCTTAGTGTGTGGGGCCAATGTGCTCAAACCAGTTGAGCCATGGCTGCAAGAGGGGAAGAGAAATAGAGAAAGAGGAGGAGAGGAGAAGCAGATGGTCACTTCTCCTGTGTGCTCTGATGGAAAATAGAACCCAGGACTTACACATGCTGGATCAACACTCTACCACTGAGCTAACCGGCTAGGGCTTGCAAGGATTTATTGAACAGAACTCAAGATTAACAGAGGAGGACTTTAAAGATTAGAAGTTCAAAGCTCCTCAAAGAATTGGAATTCAGGCAGGCTACGTAGTAGAGAAGGTACATTTTGACAGTGTGCCTAGCCCCAAGGTCCCTCCTGATAACCACACTCTCCCTACACTCCTTCCCCAGTTCTCAGAGGCTGCTGCTGACGGCTCCCTTTGTGCTGTGTCCCGACTCCCACCCCAACCCCCTTTCAAGGCTGTAGCTGATTGGAGCAGGCCTCAGGCCCATAGGATTAGTTATAGTCTCACACCTGGGAATTTGGAAATCAAATTCAGTAATACTTGTCAGTTCAGAGGGTTTTTTGAACACAGGACATTTACACTTGGAGGGCCAACTTCTGTGGGCAGACCAAAGCCCAGGCAGAAATGACCTAACCAGATAGCAAACTAGATGAGAGAGAGAGGAGCTGCCCTGATTGTTGGTGGCTTTCTAGTTTCTAGTTCCAGTTTTTTTGGGGGGACCCTATTTGATCTAAGCTAACTTGAGTGGGTTTTTTTTTTTACTTATAATTAAAAAAAATAATAATAAAGCCTTGACCAAGACAAACTGGTTAAAGATAGCTTCAGGACTGTAATGCAAGCCTCCTGTCTCTGCCCAATGTTTTGTCCACATTACTGGGCCTTCTGCCTGTCAGCTCAACTCCAGACTCGGGGGAAGGATCTGTTTCCCGTGGCAGCTCTGCAGTGTTCTGATGGGGCCAGAGGAGCTCGGGTCAGAAGCTATTCCCTGCGGGGTCCTATCCTCCAGTTTTTGGATAATCTGAGGCCCAGTGCTAATCCTCACTTTGGCTAGTACAGAAATCGGTGGTGTGTCTCCCTCCACGTGCCCATCTGAATGCTGGAAAACCCTTGGGTGCTTGCATACTTGACTCCTGCATGACCTCTAATGGCCTCAGGGTCAGTTTCAGCAAGTCCCTACGGGGGAGGCCTCAGGGGATGAAGGTGATGCCTCTGTCCTTTTGCAAGGGTTACTTGAAAATCACTGGAGGAGAAAAACTTTAGCCAGGCTTTCACTTCTGCTCTAAGATGCCAGCTCTGGTTGTTTTGTGATTGTCTGCCATTAGGTAAGGGCGAACTGATGTTCTGAGTGAGGCTATTTGTTGGAGGCAGGTGGGAAAATAGGGCAAAATGGGGATTATAATCATCATGTCAACAGTGTTTCTGTAGCTCCTGCTGTGGGAGGCCCCTCTCACCAGGGCAAGACAGACTGCATGCCTTTGTCATAAATGAAAGCCATGTAATGATCCAGGTTTGATCTCTGAACAGAACTCTCTGTGTAATTTATGGGTTGTTTTTTTTTTTTTTTTTTTTTTAGACAACATATTTATTTCTTTACTTTGTTTAAATTTTCTTTTATTATTATTAATTTTAATGGTGTGACATTGATAAATCAGGGTACATCTGTTCAGAGAAAATATCTCCAGGTTATTTTGACATTTGATTAAATTGCATACCCATCACCCAAAGTCAAATTGTCTTCCGTCACCTTCTATCTGGTTTTTATGTGCCCATCCCCTCCTCCACACCCTCCCTGTTCTACCCCCCACCCCGTAACCCCCACACTCTTGTCCATGTCTCTGAGTCTCATTTTTATGTCCAATCTATGTATGGAATCATAAAGTTCTTAGTTTTTTCTGATTTACTTATTTCGCTCAGTATAATGTTGTCAAGGTCCATCCATGCTGTTTGTTGTAAATGATCCGATGTCATCATTTCTTATGGCTGAGTAGTATTCTATAGTATATATGTACCAAAGCTTTTTAGTTCACTCATCCACTGACGGACACTTGGGCTGTTTCCAGATCTTCGCTACTGTGAACAATGCTGGGATAAACATGGGGGTGCATTTCTCCTTTTGAGTCAGTGCTATGGTGTTCTTGGAGTATATTCCTAAAAGTGGGATAGCTGGGTCAAAAAGCAGTTTGATTTTTAATTTTTTGAGGAATCTCCATACTGTTTTCCATAGTGGCTGCACCAGTCTGCATTTCCACCAGCAGTGCAGGAGGGTTCCCTTTTCTCCACATCCTCGCCAGCACTTAGTCTGTGTTGTTTTGTTGATGAGCTCCATTCTGACTGGTGTGAGGTGGTATCTCACTGGGGTTTTAATTTGCATTTCTCTAATGATTAGTGATGTTGAGCATTTTTTCATATGCCTATTGGCCATCTGTATGTCCTCTTTGGAGAAGTGTCTATACATTTCTTTTGCCTATTTTTTGATTGGATTGTTTGTCTTCCTGGTGTTGAGTTTTACAAGTTATTTATAAATTTTGGTTATTAACCCCTTATCAGACATATTGTCAAATATGTTCTCCCATTGTGTAGTTTGTCTTTTTATTCTGTTCTTACTGTCTTTAGCTGTGCAAACACTTTTTAGTTTGATATAGTTCCATTTGTTTATCCTATCTTTTACTTCCCTTGCCTGTTGAGATAAATCAGCAAATCTATTGCTGTGAGAGATGTGGGAGAGCTTACTGCCTATGTTTTCTTCTAAGATGCTTATGGTTTCATGCCTTACATTTAAGTCTTTTATCCATTTTGAGTTTATTTTTGTGAATGGTGTAAGTTGGTGGTCTAGTTTCATTTTTTTGTAGGTAGATGTCTGACACTATTTGTTGAAGAGGCTATCTTTACTCCATTCTATGCTCTTACCTCCTTTGTCAAATATCAGTTGTCCATAAAGCTGTGGGTTTATTTCTGGGTTCTCTGTTCTGTTCCATTGATCTATATGCCTGATCTTATGCCAGTACCAGGCTGATTTGAATACAATGGCCTTGTAATATAAAATGATATCAGGAAGTGTGATACCTCCCGCTTTATTCTTCCCTTTCAAGATTGCTGAGGCTATTCGTGTTCTTTTTTGGTTCCATATAAATTTTTGAAATATGTGTTCTATATTTTTGAAGTATGTCATTGGTATTTTAATTGATATTGCATTGAATTAATATATTGCTTGTGTAATATAGACATTTTAATGATGTTTATTTTTCTAACCATGAGCACGGTATATGCTTCCACTTATTTGTATCTTCCTTGATTTTTTTTAATCAATGTATTATAATTTTCTGAGTATAAGTCTTTAATCTCCTTGGTTGAATTTACTCCTAGGTACTTTAATTTTTTGGTTGCAATAGTGAAGGGGACTGTTTCCTTAATTTCTCTTTCTGACAGTTCATTGTTGATGTATAAAAATACCTCTGAATTCTGAGTATTAATTTTATATCCTGCCACCTTGCTGAATTCATTTATCAAGTCCAGTAGTTTTTTGACTGAGACTTTCTATATACAATATCATATCATCTGCAAATAATGATAGTTTTACTTCTTTTCCAATTTGAATGCCTTTTATTTCTTCTTCTTGTCTGATTACTGTTGCTAGGACTTCCAGGACTATGTTGAATAAGAGTGGTGAAAGGGGGTACCCCTGCCTTCTTCCTGATCTTAAGGGGATTGCTTTTAATTTTTCCCCATTGAGTATGATGGTGGCTGTGGGTTTGTCATAGATGGCCTTTATCATGTTGAGCTATGTTCCCTGTATTCCCACTTTGCTGAGAGTTTTGATCATGAACGGGTGCTGGATTTTATCAAATGCCTTTTCTGCATCCATCAAAAGTATCATGTGGTTTTTCTCCTTCCTTTTGTTTATGTGATGATTCACATTAATTGATTTGCAAATATTGTACCAGCCTTGCCTCCCCAGAATAAATCCCACCTGATCATGCTATATAATTTTCTTCATATATTGCTGGATCAGGTTGGCTAATATTTTGTTGAGGATTTTAGCATCTAAATTCATCAGGAATATTGGCCTATAATTTTCTGTCTTTGTGTTGTCTTTGCCCGGTTTTGGAATCAGAATTATGCTTGCTTTATAAAAGGAGCTTGGAAGTCTTCCTTCCTCTTGAATTTTTTGAAATAGCTTGAGAAGGATAGGAGTTAGTTCTTCTTTGAATACTATCAGGCCCAGGACTTTTCTTTGTTGGGAGTTTTTTGATAACTGTTTTGATTTCATTTGTTGTAATTGGTCTGTTTAGGTTTTCTGATTCTTCCAGATTGATTTTTGGAAGATTGTACGTTTCAAGGAATTTGTCCATTTCATCTAGGTTGTCTAGTTTTTTGGTTTGCAGTTCTTTATAGTATTTTCTTATAATATTTTGTATTTCTGTTGTGTCAGTTGTTATTTCTCCACTCTCATTACTAATTTTATTTATTTGAGTCCTCTCTCTTTTTTTCTTGGTAGAGTCTAGTTAAAGGTTCATCAATCCTGTTTACCTTTTCAAAGAACCAGCTCCTGGTTTCACTGATTTTCTGTATTGTTTCTTTAGCTTCTATGTCATTTATTTCCACTCTGATTTTTATTATTTTCTTCCTTCTACTACCCCTGGGCTTTACTTGCTGTTCTTCTTCTAGTTCAGTGGTTCTCAACCTATGGGTCGCGACCCCGGTAGGGGTCGAACAACCAAAACACAGGGGTCGCCTAAAACCATCAGAAAATACATATTTATTATACAATACATTTTTGAATAAAATATGTATTTTCCGATGGCTTTATGGCTTTAGGCGACCCCTGTGTTTTGGTCGTTCGACCCCTGCCGGGGTCGCGAACCACAGGTTGAGAACCACTGTTCTAGTTCTTTTAGATGCAGGGTCAAGTTGTTTATTTGAGTTTTTTCTAGCTTCTTGAGGTATGCCTGTAATGCTATGAACTTCCCTCTCAGTACAGCTTTTGCTGTGTCACATTAATTTTGAGTTGATGTATGCTCATTATCATTTGTTTCTAGGAATTTTTTTATTTCTTTTTTATCTCATTGTTAACCCATTCATTATTTAATAACATGCTATTTGAGAATTTTTGAGTTTTTCTGTTGTGTTTGATTTCTAGTTTCATGCCATTGTGATTAGAGAAAATGCTTTATATAATTTCAATCTCCTTAAATTTGTTGAGACTTTTGTGCCCTAACATGTGGTCTATCCTAGAGAATGTACCATGAGCACTTGAAAAGAATGTATATTCTGCTGCTTTAGGGTGAAAGGTTCTGAAGATATCTATTAAATCGAGTTGATCTAGTATGTCCTTTAAGGCTGCTGTTTCTTTGTTAATTTTCTTTCTTGAGGATCTATCTAGTGATGTTAGTGGAGTATTGAAATCCCCTACTATTATAGTACTGTTGTTGATCTCGCCCTTTATGTCCATCAAAGTCTGCTTTTCATATTTAGGTGCTCCTATAATAGGTGCATAGATATTATAATGATTATATCTTCCTGTTGGATTGCTCCCTTTATCATTATGTAGTGTTCTTCTTTATCTCTTACTATATTCTTTGTTTTAAAGTCCATTTTGTCTGATATAAGAATTGCTACTTCAGCTTTTTTTAATTTCTATTTGCATGAAATATTTTTTTTCATCCTTTTACCTTCAGTCTATGTTCATCTTTATTTTTAAAGGTGTGTCTCTTGTAGGCAGCATATGGATCCTGTGTTCATATCCATGCAGCTACCCTATGTCTTTTGATTGAATTATTTAATCCATATACATTTAAGGTTATTATTGATATGTAGTTGTTTATTGCCATTTTATTCTTTAAAGCTGTATTCCTCTTTTGCTATATTCTTTTTCCCCTTTGATCTGTTTACAACAGGCCCCTTAGCATTTCTCACAGCATTGGTTTAGTTGTAGTGAATTACTTGAGTTTTTTTTGTCTGGGAAGCTTTTTATTTCTCCTTCAATTTTTTTTTTTTTTTGTATTTTTCTGAAGTTGGGAATGGGGAGGCAGTCAGACAGACTCCCGCATGCACTCGACCGGGATCCACCCGGGATGCCCACCAGGGGGCGATGCTCTGCCCATCTGGGGCGCTGCTCTGTTGCATCCAGAGCCATTCTAGCACCTGAGGCAGAGGCCATAGAGCCATCCTCAGCATCCAGGCCAACTTTGCTCCAATGGAGCCTTGGCTGTTGGAGGGGAAGAGAGAGACAGAGAGGAAGGAGAGGGGGAGGGGTAGAGAAGCAGATGGGCGCTTCTCCTGTGTGCCCTTGCTGGAAATCGAACCTGAGACTTCTGCACGCCAGGCTGATGCTCTACCACTGAGCCAACCGGCCAGTGCCTCTCCTTCAATTTTAAAAGACAGCCTTGCTGGATAAAGTAGTCTTGGTTGTTGGTTCTTGTTCTGCATTACTTTGAATATTTCTTGCCATTCCCTTCTGGCCTCAAGTTTTTCTGTTGAGAGGTCGGATGTCATCCTTATGGGGGTTCCTTTGTAGGTGATAGCCTTTTTTTCTCTAACAGCTTTTAATATTTTCTCTTTACCACTTAGTTTTGGTATTTTAATTATGATATGTCTTGGTGTAGATTTCTTTGGGTTTCTCTTTAATGGAGTTCTCTGTGATTCTTGAACATGAGACTTTTTCCTGCCTCAATTTAGGGAAGTTTTCAGCTATGATTTGATTGAACAACATTTCTATCCTTTGTTTTTTCTCTTCTCCTTCAGGAACCCCTATGATGTGGATGTCATTTCTCTTTATGTTGTCACAGAGCTCTCTTAGAGTTTCCTCAGACTTTTTGAGTCTCTTTTCTTTTTTCTGCTCTGTTTCCATACCTTCGTTTATCTTGTCCTCTAACTTGATGATTTGATCCTCAGCTTTATCCATCCTGCTTTTAATTCTTTCCATTGTAGTCTTCAATTCTGATATTGTATTTGTCATTTCTGACTAATTCTTTTTTATTATTTCAATGTCCTTTTTTATATTTGCTATCTCTTTATTTAGGTGTTCGTAATGACCATCTATTGTTGTTCTAAGCTCTTTGAACATCCTAACAATCATTATTTTAAGCTCTGCATCCAGTAATTTGGTTATATCTGACTCATTGAGGTACTTCTCTAGGAATTTCTCTTGATTCATTTGGGTTGCATTTCTCTGCCTGCCCATTTTGTCTGTGTATAGAAGGGTTTGGCCACTGGAGTCCAATGGGTGCTGCTTCTGTGTTCCCTAGGTGTGGTCTGTCTGCAGGCCCGCCCCCCTCTCTGCTGCTGCCCAGGGTGTTCTGGTATGGGTGTTGCCTGCACCGGCCTGCTGCTGCTGTTGCTGTGGTTCCTGCCTCTCCTCCACAGGAGGGGCTGTGTTCACATGCCCGGTTCTTAAACCTCAGCTGGTCTCTGCCTTCACCCCATCCCCACAGGTGTGGTTGCATCCAGTGTACAAGCCACAATCTTTGGCACCAACGGCATGGGTGAGCACCTTTGCTCAGCTGCGGGTCTCCACCTGTTCCCGGGCTTTCTCCCTGCCCCCACAGTCAGAGCTGGCTTGCACAGTCTGGCTGCAAGCCTTGGGTCTGCAGGCCAGCGGGGCTGCGGGCAAATGCTCAGCTGCGGATATCTGCCTGTTCTGGGCTTTTGCCTTGCCCCCATGGGCAGAGCTGACTTGCCCTTAGGGTTACAAGCCTTGGCTCCGCAGGTCAGGTGAGGCTGGGCACTCGCCTATGGGCCCTTGCTCAGTGGTGGATCTCTGCCTGTTCTGGGTTTCTGCCCTTTCCCCACAGGCAGGATTGCAGATAGCTGGAAGGACCACTTTTGCGTGTCCCCTCCCCCTGCCAGGCTAGACTGAGCTCATGCTGGGCCTCAGGCATGGCCAATGGAACTGTGCTTCAGCATCCCGCTGCTTCCCACCCTCCAGCAAGCCCTCAGCAGTGTGGGTGGGGGTGTTGTAGGTCAGACCCTAACAGTCCAAACCGTAGTCCCAAAGGCTCCCTCCTTCTAAGCGGCTCTGCTCTGAGTGCCTCGGGAGAGCTTGTTTGGTTGGTGTCCTGCTTCCCTTTGCTGGTATTGCTGGTTCCAGGGGAAATATTCACTTCATATTTGGGGAGTAACTCAGCCCAGCGGTTAGGGTGGCTGTCCCTCAAAGTGTTTCTCCCTGTGCCTCCTAGATTACACTCTCTTCCTGCTACTCCGGTCCTCTCCTGTCTTCCTCATCCCCTGGAGCCCCAGGTGAGTGGTTGTGAGAGAGGTGTTCTGCGCGGTTCCTTTAAGAAGAATCCTGGGTCTGAGAAAACTGTCTCTCTCTCTCATAAACAGTATCCCAACTTGTTTTGCAGCTAAATACTGTCCATACACCTCTTCTAGGCTCTGGGGCTGCAGGCTGGAGCTTTGTTCCTGGGACTCAGGACCCCCCCCTCTCTGCTAAACTCACTTCCCGCCACGTGAGTCTCTCCGGGCTGCCTTTTGCCTGGGGAGCTGGGCAGCCCTCTCCGCATTTCCACTTTTCCTACAAGTTTCATCATGGCTTCTCCAGTGTTCCTTGGTTGAAGAGTTCTCTTAGTTTGGTTCAAAGTTGGTTTTTCCAGGTGATGATTCTTAAAATTAAGTTGTAATCCACTTTCGTTCTGGGAGTTGGAAGTTGGTACGTCTGCCTACTCCATCACCATCTTGCCACTCCCTAATTTATGATCTTGTAATGAGAAGTCATACATTTTTGGGCAGAAAAGGAAACTAACATAATCTTGTGAAGGAAAGATAGAATTAATACAATAATACAGAGGGGGGCAAAAGTAGGTTTACAGTTGTTCCTATGGAAAATAATACAATACTTAATAAACAATAACAGGAAAAATAAAACGTGTTTCGTGTACTCGCAACTGTAAACCTACTTTTGCCAACTCCTTTAGAATTTGGGAAACTCCTCACAATTACTATACTAATCAGAAAAAAAGAAGTCTAAGTGATGCTGACTATGCTTTTAACAATTTCCTTGGGGCCTAATATGGCCTGTCTAAATTCAGGGGCTGGCTGTAGTCTCTCAGAGGGCATGAAACCTGGTTAAAGGGACAGGTCTAGCTCCTTTGTGACCATTGTCATAGCAACATCTTTCTTCTTCTGAAAAATGAGGCAGGTCCTGTTTACAGGAACCAATATGTTGCTAGGAAGATCCAGGACACATCAACATTTTAATGGGCTGGAGTCTTTGAGATTACTTGTTTATTCCTTGTCGATGCATAACTTTCTGTTCTCCCCTGCAAAGCACATGCAGGCACATGCAAACAGACACTCATGCTCACACACATAGGCACATTACATATTCATACCACAATAGTAGTTCCTCTGATAAAATAAATTCTCAAACTCATGCCATATTAGGATGAGATGGGGCTTTAAAGGCAGTGCTAATTGTCTGTTGCTGTGTTACAAATTACCCCAAAACTTGGTGCTCAAAAGACAAACATTTATTATCTCACAGTCTGTGGGTCAAGCTAACTGATAGGGCTTGGGTGTTGCTAGTTCAGGGTGCCTCACAAGTTTTTAATCAAGGTGTCATCTGAGGCCGTCATTATCTCAAAGCTCCACTCAGAGGATCTGCTCCTAATCTCACTAATAAAGCTGTTGGCAGGTCCCAGGTGCTCAAGAGCTGCTGGTCAAAGTCAATTTCTCCCACAAGGATGCCATAGAGACAGTCACGATATGGCATCTGGCTTCCTTCTGAGTAAATGAGCAAGTGAACAAGAAGACAAGAGAGAGAATGGGGGCACCTAAAATGGAAGCCAGGTAATCGTAATGACTTTCCAACATCTCTAATATATCCTGATCTCTGGAAATGAGTTAGTAAATCCAGCCCATGGTCAAGGGGAGGGGATTTATCAGGGCATGAATATTAAGTAGGAGGAGGGAGTCACTGGGGAGTCTTCTAACTCTCTGGCTGATGGCCAGAGAGGCCGTCCAGTTCAACCCTCTAGGCAACGACATCTCTGCTCTGCTTGCATACTTCCAGTACAGGAAGCTTAGTCACTTTTGAAGCAGCTCTTTCCATTTCATTGTTAGAACTTCCTGAGATTGAACCAGGACCTGTGTTTTTGTAGCGGCCATGTTTGGTTGCACTGCCCAGCTTCCCTTTCCTTTCTGGTGTGACATTCCACTTTTCCATGGAAGGCTCACTCCTCCCCTCTCCTTCACCTGGTTTTGAGGTGAGTATAGAACCCAGTCCTGAATAATATGCCAGAATTTTGTCAATCTTCTTGATCACAGTGATTGTTTAAGAAATGTGACATACATCAAGCTGATCCAGTTTGCTACCCTGATATCTCTTTCCACCATTTCTGTGTGCCTCCTCCCTCTCTGTGCCTGCACCTTCAGTGTGACTTCAAGGGCCAGCTGTGGTAATTCTCCTTCTAAGGACCCACTGTGGGACTATCCCAGCCGCTGCCCCAATCACTGGAAATGGAGGTAGCCAGAAATTTATATTCCTCTCCTGCTTTTTTTTTTTTTTAATCTTTAAATTAAAAAAAAAATTGTTTTTTCTTTTTCTAAGTGAGAGGAGGGGAGATAGAGAGACAGATTTCCACATGACCCTGACCAGGATCCACCTGGCAGCCACCATCTGGGGCTGATGTTCTTCCCATCTGGGGCCATGCTTACAACCAAGCTATTTTTAGTGCTGAGGAAGATGCTCCACAGAGCCATCCTCAGCTCCTGGGGCCAATGCACTAGAAACAATTGAGCCATGACTTTAGGAAGAAAACAGAGAGAGAGAGAAAGAGAAGGGGAGGGAGAAGGATGGAGAAGCAGATTGTTACTTCTTCTGTATGACCTGACGGGGAATCAAACCTGGGACACCCACATGCCTGGCCAAAGCTCTACCACTGAGCCAACCGGTCAGGGCCCTCCTGCTTTTTAATAAAACAATTTTGACCAGTATTTTTCTAAAAATAATTTTATTCAGTTGTAATTCACATACCATACACTTTACCCATTTAGATATACAACTCAATGGTTTTTAGTATATTTACACATATGTGCAACCATCATTACAGTCAATTTTAGGATACTTTTATCACCTCAAAAAGAAACCCTATACCCTTTAGTTATCACCCTTCTGTCCCCCACAATCTTTATCTCATCCTAAGAAGTTGCCAGTCAACTTTCTGTCCTATAAATTTGTCTGTTCTAGACATTTTCTATAAATTTGATCACATGTAGTATCTTCTGACTAGATTCTTTCACTTAGCATGTTTTCAGGGTTCATTCAAGTGTGGCATGTACCACTGCTTTATTCCTTTTTGTTGCAAAATAACATTCCATTGTATGGAAATAGTACATTTTGTTTTCTTCATCAGTTGATGGACATATTTGGGTTGTTTCTACCTTTGGCTACTATGAATAATGCTTTTATAAACATCCATGTATGTTTTTTGAGTGGATGTCTGTTTTCACTTCTCTTTAGTATATACATAGGGGTAGGATTGTTTGGGGTATAAGGAAACTCTATTTTCATGGTTTGAGAAACTGCCAGACCATTTTCCAAAGTGGCTGCATCATTTATTTTCCCACCAGTGTTGTATGAGGGTTCTGATTTCTCAACATCCTCACCAACACTTATTACCTGACTTTTTGATTCTAACCATCCTTGTGAGTCTGACATGATATCTCAGTGGAGTTTTAATTTACATTTTCTTCCTTCCTTCCTTCCTTCCTTCCTTCCTTCCTTCCTTCCTTCCTTCCTTCCTTCCTTCCTTCCTCTCTAAAAATAATCTGTATGTTCTTTTATTTTTTTTAAGGATTTTATTTATTAATTTTACAAAAAGAGGAGGAGGGGAAAGAGAAGTTTCAACTCATAGTTGCTTTACTTTAGTTGTTCATTGATTGCTTGTTGTATGTGCCTTGACCAGGCAAGCCCGGGGTTTAGAACCTGTGATCTGAGTGTTCAAGGTCAATGCTCTATCCACTGTGCTACCACAGGTCAGGCTTAATTTACATTTTCTTGATGACTAATAATGTGAAACAATTTTTTTTGGTGCGTGCTTATTGTCCATTTGCATATCATCATTAGAGAAATTTTGGTATTTTGCCTATTTTAAAATGGGGTTTAACTTATCTTGTTGGCTAATAACTATTTAATGTGAAAACATAAAAGTCCAGTTGTTGGGACAACCCCAAGGCATGATTTTCCAGAGTCCCTCTGAAGAATCAGAGAGAAGCCAACATTGTGAAACTTTTGCCTTCTTCCTTTTCTTATCAGACTCCTCTGGGAGTATATGGTAGCTTGTCTTGACAGCTGGCTGCCTTCAGTTTCTTCCCTATGCACATGTATTTCTCTGCTGCACTGACAGGCAGACTCTCTGCCTCCATCTACTTGACTCTGGGCTGACTTGTGACTGCTTTGTCCAGTACAGTACAGCAGAAACTAGATTGCCCGTTTTGGGAGCTAGACCTAAGAGCTTGTTCCCACTTTCTCTTTTGAGTAACTATCCAGGGGATATAATCCAGCTTCTTGGTTTTTAAAGGTTTTTAGACCAACTCAGCTTTATTTAGCATAGACATTTTTTTCTCATTGAAAATTATCATCTCTCTGTAGAAAATCTAGAAAACACACAAAAAATATAAGGGCAGGATGAATAGATGGAGCACAAGGGTTTTTAGGGCAGTGAAATACTGTGTATACCATAATTATGGAAACATGTTATTGTACATTTGTCCAACCCATAGAATTACAGCACCAAGAGTAAACCCTATAGTCGACTATGGACTTTGAATGATTACAACATGTCAGTGCAGGTTCATCAATTATAACAAATAATCACAGATGGGGATGTTGATAATGAGGGAAGGTATGTGCATGTGCACAGAGGATGTATGGGGCATCGTTGTACCTTCCTTTCTACTTTGCTGGAACCTAAAACTGCTCTAAAAAATAAAGTCTTTTAAAAATCACTGGTAATATACTCCTCAGTGATAAGTGCTGCTAACATTTTGTTATACATCCTTGCAGTTTTGCATGTGTTAATAAATTTGTATCTAGCCGTCATTTGTCTACCAATCAGTTTGTCTTTATGTATTTTATAAAAAATGTTTGGCCTGATTTATATGTAATTTTTAAAAACTCTGTCAAGTTTTAGGCCCTGGCTGTTTGGCTCAGTGGTAGAGCGTCGGCCTGGCATGCAGAAGTCCTGGGTTTGATTCCCGGCCAGGGCACACAGGAGAAGCGCCCATCTGCTTCTCCACTCCTCCCCCTCTCCTTCCTCTCTGTCTGTCTCTTCCCCTCCCACAGCCAAGGCTCCATTGGAGCAAAGTTGGCCCGGGTGCTAAGGATGGCTCTGTAGCCTCTGCCTCAGGCACTAGAATGGCTCTGGTTGCAACAGAGCAACGCCCCAGATGGGCAGAGCATCGACCCCTGGTGGACATGCTGGGTGGATCCCAGTTGGGCACATGCAGGAGTCTGTCTGACTGCCTCCCCGTTTCCAACTTCAGAAAAATACAACCCTCCCCCCCAAAAAAACAAACAAACCTCTGTCAAGTTTTGACCAGGGCCATTATTCGCCTGGTCTAACAAGCCTGTGGCACTCTAAAAAGGTATTAGAAGATATTTAACTTCAAGAGTTATAAATTAAGAAAGTATGGAAGAGGGAATTGTGAAAGAAGGAGAGGGAAGAGCCATGATTTCCTTCTTAAGTAATACTAAGCTCTTTGATCCTTAGCATACTCAGTATTGCCATCTTTTTATTCTCAAAACTATTCTTTGTTTTTTCATCTTCAAAGGATTCATTTTTGTTAAGGAAATGGGATGCATGAGCTGCAGAACTTCTCTACGTGAAAGTACTTACTCAGCAGATGCCCCATTGCCTAAAACACTGAGTCTAAATAAACAAACAGACAACCAACATATATCTGCAAGTTTTAGATGATGAAACTTTAAGGTAATGAGTTCTGCTTCAGGTAGCACAGGGTGAAATAAAATCAAAGAAGCCTCTTCTCAAACATTGAATGCAAGGCCTGGGGATTAATTGCATGGATGGAAATGAAGGTACTGGGATACAGTAGGTTAGAATGCACTGGCTGGCATAGCTGCTGGGTGCCCAGCTATGGGCCCCCTGGAGGAGAACAACTAGTCCATCAGCGGCACGCCCTATGGGAAGCCCATGAATGTATAGCTCTAGAATTACACAAAATGGAACATTAGGTAAAACATCTGTTAGGACAGGTGTAAGCACAAACCCGGGGAAGAGAATATACTGACAAGTGCCAACTATTGCAGCCATGGAGAATCAACAGAAAGTTGATCCAGATGTATCTGTAGTGGGAATCTATGTAAAATTCAAGAAAATCTGTCTGCCACCTTTTTGCAACAGCAGAAACATAGCAAATGAGTTAAAGGTAAAAACTCATTTAGGGAATGCAGTGGTTAACTTCTTAACCTTATGGATATTGAAAATGTCACTTGTTACATCGAAGCTTGGAAGAGAGACATGGGGGCTCTCAGTGAAACATCTGCTTTCCTCTCTTCTGGCATGAGAAGGCTGGTGTCTTTTTCCTTGTTGGAGGGTGCTGGCTTTGAGGCTTGCCAGCATTCCTTACGCTCCCATGTCTGCTGGATGGCATTGTCATATTTTATAGGTTCTCACAATGTATACCATGTTTCCTGTCATTAATCATCAAAGCCTACCCTCTTCACATTTCTGAAATACAAAATAATAAATTTACATCCACTGAAGCACACTCCTCTTACTGGCTGCTGGAGTATTGTAAAAGAAATGTGTGTCTCTGGCAAATTGTCTGCTCAAAATGCAATTCCACCAATAAAGAATTACCATCTCAATTCTAGCATCTTTTTTTGGGGGGGAAAGCATGTTTGCAAATCTGTGCTGGTTGTAGCATTAGTTAAAAGGATCTTTGACTTTGCCAGATAGCAACTATTGACCTTGGCTGACTTCCCAAGCTGAATGGCAGCGAATGACTGCTTGACAGGCTGGGTATTGTGACAAATTCCCTGACCATGCTGGTTCACCTCAACTAATGTTCATGTTTGGACAAAACAATGTCCAAACCCCATTACATGCAAAGATAACAACTGCAATAAAATGGAGATGCATACCAAATTTAAGGCTGTTCCTAGAGAACTCATTCCAATTACAAATATTAGAATGTATTGATTCTATGTTGAGGAAATAAAATACATGCTATAAGGTTCTTTACTACATTATTATTGTATATTCATTTACACGCTCCCTAAATGCCTGCCATCAAGTCTTTTTTCTTTTCTTTTTTTAGTGTTCAGTTAGAGGAGGGAAGGTAGAGACAGACTCCTGCATGCATCCTGACTGGGATCACCTGGCAAGCTGCCTAGGGGGTGATGCTCTGCCTATCTGGGGCATTGTTCCATTGCTCTGTAACTGAGCTCTACCTAGTGCCTGAGGCAGAGGCAATAGAGCCATCCTCAGTGCCTAGGGCCAACTCGCTCCAATTGAGCCTTGGCTGCAAGAGGGGAAGAGAGAGATAGAGAGACAGAGACAGAAACAGAAACAGAGAGATGTGGGAGGGGGAAGGGTAGAGAAGGAGATGGTTGTTTCTCTTATGTGTCGTGACTGAGAATTGAACCTGGGACATTCACACATGGGGCAAATGCTCTACCACAGAGCCAACCAGCCAGGGCCATAGTGTCTTAAGATTGTTTTAGCAAAAATTAGCAAAGTCCTAAGTAAGGCTGTGGAGATGAAGATGGAGAGGAGAGATCTGAAAGCTATTTCTAATATAGAATTCCCAGGAAGGTACTTCCACATGGAGGAGAAAGAAGGATTTGGATAACTATGAGCTTTTCCTCTAGGGAGACATGATTAACTGAGTTCTGTGAAGGTTTGATGCAAGGTATCTGTGACACAAATAAAATGAAAAACTATTTAACACCATAAGCTTTAGTGAATTAAGATGTCTGTCAGAAGACGTCCCCTCTTCTAATAGGTAAGCAGGAGTAAACTCTCCAGCTAGGTTGGGAATGGAAGCACAGTGCCAGTTGCTAACATGTGTCTCAGGTGGACTTAAGAGATGGCACTGGGGAAAATATATTGAAAAGCCAGGAGGATCGGGACCTGAAGATGGCAGTGGAGTAGGCAGATGCACAGACTCCCAGCTCACACCACCAAACTGGATTACAAATAATTTAGCAACAATCAGCATGAAAAACTAACTCTGGATGACAAGAACGGCTCTCAAAAACCAAGAAGCAAAGATGAAGCCACACCAAGCCTGATAGGGAGTGCTAAGAAGCAGTGAGTCTCCCCTGCTAAAAGGAATGGGGGGAGGGAGGAGGCTGAGAGCCCAGAAGAGCTCTCACTCCAAGAAAAAGAGCAGAAAATATCGCTCACAGCCACTTGCCTGGGAATGAGGTGTATTGAAAGGGCTGGTTTGCCTTCCAAAAGGAAAGGGGGAGAGAGAGAGACAGATGGTGAGGGGCAGAGGAATGCATGGGATGATCTGAGAAGCTGACTCATCCAGTGCTGGAGGCAGCCATAGCTGGGAGAGGAGTTGATCCTTGCACACAATACAAGATTAAAGTAGTTCTGGGTGACTCATTTCCAGACATTTCTCCAGCTCCAATCAAGTGCAACAAGACACAGCTGAAAACAAGAAGTGGGGAGGAGGGGCAGTAACTCAGGTCTCCATAGAGATCTGAGATACACTTCCCCCTACTGAAGCTGAGAAAACACCCCGCCCCCAGAGAGAGTAACCGGCAGATCAGGCCTTCAGTCTCAGGTTACACCCACCACATTCCTGGATACAGTTTAAAAAAAAAAACCCTGCTGAGATCAGTAAACAAGACTACCACGTGTTAAGAAAATTGAGAAGAAAACAAACAAATCAAGACTTCAAAATGGCTCTACTAGAAAAGCCAAATTCGAAAGTGGATTACAAATAACAGCTGATGCCAACACAAGAAGACCTAGAAATAACACAACTGAAAATGGGAGGTAGACAACACCAAGCCTAGACTCAACCAGCTCTACAAACAATACACCCAAACACACAGACATAATAAGAAGACAGAGAAGTGCAACCCAAATGAAACTACAAGAGAAACCTCCAGGAAATGAACTGAATAATATGGAAATAATCAAACATCTGGATGCAGAGATTAAAATAATAATTGTAAGGATGCTTAGGGATCTTAGAAAAACAATGGATGGTCATTACGAACACCTAAATAAAGAAATAGCAAGTATAAAAAAGGACATTGAAATATTAAAAAAGAATCAGTTGGAGATGACAAATACAATATTAGAAATGAAGACCAAAATGGAAGGAATTAAAAACAGAATAGATAAAGCTGAGGATCCAATCAGCAAGGTGGAGGAAAAGTTGAACGAAGGCATGGAAGCAGAGCAGAAAAAAAAAAAGAGAGACTCAAAAAGTCTGAGGAAACTCTAAGAGAGCTCTGTGACAACATGAAGAGAAATGACATCTGCATCATAGGGGTTCCTGAAGAAGAAGAGAAAAAACAAGGGATAAAGACTTTAATCAATCATGTTATAGCTGAAAACTTCCCTAAATTGGGGCAGGAAAAAGTCTCACAAGTTAAAGAAGCACAGAGAACTCCATTGAAGAGAAACCCAAAGAAATCTACACCAAGACACATCATAATTAAAATACCAAAGCTAAGTAATAAAGAGAAAATATTAAAAGCTGCTAGAGAAAAAAAGCTATCACCTACAAAGGAACCCCCATAAGGATGTCATCCAATCTCTCAACAGAAAAACTTGAGGCCAAAAGGGAATGGCAAGAAATATTCAAAGTAACGCAGAACAAGAACCTACAACCAAGACTACTTTATCCAGTATGGCTATCATATAAATTTGAAGGGGAAATAAAAAGCTTCCCAGACATAAAGAAAAAAAACTCAAGGAATTCATTACAACCAAACCAATGCTGCAGAAAATGTTAGGGGCCTGTTGTAAACAGATCAATGTGGAAAAAGAATATAGCAAAAGAGGAATACAGCTTTAAAGAATAAAATGGCAATAAACAACTACATATCAATAATAACCTTAAATGTAAATGGATTAAATGATCCAATCAAAAGACATAGGGTAGCTGCATGGATATGAACACAGGACCTGTACATAAGCTGTTTGCAAGAGACACACCTTAAAACAAAAGCTGCATATGCACTGTAGGTAAAAGGATGGAAAAAAATATTTCATGCAAATGGAAATGAAAAAAAGCTGAAGTAGCAATTTTTATATCAGACAAAATGGACTTTAAAACAAAGAATATAGTAAGAGATAAAGAAGAACACTACATAATGATAAAGGGAGCAATCCAACAGGAAGATATAACCATTATAATATCTATGCACCTATTATAGGAGCACCTAAAAATATAAAGCAGACTTTAATGGATTTAAAGGGCAAGATCAACAGCAATACTATAATAGTAGGGGATTTCAATACCCCACTAACATCACTAGATAGATCCTCAAGAAAGAAAATTAACAAAGAAACAGCAGCCTTAAAAGACACACTAGATCAACTAGATTTAGTAGATATCTTCAGAACCTTTCACCCTAAAGCAGCAGAATATACATTCTTTTCAAGTGCTCATGGTACATTCTCTAGGATAGACCACATGTTAGAGCACAAAAGCAGTCTCAACAAATTTGAGAAGATTGAAATCATACCAAGCACTTTCTCTGATCACAATGGCATAAAACTGGAAATCAACCACAACAGAAAAACTCAAAAATTCTCAAACACATGGAAACTAAATAGCAGGTTGTTAAATAATGAATGGATTAACAATGAGATCAAAGAAGAAATAAAAAATTTCCTAGAAACAAATTATAATGAGCATACATCCTCTCAAAATTAAATGGACACAGCAAAAGCAGTCCTGATAGGGAAGTTTACAGCACTACAGGCACACTTTAAGAAGCTAGATAAAGCTCAAATAAACAACTTAATTCGGCATCTAAAAGAACAGCAAGTAAAGTTCAGATGTAGTAGAAGGAAGGAAATAATAAAGATCAGAGCAGAAATAAGTGACATAGAGGCTAAAGAAACAATACAGAGGACCAATGAAACCAGGAGCTGGTTCTTTTGAGTGAGGAGTATGCAACATAATCAAATGTCAAAATAATCTGGAGATGTTTTCTCTGAACATAAGTACCCTGCTTTATCAATGTCACCCCATTAAAATTAATTAAAAAAAGTAAACTAGATCAATGAACCTTTAACTAGACTCACCAAGAAAAAAAAGAGAGGACTCAAATAAATAAAATTAGAAATGAGAGAGGAGAAATAACAACTGACACAACATAAATACAAAATATTGTAAGAAAATACTATAAAGAACTGTATGCCAAAAAGCTAGACAACCTAGATGAAATGGACAAATTCCTTAAACATACAATATTCCAAAAGTCAATCAGGAAGAGTCAGAAAACCTAAACAGACCGATTACAACAAATGAGATGAAAACAGTTATCAAAAAACTCCCAACAAAGGCCCTGGACAGTTGGCTCAGCGGTAGAGCGTCGGCCTGGCGTGCGGGGGACCTGGGTTTGATTCCTGGCCAGGGCACATAGGAGAAGCGCCCATTTGCTTCTCCACCCCCCCCCCTCCTCTCTGTCTCTCTCTTCCCCTCCTGCAGCCAAGGCTCCATTGGAGCAAAGATGGCCCGGGTGCTGGGGATGGCTCCTTGGCCTCTGCCCCAGGCGCTAGAGTGGCTCTGGTCGCGGCAGAGCGACGCCCGGAGGGGCAGAGCATCGCCCCCTGGTGGGCAGAGCGTCGCCCCTGGTGGGCGTGCCGGGTGGATCCCGGTTGGGCACATGCGGGAGTCTGTCTGACTGTCTCTCCCCGTTTCCAGCTTCGGAAAAATACAAAAAACAAACAAACAAACAAACAAAAAAACTCCCAACAAAGAAAAGTCTTGATCCTGATGGCTTCACAAGTGAATTCAACCAAATATTCAAAGAAGAACTAACTCCTATCCTTCTCAAGCTATTTCAAAAAATTCAAGAGGAAGGAAGACTTCCAAGCTTCTTATATGAGGCGAGCATAATTCTGATTCCAAAACCAGGCAAAGACAACAGAGAGACAGAAAATTATAGGCCAATATCCCTGATGAATTTAGATGCTAAAATCCTCAACAAAATATTAGCAACCCGATCCAGCCATATATGAAAAAAATCATACACCATGATCAAGTAGGACACAAATGAGTCAATGTGAATCATCACATAAACAAAGGGAAGGAGAAAAACTACATGATAATTTCAATAGATGCAGAAAAAGCATTTGATAAAATCCAGCACCCATTCATGATCAAAACTCTCAGCAAAGTGGGAATACAGGGAACATACCTCAACACGATAAAGGCCATCTATGAGAAACCCACAGCCAACATCATACTCAATGGGCAAAAATTAAAAGCAATACCCTTAAGATCAGGAACAAGGCAGGGGTGCCCCCTTTCACCACTCTTATTCAACATAGTCCTGGAAGTCCTAGCCACAGTAATCAGACAAGAAGAAGAAATAAAAGGCATTTAAGTTGGAAAAGAAGAAGGAAAGCTATCATTATTTGCAGATGATATGATATTGTATATAGAAAACCCTAAAGTCTCAGTCAAAAAACTACTGGACTTGATAAATGAATTCAGCAAGGTGGCAGGATATAAAATTAATACTCAGAATTCAGAGGTATTTTTATACACCAACTATGAACTGTTAGAAAGAGAAATTAAGGAAACAATTCCTTCACTATTGCAACCAAAAAACTAAAGTACCTAGGAGTAAGTTTAACAATGGAGATTAAAGACTTGTACTTGAAAAATTATAATACATTGATAAAAGAAATCAAGGAAGATACAAACAAGTGGAAGCATGTACTGTGCTCATGGTTTGGAAGAATAAAACATCATTAAAATGTCTATATTATCCAAAGCAATTTATAAATTCAATGCAATACCAACTAAAATACCAAAGACTTACTTCAAAGATATAGAACACATATTCCAAAAATTTATATGGAACCAAAAAAGAACACAAATAGCCTCAGCAATCTTGAAAGGGAAGAATAAAGCGAGAGGTATCACATTTCCCAATATCAAGTTATACTACAAGGTCATTGTACTCAAAACAGCCTAGTACTGGCATAAGATCAGGCATATAGATCAATGGAACAGAACAGAGAACCCAGAAATAAACCCACAGCTTTATGGACAACTGATATTTGACAAAGGAAGTAAGAGCATACAATGGAGTAAAGACAGACTCTTTAATAAATGGTGTTGAGAAAATTGGGCATCTACCTACAAAAAAATGAAACTAGACCACCAACTTACACCATTTACAAAAATAAACTCAAAATGGATAAAAGACTTAAATGTAAGCCATGAAACCAAAAGCATCTTAGAAGAAAACATAGGCAGTAAGCTTTCCGATTATCTCTCGCAGCAATATATTTGACGATTTATCTCCACGGGCAAGTGAAAAAAAGACAGGATAAACAAATGGGACTATATCAAACTAAAAAGCTTTTTGCACAGCTAAAGACAATAAGAACAAAATAAAAAGACAAACTGCACAATGGGTGAACATATTCGACAATACGTCTGATAAGGGGTTAATAACCAAAATTTATAAAGAACTTGTAAAACTCAACACCAGAAAGACAAACAATCCAATCAAAAAATGGGCAAAAGAAATGTATAGACACTTCTCCAAAGAGGACATACAGATGGCCAATAAGCATATGAAAAAATGCTCAACATCACTAATCATTAGAGAAATGCAAATTAAAACCACAATGAGATATCACCTCACACCAGTCAGAATGTTGCTCATCAACAAAACAACACAGACTAAGTGCTGGCGAGGATGTGGAGAAAAGGGAACCCTCCTGCACTGCTGGTGGGAATGCAGACTGGTGCAGCCACTGTGGAAAACAGTATGGAGATTCCTCAAAAAATTAAAAATTGAACTGCCTTTTGACCCAGCTATCTCACTTTTAGGAATATACCCCAAGAACACCATAGCACTGTTCAAAAGGAGAAATGCACCCCCATGTTTATGGCAGCATTGTTCACAATAGCGAAGATCTGGAAACAGCCCAAGTGTCAGTCAGTGGATGAGTGGATTAAAAAGCTTTGGTACATATACACTATGGAGTACTACTCAGCATAAGAAATGATGACATCGGATCATTTACAACAACATGGATGGACCTTGATAATATTATACTGAGTGAAATAAGTAAATCAGAAAAAACTAAGAACTATATGAACCTATGCATAGATTGGACATAAAAATGAGACTCGGAGACATGGACAAGAGTGTGATGGTAACCGGGGGGGGGGGGGAGAAGAGGGGGAGATGGGCAGGAAGGAGAGGTTTTAAAGTGAAGGAAACACAAACCAGAAAATCCAGCAGGCTTCATGTTTTGCACTCTGCCAAGTAGCTGCCCTACAGCAATAAATCAAAGAGCTGGTACCTGCTTTGATGCAGGCAGAAAAGAGGAGAGAGAGCACAGGGAAGGAATCTATCTACTTAAATCAGTCCCTCCAAATATTTAGTGGTTTCTTTAGTTATGAACCTGAAAGGCAGAGAGGGAAAATCCAGGTTCTGAAACCAGCGAGATGAGAAGTTGTGGTGAGCCCACAGACTACAGCCCTGGAATAGAGTGGGAGAGAGAGCCTGAAACAGTTTCTTCCGCTGGGTGGCAAGTGTCCAGCTGTCACATCTCTTCACAGGATATTCTGGGTGGCATGGAAATGGTGGCGAGGAAGCAGCGTGACTTTTTCTTCCTGTCTTTCTGTTTAAAAGAGCTAAGAGAGTAGAGATTTACTCTCTTTCTGCAGATTGCTTGATCTGCTCTTGCATTTCTGCTTCCTGGTACGCACTGTCCCTCCCAGGCCTTGGAACTCAATGTGCTCACAACCCAGGGCAAGGCAGAGGTAGAGGACTGGGCGAGTGGAAGCGGAATATTATTTGATCCACTGTTGGGCTGGACAGAGATATTGATTAACTTATGGAGCAGAGAAGACACAGTTAATGGTGCTTTTTCAAAATAAATCAGTATTCCAGGCACTGAAAGGAAAACTAGGCTTGAGGGAATTGCAAAGACAGGCTAAGAAAAGATCAAACCACAGAAGGTCAGGTACCACTAAGAGGTTTCTGGCAGAATGAGGTAGGCTTTTTATTGAAGAATGTAGGCAGCTGGGGAAAGGCATCACAGGAGATCATCTATTCACTAGTCCCTTGTGCTGATGTGGCCTGCATCTCTGAGTTCACCCAGGAAACAACGAGAGGAATGAGCCTGTGAGTAGCGAGAAAGTGGTGGCTCAGGAGCACTGATGTGACAGAGGGGTGGCCTTCTGACATGGACATCAGTCTGGGATGAGTGCAAGTTGGCAGAGGTACCAGGGAACTGCTCTCGTTTTATCTGCCAGAAGGTGCCAAGTGCTGGGCTGGGCACATTTGTCCGGGGGTGGGGGGAGTGGTGGGTATGGAGCCAAGCACAGAGTGGGATACTGCTGGGATTAAGACCACAGGAGGATCACAGCCAATTTTGGCAGATTGCTTCCCATCTTTTCCTTGTTAGGCCTTTGTTTTCTCACCTGTGTAACGAGAATATACTTATGGAGTTCTGAGTGTTAAATGAGACCAAGCACTGTCTGTTCATTTGTTCATTCAACTATTTTTTTCCTGGGTAGTGAGGATATCAGAGCAAAAATAAAGTGTCTGCCTCAATGGGGGATATAGATAATAAACAACACATAGAAAGAATATCCGGGATCAGCTGTGATAGAACTTAGGTGGAGCGGGGTGAGTGGATGATTATGGAGGATGCAGCTGTAGAAAGGGCCCTGGCAAGGCCTCTCTGATGAGGAAGCATTTGAGGAGACACAAATGAGCAATGGGAATGAACCATGGCATGACAAAGGAAACATTGAGACTAGAACAGGCTTGGTGTTTTGGGAGAGTGGCTGGGAGGCCAGTAATTAAGGGAAGAGTCATAGGAAATGAGGTTGGAGAAGTCAGAGCCCATAGGGCTTCGTAAGTAAGGGGAAGACTTAGGATTTAAGTGTGTTGGAAAACTCTGACATATACAAAAAAAATCAATTAAAGCACACATGGAGCACTTGCTGGATTTCAGTCTCCGTTCTCATCTCTTTACTAATTCAGTCCTCACACAACCCTATGATGGACCTGGAAGGTTAAGTGACTCACCCAAGGTCACGTGGCAGCAAGCAGCAAAGCCAGGATTTGAACCCAGGTAGTCTGCCTTCAAATCAGTGCTCTTAACTTCCTCCTTTTGCACAATGTCTGGCACGTAGGAAGTGCTCAACATATGATCATGCTGTTGATGTTTAAACCCTTCACTTGCATCTCATTTTCCTAGAAAATCTTCTTGACTCCTCAATATGGTCTTCCAGCTTGGCCTGCACTGGCCCTGCCCACCTCTGTGATTTCTTGCCACGCACTCCCTTCCGCAGTCACATCTTCCAGTTACACTTGATCATGTGCTTTCCCGAGCATTCTTACCCTTTACCCACCTTGGGGCATTTGCAGAGGGCAATTCCTCTCCAGGAATGCTCTCCCCCAGGCCCTGCGCAGTGCTGCACGTCCTCCCGCCAGATGGCACTACTGACCACACACCCAATGGTCAATCTGCCCACTCTGGAATCGGTTGTTGGTTTCTTGTTTCTTCATGCTGTGGCTACACTCAGATGACTTCATTTGTTTATTTACTTGTTTTGGGTGTGTGTGTGTTTATTTACTGTCTATTTGACTTTTATAGAAAATTTCAAATGCTTTATTTTCCTTTTGCGCTATATTTTTTTGGAAATGGCACGATTGATGGCATGCTCAGATTTTTTTCTTTTCCACAGATAAAAAGGCTTTGAGTTTTGTGACAGAACAAACAGAACTTTGACCTACCTTTCATAATTGATATCACTAATTTCATACATTATTGACAGTTCTTTTATGTTGCTTTTTCTCATGGGAAGTATTCTAAAAGCCAAGAGGCATCAAAATAATGATGTTTTTTAGCCTAAGTGGGTAATACATACAAATATTTAAAAAATATATAAATATTCATAGTTCTTTGATTAATAATTAATTAAACTATTAATACAGTCAAACATTAATTGAGTGCATCTATGAAACAGGCATTGTGTTATACTTAGAAGCAAAAAAGATAAATACGTCAAAGTCCTTCTGATGAGTTTCTAATTTAATGGGAAAGACAACAAAACATAATTACAACCCAGTTTGACAAATTCTGTGCCAGAAAGAAGCCCAAGGTGTGTAGGAGTATGCGAGAAAGGGCACCTGCTGCTGGCTGGGAGATGTGTCACGGAAGGCTTCGTGGGTGTGCTGCCCAAGACAAAAGCTGAAGATGAAGAAAGTGGGATCAGAAAGAAATATAGTAGCATCCTGGCTGAGGGAATAGTGTGCTTGAAGGTGCAGGGGTATTATAAGGTCTGGGACATTCTGGGAGCTGCAGATAATCTTCTCAGAACAAATCCTACATGCATACCCTTAAAATGCTCCATATTGGTGACTATTAAATGCATAAGCTCTGTACAGACTTGAATTTCTCTACATGATGACCCTATCCTTCCTCTAAAAACTTTTCTCCCTGGTATTTAGGGCTATGCACTCTATACTTACTCCAACCTATCGACCTATGTTCATGATGTTCCTAATCCATAATACCTTCCTAGTCTCTGATAATTTGAATTTTTCCCAACCCTTCATTGCCTGTCTCAACTACTACCTCTTCTAGGAAAACGACTTTGACAACTAACTGTCCATGGTGATCCCTCCCAGTTGTGAACCAATTTTGTCCTTAAAGATAATACCCTTAAGAATCTACTTCATGTCTTTTAGTTATTTGAATGTTAAATTTGCATTCCCAACTCATTTGTGAATTTAGTAATGGTTGATACCCCCTTGGGACTTTAATTTGTGTAGCTCAGTGGAGGGCCTGATAAACACTCTTGGTTAGTACCACAATTTGATAAATATACTGATCACAAAATTTAGGGGATATTTCAAAATGAATATGAAGCTATAAATATCCCCTAATTTTAGTGAGCAGTATAATAAGTAGATCCTATTTTTCAATAGCATTGCTAGATGCGTGCCCCTAGCCTCCTGTACAATTGGGTGGTAAGATGGGCAGGTTTTATTACTCCTATACAAATTTATGTTATAACTATCAGGAATTAAAAAAAGAATCTCTTAGATAAGTACATTTCAACATGTATATATTACCAAATATGTCACAGGGAAATGGCAATTTGCAGAATGATATAACACAATACCATTTATGCAAATTTAAAAAAGATGCATATTATACTATATTTTTATGGGCATATATATGTATGTTAAAGTATAAAATGGACTAGAAGTATACACATGTGATTTATGCTAATGGGTGTCTTTGGATTGAGAGAGGATAAACAAAGAAAATTATAGCATGATCTATTTTAATTTTACAAAATAACACATCCAAAGCAAATAAGGCAAAATATTTTCAATGGTAAATACTATTTTTCTAATAGGTAATATGTTTTGGGAATTTTTGTTACAATATTTCTTATAATTCTTTCTATTTAAAGATTTTTCTCAAATATGTAAGCATACATGCACACAGAAATTGCTTTTGTGTTCCAGAGCTGGACATTAGGGGAAACAGAGACAAGGAGGGTGAACAGAGGGCTTGAACAGATAAGTTGCTGTGAGTAGTTGCTTCTTGTTTTCTTGCCATGGCTGGTTGCTCAGCGGATAGAGCATCAGCCTGGTGTACGGATGTCCCAGGTTTGATTCCTGGTCAGAGCACACCAAAGAAGTGATCTTCAGTTTCTTTCCCATTTCCTCTCCCCTTCTCTCCCTTCTCTCTCAGCCAGTGGCTCCATTGGTTTGAGCCTTGGCCACGGATGCTGAGGATAGCTGGTTGGTCCGAGTGTATCAGCTTCAGGTACTAAAAATAGCTCAGTTGAGCATTGGGCCCCAGACAGAGTTGCCGTGTAGATCTCAGTCAGGGTATAAGTAGGAGTCTGTCTCACTATCTCCCTTCCTCTCATTTAAAAAACTTTTCCTGTAAAATATTCAAGGCCTCGCTATTTCCCCATTATAGCGCACAATAGCTCAGGAGACAATTCTAGTAAAAATAAATTCTGTGGTTTTACTGTAGGCTTTATGCTTGGTCTTTGGTTTTACTGTAGAGTTCATGAGAGAATGGAGCTGCCCTGGAGAACCTCAGCTAACTCTGAATGAACTAAGTTTCCTCTCTGACTTTTCTGAACTGTATGATTTCAGGTGAGGTTAATGGGCAGCAGTTGGACTATATGGGGCCTGAATTTTAATGCCTGAGCCCCTGCCATTCTAAGATCGATATTGGCTCAGGAGAATTACAAGTGGACAGATAACATCAAGAGTCTGATCATTAACATTCCTGTAAAAGCTGAGAGAGTGGAATAGGTTGAGGGGTTCAGCAGTGATCTGGGGCCCAGAGGACCTGAGGACGTCACCAGCTTACAAGGTCTGAATTGCTTTCACTTAAATTCACATCAATGGAAAAGATGGAAAGACTTTAAATGAGCAAATTGAGCTGATTCAACAAGATTGTGTGACCTTACAACCAAGTGCAGCCTGAGGAGATAATAAAGAGAATTGAATCCAAAAAGGAGGGCCCCGTTATTTTAATACTGACTCACAGAGAGGGCTGTTTCCTTGAAATGCAAGTCTGTCTAGGTTGCAAAGAATAGGTAATAAGCAGACATTTGAAAATCTTTCAAAATTAACCATGTGTGCATGCATGTATGTGTATATATGTGTGTATATATGCACACATGAGCATATATAATCACAAATATATAAATGGTGTATATACATGTATTATAACATAAATGTACATATATATATAAAATGATAAATTATATATATATATATATATAGTGTGTCCATAAAGTCATGGTGCACTTTTGACTGGTCACAGGAAAGCAACAAAAGACCATAGAGATGTGAAATCTGCACCAAATAAAAGGAAAACCGTTCTAGTTTCTGTAGGATGATGTGGCAGCATGTGCGCATGCGAAGATGATGATGTAACACCGTGTATACAGTGGAGCAGCCCACGGCTATGCCAGTCGAGATGTGGACGGTACAGAGGAAAGTTCAGTGTGTTCTGTGGCTCACTAAATTTGAATCTGTGACCAAAGTGCAACGTGAACATCGGCGCGTTTATAATGATGTGCCACCACATAGGAATAACATTACTCGGTGGGATAAGCAGTTGAAGGAAATCGGCAGTTTGGTGGAGAAACCCCATTCTGATGGGCCATCAGTCAGTGATGAGTCTGTAGAGGCTATATGGGATAGCTACCAAAGGAGCCCTAAAAATCTGTGTGTGAGCCCACATCGAACTGCACTGAATAGGTATAAAACTGGGAGAGTTTTTCTTTTATTTGGTACAGATTTTACATTTCTATCATCTTTTGTTGCTTTCCTGTGACCGGTCAAAAGTGCACCATGACTTTACGGACACACTGTGTGTGTGTGTGTGTGTGTGTGTATCCCAACAAAGAGTACTCTTATCAATAAATGTAAAGTGAGCCTGACCAGGCAGTGGTGGAGTGGATAGAGCGTCGGACTGGGATGTGGAGGACCCAGGTTCGAGACCTCAAGGTTGCCAGCATGAGCGCGGGTTCATCTGGTTTGAGCAAAGCTCGTCAGCTTGGACCCAAGGTCGCTGGCTCGAGCAAGGGTTATTTGGTCTGCTGTAGCTCCATGGTCAAGGCACATATGAGAAAGCAATCAATGAACAACTAAGGTGTTGCAACAAAAAGCTAATGATTGATGCTTCTCATCACTCTCTGTTTCTGTCTCTCTGTTCCTATCTATCCCTCTCTCTGACTCTCTCTGTCTCTGTAAAAATAAATAAATAAATAAATAAAGTAAAGTGAATCGGTGAGCATCAAGAATAGAAAAAGACTTAATAAAAGTAATGTTTTCCCTCTTAAATTTCATAGTTTAAAGTGGAAACTAAACAACATACTTTTAAAAAATGAATGGGTCAAAGAAGAAATAAGTGCAGAGATCAAAAGATATATACAGACAAATGAAACTGAGAATATGACATATCAGAATCTATGGGATGCAGCAAAAGCAGTGATAAGAGGGAAGTTCATATCACTTCAGGCATATATGAACAAACAAGAGAGAGCCCAAGTGAACCACTTAACTTCACACCTTAAGGAACTGAAAAAATAAGAACAAAGACAACCCAAAAACAGCCAAAGAAAGGAGATAATAAAAATCAGAGCAGAAATAAATGAAATAGAGAACAGAAAAACTACAGAAAAAATTAATAGAACAAGGAGCTGGTTCTTTGAAAAGATCAACAAAATTAACAAACCCTTGGCAAGACTCACCAGGGAAAAAAGAGAAAGGACTCTGTAAAGCCAGAAGCCAGAGTCACTATCACAGCAGCCCGGCACATGCAGGTTCGCATTGGATTCGGACAGTCGGTAAAGAAACAGCGGAGCCAAAAACTGGTGGGCCATAGTCTTTAATTCTAGCTTGCACCTGGTGGGCAAGTAAAAATACACACTGGGCTCCAAAACCCAGTCACATTCAGTGCTCACAAAGCTATTGACTTATCCGAGTTTCCTAGAATCAAAGGTTTCTAGCTTACCAGACTTATTCACCTCTGTTCCCCATCTCCTTCCTTATCCCAGATACAAACTCTACACAAACTGGCATCTCACTCAGCACTCTGCCATCTTGGCTGCTTCTCCTGGCCTCCTCCACGTGGCCTTTCTCTGCTCTCCTCTGCTCTCTCTTCTAATGATAATCTCAGGAACCAAGAGCCAGCTCCTGCTCCTTCCCTATTTTATAGTGTAGAAATCCAAACTCTTAATCCAATATACAAAATAGGGAAGTCTCTAATACAAAGTCACTTCTCTGAGGCATGATTGGATTGTACCGCCCCACATCAAAAAGGGTGGGAAAGGCTTAATCCCAAAACCAAGCCCCAGGCTACAAGGATTCTCAACACACATTAATATCACCTGGGCAACGGCCTCTTTAACAAAGTGAGCATAATACATTTTATCTGCCCAACAGACTCATATAAACAAAATCCAAAATGAAAGAGGAGAAATCACTACAGATATCATAGATATACAAAGAATTATTGTAGAATACTACAAAAAACTTTATGCCACTAAATTCAACTATCTAGAAGAAATGGATAAATTCCTAGAACAATACAACCTTCCTAGACTGGGTCAAGAAGAAGCAGAAAGCCTAAACAGACCAATTAGTAGGGAAGAAATAGAAAAAACTATTAAAAACCTCCCCAAAAATAAAAGTCCATGCCCAGATGGTTATACTAGTGAATTCCATCAAACATTCAAAGAAGACCTGGTTTCTATTGAACAAATGCTTCTCCCAGGAAGAAATACAAATGGCCAACAGATATATGAAAAGATGCTCATCTTCATTAGTTATTAAAGAAATGCAAATGAAAACTGCAATGAGATACTGCCTCATACCTGTTAGATTAGCTATTATTAACAAGACAGGTAATAGCAAATGTTGGAGAGGTTGTGGAGAAAAAGGAACCCTCATTCACTGTTGGTGGGAATGTAAAGTAGTATAACCATTATGGAAGAAAGTATGGTGGTTCCTCAACAAACTGAAAATAGAACTACCTTATGACCCAGCAATCCCTCTACTGGGTATATACCCCCAAAACTCAGAAACATTGATATGTAAAGACACATGTAGCCCCATGTTCATTGCAGCATTGTTCACAGTGGCCAAGACATGGAAACAACAAAAAAGCCTTTCAATAGAAGACTGGATAAAGAAGATGTGGTACATATACACTATGGAATACTACTCAGCCATAAGAAATGATGACTTTGGATCATTTACAACAAAATGGTGGGATCTTGATAACATTATATGGAGTGAAATAAGTAAATCATAAAAAACCAAGAACTACATTATCCCATATGTAGGTGGGACATATATATATTTTAATTTTTTAATTCATTTTAGAGAGGAGAGGGAGAGACAGAGAGAGAGAGAGAGGAGAGACAAAGAGAGAGAGAAGGGGGAGAGGAGCAGGAAGCATCAACTCCCATACGTGCCTTGACCAGGCAAGCCCAGGGTTTCGAACCGGTGATCTCAGCATTCCCTGGTCGACGCTTTTATCCACTGCGCCACCACAGGTCAGGCCTTTTTATATATATTTTAATTTTTTTTTAGGTGGGACATATAGACAAGACTAAGAGACATTGACAAGAGTGTGGTGGTTACAAGGGTCGGGGGAGGGAGATGGGGAAGGGGAGAGGCACAAAGAAAACTAGATAGAAGGTGACGGAGGACAATCTGACTTTGGGTGATGGGTATGCAACATAATTGAATGACAAGATAACCTGGACATGTTTTTTTTGAACATATGTACCCTGATTTATTGATGTCACCCTAGTAAAATTAATAAAAAAAAATTTTTTTTTCTTCTCTTTCTTTTTTCTCCAAATGAGAACAGGGACGATAGTTAGACTCCCACATACTCACCAACTGGGATCCACCCGGTAACCTTGTCTGGGGCCAAAGGTCTGTCCATCTGGAGTCATGCTCACAACTTGGCTATTTTTAGCAGCTGAGGTGGAGGCTCCAGAGAGCCATACTCAGTGCCCAGCGCCTATGTGCTCCAACCAATAGAGCCATGGCTGTGGGAGGTGAAGAGAGAGAGAGAGAGAGAGAGAGAGAGAGAGAGAGAGAGAAAGGGGAGGGGAAATGGTGGAGACGTAGATGGGCACTTCTTTTGTGTGCCATGATTGGGAATTAAACCCGAGACATCTACATGCTTGGCTGATGCTCTACCACTGAGCCAACTGGCCATGGCCAAGTTTTGTAATCTAGGTGGAAATTCATTAACCCTTCTGAACAGGGCTGAAGTTTCAGAACAAATGGTAACAACTAGAATAGCCAGGCAGTTGGTGAGTACAGGGAAAAGGAAATGACAAACCTCCTTCCACATCTGGGAGGATCCCATGTCACCAATATGTTCACTTCTCTCCTACTGGCTGTGAATGTGTTTACTATTCTCGGTTTCTGGCACAATCACCCTGTGTGAGGCTCTGTGCTAGGCACTTGACATAGATCTCATGTAATCCACACCACTATACCCACTAGGCACCAGTATCATCATTTGCAGAACTGAAAGCTTAGGTCAAATAGGTTTGATTAGAGAGCTAGCTAGCTTTGATCAGAGACAGTTACTGATAGGGGGAGCTGGGATTTGATCCTGGGTCTGGCTGACTCCCAATGCCTGCTTAGTAATTACTGGTAAAGATGCTTCTGATCATACTTGATAGCAGATAGAAGGAATTTTCCTTCTAATACAAGCCTGAGGGACAGTTTGGGCTGCAATTAGAGTTATGTACAATAAAGACGCTTACCCCACAGTTGTGAGAACCCTAGAATACTCTTCAACCATGCAAAGATGCTCCCAAACCACATACCTGAGGTCAATGGTGAGACCTTTAGAATATCAGCTCTGTATCAGGGAGAAAGCAGCATAATTTGGAAGAAGAGTATGAGCCTTGGAGCCAGTTGAACTTGTGATCAAATCCCAAACCTTCCACCTAATAGTTTGCAGCCTTGGGAAAGTTACTTAATTTCGTTGAGAGTTTTCGAAGCTCTAAAATGGTGACAGTAGAGCCTACCTTGCAGGGTTAGTGTTAGTATTGAAGAAAGCGGCAAGAACTACCTGGTAGGTACTAAATTAAACTGCAGGTAGCTATTATTATTAATAACACTAATTATAAACATTTGTTGGCCATTGAACCTAACCAGAAAAAAGCATGCAGTGGTCTATGTAGAGGGATAAAATAGACCTAATTAAATACATGACTCACAGGTTAGCAGCACTGAGGTCCCAGTGGAAACAGCCCCTCTCCTTTGTGGTTGAACAAAGTGGTGAGGCTCCAGGGGAGAGTACAGTCTACCCCACCCATATTTTGTAACATGGTTGACCTATACAATTCTGAATGGTGCTTAAGAAGACTTCAGCAGAATAGTGGCAGGATCCTACTCTGGCTCTGGGGTGTTGTTTGTCTTTGGACATTTTCCCATTTTGGTCCATTCTCTCATGTGTCCTGAAGGTTCCCATCCCTTTAAGTGATAGTATTTTTTAAGGAGAGAGTTTCTCTTTGAACAAGGATTTTCATTCCTGAGGGGAACCCATACACACATTTATTAACACGGATAGACTTGTACAAGACAGAGAGCAGAAGATAAACTTTAATAGCTAACATTTAGTTAGCACTTACTCTGTGCCAGGCATTGTTCTAAGTGCTTTACACACATTAGTCTTTTAATCACTTAATCCTCACAATAGAACTGTTAGGTAAATAGCATTGTTATTTCATTTTATAGTTGAGGAAACAGGCATGGAGTAATTAGGTATATTGCCCAAAGTCCGTCCTTAAGGGACAGGGCTGGAGTTTAAACCCCGGCCAGGCCATCTCCAATGGCCTTGCACAATTGGAGACAATAATTGGTATTTACAGCCCGTGGGCTTCATATCATTGTGATATAATTGCCTACAGAGCAAAGTGGCAGCTAACAGAAAGAGTCCCTCTTCCTTAGCAACCCAAGGGCTTTGCAACCCAAAGTTAAAGACATGCAGCTCCTCAGGATTATGTCACTGGCATCTAATTTTAGAGCAGTTAAATAGCAGCAGGGATTCTAACCCATATTTACTGAAATCACATAAATGTCTGCTATTTTGTTATCTTGGAAATAGACCTTGCTTAGATGATCTGGTATGTGAGTACAATGTCACAGCAAGGTTATGGACTCTACAGTCCTTGTGACCCATACATGGGTGGGCATTTGTGATGGTATTTTTATAGAAACTCATGGTTTTTGTTGTTTGATTTATGCATATTCCAACCACTTTGATGCTCTACATTTTTCTTGTTTTCCTTTCAGAAATTTTCCTTGTTTGTAACTTAGAGTGTATTTTGGGTTCAAATGGGTACAGTAGCTTAAGACCTTCCAGGCCCTAGAAGGTCTGAAATATCCTAATGCTTTCTAGTTAGAGAGAAAGAAACCAATAGCAAGGTAAGAAGAAGCAGTTGGGAGAACACAAGTACTAAATTTCATTCTGCCTGTTTTCATTTACAGCATAGACACAGAGATCTGCGATCCTGAACCCCTTTCTGTGTACAGGGAATGGTTGGATCCTAGATTTTTGGCCTTCATTACAGAGGCCATTGGCCTAGTCATTTCTACTAAATGGTAGGTGACTCATCATCTAGCTGACATAATACCACACTCTGTCATATAGTTGTCATCAGTAACACACCTAAGGAATTACATGAATTTGGGGAAAACCATCCTTTATTAGCACATCTGAATCCATGGAGCTTTATTCACTTGGATTCCAATTTTTGTACCTGGCTTTGCCCACTGGGGAGAAGGCCTTGCCAAATGTACAGATGAATTCAGGCCTAGGCAAAATGGTGATGCTGATGAACTTCCCAACCAGCATCTCCTTCTCCTGCCAAGATGATGCCATATCTTTACCTGATTCACATGTATGCCTCCATCTTTATTCTCCTATCAGGTTTGGAGCTTATGAAATAATCTGATAAAATCATGTGCAATAATAAGTAATTGACTGATAAGGTTTAATTTTTTTCCACTATATTCTGGGACATTGGCATTTTAATAGAACTTGAATTTTCATCCAAAGAAATAAATGCATTCTAGAAGAAACTGGTCAAGCAAGATTTCAAAATCTCACATTTATTTTCTAGTGTCCATACACATAAATAGCCACTTTTACTGCATACTTGACAGGTTGACCTTGCATATTAAATGTTCACTTGCTGAGAAAAATAAACTGTGTGCCACCACTTTTTATTAACTTTGTTAAAGGCAAATAATGAGAGTAATGATAAATTATTCTTAGCCACAGAGCATCAGTACAGTCTGATAATGCACACACTTATAAAAACTAGTAAAAGTTACCTTACATATGAACTTAATATTAATATAAACACTTCCACAATTTGAATCTTTCACTACTGTTGAGTACAATAATGAAGCTACAAGAGGCCATATAAATTAATGTTTCCAAATTTTGGTCCCTGTCCACACAGCATCAGCATTGCCTGTGAACTTATTACAGATATGCATTCCTGGGCTCCATGGGAGAACCATGACATCAGACACCCTGGGGGTGAGCCCAGCAGGCTGTGTTTTAACCAGCTCTCTGGCTAACTTCCATGCACTCTAATGTTTAAGAGTCAGGTTTGGAGATGATTATGCTCCAACTGACCCTAGTTCACAGATGACTAAATTAAGGCTCAGAAAGATTAAGAGAAAAACAGATAAGAGAGTGATGGCAGTGTAAGAGATACTCCTGATCTCCCCCCTTGAAATTTCAACAAATTGAATGACTATAATGCAGTGAAGGCAACCCAGCTGGGCTTGCAGGTACACCTGAAAGATCCACACACCAAATGGACTAAAGGTGGTCTGGGGTGGAAAGGGAATGAAAGATAAAACACATTTGTGGTGGGCTTTGGAGAGGAGAGAAGACAAACCTGAAATGACTTTTTTTCTTTTCTGCTGGACGATGGGGAGGAAGGAAGCTTGGGCTATCTTAATTTTGTCTGAGAGGTATGGAGAAGGAGACTTGGAGTGACTGGGTCTCCTTCTTCCAGGAAGAGTGGTGAGACAGAAAAGCAGAGGGAGAGATAAACCATAGTGGCCAGAACACGAGGTCATGGCCAGTGTCCCTATCATTTTCCTGCAGCCCACATTCGGCAGAGACTGAGAAAGCTAAAGTGCAGCCCCTCAACCTCCTATATCCTGCCTCCCTTACCTCGAGGTACTGAAAGTGGCAGAGACAAACCCCACAGCTAGCTCTCCAGAGCCACTCTCTCCCCTGGAGAACAGAGGTGCTTTATGTCTGGTCCCCAGGTCTATTGAGACATGGGGAGGAACACCTGGAATGAAATTATCATTGCTAGAACCATAGAGCTGTAAATCTGAAGCTGTAAAGTAGAAGCCATAGGCCGAAGCTAGAAAGCCCTCACAACATGCCCCACTCACCAATGCGACTGTGGCCCCACCTACATTATTGCGCAAGCAACATGTCACTGGAGAACAGTCCAGGAACTTCACAGAGCTAAAAGCTGTAATACAGCAACAACACCTACTAGAAAAAAACTCTCAAAACTGAAATTTATTTTTTATTTTTTCCACCATTTTTTCCTTTTCCTCCTTTTTTTTCTTGTTCTTTTCTCTTTTTTATTTTTGAATTTTATTTTCTTTAATTTTTATATTTGTATTCTTATTTTTTGTGGTTGTTTTGTTTTTGATTTTTTGTGTGCTTTCAATCTTTTATTTTCAGTGATTTTTCTTCTTTGTCATAATTTAAAAAATATTTATATTTTAAAACTTTGTTCTATGCTACACAAGCAGAGACGTATTTCTGAAAGAAAATGAAAAATCTCCAGAAAATATCTCAATCACACGAAAACCTTGGAGTTAAGGGATAGAGAATTCAAAATAAAAATTCTGAAAATGCTCAATGAGATGTGAGAAGACACCAATAGACATGTTAATGAGCCCAGAAAACAAATTAATGAAAAAAACAAATACCTCACCAAGGAGATTAAAACTTTAAAAACAGAGATGAAGAACTCAATACATGAATCGAAGACTTAGGTAGCAAGTTTAGCTAATAGAACAAGTCATAGAGAGGAAAGAATAAGTGATATGTAAGACAGGCAACTAGAGATGCTACAAAGAGAAGAGGAGAGAGACTCATGAATTTAAAAAAAACAAACAAACTGAGAGAGCTTTACAAGAATTGTCTGACTCCACCAGAAAGAGCAATATAACAATAATGGGTATATCATAAGAAGAGAGGGAGAAGGAAATGGAGAATCTATTCAACCAAATAATTTATGAGAATTTCCCAAGCCTACAGAAATAGTTAAGCCTCGAATCCAAGAAGCAAACAGAATGCTGAGTTACCACAACCCAAACAAAAGTACTCCAAGGCACATCATAATAAAATTGTCAAAAATCAATGACAATGAAAGAATCCTCAAGGTAGCTAGGGAAAAGAAGACCATAACATATAAAGGAAAGCCCATTAGGTTATCATCAGACTTCTCAGCTGAAACTCTACAAGCCAGAAGATAGTGCAATCAAACATTCAAAGAACTGAAAGAGAGGAATTACCAGCCAAGAATACTATCTCCATCAAAGTTATTCTTCAAATATGAAGGAGAAATTAAAACTTCAACAGATATACAAAAGCTGAGGGAATTTATCACCAGAAAACCCCTATAGCAGGATATAATCAAGGAGGTTGTTTGACTAATCACAAAGAACAAAACAAATCAAAACTACAAGTAAAAGCTCCAACAAGGTCACAATAAGAACAAGGATAATCTATGACAATAATAACTTAAAAAGGGAGAGGATAAAGATCTCCAGTAGCAAAGAAGTATGGAGTGCAGAAGCACTCATGTGACAAAAGACTCTTGTACATATTTTCTTGTACATTTTTTCATAACCTAATGTCACCCACAAAAAAGTCACTACTGAAACACACAGCTTTAAAAGGAAGAAGCAGGAGAAAAAAGTATGAAATACCACCAAACAGAAACAAAAAAGAGAAGAACCAAACAAGACACATAGCTGCCAGAAAAAAACCCACAAAATGGTTATAGGAAATCCTCAAGTATCAATAATTACCAGAAAATAAATGGACTGAACTCACCAATAAGGAGGCACAGAGTAGCAGACTGGATCAAAAAGCAAAACCCAACCATATGCTTCCTTCAATAGACACATCTAAGCTGCAAGGACAAAAGTAAATTCAAAGTGAAACATTGTAAAATGATTCTCCAAGCAAATAATATCCAAAGAAAAGCAGGAATAGCCATACTCATATCTGACAATGCTGACTTCAAGACCACAAAGGTAACCAGAAACAAAGATAGACATTTCATGATGATGAAGGGGACACTGTATCAAGAAGACACAACAGCTTCTTAATATATATACCTGAGCCAGGGAGCACCAAAATATATAAGACATCTACTAAGAGATCTAAAAATAGAAGCAGATAAAAACACAATCATACTAGGAAATTTCAATACACCATTAACAGCTTTAGATAGATCATCTAAGCAGAAAATCAATAAAGAAAAACCAGCCTTAAATGACACTCTGGATCAAATGGACATAATAGACATTTATAGGACATTTCATCCCAAAATGTCAGATTATACATTCTTCTCCAGCATGCATGGAACATTCCCAAGGATAGACCATATATTGGACCACAAAACTAACGTCAACAAATTCAGGAAGACTGAAATTATACCAAGCATATTTTCTGATCATAAGGCTTTGAAATAAGAATTTAAATGCAAAAAGGAAGTAAAAAACCCCACAAAAATGTAAAAATTAAACAACATATGTCTAAAAAATGACTGGGTCAAAGAAGAGATTAAAGCAGAGATCAAAGGATAAATACAGACAAATGAAAATAACAACATGACATATCAAAATTTCTGGAATGGAGCAAAAGCAGTAGTAAGAGAGAAGTTTATATCATTACAGGCTTATATCAAGAAACAGAGAGATCCCAAGTGAACAACCTAACATCACACCGTAAGGAGTTGAAAAAGAACAAAGCCAACCCAAAGTCAGCAGAAGAAAGGAAATAGTAAAAATTAGAGCAGAACTAAAACTACAAAACACTATTGAAAGAAATGGAAAAAGACATAATGAAATGGAAAAATATTCCCTGTTCATGGATTGGAAGAATCAATATAGTTAAAATGGCCATATTACCCAAAGCAATATACAAATTTAATGCAATACCCATCAAAATCCCAATGCCATTTTTTAAAGAAATGGGACAAAAAATTACCAGGTTCATATGGAACCGTAAAGATCCTCGAATAGCCAAAGCAATACCAAGGAAAAAGAATGAAGCTTGAAGTATCACACTACCTGACTTCAAATTATACTATAGAGCCATGATAATCAAAACAGCATGGTGATGGCAGAAAAACAGACACACAGACCAATGGAACAGAATAGAGGCCAGAAATAAAACCATATATATGATATATGGACAAACTATCTTTGACAAGGGAGCCATAAACACACAATGGAGAAAAGAAAGCCTCTTCAAAAACGGCACTGGGAAAATTGAAAAACCACATACAAAAGAATGAAACTTGACTACACTTTGCCCCCCTGCACAAAAATTAATTCACAGTGGATCAAAGACCTAAATATAAGACCTGAAACTATAAATTACATAGAAGAAAACATAGGTACGAAGCTCATGGATCTTGGTTGTAGAGAACAATTTATGAATTTGACCCTAAAGGCAAGGGAAGTAAAGGCATAAATAAATGAATGAGTCTATATCAACCTAAAAAGCTTCTTTACAGCAAAAGATACTGAAAACAACAAATAGGCAGCCAACTAAATGGGAGATGATATTTGCAGACAACAGCTCCAATAAGGGGTTAATATCTAAAATACAAAGAAACTCACAAAGCTCAGCAGCAAACAATCCAATTAAAAAATGGGGAAAGGACCTGAACAGACACATCTCCCAAGAGAACATACAAATGGCCAACAGGTATATGAATAGATACTCAGTGGTGCAATAGATAGAGAGTTGGACTGGCATGCAAAGGACCCAGGTTCGAAGCCCTGAGGTTGCCAACTTGAGCGCGGGCTCACCAGTTTGAGCATGGGCTTGCTGGCTTGAGTATGAGATCATAGACATGACCTCATGGTCGCTGGCTTGAGCCCAAAGGTCACTGGCTTGAAGCCCAAGGTTGCTGGCTTGAGCAAGGGGTCACTCACTCTGCTGTACCTTCTTAGTCAAGGTATATATGAGAAAGCAATCAATGAATAACAAAGGAGACTAAAGAGCCGCAACAAAGAATTGATGCTTCTCATCTGCTTCTCATCTCTCTTCCTTCCTTCCTGTCTGTCTGTCCCTATCTGTCCCTCTCTCTGTCTCTGTCACAGAAAAAGAAAAAAAGAAAGATGCTCATCTTTACTGCTATCTGAGTAATACAAATCAAAACTACAATGAGATACCACCTCACACCTATTAGATTGGCTATTATCAACAACACCAGTAATAACAAGTGTTTGAGAGGCTGTTGAAAAAAAGGATCCCTCATTCACTGCTGGTGGGAATGCAAGTTGGTACAACCATTATGGAAGAAAGTATGGTAGTTCTAAAAAAATTAACAATAGAATTACCATATGACCCAGAAATCCCTCTATTGGGCACCTACCCCCCAAAACTTGAAAACATTGGTTACATAAAGACACATGCATCCCCCATGTTCATTGTAGCATTATTCACAGTGGCCAAGACATGGAAACAACTAAAGTGTTCCTCAATAGAGGATTGGATAAAGAAGATGTGGTGCATATATATTATACAATGGAATACTACTCAGCCATAAGAAATGAGGACATAGTGTCATTTACGACAACATGGATGGGCTTTGAGAACATTATACTGAGTGAGATAAGTAAATCAGAAAAAACTAAGAACTATATGATTTCACACATAGGTGGGATATAAAACTGAGACTTATGGGCATAGATAAACATGAAGTGGGTACCAGGCGGAAGGGAATGTGGGGGAGGGAGAGGGCAGAGAAGGTGGGGCAAAGGTTGTAAACAGAGACAAATATAAGGTGACTGAAAAGGATTTGACTTTGGTTGATGGATATACAATATAATCAACAGTTTAAATGTTATAGAAATATTCACCTGAAACCTATGTACTCATTGATCAATGTCACCCTGTTAAAGTTAATTTTCTAAATAAAATTTAAAAATTTAAAAAAAGGAAAGAAAGATGAAGAGACTGAGCAGAGCTGCTGCTCTTTTAGTGCTGTTCTTTTTACTGTTCTACACCAGGTCCCTCTGGCTAATCAGTCTGAATGAAGGAGGCTTGCTGCAGTATCCTTGATTGACAGGATGGTCAAATTGCTCCCTGATTGTGTGGCTTTTCCCTAGGAAGGCCCCGGGGGTAAGACTTGAACAACTTCAGTCTCTTGAAGCCTCTGAGGGATCAGGCTGCTCCATATTCACTCTCTTTAGAAAGATCAACGTTCACTTTCCTTGAAAGTTGGGGTTATTCTGACTGAGTTGCATACAAATAAGATGAATGAATTTATTACCAAAAGCTAGATTAAGTTTTGCAGCTGCTCTGCCTGGGGATCTAGTAGAGAGAGAGGCCAGCACAGCCAAAAATCTTTTACTGATAAAGACAGCCAGAAAATGGTAAGTAGCGTTCAGAAATACTGAAATGAATTAAAAAATTTAAAATGATTTTTGTCTAAACATGTGGGGATTGGAGAAATCCTGGGGTGCCACTGAACATGTATCAGAGCTGTGGAATGCAGATGCTGTCTTTTTAGCTGGCTCACCTCAAGGGGAATGCAACTTGTGGGTACTGAAATGAGATTCACATTTCAGATTTCAAAGGGGCTGGGTAAATTTAGGACAAATACTGATACTTGCCACTTTAGCAACTTCATTTATCAATTTACTTCTAAACCACAACTTCTAAACTAGGCAGTATCCAGGAACTGATTTCTTCTTATCTGGTATCCTCAGTATAGGAATGTCAACATGTGCATTCATCCATGTTTTGCCATCATGAATACAGCCATTTTTCCAGTGAATATTTTAAAACTATCTACTGTGAGCCAGGACTACCCTGGGTTTATTTTGACTCTTGTTTCTTGCCTGTTATTCTCAAGTGAATGAGTGATTTGTAGCTTCTGTTTTTTCCTCTACTCATCACATGTGCTGTTTCTTTTAGTGGTTATCCTATAATTTTATCAATATTCTTAAATTATTGAAGTCTAAAATTAATCAAAACCTTGACCCTCTTCTTAGTAATATAAGTTCTTTTCAGAGTTAAATTTCATTTATCCTCCTACTGACTTTTGTTACAGCGTTGTATTTTTAAGTGTACTTAAAAACAATTATTGACATTATTATTGCCAATTTATACAATCAATGTTTGTTAATAATAGCTCATTTTACTCTGCTGGCATCTCATATCTTACATTTAAAATTACTTTCCTTCTGCCTGAAGTACCTCCTTTAGGTAATCCTTTATCAGGGTTATGCCAGTGATAGACCATCTTAGGTCTATAAATGTCTTTATTTTTGCTCCACTCTTGAAAAATATTTCACATGATATAGAGTTTTAGATTGGCAGTTATTTTCTTTGTACTTTGAAGTTTCATTCCACAACTATCAAGACTTCATTGATATATTGAGAAGTCAGCTAATTTATTCCTTTTCATATAATCTGGCTTTTTTTTCTGGCTTCTTTTAAATATTTTCTCCTTGTGAATTTTCAACAATTTTACTATAATGTATTTTTGAAATTAAAAAAATTATTTGAGAAGCACTAGGTTTCATAAATCTCTGGATTGTTATCACTAATTAGTCCTTAATTTTTTTCAAATACTATCTTTTCAAATATTGTCTTGACCAACTTTGTCTCTTTTCTAATTTTAATTCTCTAGTATTTATAACTTCTTGTTGTAGTTTCCCCATTCCCTTTCCTTTCTTTTTTATTTTCTGCCTTTTTTTAATCTTCATGCTTCATGTGGGATTATTTATCTTGTCTTATTTCCCTAGTATATAGTAGACATTCAGTAAATATTTGTTGAATAAAATATTGAGCTTAAAAATTTTTTTTATTATATGAAACTAGTTTTATGTAAGACAAACAACTTTAAAAAACTGATATTATACAATCCTTTCAATTTTCTGTTGCAAAAACTGAAGCCTGTAGGTCCTGGCTGGTTGCACAGTGGATAGAGTATCATCCTGGAGTACTGAGGTTACCAGTGTGATCCCAAGGTTGTTACCTCAGTCTCGACGGTGTCAGTTTGAGCCCTGGTCAGGGCACATATAAGATACAATCAGTGGGTGCACAGCCAGGTAGAACAATGAGTTGATTCTTCTCCCTCTTTCTCTATCTCTCCCTTTCCCAACCTCTCCCTTCCTCTTTCTCTCAAAATAACAAAAACAAACAAACAAACAAACCCTATAGGTTCAGTGTTTGGCTAAAGCTAGAGAGCTAGATAGTGGCATATCTGTCCTTAAAACTCACTAAATAATTTCTTGTTCCAATCCAAAATATTACATTATAGGTATTGACAATATGGGTAGAAGTCTCTACAATTTTCCCTCAGGAGAGGTTATGTTATTATTTTAATAGTAATCTCTTTTATTTATTAATGATCAGTAAGAAATAAGGAAATTGGAAGTGAGGTAGGGAAGGACAGTGGGTGGTTTAAGACCTAATCAAAAAAGTCATTGATAGTTTTGGTAAGATAATAACTTACTTATGGAAGGAAGCCCCTCTCACTCATTCATTCGTTTGGCAAAAGCCACCCATAAGCATAATGGGTAAAAGCACTTGGTTTACAACAAAGCCTTGTCTATAGTAAAGTGATGAAGAATGTTTAGGGAATGAGGACTTTACTAATGCCTGAATCATTAGCGCCAAGGTATGACCCCCTTACCACAACTCTATGAACAGTTTCCTGCTGAAAATAGGTTTTTCTACATGAGTGAGAACAAAACTGAAATTAATTAGACAAGATCTGTGAATGCAATCTGTGGGGAAACATAAGTGAGGGTGTGTGGGGGGAGGGAGAAATGCAGCGAAAATACAAGAAAACCCCAAACACCAGCAACAAAAAGCATATGTGTGTGGGAGAGGAAGAGGAATGAAAATTAACTCTTATCAGAATTAATAAGAAAAAGATGACAAATAGTGCTATTTATATATGGATGAATCAATGTAATAGCCTATAAGCCTTTTATAAAAATTTGGACTAAATTGATCAAGTGTTCTAGAGTATAATTTTGCGAGATGCCATATTTTGGATCTTTTTGCTTTTGGCTATTTGAATACATTTTTGAAAATAATATTTATTCATACACTTGCTCAGTTCTCCCTAATTGTATTAGTTCCCAAAACAAAATTATGGGATAATAAGAAGGACAAAAAAAGCTAACTCCATGTCTTCAGTGTTTCTCACTCACCCCATCCCTGGCTTTGCGGAAGTAATCACTACCACATATCTGTATCGTTTCTCCCAATCGCTCTGTACACCACAGTGCTTCACAGACACAATACACAGCTATGTGATGATAAATAAAGAGGGGATGGAGAATACTTACATGTTCACCTCTCCTCTTAGCTTTGAAACAGTAATTACTTGCATATTTTTTATCCTTTCTCCCTGTCAAGCTCCCCTATTCCAAGCTTCAGTGTAACAGAACTCTGAGAGCAGCCCTCCCCACTTGTAGAGCAAAGAATGACTAATAGCAGGTGGGGAGGAGGGGGCAGCATCCAAGCCCAAACCACAAACCACAGATACGCTGGCCATGTGCTTCTCGCCTTTATCCTCCAAGGGGCAGAGAAATGTATTCAGACAGATATATTCCCTTCTTCCTTTCACCCCAATAAAGAACATCATCTGATCTCAAAATGATAGGATCTGACATGTTCTCTGAAGACCATCTCTTTTCAGGCAGCCATCTGCATTAAAGCCATCTGTTAGCTTCTCTTTCTTATTAGTCATGTCCCCAAGAAACTAATTTTGTAATAACTGCTAATCCTTAAAGGCCATGAAATATTATTGATCAGGAATGGGAAAGGATGACCATCCTTGCAGTGTAACATAAAGCATTGAAAATTTGTTTAAATTGTATTAGTATGAAAAGCCAAACAAGGACATTCATTTTCAATGTGCACTGTTTTTCTGTCTCCTTCCTGTTGTTTTGGTTAGTTGACTGAAATGGAATCTTTCCTGTGTGCCCTGAAACCGATCAGGGTAAATTCTTTTTGCCCTAATATTTGTCTTTTTGCTTGCTTGTCATAATCAATGGGTGTAAAGAGGTGATTATTTACCCAACCAATTTAAATCTTAATTTTCTTCAAAGTTTAATATAAGGAGAGTTTTGCAATTAGAATCATAGAAAGAACACTGACTCATTTGTCAGACATCCTAACATCTAGCCCTGTTCCTACAGTTACCAGCCCTGAAATTTGGGTAGGTTATCCGACATGATTTACTGTTTAAATGTATAATACAAAACTAATAATATCTTTCCAAAACACTTAATAAAGTTGCTTTTAAAAGACAAAATGAGCTAATATGTTTATTAATTCAGTCTTTCAATTATTCACCCACCCATCTCTCTATCCAACCAATGACCCATCTCTCAAAAGATATTAATTACTAACACATGCCAGGAAGTGGAGATAAAACAGCAACTAAAACAGAAAACAAGTCTGCCCTCATGAAACTTAACTTCTAGTAGGAAAAAATAAGTAAGTTATAAATAATTAAGCTATATCATTTGTCAGATGATCGTGTTATGGAAAAAAATTAAGTAGAGAGGGGCGTGGGGAGTTGTGATTTTAAATTGAGCAGGCAGGAGAGGCTTTGCAGAAAAGGAAGCATCTGAGCAGTCCCACAGGTGAGGGTGTGAGCCCTGCAGATATCTGGGAGGGCGGGCAAAGTGTTTACCACAGAAACAGTAGGTGTGAGTTCCTGAAGCAGGAATGTTCCCTATGGCAGGAATGTGCTGTTGCAGGAAACAAAGGAGGACAAAGATACTCAGACAGGTGCTGGAGGAAGAGGGGTTTACTAGCCCGCAGAGCAGCCTGACCCAAGAAAGGCAACAAAATACGAGCTCCCCGAAGTTAATTTTTCTGAGTCTTATATACCTTACAGCTTTAGCTTTCATGTGACAAGTGCCTGATTTCTTTGACTCTTTGTCTGCAGACCTACGTGACTTTTGCGTGTCCAGGAGGGGCGGGGGTATGAGAGAAGGTTGAAACCCTTTGTTCTTGACTGTTCGCATATCCCATTTTTCTTGCCTGTGTTGCAAGTTATTTCAGGGAGCTGATCAAGGGCTGCACAGCTGGGATTTGTTACTTTTTCAAACTAACTCAAACAGCCCTTCCAGTCCTTTCCTCCATTCAAGGGAACTCCAGGAAACCAGTGTGGCTGGAGTGCCTTGAGAAAGTGCAGAGTAGTAGAAGAGAAGGTCAGAGAGAAAGTGGGGGACAGATAACGAATGTGGAATCTTGTAGACCACTGTGAGGACTGGCTTTTATTCTGAAGAAGATTTGGGGCAGAGGAGTGACATGACCTGACTTAGGCTTTGGATTCTGTGACCACAAGGAGCTGCATTAGGTTGGGAAGGGAGTGGAGGTAAGTAAAGGCAGAGACTTGTTAGGAGGCCATTGTCATCATCCTGGGCCAGGTGGTGAGAAGTGGGAAATTCTCATGTTTTAAAGGCAAAGTCAGGTAGATTTGCTATTTAGAAAGGAAAGGAAAAGAGAAAATAAGGATTATTATTGCATTTGGCCTAAAGACTTTTTTTTTTTTTTAGTGAGAGGAGGGGAGGCAGAGACAGACTCCCACATGAGCCCCAGCTGGAATCAACTGGGCAAGCCCCCTGTAGGGTGATGCTCTGCCCATCTGGGGTGTTGTTCCATTTCAACCAGAGCCATTTTTTAGTGCCTGAGGTGAGGCAACAGAGCTGTCCAGCCTGAGGAATTTAAATAACAGAGATGTCATATACTGAGATGGTGGGATGGGGACAGCTGTGAGAGGAGCTGGTTGATGGGGAAGATAAGGTGGGTGTTGGACTGATGGCTTTAAGATGCATATATATCTACCTCTTTCACTGAAGAACACACACTAGAAGCCAGACCACACTGAGTTCTTTGGAGTGGGAAGGAAGTGATGTGCAGTGTTGACTGAATGGCCATTTCAGCTTTCAAGGCTTTTACTCCTTACAGAGGGAGACAGGCATGAAGACAGACCACCACAACAGGAGGCAGAGTAGCCTAGACTGTAGGAACACAGTGTCATTTTTAATTGGAACTTTCCCTTGGTCTAGAAATGCATAGCCTTCTAAATGGTTCAAACTTTTAATCTTGTATTTGGCAATCAGACTAGGCATAATATCACTCCTCATCTGATTACAGTCTCCTTCTCAACACTATTAGAAATAGAACTAAGAGACTTCCATGCTCCTGCACATACTTGCAAGGCACATGCTGATGAGTATGTGATTATACACCTCTTTTAAAAAAAAGTCTCTGAGTGACATCAGAGAAATGGCGCCGTGAGGAGCGATACCGATAAATCTCCCCAAAATTTCAACAAGTTCTTCAACCAGAGACAGAAAAATCTATCCTTGGAGCATCTAGAAGTCCCACACACTGAACACAAAGGTATGATTGAGCGGAAAATTGACTAAATATATAATCAACCCCGAAGGAAATAAGATGGAGAAAGGAACACTCCGCCTTCCTCACTAACCTGAGCAAGGGCTACTTTCACTTGGAACTGAGATAGGGGGCTAAGGGTGTGGAGGGAGCCAGGCAGCAGCACAGACTTCTAAGCCCAAGAAAGAGTGTGCCTGCATCGACTCAGCCAATGCGAGCTAACGCCTGCGCCGAACCCTGACAAAGACGGGCGAGTGGCAGCCGCCATTAACCCTGATATCCTGGTTGGCGAGCGTGGATAGTGGGCGAGAGGTTTCTCCTAGTGCCCGGGAGTGGGCACTCGTGTTCCTGGACAGAGGGGCAGAGTCAGAGGCCTTTGCGTGGGCTGTGACCAGAGTGCACCCTGAACAGCGGCGCATGGGGAATGCATGCAAGCAAACTTCCCTACGCCCAAACTTATTCAGGTGGGCAGGCCGCCTCACCCAGCCATTCAAGCTAACAGCCCTGGGAAGGAAAAAAAACAACAACAAAAAATGAAAGCGTTGGGAGGAGGGGCATGCAAGCAGCTTGCAGTCTGACTCTGGAGCAGATCTGCGGATCCAATCGCTGAAATTAGCTTAACCCACAGTTAACCTCCCAACTGATCTATGTGGCTCTAACTGACAATATCTCTCTCAGTTCAGTTATCTAAGATAAGAGGCGTGATATATTTTAGTGCCTCTTGCTATGCAAGTAGGGGTGGGGGCAACTTTTGATTGGCAGAGCTTTCATACTCAGAGCTATATGTTAAAAAAAGGGATTTGGCAGCTTGTAAGACCTCCTGTTTGGCAAACAGTGACTAGGGCATCTTCTACCCAGCCAAAAGAGGTTACAAAGTGCAAAAAGCCTGGGGAGAGTGGTCCCACAGAGTGCTGAAGCATACTAGACATGCCTGGAGGCTCATCAAAAGGCACCTTGAGAGAAATTGGCTCCCAGCCCCGCCTGATTATGCTGGCGGCTCTGACTGACAGAGCCTTACCCAGAACCCTGTGCTGAGTGAGGATAGAGTGGGGATTTTCCAGCTCTTTGAGCCTCTTACTCTCCAGGTAGAGGCAGCAGCAACCCCATAGCTGGATCATCAGGCTGCTAATTCAGGAAGGAGAAACTAGGAGAGAGGCTCCAGGAAAATGGACTCTCTCATTGTTGGAGCCTGCAAATGCTAACAAGCCCCAACTGCCAATGACACTGAAGCCTAATATATGACATCGCCATAGAGACTTATCAACTACAAATCTCTACCTAAGTGTGCCACAGGGGCAGAGCCTGGGGTACAGAGTCACCGACCAGGAAGAAGGAGAGGAAAGAAAAAGAAAGAAGATAGCCTCTCAAAATCAAGAAAAATCCACAGACTTTACAACCTTTTCCATTTTTTTTGTTTCTTTCATCTTCTTGTCTTGATTATTTTCTTCTTCTTCCACTTTCGTCATTTTATTCTCTGCTCGTCTTATTCTTTCCTCTTCTTGAACGACACTACCCATAAGTGTTACATTTCCCATTTTCTTTCTTTTATTCTTTCTTTCTCTCCATGAGGGTTACACTCCAAAACCCTTAACTCTCTCTCTCTCTTTTTGTTCTTTTTTCTTCTTGTCATTTTTTCCTCTTTTATTTTTCTCCCTCTATGTTAGTTTCTTATTTTCTCCTTTACTTTTCCTCTCAATCAATCCTCAATCACAAACAAATTATTTTATTTGGGACTCAAATTTTTGCTTTGTGGCACTTTGGGTGCTTTTTACTTCACTTTTTAACTCATTAGCATCCCTCCCAACCCTGGCTCTCCATTCTATCTAGTTCTTCCTCCACTTGATACAATAGTAATTTTTAATTTTTTTCCCTTTTTCCTGTTTCCCTCTTATCCCTCTCATTATATCTCTTAGTAGACCATCACTTACTAGCAAATCATTTTATTCTTGACCCAAGTTTTTTCCTTTTTTGCATTTTGCGGGTCCCTAATTCCTTTTTTGCCCCTTTATCACTTCTCCCAAAATCAGGCCCTCCGTTATAGGTAGTTTTTGTTCTATTTAGCACAATAGAATTCACAGTTCATCACAATTTTTTCTTAAGGAGGAGGGGAGAGGAGAGGAGAAAAAAATGGGAAATAATAATTTTTTTCCCATTTTTTATTTTTTTTTACTTTTTATTCTTTATTAATTCTCATTAGTACTATCAAAAATCCACCCCCAGATGCCATTAAGGAAAAGGAAATCAAATATCATGGATAGCACCGATAAATGAGGAAAATCTATGGAGAAAAAATTTAATATATTGGAAACCTTGGAGCTAAATGACAGAGAATTTAAAATAGAAATCCTGGCTCTGGCTGGTTGGCTCAGCGGTAGAGCGTCGGCCTGGCGTGTGGGGGACCCGGGTTCGATTCCCGGCCAGGGCACATAGGAGAAGTGCCCATTTGCTTCTCCACCCCCACCCCCTCCTTCCTCTCTGTCTCTCTCTTCCCCTCCCGCAGCCAAGGCTCCATTGGAGCAAAGATGGCCTGGGCGCTGGGGATGGCTCCTTGGCCTCTGCCCCAGGTGCTAGAGTGGCTCTGGTCACAGCAGAGCGACGCCCCGGAGGGGCAGAGCATTGCCCCCTGGTGGGCAGAGCGTCGCCACTGGTGGGCGTGCCAGGTGGATCCCAGTCGGGCACATGCAGGAGTCTGTCTGACTGTCTCTCCCCATTTCCAGCTTCAGAAAGAAAAAATAAATAAATAAATAAAATTAAAAAAAAAGAAAGAAATCCTAAAAATACTCAGAGATATACAAGAAAACACAGAAAGGCAATTTAGGGAGCTCAGAAAACAACTCAATGAACACAAAGAATATATTACCAAGAAAATTGAAACTATAAAAACAAATCAAACAAAGATGAAAAACTTAATTGATGAAACTAAAAAATGAGATAACAAGCTTAGCTAATAGAACAGGCCAGATAGAAGGTAGGATTAGTGACATAGAAGATAAGCAACTTCAGGCACAAAAGAGAGAAGAAGAGAGAGACTCAAACATTAAAAAAAAATGAGAAAGCCCTGCAGGAATTGTCTGACTCTATCAAAAAGACTAACAAAAGAATAATAGGTATATCAGAGGGAGAAGAGAGAAAAAATGGAATGGAGAACATACTCAAACAAATAATAGATGAGAACTTCCCAAGCCTGTGGAAAGAACTAAAACCTCAAATTCAAGAAGCAAACAGAACACCGAGTTTTCTTAACCCCAACAAACTTACTCCAAGGAACATCATAATGAAATTGGCACAAACCAACGACAAAGAAAAAATTCTCAAGGCAGCCAGGGAAAAGAAGAATACAACATATAAAGGAAGGCCCATTAGATTATCATCAGATTTCTCAGCAGAAACTATACAAGCTAGATGAGAGTGGACCCCAATATTAAAAGTCCTGAAAGAGAGGAACTTTCAGCCAAAAATACTATACCCATTAAAGCTATCCTTCAAATACGAAGGAGAAATAAAAACATTCACAGATACAGAAAAGATGAGGAAAAATTTTTTTTTTTGAATTTTTCTGAAGCTGGAAATGGGGAGAGACAGTCAGACAGACTCCCGCATGCGCCCGACCAGAATCCACCCAGCACACCCACCAGGGGTGATGCTCTGCCCACCAGGGGGTGATGCTCTGCCCCTCTGGGGCATCGCTCTGCTGTGCCCAGAGCCACTCTAGCGCCTGGGGCAGAGGCCAAGGAGCCATCCCCAGTGCCCGGGCCATCTTTGCTCCAATGGAGCCTTGGCTGCGGGAGGGGAAGAGAGAGACAGAGAGGAAGGAGGGGGGGGGTGGAGAAGCAAATGGGTGCTTCTCCTATGTGCCCTGGCCGGGAATCAAACCCGGGTCCCCTGCACGCTAGGCCAATGCTCTACTGCTGAGCCAACTGGCCAGGGCCAAGATGAGGGAATTTATCATCAGAAAACCCCCACTCCAGGAATTACTAAAGGGGTTTTCCAACCAGATCCAAAGAACAAAACAAAACAAAACCACAAGTAAAAGCTCCACCAAGAACACAATAAAACCAAATTTAAACTGTGACAACAAAAACAAAACAAAAAATAAAGGGGAGAGGATGGAGATTAACAGTAGCAAAGGACAATGGAGTGCAGAGGCACTTATATCAGTACATTGATAGTGTACTACAATGTAAATGGTAGGTACCCTTTTCATTACTTAATGATAACCACCCTTGAAAGAACCACCACAGAAGCACATGACTTAAAAAAGAGAGCAACAACAGAAAGAAGTATGGAATACAACCAAACAAACACAAATGATAGAAAAACAAAAGAGAAGAATCAAACAAGATACATAACTAACAGAAAGCAATTTATAAAATAGTAATAGGGAACCCGCAAGTGTCAATAATTACACAAAATGTAAATGGATTAAACTCACCAATAAAAAGACACAGAGTAGCAGAATGGATTAAAAAAGAAAATCCAACAGTATGCTGCCTACAAGAAACACATCTAAGCAACAAGGATAAAAACAAATTCAAAGTGAAAGGCTAGAAAACAATACTCCAAGCAAATAACATCCAAAAAAAGCAGGCATAGCAATACTCATATCTAATAATGCTGATTACAAGAAAGCAAAAGTACTCAAAGACAAAAATGGTCATTTCATAATGATTAAGGGGACACTGAATCAAGAAGATGTAACAATTCTTAATATATATGCACAAAACCAAGGAGCACCAAAATATATAAGACAGCTACTTATTGACCTTAAAACAAAAACTGACAAAAATACAGTCATACTTGGAGATCTCAATACACCGCTGACGGCTCTAGATCGTTCTTTCAAACAGAAAATCAATAAAGATATATTGACTTTAAACAAAACACTAGAACACCTGGATATGGGAGATATATACAGGACACTTCATCCCAAAGTGACAGAGTATACATTTTTCCCTAGTGTACATGTAACATTTTCAAGAATTGACCATATGATGGGCCACAAAAGTAACATCAGCAAATTCAAAAAAATCAAAAATTTACCAAGCATATTTTCTGATCATAAAGGCTTGAAACTAGAATTCAACTGCAAAAAAGAGGAAAAAACTCCACAAAAATGTGGAAACTAAACAACATACTTTTAAAAAATGAATGGGTCAAAGAAGAAATAAGCACAGAGATCAAAAGATATATACAGACAAATGAAAATGACAATATGACATATCAGAATCTTTGGGATGCAGCAAAAGCAGTAATAAGAGGGAAATTCATATCACTTCAGGCCTATATGAACAAACAAGAGAGTGCCCAAGTAAACCACTTAACTTCACACCTTAAGGAACTAGAAAAAGAAGAACAAAGACAACCCAAAACCAGCCGAAGAAAGGAGATAATAAAAATCAGAGCAGAAATAAGTGAAATAGAGAACAGAAAAACTATAAAAAAAATTAATAAAACAAGGAGCTGGTTCTTTGAAAAGATCAACAAAATTGACAAACCCTTGGCAAGACTCACCAAAAAAAACGAGAAAGAACTCATATAAACAAAATCCAAAATGAAAGAGGAAAAATCACCACAGATATCATAGATATACAAAGAATTATTGTAGAATACTATGAAAAACTGTATGCCACTAAATTCAACTATCTAGAAGAAATGGATAAATTCCTAAAGCCTTCCTAGACTGAGTCAAGAAGAAGCAGAAAGCTTAAATAGACCAACTAGCAGGGAGGAAATAGAAAAAACTATTAAAAACCTCCTCCAAAATAAAAGTCCAGGCCCAGATGGTTATACTAGTGAATTCTATCAAACATTCAAAGAAGACTTGGTTCCTATTCTACTCAAAGTCTTCCAAAAAATTGAAGAAGAAGCAATGCTTCCAAACACATTTTATGAGGCCAACATAACCCTCATACCAAAACCAGGCAAAGATGGCACAAACAAAAAACATCACAGACCAATATCTCTAATGAATACAGATGGTAAAATACCAAACAAAATACTAGCAAATTGAATACAACAACATATTAAAAAAATAATACATCATGATCAAGTGGGATTCATCCCAGAATCTCAAGGATGGTTCAACATTCGTAAAACAGTTAACGTAATACACCATATCAACTAAACAAGAATAAAACCACATGATCTTATCAACAGATGCAGAAAAGGCATTTGATAAAATACAACACAACTTTATGTTTAAGACTCTCAACAAAATGGGTATAGAAGGAAAATATCTCAATATGATAAAGGCCATATATGATAAACCATCAGCTATCATCATATTAAATGGCATAAAACTGAAGGCTTTCCCCCTTAAATCAGGAACAATACAGGGTTGTCCACTCTCTCCACTCTTATTTAATGTAGTGCTAGAAGTTCTAGCCAGAGCAATCAGACAAGAGAAAGAAATAAAAGGCATCCATATCGGAAAAGAAGAAGTAAAGGTATCACTTTTTGCAGATGATATGATCCTATACATCGAAAACCCCAAAGACTCCACAAAAAAGATTACTAGAAACAATAAGCCAATACAGTAAGGTCACAGGATACAAAATTAACATACAGAAGTCAATAGCCTTTCTATGTGCCAACAATGAAACATTAGAAAACGAACTCAAAAAAAAAAAATCCCCTTCAAGACTGCAACAACAACAACAAAAATACCTAGGAATAAACATAACAAAGAATGTAAAGGACCTATATAATGAAAACTACAAAGCATTGTTAAGGGAAATCGAAAAGATACAATGAGATGGAAAAATATTCCTTGTTCTTGGATAGGAAAAATAAATATAATCAAAATGGCCATATTACCCAAAGCAATATACAAATTTAATGCAATTCCCATCAAAATTCCAATGACATTTTTTTAAAGAAATGGAACAAAAAATCATCAGATTTATATGGAACTATAAAAAACCCCAAATAGCCAAAACAATCCTAAAGAAAAAGAATGAAGCTGGGGGCATTACAATACCTGACTTAAAAGTATATTATAGAGCCATGACAATCAAAACAGCATAGTATTGGCATATAAATAGACAGACCAATGGAACAAAATAGAAAGTCCAGAAATAAAATCACATATATATGGTCCAATAATTTTTGATAAAGGGGCAACAACACACAATGGAGAAAAGAAAGCTTCTTCAACAAATGGTGCTGGGAAAACTGGAAAGCCACATGCAAAAGAATGAAACTGGACTACAGTTTGTTCCCTTTTACTAAAATTAATTCAAAATGGATCAAAGACTTAAATATAAGACCTGAAACAATAAAGTACATAGAAGAAGACATAGGTCCTAAACTCATGGACCTTGGTTTTTTGTTTGTTTGTTTTTTCTGAAGTTGGAAATAGGGAGGCAGTCAGACAGACCCCACACGCGCCCGACTGGGATCCACCTGGCATGCCCACCAGGGAGCGATGCTCCATCCATCTGGGGTGCAACTCTGCTGCAACCAGGGCCATTCTAGCACCTGAGGCAGAGGCCACAGAGCCATCCTCAGTGCCCAGGCCAACTTTGCTCCAATGGAGCCTTGGTTGCAGGAGGGGAAGAGAGAGACAGAGAGGAAGGAAAGGGGGAGTGGTGGAGAAGAAGATGGGTGCTTCTCCTGTGTGCCCTGGCCGGGAATTGAACCCGGGACTCCTGCACGCCAGGCTGACACTCTACCACTGAGCCAACTGGCCAGGGCCTGGACCTTGGTTTTAAAGAGCATTTTATGAATTTGAGCCCAATGGCAAGGGAAGTGAAGGCAAAAATAAATGAATGGGACTACATCAGGCTAAGAAGTTTTTGCTCAGCAAGAGAAACTGACAACAAAATAAACAGAAAGCCAACTAAATGGGAAATGAGATTTTCAAACAACAGCTCAGATAAGGGCCTAATATCTAAAATATACAAAGAACTCATAAAACTCAACAACAAACAAACAAACAATCCAATAAAAAAATGGGAAGAGGACATGAACAGACACTTCTCCCCGGAAGAAATACAAATGGCCAACAGATATATGAAAAGATGCTCATCTTCATTAGTTATTAGAGAAATGCAAATCAAAACTGCAATGAGATATCACCTCACATCTGTTAGATTAGCTATTATCAATAAGACAGGTAATAGCAAGTGTTGGAGAGGCTGTGGAGGAAAAGGAACCCTCATTCATTGTTGGTGGGAATGTAAAGCAGTACAACCATTATGGAAGAAAGTATGGTGGTTCCTCAGAAAACTGAAAATAGAACTACCTTATGACCCAGCAATCCCTCTACTGGGTATATACCCCCAAAACTCAGAAACATTGATACGTAAAGATACAAGTAGACCCATGTTCACTGCAGCATTGTTCACAGTGGCCAAGACATGGAAACAACCAAAAAGCCCTTCAATAGATGACTGGATAAAGAAGATGTGTTACATATAACCTATGGAATACTACTCAGCCATAAGAAATGATGACATCGGATCATTTACAACAAAATGGGTGGATCTTGATAACATTATACGGAGTGAAATAAGTAAATTAGAAAAAACTAAGAAGTGCATGATTTCATACACAGGTGGGACATAAAAACTGGACTAAGAGACATGGACTAGAGTGTGGTGGTTACCTGGGGGTGGGGGAGGGAGAAGGGAAGGGGGAAGGAAGGGCACAAAGAAAACTAGATAGAAGGTGACGGAGGACAATCTGACTTTGGGTGATTGGTATGCAACATAATTGAATGACAAGATAACCTGGACATGTTTTCTTTGAACATATGTACCCTGATTTATTGATGTCACCCCATTAAAATGAGTAAAAATTAAAAAAATGATATATAAATTAAATAAAATAAAATATTATTCAGTCTTAAAAAAATGTCTCAAGTGAAATCAAATTCTCCTGATGATATCTGATCTTCACCTTGTTGTTCTATATACTCTTTTTCCAATCTTTTTGCCTCAAGTTCGGAATGGTGCAGATTAAGGTATGTCTTTGCCAGAATGCTAACAAAATAAGGAGCCATATTGCTATTATGCATAATTATTAGTGATTTGATAAACATTCCATGAGTTTTCAGAACAGTGTCTTTCTAAGATTGGTTTTGAATGAAATAAAGAAGTATCAAGTATAACTGTTGCCATGCCTGGCCTGTGGTTGTGCAGTAGATAAAGTGTCAACCTGGTATACTGAGGTTGCCAATTAGAAACCCTGGGTTTGTCTGGTCAAGGCACATATGGGAGCTGATGCTTCCTGCTCCTCTAACTCTCTTTCTCTCTATCTCTCTCTCCTCTCTCTAAAATGAATAAATAAAATCTTAAAAAAAAGAATAATTGTTGCCTAAGTGGTAGTGGCACAGTGGGTAGAGCATTGACCTGGGATGCTGAGGACCCAGGTTCAAAACTCTGAGGTCACTGGCTTGAGTGCAGACTCATCAGCTGTGCGCAAGGTCGCCAGCTTGAGTGTGGGGTTATAGACATGACTCCATGGTTGCTGACTTGAGCCCAAAAGTTGCTGGCTTGAAGGCTGTGGTCACTGGCTTGAGCCCAAGGTCTCTGGCTTGAGCAAGGGGAAACTGGATCAGCAGGAGTCCTTTGTCAAGGTACATATGAGAAGTAATTAATGAACAACTAAAGTGCTGCAACTATGAGTTGATGCTTCTCATCTCTCTCCATTCCTGTCTCTCTCTCTCTCTCTCTCTCTTTCTCTCTCTCTCTCTCTTTCTCTCTTGCTAAAAAAATAAAGAATAATTGTTGAGGCAATTTAAAATAAATGTCTAAGAATTCATGAACACCTATAAGAATTAAAGTAATTGTATTTGGTTTGTAGATTATAGGTGTTTTTATTTTTCAATGTTTTATTATTTAAAAATATACAGGAAAAAACCATTGTCATAATTGTATATTGAATTGATATAACATGTTTGAATATTTGACTTTGAAAAATATCTTTGTTTTGAACTACATTGCAAAGCTAGTGTACCGTGTGTTTTTGCCACATGCCATTTTTTTCTTATTACTATGCTCCTTGTTCAAGTGAGCTGACAATGGGAGTAAAGAATAGTAGTAGTGCCTGTTCTAACAGATGGCAACATGACCTACAACCACTCTTTTGGGCTTCTTTGAGTACGCTACTCACCTGTTTCCTTTAGGAAGGGCCTTAGATGTATAGTAGAAGAAAGTCTTGGAGCCAACACTCAGAGAGATGAACAAAAATAAACAAACACAATAGGAGGATTATATGGACTTGTGATTTTGCGATGCAATAAAATAATTTTTCATGTTGAGATAATGGCTTGACAAACATTCTTTTTTTAAGTTGATTTTTAGAGCAAGAGGAAGGGAGAGAAACACACACACACAGAGAAACATCAACCTGCTATTTTACTTATTCATGCTGTCATTGTTTGTTCCTTGTATGTGTATGACCGGGGATTGAACCTGCAATCTCAGCATGTCAGGAAGATGTTCTAACCAATTGAGCTACCCGGCCATGGCCAGACATTCTTTTTGATCAACAATTTTATTTCCTGGAACCTCCAGGAAGAGGATTAGGAGTAAAATTTGAGCAAAAGTAGGAATAAAAAATGTAACTTTTCAGTTTTCTGGGGATCTGTCCTATGGATTTTAGGTCTTGAGGTTTTAGGAAGTCTCTCTCTGTCTTTGCATAATGCTTGGAAGACAACTTTGACTTTGTAGACTAAGCACATTGTGGGGCCCACTGAAAATAGAGCAAGATCATGGTGCTGGCCACCAGAAGCTTGGTTCAGGCTCAAAGAGAAGAAGTAGGTAGAGTGAACAACTGTTTGTTTCCATATAGCAACTCTTCTTTCTTTCTTATTAACAGCACCTACTTCCTCTGAAAACTGGTCGTCCTCCACTCAAATTGATTTTGCAAGAATTGCTAACAATAGACAGTTACCTCTCTAGCCTAATGGGTGGGCCAAACTCATATAATCAGGTGTTTTGGCTGAAGTTAGGAGGAAGAGTTTTCTAGTTAACCTTAGACCATGAGCTGCAAAGATATGACTTCAGAGCTGCCAGATTCCTTCAGAATTTGGAATATAGCTGAGAAAATAAGGTCACTAAAGACTGAAGGCAAGATGAGAAATGGATCAAAATAGAATGGATGAGATGGGGAGAGAGTGTAAGCCAGAGACTGAGTATGCTTTACCTTGTTTAAATCTATGTTCCTGGAGATACTCTATACCCATCAAACCTGTGGACACTATTCTTTTTCTATGTTTTGGTTCTGTGATCTAGTCAATAAGCTTTTTAAAAAAATTAAAATTCTTAAATTTTGTTTCTGTTATTATCAGTCAAATAATACAGATTAATATAGGGTAATGTATGTTTTCTTTTAGAAGTTCTAGTCCATGTTTCCAACTTGACAAGAGGGCAGGTGGGAGAGAGAGACTGTGCATATATGGCTAGAGATTTTCTGTTTCCCTCCCTCTCTCCTTCCCTCCCTCCCTCCCTCCCTCCCTCCCTCCCTCCCTCCCTTCCTTCTTGTTTTTCTTTCTGCAATTGAATATAACAAGGCAGAAATGGATAAAGAGCTCCCATACTACCAGAGGAGAAATGCAATTAACTAAGTATAGCACAATTACTGGAATTAATAATAACTATTTAAAATATAATATTCAACTTAAGTGGGGATTTTATGAAATAAAAACAGTTGGGATAGGAAGAGATGTAACATAAAATTGTGCTATTATATCTTTAACACATACTAGATACTTTATATCTTATTACCTTAGTTAGCATTTATGAGAGCCTCATAAAGTAAATGTATAAATTATGTATACTTTGTGTCCTAGCTTAAGCAAAACAAAACAAAACAACAACAACAAAAAACTTGTTGATTACCTTTAAAATTAGAACTGTTTGTTGGAGGGACTTGATTCAGTGCTTCAGTGAAGTTATCAGGATCTGTTTCTGTTGCATAATCTCATTACACAGAAAACTGGGTGAGTGATGCTACTTGGAGTTGTACAGCTGCTCCAGCTCTTTTTTCGTATATTTCTCTATTCTTAGGCTTACTTGTGGTACCCTGGAACTTGAGGCTCATTTATACCAGCACCCATGAGAGTGTGAGTTTACATGAGAACACAAACAAAAATCCTAGAATTGAGTTTTATCAGTTCTATGCGATTGTGAAAATAGTTAAAGACCATAGTTCTGTGGAGTCAGACCATGCTGACATTAAATGCTGGCTCTGCCATTTATTGGCTGTTGTAACCTTAGGTATGTCCTTGACTTCTCTGAACTTCAGAGATGGTCAGTACCTCCCTGCTGAAATTTAGTGCCAGAAAATTACAACCAGAAAATCAAAGTTTTGTAAGTGATTTGCTTACTATATTTTTTAGATTCTAGAATCCAACAATTTGTTTCAGGAACTGCAATATACTTAAAAATCTTGGTGCCTTAATTTTTCTGCTTAACTCAGATAAAGTCTGTTTTTTTCATCCTTAAGTTTTCTTTAAGATTTATTTTTAGCAGAAGTCCAAAAACAATCTTATTGAAAGGGAAAGGTTTTGGTCACCTAATGTTTGCCTGAGAGACTTCCTTCTGATGTTTCTTTCCAAGTAGAAAGAATCTTTTACTAATTCATTCTAAACTTTTCTCCTTTTATTAAAATCCTGAAATATTTGTGTAATTAGAGTTCTTACAAATTGTTTTAACAATTTGTAATTGATATCTATTGTGCATGAGTTTTATTTTAAAGGGTCACAGTTTTGTTTTGTTTTTTCATTGATTTTTAACTTTCTAGAGCAGTGATTTTTCAACTGTTGTGCAGCAAGGATTTTTAAAACATACAATATCTGACTATTTAGTCAGGAGCACTGACCTCTTTTCCCTTAGATTGTCAAATAAAAATATGACAAGCCAACACAATAGCCATCTGGTGTGAATGAATCAAAATTGTACCAATTTTTTTGTCAGTTTGGCAAAAAATATATGTTTTGGTGTGCTGCAGAATTTTAGTAATTAATATGTGCCATGAGAGGGAAAAGATTGAAAATTGCTATTCTAAAGGGTACTTCATTATTATGTATTAAAGACTAGATTTGTATTTGTCGTATGTGAAATTATACTCATGAAAGCTTAGTAACTATCTCCTTGCCCCTCTCACCTCTTTAATCTTCTCCCCCTGCCCATAGACATTTCTACCTGTCCTAACCTGACCTGGATGTCTTTGATGCTCACAGTCTGTCTGAGGAATATCATAATGTGTGGTAATACTCCTTTTGATATAACTTCTACAAATAGATATTTAGTTCAAACACATATGCTCTTGGAATTCACTCTGGAAATTAGAGGTAACTTGGAATTTGTCATCTTAGATTACCTTTGAACTGAGTCTGGGTTATGTGAACACATACTTATCAACAAGGCTGAAATATCCTGAACATGCGATGAAACTGAAAACTTGCAGAATGTTTATGTAGTTGAGAGGTTAAGACATCGTTTCTGTCCACTAAGGTATCTTAGTGTGTAACCTTGCCCCAGGAATCCAGTTCTATGAGCTTGGAAGATTATCTTTCACCATCAGAAATTTCATGTTCTTAAGATACAATAATATAAAAAGAGGAGCTCTGTAGGCATCAGCCCTCCCTTCTGATAGGGTTCTACATCATTTACCATGTCTCATATCTCTGAAACCATGCATACCCCACTGTGGGGAACACAGCAGCTTCTTGTAAGAAACATTGGGTGCTTAAGGCTTAGAGAAGATATGAAAACTGTCTCCAAATATTTGACAAGTTGTCAGGTGAAGAGAGCCCCCGAGGACTGATCTGGAAGTAGAAGCAATGGAAAGGAGATTTTACAGGGGGCCACATTCAGACTCAATAAGAAGCTTCCTAAACACGGTAGCTATTTAACTAAAGAACAGGTTTCCCTGAGGTGTTTGAGCAAGTGCTGTATGATATTTTTCAGGTTTCAGAGTAAGAGCAAGAGATTTAACTATATCCCAACTCCTGAGGTAACGGGCTCTCACAATGTCCTAAAAAGAAAGGAGCCAAAATAATTTCTTGGCCCTATTAGACACACTGACATTCTGAATTATAAAGAAACTTGTTTATCCTGCCCCCGCCTCAGAACCACCTACACAATTTTCCCCGACTGGAGTGTATAAGGCACGGGGGAGATGCAGGAAGGAAACAGAAACGAGCGAGTGGGCTGGCAGCAGTGTGGTGAAATAGAGCCAAAGTCTCTTCGGCTACGCTCTGCCATGTGGAATCAAGAGCTCATGTTGTCAAAATTGCTGAATTAACAAGGAAAGCAAGAAATGGTTTTTTATATGTAAAAGAAATCTTCATTAAAAGAAATGTCAGCAACCAAAAGCATTTAAAACAGTTCAGGATTGAAGTTGGGGGTGAGTTCAAATGAAAGATGTCTGCAAAGAAAATTTGGTCCTCAGGTCACTGGTGACATTTGTAAAAAGCAAAGAGGCAATAGACTAGATGAATAAATAACTACCCTGGTCTCAGATGAGAGCACAGATGAGAATTCATGATTTCTGAGTCACATGTCACTAAGTTTGTCATCATTTGTGCTAACGTAAGGTCCTGATCACGGGGTTTAGGTCTACTTGTCATGTCTGCTGTCCTCACAGCAGTACAGACATCCTGCAAGGTAACACAGCAGTGTAAAGTACTCCAGAGGCACATAGCCAGTCAGGGTTCTTCTGTGTACCATCATCCAATGTGGACCCCTAGAGTACAATGAGGCAGCGGAGTCAGACACCTGAACTAATATTCCTAATGCCCCCACTCAGCAGCAGGTGATCTTGGGAAGATCATGTAGACCTACCTGAGTCCTCACTTCTAGGTCTGAAAAATGGGAAAACTGATATCTACTTCATAAGGCGGATGTGGGTTTGAATGGAAGCAGGTATGAAACACCTAACAAAGGTGGGCACAAAGCAAAAATTCATCCAAATTACTTCCCTAGGGTTTTCTCTAGGATCTCCCTTCTCATACATAGGAAATAGAAGATTTCCTATTGAAAAATGTAAGTAGTTGTCTGGGGTTATTCAGAACAAACAAATAAAAAACACAAATAAATTAATTTAAAAAATCAAACAACATAACCAACATAATTGATGACATGATTAATTTTATATGTCAAATTGGCTGGGCCACAGTGCCTATATTCTGATATTTCTGTGAATTAGTTTTGTCCTTTCTTTTTTAGATAAAATTAACATTTAGCTCGGTAGACTTTGAGTAAAGCAGATTTCTTCCCCATCTCTCTCTTTCTCTATCCCTTCCTTCTTCCCTCCCCCTACCTCCATGCAAGCCTTCACCCACACATTCTGTTGGCTTTGTTTCTCAAGGGAACCCTGCTAATACAACCAACAACATTTAATCCACAGTAAAATATGTTGAAAATGGTAATTAATTCATGTGAAAAAAATGGCAACAAATTGTGCAGGAGCTTTTGTTTGTGATATTTTGTGTCATGAACTGTGCACCCCTCAAGATCCATGGCCCTAGAAGCAGGGCCAGGCTTGTCCAGTGCCAAGTGCTTTGTTAGCCTGACTCCACTGAAAATCCCAGGTGTGTGCCCACCAAACAGGAAACACACAGGGCAGGGTTGCTGCCCATTAGATGACTCACCTTTCAAATTCTTCTTCTGAGTTCCAAGAAAGAAGAAAAGATCCTGCTACTCCTTGCTGTCGATACTTCATACCCTGCCATTTCATGAAAGGCTCGTGATGTCACAAGGAAAGACTGTGTGGAGTTTAGCTGATTTGGATCACACTGGCTTATAGAGGTCTCCATGTGATTGCAGGAGAGAGAAATTTTATTACTGTAGCGATTTCACTGGGTGTCCTTTGGGGCCCATGCTGTCATGCTTTGTATTTAACAGCCCCACGCCACTTCTTTCAGTTGTTATTGAGCATCTTTTGCTTACCTCCTTCTATCCCTAGAGATAATGTTCACACCTGCATGCCTCCTCCTTCTGGTCTAGGATGTGTGAACCAGCTATCTGCTGAACTTCCATTCTGAGTGACCAGAATGCAAGGTGCCCACATGGCTGCCACTGAGGACAAACACATAGCTTCATGGGACACTTGGGGGAATTGTTATTCTGTGCAGGTAACTTTCTCTCAACACAGTCTGTGCAGATAGCTCCTTGAGAGTTATTTAAGATACACATTTTTCTTTCTCAATGCACTGCCCACTTTTAAAATAAAGATCCTAAAATTCATTGAGTGCATTAAACAAATGATCAAAAAATGACAGTGATGCTAGTGGAATCTGGCTTGTTCTGATTGTATCTAAAGTAAAAATGGTCATAAGCATACAGTTGTCCAGAAATCGTCCCATTCATAAACTGACATCACAGGGTAAGAAAAAGACAACAATTTTATGCTCATCACAAAATACATCATATTTGTCCTATGTCTACACATAGATGTCATGGCTGGGTGTCATTTCACAACATACAACCTAAAGTGGGTATGACTAATAAGACAGAGCATTTTTCTCATGATGAAAAGAACTGCAGCGATAAATATTTATTCTGCAACTTATAGAGAAATGAATGTCTATTGTTTGGGAGCTGGGCACAGATGGTTAGACTTGAGAAGGAAACAAATTAATTACTTTTCCTACATAAAACTAGAACAGCTTTTATAGAGGAGGTAGACATGTATAAATTCTTCAAAATAAAATAAGAGAAAATAATACCTACTAAGATTATTTTTTTAATTACCAAAAATTGTGAAAAAAAAGGCTGATACGGTCATTGTAAGGCACATCCTATTGGCTCCATTAGTTGACAGAGGATATGAGTCTGTTAATACTTGATGGTAAGCAGAATTTCAGAGATATCACCTGAGTTTCAATTTTGGAAGCTGCTTAAAATCTAATGGGATCAGGACTTCTTTAATATAACAATGCAATGCCTTCAGCTCCCAATATGACACCTTCTGGCTTCTCTGAGCACAGGACAACCTAATTGGGATTCAGACCTCTATTAACTGAAAAGACCTGGAAAATTGCTCCTGCTGAAAGTTTGACAGCACCCATGAACTTAAAGCAATGCTTAGTCATCATTTTAGATAAAAGTGTTGTTAAATAGATTCTTCACTCTTTCTTCCTATGATGTTTCTTTCACACAAATTTCATCTCACCTGTGTGATTCATCCCACCTTAATTTCTCCCCATTATGTCAAGATTTTCCAAATGTTTTTCTTAGTTTTTGAAAAAAAATCTTTCATTTGTTTCATATTGCCATATAATTTCTTTTACTTCAAATATCGCTCAACATTTTAAAATATGTGTTTCAGAACCTGATATCCATGGGGAACAATGATCTGTATTCAAATATCTTCTTATATTTTTTATTTCTTTATAATACTTTAAAAGAAGTAAGAAAATAATCTAATTTGATATTGTCTTCCCTCTCCCCCCATCGTAATGCAGAGACCCTTGCTCATATATACAAGCTGCTTCCTCCTTGGTTTCTCCCTCAGTGAATATCAAACATCACTGACCAAGTCACCAAGAAAGAATCACCTGAGATTGACACTTCTCCCTTATTTCCCAAGTCCTATGTGTTTCTAAGTAGTTCACTTCATATACTCCCCAACATCTTTCATACCCAGCCCACCCCTGATGTCATGTACAGATTTTAATCACTGGGGAACACATTTTTTTTTTTCATTTTCCATTGCATGAGGTTTTAGAACTTTTTCTATATATCTCTGCATTGCTGATTTCAAATCTGAAATACGATTTTTGGTGCATGCTCTAGTTTTTATGTAATTTTAATTTCTTTTTGTACAGTTAATGGCATGCATTGGTTTTTAAATTGGAGTTAAAGGGCAATGACTCTTGGATTGAACATAACCACAAGGCAATTAATGTTTTACAAAATCACTTCTACATAATTGTAGTTGTTTTTAAATGTAAAAAATTATTTTCTGATAAAAACACCCTCTTATTTTGTTTTAAGATTGAATCATGGTTTCTTCAAGTAGGCGTAAATGTAAGAATAGTCCTGACACCTTCTGTTATATATGTGGCTATTAAACACTTCAACATCAAAGGCGCAATATTTCATCATTAGTGACACGTGCATATATTGCCTATTTTCAAGTTTCCCTTGGCGATCAAGACAAGAATCGGGCTCCTCATATTGTGTGTCATAATTGTGAGGAAATGTTTCGTGACTGGACAAAAATAAAATGCAAAGGAATGCCTTTTGGTATTCCCATGGTTTGGCGTGAACCTAAGGACCATAGCAGTGACTGTTATTTCTGTCTGATCCATACAAAGGGCATTGGCAAAAAACCCCAGCATGATGGCATATCCTAATATTCCTTCAGCAATATGACCTATTCCACACTCTGAGACACTCCCAGTTCCAGTTTTCAATGGTTTTATTTCTTTTAAGGACAAAGAAAGTGAACATGGTGATCAAGTGTATTTTGATCAGATGCATGAGGAAATGGTTGTAGAATCTTCTGATGCCAGGCAGTCATTAACCCCTCAGCAATTTAGCCAACCCGAATTGAATGACTTAGTAAGAAATTTGGGCTTATCAAAGAAAGCAGCTGAGTTATTAGCCTCCAGGCTTCAAGAAAAGAATGTACTTCACCGGTCAACTAAAGTATCCCATTCCAGGAAGCATGAACAAATTTTTGTGAACTTTTTTTCCAAAGACAAACACTCTGTTTACTGTCATGTATCAGTCTTCTAAGCCAGGTAGGTGTTACCACTTACAGTCCAAAAGAATGGCAGCTATTTATTGACATCTCTAAATGGAGTCTGAAATGTGTTCCCCTACACAATGGTAATGTTTATGCAGCGGTTCCAATTGATTATTCAACTCATCTGCAAGAAGATTATAATGACATAAAAATTGTCTCAACTTACTGAAGTATGAGGAGCATGACTGGACCATTTGTGTGGATCTTAAAATCGTAAATTTCCTGCTGGACAACAGAGAGGTTTCACAAAGTATCCTTGCTTTCTGTGTTTGTGGGACAGCTGAACTTGAAAGAAACACTGGACACAGAAGGAGTGGCCGAAACATGAAGCTCTGGAACTAAGGATGCAAAATATTGTGAATGAACCTGTAGTTAATTGAGACAGGATCATCCCCCCCCCCCCCCCACTTCACATCAAACTTGGCTTAATGAAGCAGTTTGTTCAGGCTTTTTTTGTTGTTGTTGTTCAGGCTTTGAATAGAGAAAGTGAATGCTTTCAACATATTATTTCTGCTTTTCCTGCCTTGTCTTTTGAGAAGATAAAAGCAGGTGTATTCGATGGACCTCAAATTCGAACCCTCGTACATGATGAAGCATTTGCCAGGAAGATAAATAGGAGGAGAAAGCAGCATGACAGTCTTTTGTGGCAGTTACAAAGGACTTCCTTGGCAACAAAAAAGCATAAAACTATGAACTTCTGGTTCAAAGGATGCTGTTGGCTTTCCGCGACATTGGATGTAACATGAGCATTAAAATTCACTTCCTGAACAGTCACCTTGATAAGTTTCCCAAAAATCTTGGAGCTGTTAGTGATGAGCAGGGAGAATGCTTTCATCAAGATCTGAAGCTGATGGAAGAGCATTATCAGGGGCGATGGGACAGAAATATGATGGCAGACTACTGCTGGAGCATCAAACGAGATTGTCCTCAACAAGTACAGAAACACAAGAGCTACAAACGCAAATTTTTGCCTGAATAGAATTTAAATAAGTTTTGCGCAAATGTTATGATTAAAATAAGTGTTTTAATATGTTCTATTTAAAAATTGTAGACAAATTCTGATGCAATCATATCTTTTAGTGTACTAGTGTATTTACTGCATTATATAAATTATTATATTTTCACAAAGATGATACCCAAGAAGACATTCTGTTTCATTATGTTAAACTAAATTTTGAAAATTTTACAATAAGATTAAAACCTAAAATCTTGAATTGCAAAACAACTGTAGCTTACAGAGAAAAACTAATGTCAGATTTGAGATCAACACACTCGAATTAGGTAAGAACAAGTGTTTTTGTGGATGCAACAAATATTTTGTTCCCAGTGTAATCTTCCACCTGGACAGTTTCACTTGGGTCTGGCTCCTGATCTCACCTCCTCCATTTATTCAATAAATATGTGTGAGATCCCAACCTAAACTGTGTTGGGTGTTCATCATGTTGAGCAAGGCTGATATGATCAGTATGCTAATGGACTTTATAGATTTGAAGGGGAGAGAAATGTGAATCAAATGATCACAATAATATTGATATGTAAGTAAGCACAGAATCTCAGCTACCACAGTAATTTTTCCAAATGCAATATTTTTTTCAAGACGCTTAAAATCTCTCAAGACCCTGACCGGTTGGCTCAGTGGTAGAGTGTCTGCCCAATGGGTGGAAATCCTGGATTCGATTCCCGGTCAGGGCACACAGGAGAAGTGCCTATCTGCTTCTCTACCCTTCACCCTCTCCTTTCTCTCTGTCTCTCTCTTCCCCTCCCTCAGCCAAGGCTCCATTGGAGCAACGTTGGCCCGGGCACTGAGGATGGCCCCATAGTGTCTGCCTCAAGCGCTAGAATGGCTCCAGTCTCAATGAAGCAATGCTCCAGATGGGCAGAGAATCACCCCCTGCCGGGCATGCTGGATGGATCCTGGTTGAGCACATGCAGTAGTCTGTCTGACCACCTTTCTGCTTGTAACTTTGGAAAAATATGAACAAACAAATAAACAAAAACCCCCCTCAGTATCTTCTGTTTCCTTTAGGATAAAAATCCCATGTCCTCCACACTCTGGTCCTTAAAGGTCGCTTTCCAGTCCTTTCCCTCGATGCAATAATCTCCCTTCTCTCTCCCTACGCCAGGTCATAGCACAGCTCCCTGCTTTGGCTTAAACTCTTTCTTCTGCTTGAATTTTCTTTTCCTTCCACTCCTATCTAGGACCCTCATCCGATCTGCTAGGCTAAAATTGGTGAATTTTCTTAGGCTCAACTCAAATATAAACTCTCTATAAAATTTATTTTTCTTGCCTTCTCTGTACCGTCTTGTTCCTGCACATTTGATATGATCCACCTTCGTGTCACTCTGTACATTACAGATTTGAATCGTACCCTTGCTCACTTCATTACCCTTACACATTCATATGAGCATCTGTCTTACCCACCAGATCACAAATGCCTGAAGGTTGCAGAACCTGTTTCATTCCTCATCTCTGAATCCTCAGGGCCAGCTCTCACGGCTGGCACATGGAAAGACAGTCAATTACAAATAATATGTGAATGAGTAAATATAGATTTACCAAGATATATTGAGTGCTTGTTTAGTGACTGCTTTCAATATTTTATGTTTAATCCTGTCAGCAACCTGATAAAAAGGTACTATTATTTTTTTATATTTACAGATGAGATAATCAAGTTAAAAATTTTTTTTTTACTAATTAGCCCTGTTTTGCTGAAGTTATAAGGGATGATTGAGAGAATGAATAATTGAATGGATAAAGACACAAAATTTTAAATAACTACATAAAATAAATTTTTTCTTATTTTGTTACCATGGAGAAAATGATCTCTAGTTAGGACTGTTGTGGCTCTAATTAGAAATGTGAGCAAGGTCTTTGGTTTGTTTGTTGTTGTTTTTTAAAAATTTATTGTGTTTACATAGATTCAAGTGTCTCAACAAATACTACCTCCCACCCCCATATTCCCCTAAACACCCCCTTTGGCCCCTCCAGGCAATGCCCTCCCCCCTTCCCTCCAGGATTTGCTTTTCTGCTCTCTATAATGCTGTGTTATGCATATATAATTTCATTAATCTCTTTCCTTTCTCTGATCCCATCCTCTCATCCCCTTTCCCTCTGTCCACTTTCCCTCTGGTCCGTTTGATCCTGCCTCTGCCTCTATTCCATTCCTCAGTTCACATTGCTCATTAGATTCCTCAAATGATTGAGGTCATATATGATATTTTTCTTTCTCTGCCTGGCTTATTTCACTCAAACTAATAGTTTGCAGGTCCATCCATGTTGTCACAAAAGGTAAAATTTTCTTCTTTTCCATGACCCCATAGTATTCCATTGTATATATGTACCACTCCTTTTTAATCTACTCGTCCACTGACGAACACTTGGGCTGTTTCCAGATCTTGCCTATTGTAAACAATACTGCCATATGTATGGGGGTACATTTCTTCTTTAAAATCAGTGATTTGGTGTTCTTGGAGATATATTCCTAAAAGTGAGATGGCTGGGTCAAAAGGCAGTTCAATTTTTAATTTTTTTGAAGAATCTCCATACTGTTTTCCACAGAGGCTGCACCAGTCTGCATTCCCACCAGCAGTGCAGGAGGATTCCCTTTTCTCCACATCCTCGCCAGCACTATTTATGTGTTGTTTTGTTAATGAGTGCAATTCTGACTGGTGTGAGGTGATATCTCATTGTGGTTTTAACTTACATTTCTCTAATGATTAGTGATGTTGAACATTTTTTCATCTGTCTATTGGCCATCTGTATGTCTTCTTTGGAGAAGTGTCTATTCATTTCTTTTTCCCATTTTTGATTGGATTGTTTATCTTCCTGGTGTTGAGTTTTACAGGTTCTTTATAAATTTTAGTTATTAACCCCTTTAATCAGACGTATTGTCAAATATGTTCTCCCATTGTGTGGTTTGTCTTTTTATTTTGTTCATATTGTCTTAGCTGTGCAAAAGCATTTTAATTTGATATAGTCCATTTGTTCATCCTGTCCTTTATTTCACTTGCCCGTGGAGAAAAATCAGCAAATATATCGCTGTGAGAGATGTCGGAGAGCTTACTGCCTGTTTTCTTCTAAAATGCTTATGGTTTCACGGTTTACATTTAAGTCTTTTATCCATTTTGAGTTTATTTTTGTAAATGGTGTAAGTTGGTGGTCTAGTTTCATTTTTTTGCAGGTAGATGTCCAATTTTTTCAACACAATTTGTTGAAGAGGCTGTCTTTATTCCATTGTATGCTCTTACCTCCTTTGTCAAATATCAGTTGTCCATAAAGCTGTGGGTTTATTTCTGGGTTCTCTGTTCTGTTCCATTGATCTATTGAATATATGCCTGTTCTTATTCCAAACTGTTTTGAGTACAATGGCATTGTAGTATAACTTGATATCAGGAAGTGTGATACTATGCACTTTATTCTTCTTTTTCAAGATTGTTGAGGCTATTCATGTTCTTTTTTGGTTCCATATAAATTTTTCGAATATTTGTTCTATATCTTTGAAGTATGTCATTGGTATTTTAATTGGTATTGCATTGAATTTATAAATTGCTTTGGGTAATATAGACATTTTAATGATGTTTATTCTTCCTATCCATGAACACGGTATATGCTTCCACTTATTTGTATCTTTCTTGATTTCTTTTATCAATGTTTTATAATTTTCTGAGTACAAGTCTTTAACCTCCTTGGTTAAATTTACTCCTAGGTACTTTATTTTTTTGGTTGCAATATTGAAGGGGATTGTTTCCTTAATTTATCTTACAGACAGTTCATTGTTGGTGTATAAAAATGCCTCTGATTTCTAAATATTAATTTTATATCCTGCCACCTTGCTGAATTCATTTATCAGGTCCAGTAGTTTTTTGACTTGAGACTTTAGGGTTTTCTATGTATAGTGTCATATCATCAGCAATTAATGATAGTTTTACTTCTTCTTTTCCAATTTGAATGCCTTTTATTTCTTCTTCTTGTCTGATTGCTGTGGCTAGGACTTCCAGAACTATGTTGAATAAGAGTGGTGAAAGGGGGGCATCCTCCTTTGTTCCTGATCTTAAGGGGATTGTTTTTAACTTTTGCCTATTGAGTATGATGTTGGCTGTGGGTTTGTCATAGATGGCCTTTATCATGTTGAAGTATGTTCCCTGTATTTCCACTTTGCTGATAGTTTTGATCATAAATAAGTGCTGGATTTTATCAAATGGTTTTTTTTTTTTGCATCTATTGATATAATCATGTGATTTTTCTCTTTCCTTTTTGTTTATGTGATGAATGACATTGATTTGTGAATATTCTACCAACCTTGCCTCCCCAGAATAAATCCTACTTGATCATGATGTATGATTTTTTTTCATGTATTGCTTGATCTGATTGCTAATATTTTGTTGAGAATTTTAGCATCTAAATTCATCAGGGATATTGGCCTATAGTTTTCTTTCTTTGTATTATCTTTGCCTGGTTTTGGAATGAGAATTATGCTCGCCTTGTTAAAGGAGTTTGGAAGTCTTCCCCCTCCTCTTAATTTTTTGAAATAGCTTGAGAAGGATAGGAGTTAGTTCTTCTTTGAATATTTGGTAGAATTCACTTGTGAATCCATCTACCCAGGGCTTTTGTTTGTTGGGAGTTTTTTGATAACTGTTTCGATCTCATTTGTTGTAATCAGTCTGTTTATGTTTTTTGATTCTTCCAGATTGATATTTGAAAGATAATATGTTTCAAGGAATTTGTCCATTTCACCTAGGTTGTCTAAATTTTGGCATACAGTTCTTCATAGTATTTTCTTACAATTCTTTGTTTTTCTGCTGAGTCAGTTGTTACTACTCCACTCTCATTTTTCTTTTTTTCTCGGTGAGTCTGGTTAAAGGTTCAACAATCTTGTTCACCTTTTCAAAGAACCAGCCCTTGGTTTCATTGATCCTCTGAATTGTTTTTTAAAATTTATTTTCTATGTCATTTATTTCCACTCTGATCTTTATTATTTTCTTCCTTCTACTTCCTCAGGGTTTACTTGCTGTTCTTTTTCTAGTTCTTTTCGATGCAGGGTTAAATTGTTTATATGAGCTTTTTTTTAGCTTCTTAAGGTATGCCTGTTATGCTATGAACTTCCCTCTAAGAACTGTTTTTACTGTGTCCCATAGATTTTTGAGTTGTTGTATGTTCATTTTCATTTGTTTCAAAAAAATTTTTTTTTTTTACTGAGACAGAGATAGAGAGTCAGAGAGAGGGATAGATAGGGACAGGCAGACAGGAACAGAGAGAGATGAGAAGCAATCATTAGTTT